>NC_060143.1:183235185-183854769 GCF_021461385.2 Schistocerca piceifrons | reverse complement strand
GTTCGAATCCTGCCTCGGGCATGGATGTGTGTGATGTCCTTAGATTAGTAAGGTTTACGTAGTTCTACGTCAAGGGGACTGATGACCTCAGTCCCACAGTGCTTAGAGCCATTTGAACCATTCCATTTCGTTTTATCTCATACACGAGTTTCTGTGTCAGAGCCACGGTAGCTCTGTTGATAGCACGTTGCTTCTCGATAACTAATCAGTATAGCCTGCGCAGCTTTTCTGAATTTAGCAGTGTTTGGAGTGATTCAGGGTTTGTTGCTATTGACTAGTTGTTCAGTAGTGGGATAACCGTCTGACTCAGTGAACAAAGCACCACTTTGTAATTGTTCATTGTTTCCTCATTATAAATTTGATTTACGTATCGTATGATTATCGACTTTCCACATGAATAAATTAATCTGTAATTACTCGCTGTTTATACGAGGACGTATTACTGACATTAGAGTAGATTTTATTGCACATTTCTGTGGGGGCCTACGAGTATCGTTACTGAGCTGCATTCCATTCAATGATTGCAGGAATTAAAGGATGTGGGATGCTTCAAAGGTAATTTCTGGACAAGATGCTCTATCCCCCACATACAAGGCATTTTGAAGTGGAAAGCAAGGGGAAACTGCAGTGGTTGTGATCGAGAGAGCATTTAGCTCTACTGGATGACTCGATGTTGATGGCAACTTCTTTTGTAAAATAGTTTGAAGGTGAAATACTCCCCCTCACCCATTCGTATACGCGGTTGTTTCGGAGCGGAATATGTTAGAGGTCTTATCTGGTAGTTAGGTTATACAATTTAGACACAGGAATGGATAGATCGAAGTTAGGTATTGTGGGAATTTATCGAGTACAGTGTCGGTAGGAACAGCACTTCTGATGAGATAAGTACAGAGTTTTCAACATCAAATCAAACAGTAGAGTAGATGTCGTAAACGAATAAGAAAACAAGAATTAGTATCTGTTGTGACTGACAATTCGCAATTTTTCACGAATACATCATTTATTGATGTAAGTTCTCAAGGTTGATGACTGAACATCCAAACGAAAGGTAACAATAACGAAAAAGGTCTCTTAATTGAGGCAAACTAAAGTTCACTTCTAATTTTCCAGAAATGTTCGTGGTAACACACTCACACATTAGGAACAGTCCAATTCCGAGACGATGACGTAATCTTCAACGGTCACAGTACACGAGGTCGGCATCAGGCGTGAATTGAACTTCAGGCCTTGTTCTAGCCCCTAAATAGCTGTCACTAGCCAGTCAGGTTTCGGCGTAGTGATAATTTCTGCAGGCGGTGGCTCGATTTCCCCCTGCAGGAAGTAGTGCTCGGAATGTCTGTTTCCATTATCTTGTATGTAAATAGCCGGTGTTAACCATGGTGCTTTTGGGTACGCCTTGGGTATAGACAACTTCGTCCTCTGTTGTGTTATTAGGGTTGCCGGCCCTCTGGGGCTACCTTGGCTCCCGTATAGCAGTATCATACATTTCACTTTTAAATTAATGAATTACCTTCTCATGACTACCCCTCGCCCATCACGTATGTTTTAATATTACTTTACTTTATAATATATTTACATTTTCTGTGCTTTAAGCTCAAACGTCTTCGTCCAGCAGGCTCACTGACTGGAGTAAAATAGTCTTCAGTGATGAGTCCGGCATCGAAAAGGGCCGCAATGACCGGCGAAAACGTGTCCAGAGACGTCCTGGACGGCAGAAGGATACTAACCCGACCGTCGCCCGTCATACGGCGCGACAACCAGGAGTAATGATATGGGATGCCATTTCATTTGATAGCAGGACCCTCTTTGGCTGTCATCCGTTGCTCCCTTACTGCATAGCGGTACGTCGACGATTAGCTACGATCTACGTCATCCGAGCTTACATTTCAGCAAGATAAACCCCGACCGCATATGGCGAGAGTTTCCATTGTTGTTTCCGTGCTTCCCAAATGCTACCTTCGCCAACAAAGTCACGGGATCTGTCCCCAGTTGAGAACATCTGGAGCATTATTGGCATGACCCTCCAACCAACTAGGTATTTTGGCGATCTAAGGATCCAGTTGGACAGAATATGGTACGATATCACTCAGGAGGACATCGAACAACTCTGTCAATCGATGCCAAGCCGAATAACTGCTTGGATAAAGGTCAGAGCTGGGCCAACGTTATATTCACTTGCACAGTTTCTTAAGCTCGATTTCCGTCCCATTCTAATAATACCTTCGTAGTGCTTCCTTTATCTTTCTTGGAGTGTATGTCGTGCAGAAGTGTTGCTGTTGTGATGCTTCTGTAGCATTAGAAAAGTCACCCTGATGTTGTCGTTAACAACATAAACGCATTTACTCTGAGTGCTACCTACAGGTAGAAGCCGCACTCGAATGAAATTCACGGCTGTGGAACAGTAAAGTGAACATCCATCATACAACGCAGAACAATCGCAGTGAATTATAGTGCATGCATTATCATGTTACGCGAAGAAGACTTCGCAATCAGGGAAGCTGCTCGTCGTGTACACTGAAGTCAAGGTGAATTGGTGCGGACATAGAACCGTTTTCAATTGACAAGTAGTATACACCGCAAAGGTCATTCACATTGGACAAACGCACAGGATGGTCAATATTTTCGTCTTCTGATTTGAAGGAACCGTAGACTGAATGCTCCAGAAATGAAATCGCTGTTCGAAGGGGCTACAGGACGCCATGTATCGATTCAGAGTCTTAGGAGCTGATTGCTTTATGCAAATTTCCATTTCCGACGAACATACGAACACCGTGTCTTACGCCACACCACCATGAACTACGTTATACGTAGACAAGATTTCAGGTGGAATGGACGCCCCAGGTCTAGATTCGGATATTTTTACGAACGAAATTCAGATCTGTTTGTACCGCGATAATCGTAGGCAATGTGTTTGGATGGTTCACAATGGTTCAAATGGCTCTGAGCACTAAGGGACTTAACTTCCAAGGTCATCAGTCACCTAGAACTTAGGACTACTTAAACCTAAGTAACCTAAGGACATCACACACATCCATGCTCGAGGCAGGATTCGAACCTGCGATCATAAAATGTGGTTGGAGGCAGCCCCATAATCTCCAATGTCTCCAACACGTTGTCCCCGTGGTGCAACAAGGAGGCCGAGGAGTAATGTTTTGGGGTGGAATTACTTGGGGCACCGTACAGTTATCGTGGTTATGTAGGACAATCTCACTTCCCTATGGTTCAGGAACGACATTCTACAAATATTAGTGGTACCTAACCGCCAACATTTTGGTGACAGTTTCAAGTTGATAGATGATAACTTGCGTTCTCATCATGCTGTTCTCGTCATCATGTTCCTTCAAAATGATAGGATGACCACAATGAAGTTACCTGACTGTTCTCCGGACAACTGAACATGTGTGGGAACCCTTGAAACGATCTGTTTTTCGACTTCGAGTAGATGTACGTACTCCGCGCAACTTACGCTGAAGCACCATTGAAGGATGGGACTTCGTATAATCTGTGTATGTGAATTACATAGTAAGTGTCTACTCCTTGGCGTGGTTATGTGACGTTAACTGGTTGACTTATTTTATTTCGTAATCGATTCGTTTTGTGTTCTACCTAAGTAGGTTGTACAGGGTGAGTCACTAAGTATTGCCACTAAGAATAACTCCGAAAGTATGATAGGAGCTGAAAAGATTGTGGGACAAAAGTTGCATGGGACAACCAGGGCCATAATATGACATTGGTTTTTTGTTGCTAGGCAAGGTCGCTTCAGAGATATGAAGGTGAACTTTGTTTTTGTAAATGGTATGCTATAGTTTAGTACTTATTTTCTGATAGCACCTATCGAGACGAATCCGATGATGTGTAATAGTAAGGTCTTTGAAGGTCAACGAAGGTCGCAAAGGTTTTATGAACGTCCATTTACTGAAGGTGTTCGAAGTGATGACCACTGGTATCAATGCAGTGCTGCAATCTTCTTATCATGGATTGAGTGGTATTCCTTATCACATCGGCACTTATCGAAACATGTGCTCTGACTGTTCTCTCTCGTATACCTTCAGGTGTAGTTGGAACGTCTTTATAAACAATGTCTTTTACGAATCCCCACAATAAAATATCCAAAGCCGTCAAGTCTGGTGAACGAGCCGGCCACAACAGATCTCCTCCGCGTCCAATCCAACGATTTGGGAATTGTCTCTGCAACTCATTTCTGGCCATCAGCTAGAAATGTGGCGGACAACCGTCGTGTTGATACCACATTCTGTTCCTTGTTCCTAAAGGTATTTCTTCCAATAGCAGACCAATGTTTCTTCCAGGAATGTGGTGTACTTCCTACCATTAAGATTTCCTTCTATGAAATAGGGGTCTATAATTCCGTGCTCGAGGATCCCACATCATATATTCAGCGACCATGGTTTTTCACGTGCAACTTGCCGCAGCCAACATGGGTTTTCAGTTGCCCAATAATGCATGTTATGCTTATAAACATTTCCATGGTTCGTGAACGTAGCCTCGTCAGTAAATAAAAGCAAATTAATAAATGTGTCATCCCTTTGAATCTGAAGTTGAGCCCATGGGCAGAATTCAGTGCGTCACATACAATCCGTATCAATTAATTCTTGGTGTAAACTGATATACACTCCTGGAAATGGAAAAAAGAACACATTGACACCGGTGTGTCAGACCCACCATACTTGCTCCGGACACTACGAGAGGGCTGTACAAGCAATGATCACACGCACGCCACAGCGGACACACCAGGAACCGCGGTGTTGGCCGTCGAATGGCGCTAGTTGCGCAGCATTTGTGCACCGCCGCCGTCAGTGTCAGCCAGTTTGCCGTGGCATACGGAGCTCCATCGCAGTCTTTAACACTGGTAGCATGCCGCGACAGCGTGGTCGTGAACCGTATGTGCAGTTGACGGACTTTGAGCGAGGGCGTATAGTGGGCATGCGGGAGGCCGGGTGGACGTACCGCCGAATTGCTCAACACGTGGGGCGTGAGGTCTCCACAGTACATCGATGTTGTCGCCAGTGGTCGGCGGAAGGTGCACGTGCCCGTCGACCTGGGACCGGACCGCAGCGACGCACGGATGCACGCCAAGACCGTAGGATCCTACGCAGTGCCGTAGGGGACCGCACCGCCACTTCCCAGCAAATTAGGGACACTGTTGCTCCTGGGGTATCGGCGAGGACCATTCGCAACCGTCTCCATGATACTGGGCTACGGTCCCGCACACCGTTAGGCCGTCTTCCGCTCACGCCCCAACATCGTGCAGCCCGCCTCCAGTGGTGTCGCGACAGGCGTGAATGGAGGAACGAATGGAGACGTGTCGTCTTCAGCGATGAGAGTCGCTTCTGCCTTGGTGCCAATGATGGTCGTATGCGTGTTTGGCGCCGTGCAGGTGAGCGCCACAATCAGGACTGCATACTACAGAGGCACACAGGGCCAACACCCGGCATCATGGTGTGGGGAGCGATCTCCTACACTGGCCGTACACCACTGGTGATCGTCGAGGGGACACTGAATAGTGCTCAGTACATCCAAACCGTCATCGAACCCATCGTTCTACCATTCCTAGACCGGCAAGGGAACTTGCTGTTCCAACAGGACAATGCACGTCCGCATGTATCCCGTGCCACCCAACGTGCTCTAGAAGGTGTAAGTCAACTACCCTGGCCAGCAAGATCTCCGGATCTGTCCCCCATTGAACATGTTTGGGACTGGATGAAGCGTCGTCTCACGCGGTCTGCACGTCCAGCACGAACGCTGGTCCAACTGAGGCGCCAGGTGGAAATGGCATGGCAAGCCTTTCCACAGGACTACATCCAGCATCTCTACGATCGTCTCCATGGGAGAATAGCAGCCTGCATTGCTGCGAAAGGTGGATATACACTGTACTAGTGCCGACATTGTGCATGCTCTGTTGCCTGTGTCTATGTGCCTGTGGTTCTGTCAGTGTGATCATGTGATGTATCTGACCCCAGGAATGTGTCAATAAAGTTTCCCCTTCCTGGGACAATGAATTCACGGTGTTCTTATTTCAATTTCCAGGAGTGTAGTAAGGATGATAGATATGGCGATGCAGAACAGTACTCTGGCTCATGCCTAATTCCCTTGCGATATGACGCGAACTAACACAAGGATCTCGAACCATAGTGGCAAGAGTACCAATTTCCGATTCCTCGTTAGTAACTTTCCTTTGCCGGATATGTTTCCGATGCGTTAAAGATCCAGTTCTTCTCGGTTTACCATACGCATATTTAAATGTACGACGTGTAGGGTGAGGAAGCTGAGGATATCTTTCAGCGTATGAGTCTCTAGCTCTCATTGAATTTCGTTAGCGTACTCCGTAAATGAGAAGCATATCGACTTGTTCTTCGAAGGAATACATCGTTCAAATTTGCTTGATTCGACAATATTAGTCTTGCCATTCCTATTAGTGTTGTATTGCGAAATCTTCGAATGGTGTTTAGTGTCAATGGCACGTTAGATGTATACGCTGTATTCGGCGAATATTTACTATTTGCACAATATACGAGAGAGAATTGTCAGAGCCGCCGTGGTAAGGAATACCACTCAATCCATGATAAGAAGATTGCAGCACTACATTGATACCAATGGTCATCACTTCGAACACATTCTGTAAATGGACGTTCATACTACCTTTGTGACCTTCGTTGACCTTCATCGACCCTACTGTTACACATCACTGGATTCCTCTCGATAGCCGCTGTCAGAAATAAGTACCAAATTATAGCATCATAAAAAAAAACATAAAACCACAAGTTGACCTTCATATCACTGGTGCGACCCCACCTAGCAACCAAAAACCAACGTCATATTATGGTCCCCATTGTCCCATGCAACATTTGTCCGACAAACGTTTCAGCTACTACCATACTTTAGGAGTTATTCATGTTGCCTGCAATTAGTGACTCATCCTGTATTCCGGCAACGTGTAGGCTTACTCTGTGTTATTTAAGCTGCTTATTACTTGATAACTGTTTCTGATTTCCAAATTAATATTAATTTAAGTTCAAAATGGTTCATATGGCTCTAAGCACTATGGAACTTAACACATGAGGTCATCAGTCCCCTAGACCTAGAACTACTTAAATCTAACTAACCTAAGGACATCACACACATGCATGCCCGAGGCAGGATTCGAACCTGCGACCCTAGCAGCATCGCGGGTCCGGACTGAAGCGCCTAGAGCCGCTCGGCCACAGCGGCCGGCTTAATTTAAGTTTTCTTTCTTCCTAACTGTTGTTGACTGGCAGAATTAGTATTACGTTTTGGGTGTCTTACGTCAGCTATCATTGTAATGTTTTTGGGAAATGTGTCCTGTGCTTGGAAGCATGAACCTTTGTTTATTATTGTTCCTTCCAGCTGAAATCGTAACCATTTATTTGTCTGTACATGTACGTCACATCTGCCGACTTCCAACTCCTTCGGATAAATCATTCGTGTTGGGTCGTTTTTCTTTTATCTCTCCATGTATACGGGTGACAGAAAAGTTTTTTTACGTGAATAATTTTTCGTACAACTGAAACGTACTTCAGCTAAATACAATTACGAAAAGCAATGACCCAGTCGCAATGATAGTAATAAACACAGTAAACAGAAGAACACGGAACTATGCAGCTCAGCTACTAGTACGGCTTAAGGCCGTCGGCACAGGGACTGTCCTTTCAAACGTTAACGCTGAGCGTGCCGTGTTCTACATGATGCTGAATGCCCAGAAACGATGCGGCTTGTGCATACGGCTCGTGTGCCTCAGCGTGGTATAAACTTTCAGCTGTAAGTGGTCGCCGATCGCGCTGCTTTGTGAACAGAAGGAACGTAAATTTCCTACTTTATCTCTGTTAAATTGCTCATTTGCTCCCTTGTCCATACTCTAGTCTTACTGTTCTGCCCTTAGGCTACATCAGCAATAATTTCAGTATCGATGAGCGTGGTATAAGGCAAAATGGAAAATATCTTATAAAGTTAATAGGGACATTGACTTATAAAAGTTCCATTACTAATAGTTCGATGTAACTTTATAACAGTTCTTCACATAAGATAAAAGTTATTTCATCATTCTCACCATTTAGTATGACCCTAAAGTCATTCGTAGTATACCACTGTTCTTATTCAGAAGTAGAATCTTTACAAAATGTGGAACACAAAACTTGAGACAAGAAAGTACAAAATATCTTAATGCAAGTAGTGCAAAATATCTTGTACATAAAGCCAATTGAACAGACTCACTGCTCATAAAGAACTCACGTTTACATAACATCGAATATTATAGAATATTCTTCTATTAAACTAATAAGAAACTATTAGAAGTCATTAGAAAATGTGGAGATTAGTAAAAAAAAAGAACATATCTGTGTCCACCTGGGTGTGAACTTCGCCTCTACTCATTACACTACACCGACCATACATGATCTACAATCATTTTCCGTCTCACGAAAACTTAAATCATACATCTTTATTTACAAGAAATTGTACTAATAAGAATACGTTAATGGTGGATTATCAATATTCGGTGGCCTTTGGAACGGAATATTTTCATAATAAGCAATTTCCAATAATTCTTTAACTACCAATATGACATTTCCCTGTAATTTTATTACAATTATTCATAATAAGCTCAACAATTTGCCGTAACAAAATTGTAGGGAAACACCATATTGGTAGTTAAAGAATTATTGGATATTGCTTATTATGAAAATATGCCGCACAGTTAACGACGGATTTCCGAGAGATCTGCAATTTGCTGATGCTTAGAAACGGCATATGCATACATCAAAAAAATTTTGCATCGCCTCTGGTTCCGAGACGTCCGGAACCTGTACAGAATACTGGAACAGAAATCGACATAAACATCATTTCCACCCTTTTTATTACTCATGACAATCACACGTTGCATGTTGTACCACCATACAGCGAGTCCTTCAGAGTTGGTGGTCTAGATTGCTGTACATACCGGTACCTCTAATACCCAGTAGCACGTTCACTTGCATTGATACATGCCTGTATTCGTCGTGGCATACTATCCACAAGTTCATCTAGGCACTGTTGGTCCAGATTACCCCACTCTCAACGGCGATTCGGCGAAGATTCCTCAGAGTAGTTGATGGGTCACGTCGTACATAAACAACCATTTTTAATCCATCGCAGACATGTGCGGCAGGGTTTTTGTCTAGAGAACATGCTGGCCATTCTAATTGAGCGATGTCGTAATCCTGAAAGAAGTCATTCACAAGATGTGGACGATGGAGACGAATGCCTCGCCAATATGTTGCCGATATGGTTGCACTATCTGTCGGAGGATGGCATTCACGTATCGTACAGTCGCTGCGGCGCTTTCCATGAGCACCAGCGGCGTACGTCAGCCCCATATAATGCCACCCCAAAACAGCAGGGAACCTCCACATTGCTGCACTCGCTGGACAGCGTGTCTAAGGCGTTCAACCTGACCGGGTTGCCTCCAAACACTTCCTTTTGTGAAGTGAATGTTTTTTGCCTAAGTGTTGTGCTACCTCAATATATTATTCCGAATGACATCAGAGAGTGAAAGAATGCAAAGTGTATTAGATTATTAAATTCTATATCCTCACAATTTGCAATTATTCTGACTGCAAAAGTTGCTGAGCCTAGCCGCTTTAGGGAATCCAAAACATGAATTTTCCAATTAAAATTCTGATCTATATGTACACCCAAAAAACTTAGTATGCTCTACCCTGGCTACTGACACCTGTTGATGTGTTATATTTATTGAAGGAGCTGTGAGCCTTGCAGTAGAAGTTCAGAGCTAGTCCATTCGCAGAAAACCGAACACTTTTTCCAAAGATATTATTTGTATCATTTTCTTTTGGAGTTTCATTTACTGGATTAATATTGATGCTTGCATAATCAGCAAACAGTGTCAGTTTGGCTTCTTGTTTCAAAGGGAAGTCATTCACCTATGTCACAACTGGCATCTTCTGACGTAGATGGCGTTCTTCCATGTCATTGGTCTAGCCGGCCGAAGTGGCCATGCGGTTAAAGGCGCTGCAGTCTGGAACCGCAAGACCGCTACGGTCGCAGGTTCGAATCCTGCCTGGGGCATGGATGTTTGTGATGTCCTTAGGTTAGTTAGGTTTAACTAGTTCTAAGTTCTAGGGGACTAATGACCTCAGCAGTTGAGTCCCATAGTGCTCAGAGCCATTTGAACCATTTGAACCATTGGTCTATATTCAGACACAGGTTCAGGATGTCTGACATAGTAGATGTTGCCCTAGACGTTCGGAAAGATGCCGCTACACCCTTTTTCACGTCATGACGCCAGAAACTCGGCACCCTCATTACTCAACGTTCGCATGCACGTTTCTTGTGCCGATGGCTTTAGGTGAATCATAGCCAGAGCACAGACGAGTTTCACGACTCGCTTCTCGTGCACCACCATCCAAGTGCCCACATAACTGTTAACATTAGCCAGCACGAGTTTCCCTGGAGCCAAGACAGCAGGCACCGTCCGCCTTCCCGGAACAGGAACAAGTCTTGGCTTGTTGGTAACTTGTTGCCCTAGCCTCTCGGTCAGGTCTGGATCCCAAACAGCTGGATGGCCAAATGAACTTGCAGCTCCACTTGTACTGGTAGTGCCCTTCTCTGTTGCTCCCTTGCTGCCCTTCCTTGTTAGCTCTCCAATGGCTGACGTCTCCAGGCAGTCCTGGAATAGCAGCAGCCACCCGATTATCCACGCCTGAGCCACCACAGGTTACCAGCCTGCCACTCGTCCTCCCAAGCACCCTGTACCGGACCTAGGGCTCTACTGTTGCCTGAACAGCTATCAGACCACGAAACAGCACAGGCGGGCCAATGCTCCTAGATTACAACATCTCTCTCTTGTGTTCTCAGCTGGCTGCCGTCACTCGTGACGCCTTGTGACGGCTCAAAGACCAGGTGGTGCATTTTGTCACCCGCAACTCTGAGAACCAGCAACTATGGGACGTAACTTCACCGTACGGTGCGCCATCCACGAACCGACGCTGCTCTCTAGTTGTAATGGCACTGCAGCCCAAATCTAGTTCCGCTGGATCCAAGTTGTGGCAGTTTCGGTCTGCCACACGAGACTGCAAACTGCTACCAGTCAAGCCCTCTGATAACCTTGTGTTGAAGTTGTTTCGATGTGTCAGATGCTCCCTGGCGGAAGGGGAACACATTAGATTAGATTAGATTAGATTAGATTAATACTAGTTCCATGGATCATGAATACGATATTTCGTAATGATGTGGAACGAGTCGAATTTTCCAATACATGACATAATTAGATTAATTTAGCAACATACTTAAGTTAATATAACAACTTTATTTTTTTGTGTTTTTTGTTTTTCTTTATTTTTTATTTTTTTTTATTTTTTTAATATTTTTGTTTTTTCTTTTTTTCCTTAATTTATATCTAAAAATTCCTCTATGGAGCTCTGGTGCCAATTGCCGAACGGTACGTGACTTTAACCGTGCTGTGCGCCACTAGTTCTTATCAGACGTTTCAAAGTGGTATACAGGATGTTTCACAAGTATTGTTACAAGCTTCCAGGGTTGCAGAGGGGACTTTGTGGATACAGTCTTGACATGGAATCCATGTCCTGAAATTTACCGTTCGGAAATGAAATAAGCTTGAAGATCGGATCACTTTCAAATGTCTCGGTTCACGTTACACACAGCAACTGAAAATAGAGTGCCTTCGTCAGCGCCTGTTGTAATTGTGACATAACATACCATTTTCATCCGACTGCAACAACTGCTGCAGAGAACTGGCATGTTTGAAACTGTGAGGGTTGACTGTGTGGTCCCGGCGGAGGTTCCAGTCCTCCCTCGGGCATGGGTGTGCGTGTTTGTCCTTAGGATAATTTAGGTTAAGTAGTGTGTAAGCTTAGGGAATGATGACCTTAGCAGTTAAGTCCCATAAGATTTCACACACATTTGAACATTTTTGGTTGACTGTGGCGCTCAGCAGACGCCCAGCACTTTCGACTTTGAAGAGGACGTCCATCGCCACGTGGAAGGGAACGTAACGACGAGTACAAGGGACCTCGCCTATACCGTGGTCTCCTGCACAGCACTACGACCAGAGCTCATTGGCTCTGCTGTGCGCGGAGATTCGAAATCGGTCCGACCTTCAAAGTAATTTTACGTCGAAATGGTACATTTTAGGGCGAGGGTTCCCCATCCAAACCTTAGCCACTAAGAAGGGGACCACACCTGCTCGTTTTCGACGATTTTGCCCAAATTTATGGTACTTTTTGCGTTTGGCCAAAAATTAAAATGCAGAAGTGAGAGCTCCAGATGGCCAAGCGTTAAGAAAAAAATTACATTTTTGGGGCAGTCGGGCGGGCTTGAACCATTTATGTTAGTGTAGTTTCGAAGCAACGGCTGGTGCAGCGGAAAGAATACGAACAGTAATCCGAGGGTCATGATGTCGAGTCCCTATGTGGAATTTTCCTTTTTTCTCATTTTTTGCTTTACTAACACCGCGCTTACACTGAAACAATGCTCAGATTATTGTTTGTATTAAACAGAAATACTATCTTTATGCATAACATTAAAAATAAATCGTCTGACGTCGACTAACTAGAATTCTTGACATACCTGTTTGGTCGGATTCTTTAATTACAATCCCTTCTTGAAAATTCGCAATCCCAAGTACTCCATTACCCTTGCTGTTTAAAGCAAGAAGATAAATACGGTATACTGAACATTATTTCAGTTTATTTACAGTGAAGGTAACGTAAAAATTAAAAATAAAGCATGTTTTCGTATGATTGCTCGACCTTAGGACCATGAGATTACTGTACTCACCCCGCTACGCCAACCGCCTCCTGGAACTACGCTGACATAAACTGATACTGTCTAAACCGACCTGAGCCAAAAATGCTGTTTTTTCTAAACGATTCGCCATTTATTGCTCCCACTTCAGTAACTTTCATTTCAGGCCAAGTCATGCGTATACCATCAGCTCAGGTTAAATCGGTGATGACGATTACGCGCATTCCCCTTGGAAGTCCCCTTTACAAACAATAGAAGCCTGTAATACAAATTGAGAAATAACCTATGTAGCGAGGTGGACACACAGTCCGACGTTGTTCACCCCGCATCTCTCCACAGTTCGCTTTGCCTCCGTATCTGAGGTTCATTGTGATGCCTGAAGCACTTTAGGCGTATAAAGCAGTCAAGTGCGGCACCCGTACAGAACATCATTTACTCTCCTGTATCGATTCGACGAGCGTCCTCAATGAGTGTGAGATTTCGCGAAACCCAGTGGGTGGCGGCCTGTGTCATATCAGCTGCAATTTGCATGAAAATGCTGTGAGACGGCGCGGCCATTTGGACGCTTTTTATAACTTTTCTTTTGTCTTGACCCCACAGTCATTTTTTAACAACCTTACGCCTTTCGACTTTCCAACATTTTCAGAGGCAGTGTTATGTCAGTCATTAGACTCACATACTTGCATTTGTCTCGTGATCGAGAATGTTGACGTGACACAATGTATCCAATGAAAAAGTGTTTATGACTGACATAACACTGCCTTTGACAATGACGGAAAGTCGAAACGCGTAAATTTGTTAAAAAATAAAAATGTGGTCAAGACATAAGAAAAGTTATAAAAAGCGCTTTCTCAGATTCCTAATGTCGCACAAAACATATAAAACCGACCCCCCCAATACTGCTTTTCACAGCTTCCGGCCTCGCTTTGATTAAGATACATCCGTGTTCGAGCGCCGTTTTCGCAACTTCATTCTTCATCACTGGGACTTGTGTAACTATACTGGAAGGTGATCATACAATGTAGGCTCTCACTGCCCGTATTGATTTCACTTAAAAGTTCCTGGCTGATAGGCCTTGGTCGATGTTTAAAACTCTCCCCTGGCATTTCGTCTCCGACAGCGGGAGACATCCTCCGAGGTAAAGCGTCGAACTGCGAAGAGAACTTGATGAAGCGCTAATTATATGCGCAGTACAGAGGGCGCCACTGTCCATCACGTGGCGTCGGCTATGAGATTGTCTCTGGTAATGCCAACATTCTCGATTGAAAGTAATCGATCGTCACACTTGCTGTACAACGCTGACAGCCCAGTTTTATCCAGTTTGACACCTTCGTATTTCCTGTTAAAATTATTATGATGTTTATCAATCTCGATAGCCTCTCTATACATGCGCGCATAATAATTAGAGGTTATAGATATGATGCTTGTCTCGCTGAATTTTATTTCATAATCGCCTTCCTGGTAAACATGCTACGGCCGATTTATCCGTGTGACCCAGGCAGCAATTCCTCTTATGTTCAACAAGACGGGTGTTCACATTTCTCTGTGTGGTACCGATCTAAACCTGTCCACAACTACAAAGAATTTTATATACCCCCGGTGTAGCCAAACGGTGTCGTGAATCTTTTGCCGATCTTGAATACTCTTTTATTTTTCTGATGGGTTTGAAAATAGTTTCAACCCCTACTTGCTTAAAACTTTCACAACGCGATCTGTGACCTTACTAATGAACGGAAGAAAAACCTTGCTCTTGGGCGACTGTTGTTCGTCGTTCCTCCTGATTCTTTGCCTAGAGCGAAGTGCTCGATCTATATCCTTGCTAGAACAGCCGTTCCTAACGAAAGTTAACCGTAGATGTTCAGTCTCATCTTTTGTATAAACAGGTTCACAAATTTTGTACGCCTTGTCTACAAAGGTTTTCATTACACCTCTTTTTTGTCTATGGTGGTTGTTCGAATCTTTATGCAGATAACGATCAGTATTTGTGGCCTTTCAACACACCTTATGCCCCAACGTTCAGTCCCGTCGTTTATTCACAGACAGATCCAGGAAATTCAATTGACCATTACTCTCCGTCTCAATAGTAAATTGGAATTTCGGATTAATGGCTGTGAGCACTGTGGGACTTCACATCTGAGATCATCAGTCACCTAGAACGTAGAACTACTTAAACCTAACTAACCTAAGGACATCACACACATCCATACCAGAGGTAGGAATCGAACCTGCGACCGTAGCGGTCGCGCGGTTCCGGACTGAAGCACCTAGAACCGCTCTGCCACAACGGCCGGCTCTGTTCATAAAAGTCTCTATTCTACTGAAAGTAGGTTGTGGTGAGGCAGTGTCGGAATAGTGCCACAAAATCAGTAGGAAAAATATTCGCTATGCATAAAATGGCTTCGTTTACCGGAATCATGGTAAATAACGACACAATATCAAAACTGACGAGGATATCATCCAGGCCCACGCTCATTTCCTTTAAATTGTCATTGAAATTAGCTGAATCTTTAGTCACTGGAAGCGTCTGTGGTAGCTAACTACTGTGCTATATAGTGGTGCATTGTTCACCTACACTTCATCCACGTTAGGGTGAATTGCACCACTTCAAACGTTAAAATCGAGCTATCTCACGATATTTTACTTTATCATTTGGATGTGCATTTTGATGTGGCTGTTACAGCTGCGCGTTAGATTATCGTGGCTATGAAATTTCAGTGTGTACTAGGACTGCAGACTTGTATGTGAAAACAAAGCAGTTGGTAAATTAACTTTATTTTCCAGAGGTGAAGAATCTTTAACTATCGCCACATCCACATCTACATATGGACTCCGAATCTCATGCCAAGATGTGTGGGTGGAAGTTCTCTAGCTAGCAGCATGATTTATCCTTGACGGTCGGTGGCCCAGTCACAGTGGATTGCACAGCGATTCAATGTTCAAAATCTGAAGAATTTAAAATACTCTTTCATCGCAAAAGACGCGGAAAATAAGTGAATTTAGTGTTCATGGGCTGCTTTTAGATGCGAACGTTCCACCTTCTATCCAGTTCCTACTGCGAGACGTACGTAAATCTCTGTACGAACCTGCAAATCTCTGATGACGACGATGATCGTATGGCAATAATCATCGGGAGTCCCCACCTGGGGAAGTTTGGCATTCGAGTTTCGCAGCTTTTCAATCGATGCCATGTAGGTCGACGTGCTTGTCGATTATGATGAAGTGTTGATGAGTACAGCACAACACCCAGTACGCGAACGGAGAAAATTTCCGATCTGGTCGGGAATCAAAATCGTGCCCTCTGCATGGCAGTAGTGCCCAGTGACCACTCAGCTAAGAGGGTGCAACATGTGCGATTCTTTCCCGTTGTGCTCGTTCCGCGAAATGTTTTTAGGAGGACCGAATAGACTGCCTAAACTTTTCCGAACATACGATCTCCTACTTTGAATAGAGAAGTTCTCTCTGATCGACGACAGCTCTCATGTAACGTCTGCAACTGGATACTGATGAGCAGCTCCGTGACAGTCTCGCGTTCATTAATGGAATGCGCGACGAAACATGTCAGTCTTCTCTGGATCTGATTTCTTAATCCCAGACAGTAATTTTCAGAAGCTGACAAACAATACTCAATCGGTCCCACAACATCTTTGTTAGACACCTTTTCTGTGGAAAAGCAGCCGAGCGGTCTAAGGCCAGTGTGCGCCTGGTCCCGATGGAGGTTCGAGTCCTCCCTCGGGCATGGGCGTGTGTGTTTGTCCTTACGATAATTTAGGTTAAGTAGTGTGTAAGCTTAGGGACTGATGACCTTAGCAGTTAAGTCCCATACGATTTCACACACATTTGAACTAACTTTTTTTTTGTGGAAAAGCAGCATTTGCACAATACTCTGCCAATGAATGTGAGTGTGTCGTCTGATTCAAGCATAATTTTTTTAATGTGGTCGTTCTCCATCGTTGGCTCCGTACGGATATTTCCACATATTATATTGTTGTTACCATTTTCAGACATCTACTCCCTGCGGTATAGTCGGTTCAGTTGTTTGCGAATAATAAGTTTAGGTTATTGTGCTTTTGGGTCAACTTCCAGTACCTGCACCAAGCATCAATGATCTGCAGCTCTCTCTGCGTTTTGCTGAAGTTTATTAGCCTTCTGAATTCCCTATATAAAATAGCTTTACCCACGATTCGTTTCGCGGAGTTTCCGACGTCAACCATATCAATTACGCATCAAGTCAAAGAGTATCTCAAGGGAAAAAGAACCAGATAGATGGCATGGAATAGTCAGCTTTCAAAACACTCACGAATCATTGGACTGAGGAAAGAAATGTAGCTCATCGAGAGAGAATAAGAGCCATATGAAGATTAGAAAAGTGAATGTAAAATCACTGCGTGATCCGGCAGGATCCCAATGCAAACTTCATTCAGTGGGTCCGATGTTCCATGACACCGTTCTCTAAGTAAACGTGTGGTACTGTATCAAATAGTCTACCGATCCACAAAATATGGAAAACAGAAAGAAAATCCTAAATCCAATGAGATTTATGTTGCATGTATGCTATCGTGGCAACGTTTTATCAATGCTTAGACATCACTTCAATGTCTACCTGAAACTGGAAAAGCAACCTCTCTTGCACATTATAAATAATCTCAGTCCTTTTAAGTTTCTTATCACCGAGTGGCTCCCAGTCGAGACAAAATTTAAGTGCTGGTTCATTAGAGTGTACACGTTGTGTAGGTTTCAATATTCCGAGGTTTACAGTGTCAACAGTGTGGCGTGAATACTAGATATCAGGCATTACCTCTCACCATGGACACCGAAGTGGCCGATGGCGTTCATTTAACGACCGAGAGCAGGGGTCCTTGCATAGAGTGGACAGTGGTAACAGATAGACAACACTGTGTGAAGTAATTGCAGAAATCGATGTGTAACGTACGACGAACGTATCCGTTAGACAAGTGCGTCAAAAACTGGGCTTAAGGGCTAAGGCAGCAAACGAGCGAGGCGAGTGTCTTTGCTAATAACACGATGTAGTCTGCAGCGCCTCTCCTGGGTTCGTGACAATGTCGGTTTGAGCCTAGACGACAGGAAAATCTTTGCCTCGTCGTATGAGTCTCGGTTTCAGTTGGTAATGGCTGAATGTGGCGCAGACCTCACGAAGCCATGGACTCAGTTAGTCAACAAGGCACTGTGGAAGCTGGTGATGGGTCCATAATGGTATGTGCTTTGGCTACATGGAATGGACTGGGGCCTCTGGCCCAACTGAACCGATCATTGACTGGAAATGTTTTCTTCCATCTACTAGGAGACTATTTGCAGCCTTTCACGGACTTCATTTTATCAAATAACAACGGAATTTTTACCGATGATAATACGCTATGTCACTGGGCCACAATTGTTCACGACTGGTCTGAAGGACATTCTGAACAATTCAAGTGGGCCACTTAGATTACCCGACATGAATCACATCGAACATTTATGGGGCATAATCGAGAGGCCGGTTCGTGCGCAAAATCCTGCATCGCAACACTCTCGCTGTTATGGACGGTTATAGAAGTAGAAAGGCTCAATGTTTCTGCAGCGGACTTCCCACAACTTTTTGAGTCAGTGCCACGTGGGGTTGCTGCTTTACGCCGGGAAAAGGGAGTTGCGAGACACGATATTAGGAGGTATCCCACGACCTGTGTCACCTCAGTGTATTCCTTGATCACGACGCTCCATTCACAAAAGTTTTACCTTCTACCACGAAAAATGTGCGAGGTACCTTCAGACATAAAGTGAAGGTCGCAACAGGGCATCGGTTTGATGATACCATAGGGCAAATACACCTTACAAACTGCATCAGCAGGTAGATTTACAACAATCTGTCTTTAATTTGAAATAATTACTTTATTTCGAGATTTAGCTATTCTGAGCATTTTAAAGCTACCTTTGTTTCTTGTATGACTAAAATTTTATAAGAATCTTAAATTCCATAATTTGTGTGGAAAAAGCAACTTCCGACGACATTCCTAATGTTGGTTCCTTATAACTATCGTAGTTACGCACATGACTATCTCAAACGTTAAATCCGTATGTAAAATTTAAATCTGTTCCCCTTGTGCTAGTTTTGTCACTGTGCGAGTGTGCAACAATTAGAATATGTCATTTAGAGCGAAACCACACGTTGCGTGGTCAATTTCGTAGAATAGAAGGACTCGAAGGTAGAGTCTGGCCTGCATTTCATACCAATTCGTTACATCTAAACGGTTTACAAACGAGATTAAATTTTTCCCAGTATTATAAGAATACGTAAACTGAATTAAAACTGTGTTACAGTCCAAAAAACATTAAAAACAGTTTTTCGAAATTAATAGACCAGTTTCTAACCACTGTATCCAGGGTTCAAGTCTCTGTTCCGGCTCCAATATAAAATGACATTTATCTTAATAGTGTGAATATTTATATATGTGTTTGGAGAGAGAGAGAGATTGATTTTTGATTGAGATCTGCATTTTAAGTCGTAACCGGTACCTAAATTTTGGTTGCTGCCTCCTTGAATGATCAGCCTCTGCACCAGTTGGTGCCGTATTATAATTTGGAGGAAATTATTGATCTTTAAGGTTTAAAATAAGACTCTGTTAGTTACTTGGGCGTATTGCGGATAGCTTTGAGACCAAGTTTTCGTAGCTTTTCATACGTAAGGGACCACTGTTGTAAGTAAATAAGATCAAACAGCAATCTGATTTTCGTGAGAAAAGAAGATTGCTTGGCACACAAACTTCCTTCAGACTACACGTCCTGCTACATCAAAGTCGGTCAGTGGAGTTTAGCACCATACTATTGTACAAGAAAATGATCCAATTACTATAATTAAGAAATTATGAGAGGCTGTTACTTATTGAATGAAAACTATAGAGAATCCATTTCTTTTCCTGTATTTTAGTGAACTTTGTACATTTACAATTCTCTCGACTGACAGACGGCGACGACAATGAAGTTCACCTCCTTTTCCAAAAACAAGATATTTCTATTCTTCACTTCCAGAAAACTTGTATACATAAATGTTTGGCAACTCTTACACATACTATACTCGGTTTTATCACTGAAATATCAATTTTCATTAAATGCGACAATACGTTCTAAAGCGACGACCTAGCAACACGTCCTCTTTCCACAAGATACAGATCCACAGACCTCCTTTTCTTTTTTAATAAATCGTCCATGCTCAAGGACTCACAATTACTATCGTTGCGGGGATTGCGTGCTAAAGAGTTTCTTGCTGTCCAGCTGCGCTTCACTTCACTTCAAGTACTTCTTGAATCGCATTTACATTTTGAGTATTTAGATACATTACTGAGCTTCTCAGGATAAAATCGGGCGCAAATTAATTAAAAAAAGTGGCAGTGAGGCTCACATGACATTACAACTGGTACTAATATCTAGTGTTATTAGCCTAATTCTTGGAGATAAAAACATCTGAAAAATTACAAAAGTAGTGTAAGATGTAGAACAGCGTTCAAATTTTCATTTATTGTAGCTTATGGACGGACACATTTGCGAAAAACAAAGTGTGCTCAGAACAAAGAAAAAAAATATGTTGTGATTTATTGTTTTTGGGACTTAGGAAACAGGAAACATTTCTGACAGAAAGCATTACTCGAGAGACTGTTTTCTTAATTGCTGGCTTAATTTCGAGCGCAACAGGAAATGAATGAGGCAGCTTTTAATTAATGTTGTGTAAATAGCTGAAGATTATTCATCACGCGCTTCAGACGCAGCCGGTATAAGGTTGTAAGTTGTTTAATTCGTCAAAAGGGAACAGAAGATGCCTTCGGTGATTAACAGCCGTCTTGCGTCAGCAGATTACGACGATAAGCCCAGTCTCGTCTTCCTCTGCCTTCCTGTTTCAAATAACATTTACTTCAACTGCGCTGTAGCCCTTTATGGCATCTGATGCCTTGTTCTTGGATAAGTCTAATTCTTAAAGCAGACTAGTTTTTATCAAATCGCTATGTGGCTAGGGAAAGTTTCACCACAATACGAACATACCCTGAAACATGAATCACGTGAATTAGCCGAATATTTCGATTTATCAGAAGACATCCTATGAATCACGATGGTAATAGATGGAGGACCTCTTAATCGTATTTCTTCCTCTTCTTGCTGGCTAAGGGGACATTAGTGTTATAGCATACGTTGACATATTGCTTATTTCTTTATCTGCTACTGTGGTTTGTGCATTTTACTACCGTGCGATGGTTACGAAATGATTACAGATTAATTTTAGCTTTCCCGCTGTATAACTTCGTCTGTGTGTAATTGCATTCACGGGTGGTATTGTCTTCCGTGCGCTGCACTTTGTCGTTCGAGGATTCATTTCGCCATAGAAGTAGCTTTGTTCGTAGTTTCATCTTATTGATTTAATACGACATTCACTACGCGTGTAGTGCTTGTAAGTAGGCTGTTAAGATTTTTATGTTGGTAACGCTATGTAGCGCTCTATATGAAAATCACTGACTGTGCTTTGCGCAGTCTGTGGCTGGTTTGCGTTGTTGGAATTTGCTATTGTAGTGTTGGGCAGTTGGCTGTGAACAGCGCGTAGCCTTGCGCAGTTGGAGGTGAGCCGCCAGCAGTGGTGGATGTGGGGAGAGAGATGGCGGAGTTTTGAGAGCGGATGATCTGGACGTGTGTCCATCAGAGACGGTAAATTTGTAAGGCGGGATGTCATGAAATGATATATATATATTATGGCTTCTGAACACTATTTTGGTAAATACATTGTTTGTTCTCTATCAAAATCTTTCATTTGCTAACTATGCCTATCAGTAGTTAGTGCCTTCAGTAGTTAGAATCTTTTATTTAGCTGGCAGTATTGGCGCTCGCTGTATTGCAGTAGTTCGAGTAACGAAGGTTTTTGTGAGGTAAGTGGTTCATGGAAGGTATAGGTTATTGTTAGTCAGGGCCATTCTTTTGTAGGGATTTTTCGAAGTCAGATGGCGTTGCGCTAAAAATATTGTGTGTCATTTTAGTGTTGATCAGAATAAGTAAAGAGAGTAATGTCTGAGTACGTTCAGTTTTGCTCAGCTGTTTGAAAAGCAAATATTGTAAGAGTGTTAGCAGCACAGTAATTCATTCATATGAAACGTCCCCTTAGAACAATTAATGAATTACTGTGCTGCTAAACCTCAGACTTCAAGAAGAATACAATAATTCCAATCCCAAAGAAAGCAGGTGTTGACAGATGTGAAAATTACCGAACAATCAGTTTAATAAGCCAGAGCTGCAAAATACTAACACGAATTCTTTACAGACGAATGGAAAAATTAGTAGAAGCCGACCTCGGGGAAGATCAGTTTGGATTCCGTAGAAACACTGGAACACGTGAGGCAATACTGACCTTACGATTTATCTTAGAGGAAGCTTTTGACAATGTTGAATGGAATACTCTCTTTCAAATTCTAAAGGTGGCAGGGGTAAAACACAGGGAGCGAAAGGCTATTTACAATTCGTACAGAAAACAGATGGCAGTTATAAGAGTCGAGGGACATGAAAGGGAAGCAGTGGTTGGGAAGGGAGTAAGACTGGGTTGTAGCCTCTCCCCGATGTTATTCAATCTGTATATTGAGCAAGCAGTAAAGGAAACAAAAGAAAAATTCGGAGTAGGTATTAAAATCCATGGAGATGAAATAAAAACTTTGAGGTTCGCCGATGACATTGTAATTCTGTCAGAGACAGCAAAGGACTTGGAAGAGCAGTTGAATGGAATGGACAGTGTCTTGAAAGGAGGATATATGATGAACATCAACAAAAGCAAAACAAGGATAATGGAATGTAGTCGAATTAAGTCGGGTGATGCTGAGGGAATTAGATTAGGAAATGAGACACTTAAAGTAGTAAAGGAGTTTTGCTATTTGGGGAGTAAAATAACTCATGATGGTCGATATAGAGAGGATATAAAATGTCGACTGCCAATGGCAAGGAAAGCGTTTCTGAAGAAGAGAAATTTGTTAACATCGAGTATAGATTTAAGTGTCAGGAAGTCATTTCTGAAAGTATTTGTATGGAGTGTAGCCATGTATGGAATTGAAACATGGATGATAAATAGTTTGGACAAGAAGAGAATAGAAGCTTTCGAAATGTGGTGCTACAGAAGAATGCGAAGATTAGATGGGTAGATCACATAACTAATGAGGAAGTATTGAATAGGATTGGGGAGAAGACAAGTTTGTGGCACAACTTGACCAGCAGAAGGGATCGGTTGGTAGGACTTGTTCTGAGGCATCAAGGGATCACGAATTTGGTATTGGAGGGCAGTGTGGAGGGTAAAAATCGTAGAGGGAGACCAAGAAATGAATACACTAAGCAGATTCAGAAGGATGTAGGTTGCAGTAGATACTGGGAGATGAAGAAGCTTGCAAAGGATAGAGTAGCATGGAGAGCTGCATCAAACCAGTCTCAGGACTGAAGACCACAACAACAACATCAATTAAATGAATCTCATGTACACATGAAATGGGTAAAATTCTTGGCGTTGAAAATAAGTGTTTCTCCACTGAGCACCTTAAGTGCTTACTTGAAACCAATTGAAAACGCATGTTACTAATAAGGACTATTAAATAATTAAATGACAATGTCGAGGTTCCCACAGTTGGATTATGAGTGCCTTATTCACTGAATGAATGTAGATGCCGCTTCTGAACAAATTTGTACTGTCAGAACGGAAACGTCAAGAGGGAGGAGGGCACAGTAAGGAAATTACGCTTCATGAACAGCGATCTGCATGAAATTACACCTTGTTGGAACTAAATGGAACGTTTAAGAGCCGAAAATATGCTGGGTACCTTGACTGAAATATTCAAAAATACGACACATATGACCCCAAGGAATGACTGTGACGATTAATTCTTTCAGAAAATTCGACTTTACTTTTGGTGTTCGAGGTAATGGTGTATTCTACGACAGCATCAGAGCTGTAATCTTCCGGTGATCCATATTCACGCAGCGTTAGCACTGTGCACCGGCTGAAGGTTTTTCACTTTTTAATGATCCTACAATGGAAACTGCAAAACAGTTCCCATACCTCCTCCTTTTGCTAGTGAATCGAAATTGAGAAACGGCTATTTTTTTCTTTCTAAGTTCTGCAGCCAGTCACTAGGTTCTGTCCTTTTTCGCAGCCTTAGTGATCTACGTTCTACGATTCTCACACTATCTACATAGATCCTATAGGCATTCGGGATGCTGCGGGGACCTATACCTTAGGTTTCTATCTTGATTAAAATAGCAGAGCCAAAAGCGTGCCTTAATCAGCGTTCTCACGATATGAAATTGTTTGACCTTTACTTGCAGCCTCGAAACCTGTATTCAGAACTTAGGGAGACTCAAAAGTTTTGTGTCAGTGTGACACGTTAAAGCCAGTCGGTTCACTGGAAGTCATCATATAGCTGTGGAAGAGATGAAGTACCCTGTTTGGATAACAATAGGAAAGAAAATCAGGCGCGCTTTTCACAAGTAACAGGATGATTTCGGAACACAACACACTAAAGGAAACCTAAATCCCAGTAGTTAATCGAGAATTTAATAAACTTTCTTCTCGAGTATGTGCTTTTACAAGTTTCAAGAAATGCCAGTACTATTATCAGTGACTGACTATTGTCAGTCCCGTGTGTACAACTGTGGCCGACGGAACTCTTCGTGATGAAACTTGCAGCATCAGTGGGACACTGATTGTATATTGAAATGGATCACTACTGAAATCATGTCCCGGAAAAAATAAGAGTAGATGTAATTCTAACATTTAATATTTTTATTTGCCTTGTAGGTGTTGAAGGCTTTAGTCACTCATCCCGTGTATGCAACTTGCTCAAAAACTCGGCACTGCCCGGGTATTCATTTTACCAGTTTTATAATAGAAACAACAACAAGAAAATGAAATGTATTTGCTTCGAACAAAATTTTCATTTCTATATATTAGTAAAACACCTTTAAAATTGTGAAACAGTCGTACAAAGAAATATGCATAACGTGCAAATGTATAAATACAGTGTCCAGATTAAGAAACATGATCCCGGACTGTTTCTGTACGCTGAGCGCAGCTGCTTCCCGTGTCTACAACGCCATTGTGAAACGTTTCTATGGCAACGCCTCTTCGTAGCTATAAAGACGGTTGTCGTTTCCACCTATAGCCGTTTGCCCTTCGCACTGAAAACTATCAAAAGTGCTTGCCAAATGTCAGGTATTTCCTTAAGTCGAGTCAACTGTCCTAGTGGTAAAGAGTGTGTCACGCATAAATGTATTAGAACTTCATGCATGATTCGGAACTTTTTAACGTATTACAATTTTTATGTTGCCTATCTCTTCAATTACGTGTCGTACAATGGCATATGTATTTGTGTAGGTACATTCAGCGATACATGAGGAAACTGCTATTGAAATATGTTGCGAATACACATAAAAGCCAAGAAGTAAAAAGTGGAGCGTCATGCATGATGTGGCAATTTTTTACGCATCTCATTGTGTATGACGTCATAGCTCCTCAAGTATCCTGAAGTATGATAGGGAGGTACTTACCCGGCAGAGATTCTTGTGTGACAGATCGAATTTGGGTGAAATCGGTTCGCTGGTGTAGGAGGAGGTGTGGAACACACACACACACACATACACACACACACACAAACACACACACACAAACACACACACACACACACACACACACACACACACACACACACAAACACAAACCTGTACATACACACACATATATCTATTTTTATAATATATGTTAATTAGAATAGTAATAATCTCACAAGCCTTATCTTGGAACATACCACATGCACCTTAAGGTCATACGACTCCCATGAATGAAGTGACCTGATCCTGAAAGGGTGTCAAAAGGGTCATGCCAAATACTACCAAAAGGACAGTCTGAGCTCGGGAGCTTTCCAACAAAGCGTCCGAACAGTACAAGTGTCGATCAAAAATCCACTCAGGATACAAAATACAACGTCACCCACGTGACCAAATAAAACATGGTGTTGTTCATAGCGTATTTAATCATAATTCCGGTCCTGGACTTCTTAATGTTACAAGTGGCAATATTAATGTCTTAAATATTGATTCGTTCATATCGATATTTTTGGTTAAGTTAGAGGCCGTGGCCGACTTGGCGTGTTTAGGGTTTTCGTTGACACGCCACGACAGGACGCGAGTTTTACATGCGCCGGTTGTGCGTAGGCGAAGTATGGATCGAGGGTCTAGAGCAGCACATGCATCAGGAAATCACGTGGTTGCCGCGAGCGCGTCAACGTTGGCCAGAACAGTAACAAGGCCAACTTCGAATGTCGGCAAGCTTCGAGGTAACTATGTGATGGGTGGCCACATACAAGATCGTCGGGCTCTTTGTTGCATTTCCTTTGCTGGTTTGGAGAATTTCCATTCGGTGAATCCAGGTCCTAATTCCACTAAGAAGCTACATCACCAGCGTGTAGCTATTGTGAACGAAAGTTAATGATGAGCTCCCATCTGCTGTATTACATCATATCGAGGATTAACTGCATTAAAGTCGAATGGATGTATTACTAGCGCGAGTCAGTGATCATAGTGCTCAATGGATCTGGGCTGCCCCTTCATTTATGTATCTCTATTGGTATTGTTAGTTGAGAAATCAGATACGAACCATTGCGGTACAAAGTGTCAGATTTATGTGGTATATGTGTAAGCTTAATCAAAAGGATCCCGTAAATCCTCGGAGTAGTGAAGCATCTTAAATCACTAAATAAAAGCGAGTCTTCTGGTCCAGACTGTATACCAGTTAAGTTCCTTTCGGAGTTTGCTGATGCATTAGCTCCATACGTAACAGTCATATACAACCGTTCGCTCGACGAAAGATCCGTACCCAAAGACTGGGAAGTTGCACAGGTCACACCAATAAGATACTAAGAGTAATCCACTAAATTACAGGCCCAAATCGTTAACGTCGATATGCAGCAGAATTTTGGAACATATACTGTGTTCGAATTACCTCGAAGAAAACGGTCTATTGACACACTGTCAACATGGGTTTAGAAAACATCGTTCTTATGAAACACAACTAGCTCTTTATTCACACGAAGGGCTCAGTCTTATTGACAAGAGATTTCAGATCGATTCCGTATTTCTGGATTTCCGGAAGGCTTTTGACATTTTATCACACAAACGGCTCGTAGTGAAATTGCGTGCTTATGGAATATCGTATCAGATGTGTGACTGGATCTGTGATTTCCTGTCAGAGAGGTCTCAGTTCGCAGTAATTGACGGAAAGTCATCGAGTAAAACAGAAGTGATTTCTGGCCTTCGCAAAGGTAGTATTATAGGCCCTTTGCCGTTCCTTATCTGTATAAACGATTTGGGAGACAATCTGAGCAGCCCTCTTCGGTTGTTTGCAGATGACGCTGTCATTTATCGACTAATAAAGTTATCAGAAGATCAAAACAAGCTGCAAAAAGATTCAGAAGAAACATCGGATTGGTGCGAAAAGTGCAGTTGACCATAATTAACGAAAAGTGTGAGGTCATGCACATGAGTGCTGAAAGGAACTCGTTAAACTTCGGTTACACGATAAATCAGCCTAATCGAAAAGCCGTAAATTCAACTAAATATCTAGGTATTACTATTACGAACAACCAAAATTGAAAGGAACACATAGAAAATGTTGTAAGAGTAACCAAAGACTGCTTTTTACTGACAGGACACTTAGAAAATGTAACAGACCTACCAAGGAGACTACCTACACTACGCTTGTCCGTCCTCTTTTAGAATACTGCTGGGCGGTGTGGGATCCTTACGAGATAGGAATGACGGAGTACATCGAAAAAGTTCAAAGAAAGGCAGCACGTTTTGTAATATCGCGAAATATAGGACAGAGAGCCACAGAAATGATACAGGATTGGGAGTGGACATCATTAAAAGAAAGGCGTTTTTCGTTGCGAAGGAATCTTCTCACGAAATTGCAATCACCAACTTTCTCCTCCGAATGCGAAAATGTTTTGTTGACACCGACTTACATAGTGAGGAACGATCACCAAAATAAAATAAGGGAAATCAGAGCTCGTACGGAAAGATTTAGGTGCTCATTCTTTCCGCTCGCTGTACTAGATTGGAATAATAGAGAATTGTGAAGGTGGTTCAATGAACCCTCTGCCAGGCACTTAAATGTGATTTGCAGAGTATCCATCCAGATGTAGATGTAAATCTGACATCTTGCACTGCGGGCTACAAACGGAGTGAAAGCCGTCAGTTGTGTGTGTTCTTGTGGTATAAATTTATCTGTACATACCGAATCCCCTCGGTGGTTTCCTGCAGTAAAGTGCTTTAGTGTTGAACCGCCTATACTGGCACTCGGTTAAATATGAGCTTCTTGGTCAAAGTGGCGTATAGTTAACTGAGTACTCGAATACTTGTTTAGTAGAGTCTTTTACGCTATTAAATTTTGGGAAGGGTGCAGAACTGGCTCCGTCTCTTAAAATGTATGTTATTGTTTCAAGATGTTGGCGTGTCGCAAAAGCTATCAGGCGCCGACTTCGCGCTGCAACGCACCGCCATCGTGTTATTGGACAGCTCAGCTTCTGCGACTCCGCCATTTGTAGCGCAACCCGCGTAAGGCATTTGCATACACCGCACCAAAGCACAGAGGGCGTGTGAATCAGCAAAAGAGGTCGCTGCTGCCACTAACCCTTCGCTGCATCTGACAATGTCACATAAAGTCAATCAGGAGGAAGTGTACCTAAGCCTTGCGGTTATTTAGGAACGCGGCCGCGCCGATCACGGCACTTACGATACAGACAGCCTCGACCGCACACACACTTCGCCGCCAAGGAATCTCGGCAACGAGCTCGGGGGCCATTTGGTATTCTGTAAGATTCATTTGGCAAGACAGTAGAAATTGTGAATTCGTACAGATCGTAACGTGTTAGTCTCTTCAAATGTGGGTAGCTCAAGGAGAGCCAGGACTTAAACATTACATAGTCAGACTGGTAGAGAACTAACTCTGACTGTAGAAGCTTTCACTGTGTTGTTTCGTCAACCAAGACTGGTTCAAATGGCTCTGACCACTTTGGGACTTAACTTCTGAGGTCATCAGTCCCCTAGACTTAGAACTAAAACCGAACTAACCAAAAGACATCACACACATCCATACCCGAGGCAGAATTCGAACCTGAGACCGTAGCGGTCGCGCCGTTCCAGACTGATAGGCCTAGAACCGCTCGGCCACTCCGGCCGGTCAAGACTTGTATTGTAAGAACTTGCGTTTGGTCGTAAACTTATTTTCCTGTTACGAACTACTTATAAAGTTTGTTACTTGTTTGTAACGGTCAGGAAGACCTTTTGCGTTGAATTCATTATATTGTTAAGTATACAGGAAGATCTACACGCTCGGGTGTTTCTTGCGGAAGTCGGCTGTTTCAGATGTTGTAGTATGTGCGGTAATATTTTTGTTTTTTTTTCCTATTTTAGACCCGGCCACTGCGGCCGAGCGGTTCTAGGCGCTTCAGTCCGGAACCGCGCTGCTGCTGCTGTCTCAGGTTCGAATACTGCCTCGGGCATGGGTGTGTGTGATTTCCTTAGGTTAGTTAGGTTTAAGTAGTTCTAAGTCTGGGAGACTGATGTCATCAGATGTCAAGTCCCATAGTGCTTAGAGCCTATTTTAGAGCTCTAAAACTTAATTCTTTAATTTTACTCGTTTCAATCTAGTGGGACGGCCTGCTGGGACCGGTGCTAATTGTAAATATATCTATATCAGCTTCTTCTACACGAGGTTTTCAGGGTGAAGCCTTGACTTCCCGGTTACTAGCTTGGTTTTGGTATTACAAATAAATTCTGTTTTGACCCTTTTAACTGGAATTCTGTCAGTTCTTGGGTTTAAATCCATGGAAGGCTATAGCGTCTGATTTACTTATTTGAGCTTTTAATCTGAAGGGTGTTTACAATTAAACTTACGTGTTTTGAGCTGGTGTAGACAGAAAACAATTTACCGTATGGGTACCCATCTTTATAGAAATTGTGTTGACTGTACGCTGCAGCATTTGAGTTGTGTTAGTGCCAAGACTTGCCATTAGGCGCCGGTTCTGGTACAGCGACACAGAGCTGAAAGAGAAACTTTAGTGTGCATTACGGTTGCAGACAATGGAACAGATCTGGACAAGGTGAGCAGAGCTTTACTCGTAAAGGTGCTTTACCAAAACATCAGCAGTAGTGCTGCTGCTCTCCACAAGTATCAACACATTAAAGGAATACTGAGAGGTCACCTTTCACCATCGCGGTTGAAGAACATAGTTCGGAAGTTAAAATTAACTGAGGATTTGGGCAGCTTCGTCAGGGGGAGAGGCCGACTGCCAGTTGCACCATAAACTTTTGAAGAAGTTAGTGTTGTCTGCCAAGAATGCTTGACGCAATGTGTGGCCTTCTAGTAGTGCACGAGCTATGGCATTAGAGGTGAAAATCTCATGGTCCTAAATACGAGGCCTGTCCAGAAAGTAAGTTCCGATTGATCGCGAAATGGAAACAGCAGTGAATATCAGAATTGTTTTATTTGTAACAGTTAGCTACACCTTCCGGCTACTTCTCTACGTAGTCGCCGTTCTGACTTAGACATTTGTCGTAGCGTTGTACCAACTTTACAAAACCCTCATCATAGAAGGCAGCCGCCAGTGCTTTCCACCAATTCTCCACGCTGGCCTAAAGCTCGTTGTTTGTGCCAAAATGTTGTCTTCATAGACAGCGGTTCATGTGAGCAGAGATGAAACTCAGAGGGAGACCATTACGGGCTGTATTGTGGGTAATCAAACATTTCCAACTGAAAACGATGCAGGAGCATCTTCATTGCCGCCGGCCGAAGTGGCCGTGCGGTTAAAGGCGCTGCAGTCTGGAACCGCAAGACCGCTACGGTCGCAGGTTCGAATCCTGCCTCGGGCATGGATGTTTGTGATGTCCTTAGGTTAGTTAGGTTTAACTAGTTCTAAGTTCTAGGGGACTAATGACCTCAGCAGTTGAGTCCCATAGTGCTCAGAGCCCCATCTTCATTGCCCCTGCGGAATGCGGCTGAGAATTAGCTTGAAGAAGAAACAGCACGACAGTTATGTAATGTTGGCTGCATAGCATCAGGCGAAATTTCTCACCAGGACCTCTTACTTGGAGGGGGACACTACTTTCTAGACATCTTTACGAGCTCACTTTGAGTTCAGAAATGTGAAGTGCGACGTGATGCTGTCTGGGGTCATACTATAGACACTGCCCAACACATCTGTGCAAAGCTGTATAGGATTTTCATAGTCGCTTCCATTTCGCGACCGATCAGAACTTACTTTCTGGAAGCCCCTCGTACAACCTGAGATGCGTCTGGCAGCAGTCGAGCAATCTCTAGTGCTGTTCTAGGTTGTCGTGCATGCAGATGATCATACTCAACGAAGTTTGTAACCTGGAATGTAAACATGGTAGACAATTAACAAATAACACTCTCTCTCGTGGAAATTAAAATATGTTTTTATCAATGGTTGATTCGTTATTTCTCTTTCGCGTGTCCTTACAAACTTTTTCACAACGTTTCACTGGCCTATGATCTACATCTATGTGATTACTCTGCTATTCACAATAAAGTGCCTGGCAGAGGATTCAATGAACCACCTTCATGTTGTCTCTCTACCTTCCACTCTCGAAGGGCACGCGGGAAAAACGAGCGCTTCAATTTTTCCGTGCGAGCCCTGTTTTCCCTTATTTTATCGTGATGATCATTTCTCCTTATGTAGGTGGGTGCCAACAGAATGTTTTCGCTATCGGAGGAGAAAAATGGTGATTGAAATTTCATGAGAAGATCCCGTCGCAACGAAAAACGCCTTTCTTTTAATGATTGCCACTCCAATTCACGTATCATGTCTGCGACACTATCTCCTCTATTTCGCGATAATACAAAACGAGCTGCCCTTCTGTGTACTTTTTAGATGTCATCCGTCAGTCCCACCTGATGCGGATTCCACACCGCACAGCAGTACTCCAGAATAGAGCGGACAAGCGTAGTCTAAGCAGTCTCTTTGGTAGACCTGTTGCACCTTCTAAGTGTTCTGGCAATGAATCGCAGTCTTTGGTTTGCTCTACCCACAATGTTATCTATGTAATGGTTCCAATTTAGGTTATTTGTAATTGTAATCCCTAAGTATTTAGTTGAATTTACAGCCCTCAGATTTGTGTGACTTATAGCGTAATCAAAATTTAGCTGATATCTTTTAGTACTCATGTGAGTAACTTCTCACTTTTCTTTATTCAGGGTCAATTGTAACCATACAGATAACTTATCTAAATCATTTTGGAAGTCGTTTTGATCATCCTTTTCGTCTGCTCTTGCCGCAATGGGGTCACTGCGCGTCTCTCAAACAAACAGCGACGCTGTTTAATCAGGCACTCAAGCAAATTGGTAACTCGTCGGTTTCTGCGCTACCAGTTATATTTGAATTTAATATTTTCCAACATAAATATACCATATTAATGTTTCTAAGGTATTCTGTATGTAAAAATTTAATAAAGAAACAGTATGTTCCTGTTTCCTGTCACTGAAACAAAATTATTCTTTCGTAAACATTCGTCTCCGAAGTATTCTTAAGCTAAATATATTCTTCAAACTTCTAGGACTTCTCAACATTCAACAATTTTTCATGCGCATCTAACCATATCTCATAACAGACAAGATTTCTTCTTGGACATATGAGGTGGTATGTAAGATTCTATGACTTATTGATGTTTCATAAACGCATTAACTGATTTTCCTTTCACCAATGATGCATGGCTGTAGGTGTCATAATAGAAAGTCTTGACTGAGTCCATAAAAACATACTTCATTTGAGAGCTACAATAAAGGGACAGCATTTTTTTTTAATTTTAAAGTAAAGACATAACTTTAAATACTGATTCATTAATTTTGATGTAAAACCGTAATTGCCCCAGAAGATGTGATGTAGCTTCAGGCTTCTTGTTGTGTTAACTTGTACCATGCGAAGCACAATAGTAAAGCTTATGATTCACATTAAAATAAATGTATCTTTCTGTATAGGGCTATATTTCGGTAAATAATATCAGTGGCATACCCAGGAAATGAACCTGATCACACTCCACATAAATGTGATGCATAAGGAACTCTAATGAAACTGATGAGAGCAGCGTGCTGTCGAAACACGTCGTGCTGATAAATGTTAATAAAAATGACTGAATCAGTCAAAATTACATCATAAACAAAGATGATCAAATATTCAGTTGTCATGTGGTAGGGAGCTGGTGCAGAATGGAAGGATACTGGGCAACTAATTTACTGACGTATTTAATAAAAATGGAAACCAATTTATGAAAACATAGGAAGACAATCTGGTCATCTACTTGCAAAATAAGCTAAATCAGTTTCCAAAAGTCGAACTATTGGTAGTTATTACATTACTTTCAATAATTACTGAATAAAACAAAGGCGAAAATTATTTATTGAGAACAACATTAAGTTAAAAAAATTGTAGTTGCTTAGCACAGAGGTCTAATCAGATCAAAAGTCTATAAAATTAACCTCCGTATCCCACATTACAGGTTTTAGAAACATACTGAAAATAGCTAACAGGTCATTAACATCAGCCATCCACTGTCACGTGACTTTTGTCAGATAGTTAGAAGGGTGACAACGGGTTCCAAGCAAGTAGAATAATGTTAAATTGAAAGTATAAGGCAATTGAGAGATACAGAGCCAAGCAAGTTCTGTTTCTTGATGGCGATCGCCACTACATAGAGACTCCCAGTAAAGGTGTTTATTGTACACAGGCCTCTTCGGCTGGATCCACAATACAAACAACAGATGCATAGAGTTATCCTGTAACATATTAAGTCCAAATCAACAATCTGCTTTACAGCACAAACAGATACCGTAAATACACTTGAAAAAGGCGAAGTTGCTCATGAGGCACCTGATTTCAAAATAAACAACAAATTTTAATTATGGATCATATTTGATCAAGCAACGCAAACACTACTAGCGTAGTCACACACATTCACTGAATCGTAACTAGAGTGAGGTCATTTAAGGTACTCGCGAACGATGGTTGCATGTCGCGATAGATAAAGAGGATAGCAAGTTAGAATATTTGCTGTGCGACGTAACATAATCATGCACGTGCTAACTGCACACTCACCATAGTTTCTTGCAGATCAAAGCATAAGCTCGACCAAGGGCTGCCATCAGGCAGGTGTTACGACGGATTTGGTGAGATTTAGGACCCAACGGATGCTATTCCAAAGTTGTTCCTGCAACCCGTTCTTGAAACTGGCGTGCCGGCCAGGTGGCCGAGCGGTTCTAGGTGCTTCAGTCTGGAACCGCGCTACCGCTACGGTCGCAGGTTCGAATCCTACCTCGGGCATGCATGTGTGTGATGTCCTTAGGTTAGTTATGTTTAAGTAGTTCTAAGTTCTAGGGGACTGATGGCCTCAGATGTTAAGTCCCATAGTGCTCAGAGCCATTTTTTTTTAACTGGCAGACAGCAACCCAACTCGGGCACCACAGTGCACACTGGCGTCTTGGAAATTCAAATGCTGAGTACAAATCGGGTTCCATGCATCGTCCAGAGACAGCTCTTTCAACAAACAATCTTGACGCCCTAGTCGACAAGAACGGAACTTTCAGCAAAGATACTATCGAGCATGACGCTTACACCAGCCTCTGTCAAACACACCGCTCAACAGCCAGTCACGCCAGTCACTTCGAGAACGCCTCCTGGCCCACGAAAGCTCTTAAACGCTGGCCAACAGGAATGCCCTCTGCGGGCGACAGATCGCTCAAGAAGCGGTCAAAGGTGCTAATAAAGAACGTAAACCGTTGTTGTTGCTGTTGTTGTTGTCGTATTCAGTTCAGAGACTGATTTGATGCAGTTCTCCGTGCTATTCTACCCTGTGCAAGCTTCAGCTCCGATTAACTACTGCACCCTACATCTTTCTGAATCTGCTTTGTGTGTTCATCTCGTGGTCTACATCTACGATTTTAATCCTCCACGTTTCTCTCTCCAATATTAAATGCCTCAGAACGTGTCATACCAACCGATCCCTTCTTCAAGTTGTACCACAAATTCCTCTTCTTCCCAATTCTATTCAGTACCTCTTCATTAGTTACGTGATGTACCCATCTAATCTTCAGCATTCGTCTGTAGCACAGCATTTCGAAAGCTTCTATTCTCTTCTTGTCCAAACTATTTATCGTTCATGTTTCACTTCCATACACGGCTACACCCCATACAAATACTCTCAGAAAGGACTCTCTGATAATTACATCTACATCTGATGTTAACAAACTTCTCTTTCAGAAATGCTTTCCTTGTCATTGCTAGTCTACATTTTATATACTATCTACTTCGAGCATCATCAGTTATTATGCTCTGTAGTGTCCCTTTTGCAATATTCACCCTTATCGAGGTGAAACATAAATAAAAATAACTGTATGTGACTCAAAATGAATTGCAAACATTGATTTATCATTGATTTTACTGTAAAAGTATACAATATATATCGATAAATGCAGAAAAGACGTTATTTTTAGTGTATGAGATTATAATGTGTAAGTATTTAAAAGAAGTATTATCTTCTCTGTAAGACTATAAAACACAATGCAATGTTCATTCTTCTGTCTAGTCTGTTTCGTTCTGTTCGTTCAGGTGTTAAGGCCCGTCCACATGCAACGATATGTCTGCGCAAATGTCTGCGCCCATTACATCTGCGCAGACAGATCGTTGCGTGTGAACAGAAGATTTGCACCAACCTGAGGCGTATGCAAACCTGGAAGTTGGAGTTGGAGGTTTGAGCAAAACCTCTCAAATCTGTGGGTTCAAACCACATCTGTGCAGACAAGTTGGAGCGTGTGGACAGGAGATCGCCGCAAATCTGGCGCGAAACTGCTGTTTGCTCAGTCTAGTGTTTGTATTAGCGCGCACAGTGCATTAAAATAGTTGATACCCGTCATGTTTGTAAGTGAATTCATTGAAATATATAGAAACCACCCATGTTTGTGGAAGATTAACAGTAAAGAATATAGTGACCGAGACAAAAAGACACCAGCATACAATGCTCTAATTGAAAAATTGCGGACAGTTGACGAATCGGCAAACAGAGAAACAGTAATAAAAAAAATTAATTCGTTGCGAACTGTTTACCGAAAAGAGTTATCCAAAGTTCAGAAATCTAGAAGATCTGATGTAAGAGTTTTGTATCCTGGAACAAAAGTTTGTAACGGGTTGCTTCTATACAGTAGCCAACTGAAAATGCCTACTCAGAAACAAAATAAACCATAGCTCATTGGCCATGTAATATTATAGGCCTACTGTGTTTTAAACACGCCTACAACACCAAAAATATTATCTGTAACTTGACAGACTTAATTTACTTGACTTGCTTTCATGAACTCATCCTTCAGGACAGTGTAAATAGCTTCACATGTGTTGGGTATTATTTCACTCAACGCTTGTTTCGATACTGCAGTTGAAAATTCCAAATCCTTGTATCTCCTTCCTGTTGCTAGGAATCTTAATGTTACCCCCAGCCGTTCATGAGGAGAAATTGACCTTCTCATACAAGTATTTTTTCTCATAATATGAGGGGTTAAAAACTTTAAGAGATAATTATAAGTTTCGACATCCAACCGCAAATAATTTTGCCAGTCGTTAGGTTCGCCCTGCAACTCTCGCAGTAAATTTACGCGAGAAAACTGCTTTCGCTATGGCAGCCACTGTCTACACCATTTTGACTGCTTTCTGTTTGCTGCGGTTGGTCTGAATGTTTTTTGCATGACAAGTTGCGAACTCAGACCACAATAGAACTTCCTCCACTTCTATATTTCAAAATAACTGATTTACATTTTTGACGTTTACATGGAGCGTAGTCGCTTGCCACTGCTATTCCTTTTCTACACCGACAGATGGCGGGCGAGTAGTAGATTGGGGTTTGTGTGGTGTGAACACACCACAATTGCAACCATCTTTTGCATGTACAGACATCTGCGCCGTTGTCTGCGCAGACAGATCGTTGCGTGTGGACTGGGCTTTAGCTGGAATACGAAACGCAAGCTATTGTGCTGCGATAGCATTTGTTTCTGTCGTAACGTAATTGCAAATATTTAATGGTGTAAACTGTGTCCTAGTAAGAATATATTAGTATAAAGTAATCTCCGTGTGTTATTTCAAGAACCTACGCCACATTTATCTTATGAAAAGAATATTTAATGAAAATTATTTAGCATGTTTCCAGCTGCTGCGGGGCGAGTAACAGTAATCTCTGACTGTTAACAATTAGCCGCCATTGCGCGGTACATTTAAAAATATTTTTTCACAGCTCAATGTCTGATAGCCGGAGCGGAAGAACTTATGTAAAAATATACAGTTAGATTAATTGAAGTAATCCAGTGAAATAATTTTATCAAAACTTATCTATTTTCTGTGATAGTAATAATTTCAGAGCTGAATAATACTACGCTATTGCATTTACAGTAATTTGTAGGGAGCCTGGCGCTCGGTAAAACCAGATACAATACGTAATTGGCAACCTACAAAATTCATTATTTTGCTTATTATATCTCTTTTGTATTTTTTTGAAAGCTAAACGTAAAAACTAACTTCACTAAAAATCAGTAACAGATCACGATAAATCAAAGGACAAACAAATTTACTAGGAGAGTGTTTCCTCAAAATAACATAGTTACATTATATTTTTTTAAGAGATATAATAGCTCCCCAAACAGAAAAACTCATCTGCGACTTAAGAATTTCATTTCCTAATCTAATTCCCTCAGTATCACCTGATTAAATTCGATTACATTCCATTATCATCGTTTTTCTTTTGTTAATGTTCATCTTATGTCCTCCTTTCAAGACATTGGCGATTGATTGCGTTCAGCTGCTCTTTCTGGTCCTTCGCCGTCTCTGACTGAATTACAATGTCATCGGCAAACCTCAAAGTTTTTATTTCTTCTCCATGGATTTTAATTTCTACTCCAAAATTTTCTTTTCTTTTCTTTGCTGCTTGCGCAATATATTGATCGAATAACGCCGTGGATAGGCTACATCCCTGTCTCACTCCCTTCACAACCACTGCTTCTCTTTCCTGCCCCTCGACTATTATAGCTGGTTTCTGTATGAATTGTAAATAGCCTTTCGCTGCCTGTGCTTGCCTCTGACACCTTTAGAATTTGAAAGCATTACAGTCCACACTGTCAAAGGCTTTCCCTAAGTCTACAAATGCTAGAAACGTAGGTTTGCCTTTCCTTACTCTGTCTTCAAAAATAAATCGTTGGGTCAGTACTGACTAGCCTGTTCCAACAGTTCTATTGAATCCCCGAGGTCAGCTTCTACCAGGTTTTCCGTCCGTCAGAGACTATTGATGTCAAAACTTGCCCACACGGCTCAACAGTACCATTTATGGTGAAATCGCGAAACTTCTTAGTGATACTGCAGAAATTCTGTGTCACTACATAATGGAAGTAATTGATATTGATAGTTTATATTCACAAATAATCGTTAGTTATTTTAAACACAAATATTCTGTAACAAAGAAATCAAGGAGGTAGTGGCAGGTGTAATCAAGAAAAGAGATTTCAGAGAGGGCGTTAGAGACTGAGCTCGAGATTTATTAAATACAAGCTCAAAGAGAGAGAGAGTCGATAGCCATTCATGTATTCAAATAAATGATCGGAGTGAGTATGTTATTGCGATTGGAGAAGGTGATTTATAAAAGAAAACATTTTACAAGAAGTATAACGCACTAGGCTTCTGTTTCGTGGATAGCCTGCTATCGATTATGTTAAGATTGCAGATTTTTTAGACCATATGGTATCGCACTGGGTGAGTGGGTGACTGGAAGGATAGGGTTATGTGTCGCCCATTGGTATTCGCCTCACCAAAATGCGGCTACGCTGATGCCTGTTTCAACTGTATCGGTAGTTTCTGGTGTCCCCTTGCATAACAGTCTGATATGCCACTGGTAATAGATCTGTGGTGATATGATGTGGTGTTTATTACTAAACCACCCTGTCAGTGTTGGCAAGTGGTTTTAACTTATTGTAACGGACTGCTGTGATAACAAATGGCGAAATTTGAAGCAGCGAGGCAAATGCTTCATCTGCTCTTCGCCTTAAGCTGGATAGCTGTGGCTCCTTTACTATTCTTAACGGAGATATAAGCAGCCTCAGTAGACGTTTCTGGGACGATTGCTGTTCACAGCGTATATAAATACTGGCGATCGTGGTACAGGGTAGTGAAAAAAGTGATCTTACAATGCCCTCCGTCTTATGTATGGCATTGTAGCGAGAAGGAAGCGACTCTACCTTCCCTCTCTGGTTTCGTTATTACTGAACTGGTGTCTTCTTGCTTCGATGGTCCCTCGCCGCAATAGTAGCACTCAGGCACCAGGTTCAATGTGGTTTTGTGCTCCTGCTGAAATGGGGTGTGTCGGGATGCCAATTATTAAAGGTTAACAACGTTTTGTAATATAATCGCTTTAATGACGAAGACTTTAAAGCTTGCGTCACAGACTTTCCAATATGGCAGCTCTTGGCTGCGCCGTTACACACAACACTTTACAACACTATTATCAGTTTCAATACTCGTTATAGATACTGCCCACGACAGATGGCTTTCGCTGATAATTAAGACCGTTCACTTTAACTTTATATCTTGTTTATCACTTGTATGTTTGTGGTCAGTGGTGCATTCTGCTACTGCCGCTGCCTACTACCTATGTTTTCCGAGCGTGGCAGTATTCCTAATGCAGCAGTCTGTATTGTGATGCCAATTGCAGCCTAGAGATGGGACGCTATTCCTCAATCTGGCTGACAGTAGGCTCCGATCTGATGCTAGGCGACTTATCGGAACTTAATTTCTCAATAGCACTCGTACCCGCGTCGACGTCCCTCATTCCACGAAGTGACTGCAAGAAAGCGAAATTTTTCGCTATCTACAGGCACCGAGCTTATTTTCACGTAGCCACCCGGTAATGTCCACCAAAACGTAAAAGCAGACCCGTCACCTCTAATTACGCCATGCAATAAGCTGTTAAAGAACTTAGTGAGCAACCCCTGTCAGTATTCCTTAGTAAACATTATATCACTCACAGTATCATCATAACAAGTACCGTAATTGGAGACGTCTTGAAAAATTAGAGTGAAAGAAGGAAAAGTTAATAGGATTTGCCACCTTTCAATCTTTCACTGTATCAACGCTTGGTGGTGAAAGCAGATACGTGAACCTGGTAACTGGAGACGCTGGTTGCCGCAAGATGCTGTTACAGACGTAAACCGCTACAGCTCGACTAGGCTGGTGACGGAGCAGAGAAATTGTATTCGGACTGGGGCTGGCGCGTTACAACAGCGACGGAAACTTGGCAGCAGTGTCACGCATCAGCGGAGCCTGCGAGCCTCGGGCGAGAAAGCGGCATAGCGGATTAGCTGGCAAGACTGGAAACGCGACGCGCGTTCCCCACCTGCTGCCGACCGCCTGCAGACAAATGCGTGCACTTACATCGTCTGCACGGCTCTGGAAAATATCTTTCTGTTCGCCGTTTCCTTCTCTTGTACGATTCGTATGATAGGCGGAGAAAGCATCGTGACATTAAGAGGGGCATAAAAGAACACACACACATTTTAAAAGAGGCACCAATCCACAATTTTGAAGATATTCCAAAGACATGTTGTACCATGCTTTACACGAAATTAGCAAACTTACTTTTAACTTTCTTGGATTATGTGTATTTAATATTTTAGATGAAATTTAAAAATATTATTTTCAAAAAATAGTATATGTACATTTTTCAAGAGTTTCTACAAAAGTTTCTTTTTCTAATCTCTTTGAACACAGTAAGTTCCCTCATGAGCATTACTGAGTATGCTGAATCGGCGAATTTTAATAATTTTTTAATTATAAGTTTGAAAGTATAATTTATAATTAATCCAGAATTCCAAGTAATTTGCCCCCTAGCTCAGTCTACACTCTGAATTTCAAATTCTGCTCTTAAGGCAACATTTATTGGATTTGTCGAAATAAGTGTACAAAATTTCATAATTCTATTGTTAGTAGTTTCTAAGAAAAACATACATAAACTGAAAAATAATAATTTCAGAAAATGCAATTTAAAGTTTAACTTAACGGTTTTTTTTCCTTTTGTTACCTATTTAGATGCCCCAGATTTGTACTCAGGGTCCTCTTTCCCTTCAAGGCTTCTCTTCTGGGTTTTTCTGCCTTCTTTCCTTTACCAGGTCTTCAAGTGTTTTTTCAGTTGGAGGGAGGCGCCGTCTATTCCCCTCATTAAACACAAAAGGTGCATCATCAGAAGCAATTCTGGATGAAATCTGTCAGTAGCATGAAGCAAAACAAGAACTGCTTCTTCATAAACAAAGCAGCCGGTTTGTTATTGTTTTTAACATATGGACAAGAGTCGTTGATGATCATTATGTATCACAGTCGTATATATGTAGCCTGTGCAAGTTTGCTTGAAAGTAAGCCAAGAAATCGTTCTTCTCCGAACTAGTATTGAAGTGTTGCTTAAAAAAGTCGCAGGAAGGTCGAATCAAACATGTAAATATTATTTAGGCACATTGGATGTGATTTCGTCATCGACGTTTTGGGAAAATATTGTCTACGAGTTCTACTAACAAATAAAAAATAAATTGAAAAATTATATTTCGGTCAATATCATCAACGTCCCCCAATGTTGGGATGTATTTTGTTTAGCCACATTTTAAAGTAAGACCTGCTAAAACTCTGACTGAGATTTAGCTAATGGTTATCGGTCATTATTAATCCACTTCGTAGCAAATTTTTCGAGCCCCAAACATGCATGTAAAGGTGGTTCGACGCATAAAAGCCTTTCTGGAACAATATATTTATATAATTTTTAGCCTCATTATCATCTGTAGACTATAGTATCATGTTTGTATGTTATTCAGTTCATGAGTCCAGCGAGTAAGTAAAGGACACATTTTGACTACTAATGTTTGTTTAACAGTTACATATAAAAGTAAGCAATGGCATTAACATTGTAAAACAATCTCAACATTTCTGAGGCATCATGTACTTCTACTACCTTGCATCAACAAAAACAAAATGCAGTTACAGGGTTTGGCTAGACAATGGACATCAATAAGCTGTTTAAATCCACGTGCTGCATTTCCGTTGTGCCATCAATGGAAACTCTTGTGCCACAGTTTGCACCTCTTTTGTGATTGTTATTACAATAAAATAAAAGCACGTAAGACTATCACTTGTTCTCAGCTGAGAATACACCAGTTTTTTTCTAAAATTATGTCACATGTACTCAACGTCAGTAACGCTCATTACTTGTATTATGTCTCAGCCCTGATCCTAATCTGAAAGTGGTGCTGTTGAGAATGTAGCTGACGTCAACATTGTCCTAATGTGACCTGGACTGAACTCCATAATGACAAAATAAATAATAATTCAATTTTTAGTTAATTAACTTCTAATTTAGCCTCAGGCCAGTTTAATTTTTGGAAATGCTTTCTATCGAGATAACATGTATAAAAAATGTCGATATTTTTCTATATATGTTTTAATTAAGAAAGAATCTTATCGTCCCAGTGGTCTTGATTTTTACATCCTTCTTTAATTGACGTATCTCAGCTGGTTCAATACCCGATCCTAATACAGATCTACAACCAAGTATTGCGATGCTTTCGTTGTCAGAGTTGATACAAATATCTCATGCACACTGTCCTACAGCATGAATAAAAACTGTTCTCATACTCAGTGAATGTCAGCAGCCCGCCAACTTTAGCTGAGTGCTCAGCGCCGTGGAACGCCACGCCATGGGGCCCGGGTTCGATTCCCGGCGTGAATGAAGGATTTTCTCCGCCCAGGGACTGGGTGTCGTGTTGTCCTCATCATCATTTCATCCCCATCCCCATCCCACAATGCCGTACGCTCATTTCCATTTCCAGTGAATGTCAGCAACTTAGGCAAGGTTTCTTGAAAGGAAAAGAAAGGAGAAAACTTGAATAACCTCGTATGAATAAGTCAATACATGTAAACCCTACTGTATTAAAACAGTGGGAAATTTCAGCTGCCTTATGCTGTACCAATTACCTCTTGCATTAAGTGAGAAATCAAGTTCGAAAGTGAAAAAGCTCTTAGCTATTATAAACCAATCAAACAGCGATAGAGTCCTAGTTAAAGTTATTTAAATGTTTGGGGGGGAGGGGTAGTGAAAGTTCCCTTTACATTCGGATATTTTATTTTCATTCAATATATTTTGCTTTTATAAACTGCGACATTCAACTTTGCAACATTTGACGTGCGTCTATCCTATTCAATTTGGATTCATCAAAATAATTTTTTGGAAAATTCCTTTTGGACGTCCAATTCGCATTTTCGAGTCTTTGGTGGGCTGGTTTTTCTGTTAACTGACGCGAAACCTTCGCGGCTTTGAAACCAAGACCGTTGTATCTTGGCACAGCTTCCACCATTGTGTTTTGACTCTGGCCTATTAGGTTTTGTGGTGCCGTGTTTTGTCAGGTTCAGTTGCAATTTTGCTCTTGGAGGAACACTGTCATAGTCTGGAATAGTACAGTGATGAAAAAGCTTGGTAATGCCTCTAAAGTTTTATACAGTTTACTTTTGGTTGATCTGTGTTCCGGCTTGCAGAAGTGTTCTTAATCGTCGTGAATTAGAAACACATGATTTGCTCATTTTTGGTTAAATGCGAGCTTATTAATGGGGTGACTATTACATTTTCAACAGGATGTGCTGTAGATTCAAAGTTAACACTCTCCCGAACTTTGAAAGAGTAGTTGATTTGTTTAAAGTAGATTTCAGAGAACATAGTCTTACAATTACCTTCGTGAGATTCAGTTCTGGATTAAATGCTCTGCGAACGCATGTGGATTTGTAATTCGGTTCCTTCCTTTGGGTAACAATACATAAAAATTAATACGCTCCCTTTCTGAATTATTTCCAATTAAACCAGGTCACCTTAGTGTTACTTTCTTTATGGTACTGCTGCACGGTGAGACACGTAAAGATTCTGGTGTGTGAGACACAATTTACTGAATTATATCTGAAATTGGTTACGACTAACGTTAAGTAGCTTTCCTTTTCATGAAAGTATGTTTTATATGGCCGCTGTTAAGGACGAATGCTACATTATAAATGTACTGCGGAGTGATCTATTATGTCATTGAATTTCATCTCGATATACGGGTGAGTGGGTGCCTTACTAATGCTTAACTTGTGTACTGATCGTAGCACTTAAGTGGTTTTTCTAAGCTAGACTCAGCAATTAAAAATCTGAGGGAATTCTCAGCTGCACTGCTGACCCGTAAAGCACAAGTCAAACTTTCCATTATTGAACAGCTTCTTGATGAATCATTAGTAGCTACTTACTGGTGAAATAATGGCAAGGCAAAACCACTTTGAGTCGCGCTTGAATTAGATAAATGTGTGTCTGTGTATGTGACTATTGTGTAAAACATTACGTTTAAGACTGCATTTCCAGACAGCATTCTGGTGCTTGAAGGTTCACACTTACTGCATAGCTTAAAGTTCGGGGCTTATTCTTTCACGGATCAAGAGAGTAGATTCGTTCCCACAACTGCAAATAACTTGCTGTGGGTTCTCAATAACTACACAGGAACAGGAATCATATCACGTCAGGGAGAATATGCTCTGTGTACCATTTCGTGGCCTTAACTTCGCAATAGCAAGGTGGAGGGAGGGGGTGAGGAATACTTAATGCTCACATTTCGAAAATACAGCTATCTTGTCATGTAATCATGTAATTTATTTCCTAAAATTTTGAAAAAATATCTATTGTGTTCAATGATTTCTTTTTCAGATTCCGCACTTTTTTTAAATTTTTCATTAAATGGTAACCCAAAAATTTAAGTCTAAGTAGCGAATGCGACTTTTCGCAACAAACGACATATTCATATTTTCAAGTTCAGGGCCCTTCTTCCACATATAAATACCTTTAAAAAGTACACAATGTTATCAAAAGTATCCGGACACCTGGCTGAAAATGACTTACAAGTTGTGGCGCCCTTCATCTGTAAAGCTGGAATTCAATATGGTGTTGGGCCACCCTTAGCCTTGATTACAACTTCCACTCTCGCAGGCATACGTTCAATCATGTGCTGGAAGGTTTCTTTTGGAATGGCAGCCCATTCTTCACGGAGTGCTGCACTTGGGACAGGTCTCAATGTCGATCGGTGAGGCCTGGCACGAAGTCGGCGCTCCAAAATATCCCAAAGGTGTTCTGTAGGGTTCAGGTTAGGATGCTGTGCAGGCCAGTTCATTACAGGGATGTTATTGTCGTGTAACCACTCCACCACAGACCGTGCATTATGAACAGGTGCTCGATCGTTTCGAAAGATGCAATCGCCGTCCCCCAATTGCTCTTCAACGGTGGGAAGGAAGAAGGTGCTTAAAACATCAATGTAAGCCTGTGTTCCGATAGCACCACGCAAAACAAGGGATACAGGCGACCTCCATGAAAAACACGACCACATCATAACACCAACACCTCCGAATTTTACTGTTGGCATTACACACGCTGGCAGATTACATACATGGGCAATCACCATACCCATACCCTGCCATCGGATCGCCATATTCTGTATCCTGATTCGTCACTCCACACAACGTTACTCCACTGTTCAATCGTCCAATATTTACGCTCCTTACACGAAGCGAGGCGTCGTTTCGCATTTACCGGCGTGATGTGTAGTTTATGAGCAGCCGCTCGGCCATAGAATCGAAGTTCTTTCACCTCCCGCCTGTCATAGTATTCCAGTGAATCCTGATGCAGTTTTGAGTTCCTGTGTGATGGTCTGGATATATGCCTGCCTGTTACATATTACGACCTTCTTCAACTGATTATGATGATGATGATGATGATGATGATGATGATGATGATGATGATGATTGGTTTACGGGGCGCTCAACTGCGAGATTATCAGCGCCCGGACAAATTCCCAACCTATGCTCAGTCCAATCTCGCCACTTCCACGAATGATGATGAGGACATCACAAACACTCAGTCCTCTCGAGGCAGGTGAAAATCCCTGACCCCGCCGAGAATCGAAACCGGGGACCCCGTGATCGGGAAGCGAGAACGCGACCTCGAGACCACGAGCTGCGGACCCTCTTCAACTGTCGGCGGTCTCTGTCAGTCGACAGAAGAGGTCGGCCTGTACGCCTTTGTACTGTACCTGTCCCTTGACGTTTCCATTTCACTATCACATTGAAAACAGTGGACCTAGGGATGTTTCGGTGTGTGGAAATCTCGCGTGCAGGCGTATGACACACGTTACACTCAATCACTTGACCACGATCGAAGTCCGTGAGTTCCGCGGAGCGCCCCATTCTGCTCTCTCACGATGCCTAATAACTACTGAGGTCGCTTATATGGAGTACCTGGCAGTAGATGGCAGCACAATGTAACTAATATGCAAAACGTATGTTTTTGGGGGTGTCCGGATACTTTTGATCACACAGTGTATGTTGTGAACAAAAGCCGATGACAATTAACAAAAAATGGCTCTGAGCACTATGGGACTTAACATCTATGGTCATCAGTCCCCTAGAACTTAGAACTACTTAAACATAACTAACCTAAGGACATCACACAACACCCAGTTATCACGAGGCAGAGAAAACAATTAACAAATATGATAGTAAACAGAAATCAGTATTCTTTTTAAAAACACGTTGGTATTGTTAAGGTTGTCGTAAAATATATTTTCAGGTCTTGAACGCATATGTGAGAACCTGTTAGGAAAAGATTTTATTGATAAAAACTAAAAACAACGAACGAAATGGTTTTTTTTTTAATTATAAAGTACTCGCCGCTCCCTCCACCCCTTTCTTCTCCAACCTTTCGTAGTATGGGTTACAGAAAATTCCGTGGTATTGCTAGGGTTAATTCGTGGCACAGACGTTGGACGCGTGCGAATGAGGTATGAAATTCTAACGTAAGCGGGGGTCAGGAGGCGAGAAAGATACAGGGTGGTTATAATTGTGGGGTGTCATTTTCCTATGGCAGCAAAGATTCATAGACATGCTAATGCTGTAATACGAAACCGATTTACGCCGCGGAAAAAATACTGATCCACTTTTGTCCAACAGGTGCTGGGCCGCTCGTAATCCATTAGATATGGATAATATTTTGTACGTCTATCTTGCTCGCAGAGCGCCAGAATTCTACATGGAGGGCAAAACTGGAACCGACTTTTTTTAAGCTTAATTCGTTACCTGATTAATATTTCTATCAAGTTTCCTTGCTGTACGATAATTACAGCCCACACTGGACCTCTGTGAGTAGTTGCACTTTAATTATTACCACCCTATCCAGTTCGCCTAAGGGTACCAGCCCCCAAAATGGTTCAAATGGCTCTGAGCACTATGGGACTCAACTGCTGTGGTCATAAGTCCCCTAGAACTTAGAACTACTTAAACCTAACTAACCTAAGGACATCACACACATCCATGCCCAAGACAGGATTCGAACCTGCGACCGTAGCGGTCGTGCGGTTCCAGACTGTAGCGCCTTTAACCGCTCGGCCACCCCGGCCGTTCTGTCATAGTAAGTCATTAATTTTCGCTCCCTGCATGTCTTATCGTCTGTATTGTTTCCTTAATGTCTTGTCTGTACACAGCTGGTCCATTCATAACTACACAGTTCGTAATTTACTATAGATACATGTCACGTTATTGTGACTGTTTTGACGGGTTGCTCCGAGACTATTTTACAAAAATTTATGTTGTTCCTATAAAACACGTACTATCCTCTGTGTACTCCTTATCGCCTTCTGTATTCTTACGTACTAGCCAACATTGTTAGAGTTGCTGTGGCAATCACGCTTTTAATTATATTGTTTCGTAACTACAGCTATTTTCTTTAGTCCAGTTCCAATTGAATCTTCATGACATCAGTCTTCGCAGAAGTCACTCTCTCATTCTTGTAACTGTTCGTTCCCCTATTATGTGTATGTGACTTCTCTGGATTGTGTTACATTTTACGAGCTCTGGCGTTATTCTAATAGTTTGGCCACAGCATTCTCATTTCATGTAACTGATGGCACCTTACGCTATTATATGTTTCTTTAACATTTAGACAGACTATCTTTCTGCGAAATGCAGCTTACGGAACATCTTGAACATCTTTTTATAAATAATGTGCTTTAAGATACACACCGTGCTTCCTATGATAGAACAGAAAGATTTGGAGTGAGAGAGGACCTCTTAGTAGCATTGTAAACAGATGAGTATAGCACTATATTGTGTTACTAGACTATTGTTGTTGTTGTTGTGGTCTTCAGTCCTGAGACTGGTTTGATGCAGCTCTCCATGCTACTCTATCCTGTGCAAGCTTCTTCATCTCCCAGTATCTACTGCAACCTACATCCTTCTGAATCTGTTTAGTGTATTCATCTCTTGGTCTCCCTCTACGATTTTTACCCTCCACGCTGTCCTCCAATACTAAATTGGTGATCCCTTGATGCCTCAGAACACGTCCTACCAACCGATCCCTTCTTCTGGTCAAGTTGTGCCACAAACTTCTCTTCTCCCCAATCCGATTCAATACTTCCTCATTAGTTATGTGATCTACCCATCTAATCTTCAGCATTCTTCTGTAGCACCACATTTCGAAAGCTTCTATTCTCTTCTTGTCCAAACTATTTATCGTCCATGTTTCACTTCCATACATGGCTACACTCCATACAAATACTTTCAGAAATGACTTCCTGACACTTAAATCTATACTCGATGTTAACAAATTTCTCTTCTTCAGAAACGCTTTCCTTGCCATTGCCAGTCTACATTTGATATCCTCTCTACTTCGACCATCATCAGTTATTTTGATCCCCAAATAGCAAAACTCCTTTACTACTTTAAGTGTCTCATTTCCTAATCTAATTCCCTCAGCATCACCCGAATTAATTAGATTACATTCCGTTATCTTTTTTTTGCTTTTGTTGATGTTCATCTTATATCCTCCTTTCAAGACACTGTCCATTCCATTCAACTGCTCTTCCAAGTCCTTTGCTGTCTCTGACAGAATTACAATGTCATCGGCGAACCTCAAAGTTTTTATTACTAGACTAGGGTCATTCATAAATATACGTACATGTATTGCTGTTAGAAGAAATTGCTGCTTAGTTCATGTTTTATTTCTTACTTTATACTGAAATTTCTTTTACTTTCAACAATCATGTGTACACTTGACAATTATTTAGGGGTACATGGCTCAAAACTTATTTTCTGTTCTATGATCAAGATAGCGGTCTAAATCTGTAACTTTAGGGCTTCCATGTACCAGATATTTCACATTAGTATAAGCCCAAAGTGTTTCCACGAATCTTAAGAGGACTGTGATTAACAGTTCGCAGGCTACGAGTATTTTCAGACGAATTTTCGCCGTAGCGGAAAGGAATTTCAATCAGAAGGGCGTCAGTGCCGCTTCCGCCCACTCCTCTTCCCACGCGCTACTGAAAGCTTTTCATCGGATTAGCGAGGCCGTTTGCTAATCTCCCCAACTGTTACCATTTAGTCAGTAACCGAAAAGCACTCTGCAAGCACGAAAGCGGGTTTGCGTATTCAGCCGGTAACGACGGGGTTTCCGGCCGAGTGGTAAGTGGACACATCTGGCGCAGTTTCGGATCAGCTGCTCTCCAACACAATTAAAACAGCTATGATTCCATTATGGACACGTGTCGAAATTCCCCGGCTGCTGTTATTAAAGTGGGTCTGTCTGAAAGACCTGGATTAATCAGTTTATTTTCTTTGCTTATTCAATCTTGTAGAGCGTTGCGAGTTACTATGTACATAATCGGTTTGCTTAATGTGAGCTATGAAATTTCAAACTTATTTCGTGATACACACAGTTACAATGAAATAACCACTAACCGGTTACAGCTATTAAAACCGTATGGAAAATATCTTATTCGGACGGAATTATATTGTCTAAATAAGGCTGTTGAGGGTCTAAAGATGTGTACTGAACAGCTGTAAATATGTAATCTTGCAAATTGCTGATAATAATAGTAAAAAATAAAAATAGAACAATTTAATAACTGTGCTGTATTTTTTTAATTATTTATGTTCAGAATAAATAGGATATAAATTTCCTTGTTCCAAAAGACAGTTTTCCAGCGCTAAAAGAATACTAATATCAACATGGTATTCACTCAATAAGATGTCTTCATGAATCTTAGTAACATACGATTTCTTTTCGCCTCGTCTGCTACCTCCACCTGTACTTCGGACCATGCGTAACTACTCAAGCACCCTATAAAACTTACCGTCTGCTGTTTGGCTCTCTCTCCGTAGGTCTTTGATTATGTACAAGGATCTACAAGTTACATTTTACAATCATTACAATCATAGCCCCGCGGGACAAGATATATCAACCGCCAAAACTTTCTTAGGCTCTGATAATTTCATTCCTGAGTACCTTGGTTCGTTTATGGGGTCGGAATAAAGTAACAACTGACAAAGAAACTTACGAATAAAAAATTATGTTGATCCATTTTACTTATATGGATTCTATTAATGTTTATCAAACTATAATAAAACAAAATTTTTCCACATTTCTATATTTTACTCAAGTGCTGCAAATCGATTGTGCTAGAAAATTAAATACAATAATTTCACGGATGTCTCTTTGCATATTATACCTCTGTAATTTTCTCTGTCTCACCCAGGCATGTTCCTCGTTTTCCAATCCTTTTTTCCCACTCCTTCAAAATCAAGTACAAACAACATAGTACATCCCCCAACCGGCTGCTCGGTACTGTTAGTAGAAATTTTCTGTTTTCAGTATACACGTTCATTCCTCTGTAAATTTTTGTAAGATCACAGACTTGACTTACTCATACCGCTACTGACGTCCTCTCGAACAAGCTTTCCTTCATTTTTGCTCGGGTGTGTAAAATCACATACTGCAACTGGTCAACTGTACACGTTAATTTGTTAGAACTGAACTATCCGGAATAGTTACAGCAAAACTGCATGACGTACTTCCCTGAACTATCCACACGTGCACAAAATTAAATGAACTACTAGTACAGAAATAAGAGAAAAAAACTGTGGAACCAAAATGATTCAGTTGTATCATATAAATTACATTTGAGTGAAACAACAATGGTATTCATCCTAATTGAGCGTAAAATTGTACAGCATAGCTAAACAGCTATTTATATACTTTATAAAGGCCTAGCATCAGCCATTTTTACGGAGAGGATTATAGGATTTCAGATTTGCCTGTTATGCAGACAACTGTTGCTGTTGATTAGAAATCAACAAACATGCTTCATCACCCTCACACAATCGTCACTGATTACTTTTATTCAATTCTGTAAAGCGTAAATATGTTTGATGCACTGATTATTCTAATGACATTTAGGTTCAGTAACAGTTCATATCTGTGGCGATTATCATTTTACTTTCTACATTGCTGAGTTCTATAAGATCCTCTTTGCGTTATTGGGTAGCAAACTGTACTTGCATTCGGAAGGACGACAGTTCAAACATCTGCTCGATCATTCACAATTAGGTTTTCATTGACTTCCCTATCGTAACCCGACCTTGTGCTCCACCTCTAGTGATGTCGTTGTTGACGGAACGTTTAACTATGATCTTCCTTCCCCCTTTTCTTTACATTATTGCTTATCGGTAGCTTCTGATCTACAGCTAAATGAAATTACTGTTGAGTTTGGTTGACGCATTAACAATACTTCCTGACCGAATTTTGCAACTACATAGAACTATAAGGACTATTTCTCCTCGCCTTCTGCTTATCTGTTGTGGAAAAGCACACAAACAGACGGTATTAGTTTTTGAGGAGTTGCACTCCCAAGTAATGCCTTTGCACTTCATAAAACGCAATGAATATGCTGCTGTTGTGAATCTAGTTCTCGTTGATGATAACTTGCATTCAGTAATCCTGGTCTCTCGTCCATGGTTCTTCTCCTTCTCTTTAAATGAGCCTTCTTCCCTACTGTACCAAGTATCCACCTCGTTGACTCGACGATCAAAATCGATGTTCATTAAACATAAGCGCCTTTGTACTTCTCTCGGGGACCCTATGTGTATAGATTTATGTCAAATCTTCGTCACAAATGGGTAGTTCAGTGTAACCAACATTTCTTGTCAACCATTCAAAATATTCCTTTATTATATTTAGTGAATTTCGTCGACATTCTGGGGCTCCTTGGACCAATATTATCTGCCTCCATTGTGGAGTTTTCAACAAATAATTGGCTTTGAATTTCTTGACCAACTCATCGAAGCTATCATACTCTCTTTAACTAGCCGTGCTGGAGCACCTATAGCAAGACATTGCACCAAGAAGCGAATTATTTCTGCCTTTGTATAATTACGCGTAAATTTCTACTTTGTAAAAGAGTAGAATATATAAAACTGTTTCTAACTATTTCTTGTATATCCTAGTGCATGCCTTGGAAATGTTTCGTAGGATAACGCGTTTACTTTCAATGCGGTGACACAACTACCTCCTAAATGATCAAGACTTTGCCCTCATAGAAAAACAGAAAACAAAACTGATTGCCACAGAATTACATAATAACTGTATGGAAGTAACATCAAGATCACGGCGTACTCCATCATCATCACTTAATGTACAAGAAATTCAATATAGCGATTTTAATGATTTCAGAGCAACTTCGGCGCCATACCTTCTGAATCGTCACAAACCTTCATTGCAAATTAAAACAGTGAGAATGTGCACGATAGGGCAACTATGTCTAGCTGTAAGGCTCAGGGACATATATTCAGGTCCGTGGAGGACTAGCGTCATTCGCAATAGCGTTCCATTTTCACAGGAAACTGAACTAAAACCAGCAAAAAATGCAAGCTTACCTATACCACCAGCCAAGATTGTGGACCTGCTAAACTTGATGCAATATTTGGGCGAGCACGACACCAGAACATTTTATAACAAACTTTTCTTGGCACCTGACTGCAACAATGAAGAAGCTGACACTGACTGTGATAACTGCAGTAGGTGTGATAAATGAGAAGCTGACAGTCGCTGTTCGACGAATCTAAACTGCCTGTATAGCAGGTTCAGTCCATGGAAATGGTATTAAAGACTCCTTGATTAAGAGTGTACGGTCTAATGGTGTCACAGAGGGTTACATGTAATAGGCACTTTAAGTGTAATATCATTTTCGTATGTTTCTGGCACATTGTTATGCTTATGACTGCATCGTAGCAAAAAAAATTTGTGAAAGCTGTATTTTTCAAGCTTAAATGGCATATGTCCATCGTAGTTCTTGTTCTAATTTGAGAAATATAACACTTTGTGTATTTGCAAATGCATATTCTGATTCTTACTGTGTAAACGTATCCCTATGCGACACCAAATTCCACATATATCGCTGCATTATGATGGTAGACAGTTTCGTGTCGTTTCGCAGAAGCTTTAATTTTGGATTAATACTGTTTTCCGAGACGCCCTTCAATTATCTCAACAGGTTTCGCTAATACTTAAGTAAAAAAATGGACACTGATAAACTACAACACATTTTTCATATTAGTGAAGAAGCATCAATACACAGAAACACAAAATAGTAACTACAAAAGTTTACAGTAAACATATTGGGGTATAAGAGCAAAGAAGACTGCCTCATCGATGACCTAAAGTGGACAAACTTAGGAACAGCTGTAGCTGCTTGAATTGTGGTACATGGCGGGGCAAATAAAAGTGGCCCAGAGAACAGAACTGCGTGGGATAAGGAAACACAGCACAAGAAAGGAAATACTGTACTAATCTGATTATAGCAGATGATGAAAGTGACCACCATGCACCTCTTGTAACTTCTGGGCTTCGGTCAGCAAGTTGCTGAATTCAGATAGAAGCTGGACTGATGGAATTCCTGCAGTATCATCCGAAATGTTCTGATGCAGTTCTTGAAGACTACGAGGGTCGTTGCGGTACACACTAGACCACAGGGGGAACAACGCAAAGTAGTCGCACACTGACAGATCAGGTGACCTGGGTGGCTAGCTAGGGCCGCGACCAGATTGACCTCTGCTAACAACTCTGCCAGGCATGAAGATTGTGATCCAACGTTCGGCTGGCTGTAATGGTCAGTTGCTCCATCCTGTTCGAGGTAATTTTCCTCCTCCGTTATTGTTGTCAGAAGTGGTTTCAAAATGTTGGCAATTGATACGTGTTACAAACCCGACACAATGGGAAGGACCAGGCCCCTTTGCTTTTTTCTTTTATCACTCGTTTATTACATCAGAGAAATACACATTTTAATACAAAATTTAACCACATGACATATTGCTCCCAGTAAAGCTAAACATAAGCAGTGACAAAACTTAGTTGTCTTAAGGGTTTCTGCTGGCAACAAATTTTAAGGAGGCAATGTAAGGTTTATATCAATTTAGCTCGAACACGTAGCTAGTGATTGAATCACGACACAGACACTTCAACAATTTCGGTAACAAATAAATAGCGTGAATTTGTACTCAAAGTAACCAACTAATCAACAGCCTTGCCATTGAATAAGTAGTACGCCATTTGGAACGAATTAGCAACACCCCGCAACTAGGGGAGTTAATGCAAACAGTCTTTTAATGTCTTGCTCCCCATTAAATAAACAAACTTACAGTAATTAAATGAATAACAACTCAAACACACTACGCTCCACTCAAACTCCGCAGTGGAAGCCAAGCCAAAATGAAGATTCCATTAACTAACTAGCACTGAAGTCACACTAAAGCTCATCTCTGGGTTCCCAGACACGCATGGGGCAAACTTATACAAGCCAAGATTTTGAAGGGAGCACATCAGTAAAACCGGTAGTGGACCTAACTCGTGCCACTACAAATTAAGGTGCAAGACCGGGGCACAAGGTGGTATACAATGAGGTTGCCTTAGAGATATACTGCACTCCAAATTATTAATTCAAATGGCCAATTCAAAATTAAGTACACATAAACCAGCATTAATTAACGAGGAGTGACACCAGGTCGCTCGAAGGGATGACAACACTTAATTGAAAAGACAAATGCCGGAAGCGGCAGTAACATCAAACACCTTCTCCGAGTTTTAATCAGGAGTCACTTCCCGCTATACAAGTAAACATTTAAACAAGCACAAGGAAGGAACCCCAACGATAAAATTCAAATAAAACCCCCAAAAGATTATAAAGGACAGGGAATCCCAACTATTTAAACGTAAAAGAATTAGCTCTCCCCAAGGGCAGTGTAAACGCGAAGGCCACACTTAAGAGGCCACCAAAATTGGTTACAAAAGGTCATATACATTTGCTCCTTTTCTTTAAAGAAAGCAAGGCTGCTTAACTTCTGCAGGACGTCCGGTATGCCTCGTGTATGATACACCAGGCAGCAACCCAAGCTAGGCGGTCGCAAGGCACGGCGAGAAAAATCAGGAGAGCAGACAGGCAGGCAGCCAACACATATCCTCCATGCTGAACCGGCAGACCGCGTGCTACCAACTCCACATATACGTGGTTGCTTCCCACCTCGCACCTCGCGGCGTCTCAGCAGGTAGCCCGAGCAAACGTCAACTGCTACTCGCCCCGCGAATACGGAAAACAACAAGGCAAGGAAGGATAAGAAACATCGAAGAATCGATAATGGACATACAAGAGACAGGCGCGCCAGTAACGAGCGCCACGGCTCACCAATGTAACGGGCAGAAGTTAGCGTTTGATGAAAGAAGACGTGACCAATAACATGGCGTCCAGGCGCTGCACGAAAACCACAACGCTCTGATCTTGCAATCGTGTTTCGTGAAATTATGCGGATTCTCCGCTGCCCAGAACCTGTGATTCTGTGGGATGACATAACCTCTCAGGTGAAACCAGGCTTTGTCAGACACAAAGAACAGATTTATGTCCAAGCCATTCGTTGTTATCTCAGAGTATGTCGCTCAAAAAACTGTAGGCGCTGAGGAGCGTCTACTGTTTTTAATGCATGAACAACAGACACTCGGCAGGGATGCACGTAAAGGTCCAGGTGCAGTATTGTATGTATTATATTTTATGTTAACCGGGGACCTAGAAACGACGGAGAGGCTCCGTCCCCACCGCAACCGCAGTGGTCCACAACCCCACGACGACTACCGCAGTCCACTTCACTCCTCCACCGCCCCACACCGAACCCAGAGTTATTGTGCGGTTCGGCCCCCGGTGGACCCCTAGGGAACGTCTCATATCAGACGAGTATAACCCATATGTTTTTGCGTGGTAGACTAATGGTGGTGTACGCGTACGTGGAGAACTTGTTTGCGCAGCAACCGCCGACGTAGTGTAACTGACGCGGAATAAGGGGAACAAGCCCTCATTCGCCGAGACAGATAGAAAACCGCCTAAAAACCATCCACAAACTGGCCGGTTCACCGGACCTCGACACAAATCCGCCGGAAGGTGGAATATTGGTCTGCTTGATCGGCGTGATATGCCGGTCTCTTGTGACAGGCGTCGGATTGATTTGTTAGAACCCTTTAGCAGTTTCTGGTGAACTGCAGCCAGATTTTCTGGTCTGCGTGTCGCTTCGAAAGTTTTTTGACTTGTTCAAAGCAGATTCTGCCTGATGTCATTTTCAAATTAAATGTTGCATGGCACTCCTTGCTGGCCTTTTGATACCACTAAACTTCTCAACACACAACTGACCACATCATTTCCACGACTTTGTTGTCACGTAACTTTTATAACGAACACCCGCTGCTCCAAAGTGAGTATCCTCGTCCCCTTTGAACTGCTCCATTTACACTGAAACAGCTCGCACTGCACTCTGAACCGTTGTGGATCACGTGACGGCTGTACACTTGGTGTGCTAGTCACGGGGTGTGGTTATATGCATACATTCACGTCCAGTCGTATCCACTATTCCGGGCCACTTTTATTTGCCTCACCCTGTATATTGTTCCGCCACAGCGTGCAGCAGAAAGTCGGCAGCAGAACTACTGGTCCTGGGATTGCGCTTCTGTTCGTTCACAGTTGGTGATGGTGACTGGGTATCCCCGTTTTGGGAGGTTACATCTGGATCAACTGCATATTCCGATATTAATTCGTAGGCGACTGAGGGAGCGCCACGTAGTCCACATCTATTCGCAAAAGAGGACGTAGCTCTTCATATGGTTGAAGACAGCTAATATTTTCTACCATCTGTTCTTTCTATTTTCCTTTCCTTTCTTTGGATGGAGTTCTTTGCTAATTCTTAGTGGTTATCATAAAGGTTTCAAAGATGTTTCGTTATAACGTATGGCTAGGTTTGGTAACCTCGGCTATTATTTCCACACTGGCACAACCTATCAGTAGATTCCTGGAGGATCAGTTAATGCCAGATGATATACTGTGACAAATGGTGTAGGCATTGAACATTCAGAAACATGACCACTTTCATCTTGGTTCTTTCCTTATTACACACACTGCTAATGCTGATAGTCGAAGAACGATCAGCTGTAATTCAGAAATATTTTTGGTACGACGTAACATCGCATCATATCTAACTTATTGTAATGGAACTTAGAACAAATGATGTTCATGTGTGTATGGCGAGATTCGAATTTAAAATTTTTACTTTAGTGGCTATTTCACACGTTTAGAGTGTTTACTCTTAGATCCCAAAACGGCTTGACTGTGTACTAATTATAAGCGTGTCTAAGTAAGATTTGTGGTATGGTCTCCGTAATGAGCTATGACACCCTGACATCTGGTGCACTACTAGCAATATGCACTGATGGCAAGACTTAAAATGCAAGGGAAAGTTTGCAGTGTATCATTTGGTCCAAATGTCCATTCCTTCAGAAAAAAAAATATATGTATGGCTCCTATGGAAGTCGTTTCTAAAGTCAGTATTAGATGTTTGAAGACAGCAGGAAGGAAGACTCGCAGCACTCATCTGTTAGGTTTCAAAATATATATATATATATATATATATATATATATATATATATATATATATATATATTACAAAACAATCAGCTTATCCCGAGGTTAGCGACGGAACAAACATTCCACAGGCTGCTGCCTGGACAAGAAAAATCAAGAATCAAGGAAAAGTCCATCCTGATTTTGAAATTTCATCAACAATAAGTATTACAGGAGCAGAAAGGACCTGTAAGGTGATGGTGGATTTCAATGTGACTTAGATTTCATTTTTTCATAAAATTGCAAAATCCATTTTCCTGCAGGTTGGTTTTTCTAAGTTCAACGCCAACTATTCTATACTAAATATTAACCAGTCTCAATGAAAGTTTTTTAGGAAATACCTTGAGTCATTTTCGTATTATTATGCATTAATATTATCGAACAAGAAGTTAATTTTATTATCACTTTTTCGTTAGAGCCATCAGTCTTATGTCTAGTTAGATCCAGCTCGCCACGAATTCCTCACCTGTGCCAACCTTTTCGTTTCAGAATATCACTTTCAACCTACTTTCTGAATTAACTGATGAATGTAACCCGACCTCTGTCTTCCTATATAGTTCTTACCCGCAACAGTTTCCTTTAGTTATTCCTGATGTCTAAGCAAATATCCTGTCTTCGGTTCCCATCTTCTTAACAGTGTTTTTAACATACCCCTTTCCTCGCAGTCTAAGGGAAACCTGTTCATTCCTTATCAGTTCATCTAATTTTCAGCAGTATTCTGTAGCATCACATCTCAAATGCTTCTGTTCTCTTCCTTTGCGATTTTCCCATAGTCCACGTCTCACTGACATACAATGCTACGCCCCAAACATACAGTCTCAGAAAATTCTACCACAAATGAAGATATGTGATTGATAGGCCACTCTTCGCCAGAAATGCACTTTTTGCGAGTCCTATCCTCATTCTTATGTCCTTGTTCCCTTCGTCATGGTTTACTTTGCTGCCTAACTTCCTTAACTTCATCTGCTTTTTGTTCATCAATTAGACATTAAGTTTCTCACTGCTCTCTTTCCTGCTACTTCTCATTACTTTCGTCCGATGTCCTGTCAGTCATTGGGATCCACTGCTATACCCGCAGGACAGGACAGATAGTTTAATTTGTGGAAAGGGGCCAAAATGAGTGGCTGTCAGTTGCACTCAAACATACTACTTTAGTCATTTGACAAACATTACAACAGTAAAGAAAACATTAAGAACAGAGCAAGCCAAACATTAATTTTAGAACGTAATTCCCGGCTAAATGCGCCATTCAATCTCATGCTTCAAGGGCAAAACAACTTTAATTTAAAATCGGCTGAGGGCCAATAACTTAAGACTCAAAAACAGGAATTTTAATTTAAAAGGCAGAAGGCCTTATCTTAAAATGTTTCACTAAATTAGGACGAAAGCCCCAAGAATCTCGTGCCTTAACGGCAAAACAACTTTAATTTAAAATTGGCTAGAAGCCATAAATAAACAAAGAAAAAGGACAAATAAGAAAAGGCAGCATATCAAACGGCGCTCAGAAGTTTCCAAGGGTCGGCCTGGAATTCAGACACTAACGCCCGCTTAGGTGAGACAGGCAGTCGGCCCAACTATTCTCAATCCGACGGCAACCCAACCGACAGAGAGTCAACGGACCAAGCAACAGAATAACATCCGCTTTACCCAACCAGCACACAACAGGGAGTTCAATGGAATACCGCGAAAGGTATCAGCGCCCACAACGAGTTACATATCCAGCTGTCAAACTACACGCCGTGCTGGGCAGGCACAACACGACGGGGAATATACACTGCCTGAATTTACGTCAACGCCCAGGGCAGGTAACCGGAACGTTAACGGCACAGGGCAGAAGACTGCGCTGATGCACTTCAAAAATAATCAAGTCCAGTTAAACTCGACAGGAGGGCGGCTGGAATTTCGCCAACTTCAGAACACGCGTGGTTGCTCACAGGAATGTCCCAAAGGCCCACAACGAAATTCAAACGACACAATCTGAACAGTTGGGGCTGGCTGGTAGATTAAGTAAAGACTCAACTTTCGTGTCCGGGATCTATGAGCCACGGACCTCGTAGCAATGGGAACAGCCCCTCACACTCCGACTCTGCGTGGACGCCACCAATGGCCTCCAGCCAAACATGAGCCACGCACTCGCTGCTCCACGCCAACCGACCTACTCCCGCACACGGCACAGCCGGAAACTATAAGCGAGAGGCCAAAGATAGTACGTGGGTGCGAATATCGATACACGCTGCTGCTGCTACTTGCGGAGAGCAAGCATAATCGCGATAACAGAGGGAAACTAGTCACAGAATAGCAACCAAGGTTTAATGCAAGGCAAAACACAAGCCAGCCACGGCTCAGTCATATTCTGTACCCATTACATTGTTCCTTCCATTAAACAAGTACTGTGTAAGTAGGCTGTTTGGGTTTTTATGTTCGTAACGCCACGTAGCGCTCTGTGTGAAAATCACTGACTGTGCTGTGTGCAGTCTATGGGTGGTTGGCCTCATTGTTGGAATATTCGCTATTGTAGTGCTGGGAAATCGGATGTGAACAGGGCGTAGCGTTGTGCAGTTGGAGGTGAGCCGCCAGCAGTGGTGGATGTGGAGAGAGATATGCCAGAGTTTTGAGAGGTTAGTATAAGCGGACGATCTGGACGTGTGTCCGCCAGAAAAAGGAAATTTGTAAACATGGATGTCATGAATTGATAAATCTAATATATATATGATGACTTTTGAACATTATTAAGGTAAGTATATTGTTTGTTCTCTATCAAAATCTTTCATTTGCTTACTATATCTGTCAGTAGTTAGTGCCTTCAGTAGCTAGAGTCTTTTATTTAGCTGGCTGTACTGGCGCTCGCTGTATTGCAGTAGTTCGAGTAACGAAGATTTTGTGAGGTAAGTGATTCATGAATGGTATAGGTTATTGTTAGTCAGGGCCATTCTTCTGTAGGGATTATTGAAAATCAGTTTGCGTTGCGCTAAAAATATTGTGTCAGTTTATTGATGATCAAAATAAGTAAAGAGAAAACTGTTTGAGTACGTTGAGTTTTTGTCAGTTGTTTGAAAATCAAATAACGTAGAAGTTTACCAGCACAGTCATTCATAATTTTCCAGAGGGGACGTTACAACCGTAATGCTTCAGTTTCACCGATGTAATCACCGAATGTTATCACTGATATCTTTTTAACTTGAGTTACAATATCACTCTCGAACCTTTCTTTCATTCCTGTTACTGGTTCTTGGATGAATGGGTCAATAGGGGCGGAGACTATATCCCTGTCTCATACCCTTCTTAGTTCGAAAACTTCGCTCTTCGTCTTTTACTCTATTGTTCTCTCTTCGTTCCTGTACATATTGTGTATTACTCGTCTTTACTTACAGCTTCTTCCGTTTTTATCAGGATGTAGAACATGCCGCACCATTTTACATTGTCGAACGCTTTCTCCAGGTCGACAAGTCCTATAAATGTGTCTTGATTTTTCTTCAGTCTTGTTTCCATTATTAACTGCACGCCAGATCTGTTTCTCATTATTCTTGTCAGCAACTTGGATGTATCAGCTGATAAGCTGATTGTATGATAATTCTTTCATTTGTGGGCCCATGCAGTCTTCGGAATAGTTTATATAACTTTTTTTTTTCGAAAGTCAGATAGTATATGCCAGTCTCATTCATTCTACACACGAACGTGAATAATCTTCTTGCTAGTACTTCCCCCGAAGATTTTAGAAATTCCAATGGAAAGTTATCAGTCCCTTCTGTCTTATTTAACTTTAGGTCCTCCCAAGCTCTTCAACATACAGATTCTAATACTTAAATCTCTATCTGTACCCTATCGACTTCTGTTTCGTCTTCTGTCACGCTTTCAGACATGCTCTTCCACTCGTAGAGGCACTCAGTTTACTCATTCCACCTGTCCATTCCCTCCTCTGCATTTCACAATGGAGTTTCCATTGCACTCTTAGTGTTACCGCCTATGCTTTTAATTTCACCGAAAATTATTTTGACTTTTCTATACGCTGAGTTAGTCCTTCCGCCGATCACTTCATCACGATTTCCTTGTACCCAATTCCCCTTAGCTTCACTGCACTTCCTATTTATTCTATTCCGCAATGATTTGTGTTTCAGTGTTCCAGCATTTCCCTGAACATTTTTGTAGTGCCATCTTTCGTCGATCAACTGAAGCGTTTCTTCTGTTACTTATGGTTTCTTCACGGTGAATCTCCTTGTACCTACGTTTTGCTCTCAAACTTCTGTGATTGGCCTTTTTAGAGATATCCATTCCTTTTCATCTGAACTGCCTACAGAGTTATTCATTATCGCAATATCTATAGCCTCCTAGAATATCAAGCGTATCTCTTAATTCCTCATTTCTACCATATCGCATTCCTTTGTGCGTAGATTCTTCCTGACTACTCTCTTGAACTTCAGCCTTTCTAGAGAGTCTTGACTCTCTATTCATCTTCTGCATGCGACTTCGTGGTGATAGGCTGAACTACTTTTGATGGTGTTGGTTTGCTATAGATTCTGATGAGAACAATCCTATCCCTGGACTGTTCGCATTGGCTCACTCTCCATCCTACCTTCCTATCCATAACGATTCCCACTCCCAATACATCATTTCTGCTACTGTCGACATTACACTGTACTCTTATGACCAGAAATCTATATCTTCTTTCCATTTCACTTCACTGATGCTATTATATCAGAAGTGAGCCTTCTGACATTCCAAGCCCAGACGCGTAGGATGTTATCCTTTCGTTGTTTATTTAAGTGTTTTCTAATGGTCATTTCCGCCTCGGCAGTCCTCTGCAGGAGATCCGAATGGAGGACTAATCTCTAATCTTTGTCAAATGGGAAGATAAGTACACTTTTTCAGTTAGAGGCCCCATGTGCTGTATATACACTTTATTTACACTGCGCTTATATACACTGTCTTTAATTCAACAGTTTTAATTGTATTATGCATTCTCATGCAGTTGGTCATTCCTGAGTCTTTCACGTTTTTGCCCAAGGGCAAGAGAGTGCCATGAACCTTTGTCTGGTCATTTGCCCATTTATGTAACGAAAATTAAAGAATATTTAATTTTGAAATTTAAAAACACTAATTAGTCCATTTATAATATTTCTCATAAAATGAATGCGTTACTGTTGAAGAAGGTCTTTTGAATGTACCATTCTTTTTTTTTTTTTTTTTTTTTTTTTTGGTCATCAGTCTACTGACTGGTTGGATGCGGGCCGCCACGACTCACGACTTCCGTTCATCTCAGAGTAGCACTTGCCACCTACGTCCTCAATTATTTGCTTGACGTAAATCTCTGTCTTCCTCTACAGTTTTTGCCCTCTACAGCTCCCTCTAGTACTATGGAAGTCATTCCCTCATGTCTTAGCAGATGGCCTATCATCCTGTCCCTTGTCTTTATCAGTGTTCTCCACATATTCCTTTCCTCTCCGATTCTGCGTAGAACCTCCTCATTCCTTACCTTATCAGACCACCTAATTTTCAACATTCGTCTATAGAACGACATCTCAAATGCTTTGATTCTCTTCTGTTCCGGTTTTTCCACAGTCCATGTTTCACTACCATACAATGCTGTACTCCAGACGTACATCCTCAGAAATTTCTTCCTCAAATTAAGGCCGGTATTTGATATTAGTAGGCTTCTCTTGGCCAGAAATGCCTTTTTTGCCATAGCGAGTCTGCTTTTGATGTCCTCCTTGCTTCGTCCGTCATTGGTTATTTTACTGCCTAGGTAGCAGAATTCCTTAACTTCATTGACTTCGTGACCATCAATCCTGATGTTAAGTTTCTCGCTGTTCTCATTTCTACTACTGCTCATCACCTTCGTCTTTCTCCGATTTACTCTCAAACCATACTGTGTACTCATTAGACTGTTCATTCCGTTCAGCAGATCATTTAATTCTTCTTCACTTTCACTCAGGATAGCAATGTCATCAGCGAATCGTATCATTGATATCCCTTCACCTTGTATTTTAATTCCACTCCTGAACCTTTCTTTGATTTCCATCATTGCTTCCCCGATGTACAGATTGAAGAGTAGGGGCGAAAGGCTACAGCCTTGTCTTACACCCTTCTTAATACGAGCACTTCGTTCTTGATCGTCCAATCTTGGTTGTTGTACATATTGTATATGACCCGTTTCTCCCTGTAGCTTACCCCTACTTTTTTCAGATTCTCGAACAGCTTGCACTGTTTCATATTGTCGAACGCTTTTTCCAGGTCGACAAATCCTATGAAAGTGTCTTGATTTTTCTTTAGCCTTGCTTCCATTATTAGCCCCAACGTCAGAATTGCCTCTCTCGTCCCTTTGCTTTTCCTAAGGCAGAACTGATCGTCACCTAGCGCATTCTCAATTTTCTTTTCCATTCTTCTGTATATCATTCTTGTAAGCAGCTTCGATGCATGAGCTGTTAAGCTGATTGTGCGATAATTCTCGTACTTTTCAGCTCTTGCCGTCTTCGGAATTGTGTGGATGATGCTTTTCCGAAAGTCAGATAGTATGTCGCCATACTCATATATTCTACACACCAACGTGAATAGTCGTTCTGTTGCCACTTCCTCCAATGATTTTAGAAATTCTAATGGAATGATATCTATCCCTTCTGCCTTATTTGACCGTAAGTCCTCCAAAGCTCTTTTAAATTCCGATTCTAATACTGGATCGCCTATCTCTTCTAAATCGACTCCTGTTTCTTCTTCTATCACATCAGACAAATCTTCACCCTCATAGAGGCTTTCAATGTATTCTTCCCGCCTATCTGCTCTCTCCTCTGCATTTAACAGTGGAATTCCCGTTGCACTCCTAATGTTACCACCGTTGTTTTTAATGTTACCAAAGGTTGTTTTGACTTTCCTGTATGCTGAGTCTGTCCTTCCGAGAATCATATCTTTCTCGATGTATTCACATTTTTACTGCAGCCATTTCGTCTTAGCTTCGGTGCACTTCCTATTTATTTCATTCCTCAGCGACTTGTATTTCTGTATTCCTGATTTTCCCGGAACATGTTTGTACTTCCTCCTTTCACCAATCAACTGAAGTATTTCTTCTGTTACCCATGGTTTCTTCGCAGCTACCTTCTTTGTACCTATGTTTTCCTTAACAACGTCTGTGATGGCCCTTTTTAGAGATGTCCATTCCTCTTCAACTGTACTGCCTATTGCGCTATTCCTTATTGCTGTATCTATAGCGTTAGAGAACTTCAAACGTATCTTGTCATTCCTTAGTACATCCGTATCCCACTTCTTTGCGTATTGATTCTTCCTGACTGATGTCTTGAACTTCAGCCTACTCTTCATCACTACTATATTGTGAACTGAGTCTATATCTGCTCCTTGGTACGCCTTACGATCCAGTATCTGATTTCGGAATCTCTGTCTGACCATGATGTAATCTAATTGAAATCTTCCCATATCTCCCGGCTTTTTCCAAGTATACCTCCTCCTCTTGTGATTCTTGAACAGGGTATTCGCTATTACTAGCTGAAACTTGTTACAGAACTCAATTAGTCTTTCTCCTCTTTCATTCCTTGTCCCAAGCCCATATTCTCCTGTAACCTTTTCTTCTACTCCTTCCCCTACATCTGCATTCCAGTCGCCCATGACTATTAGATTTTCGTCCGCCTTTACATACTGCATTACCCTTTCAATATCCTCATACACTTTCTCTATCTGTTCATCTTCAGCTTGCGACGTCGGCATGTATACCTGAACTATCGTTGACGGTGTTGATCTGCTGTCGATTCTGATTAGAACAACCCGGTCACTGAACTGTTCACAGTAACACACCCTCTGCCCTACCTTCCTATTCATAACGAATCCTACACCCGTTATACCATTTTCTGCTGCTGTTGATATTACCCGATACTCATCTGACCAGAAATCCTTGTCTTCCTGCCACTTCACTTCACTGACCCCTACTATATCTAGATTGAGCCTTTGCATTTCCCTTTTCAGATTTTCTAGTTTCCCTTCCACGTTCAAGCTTCTGACATTCCACGCCCCGACTCGTAGAACGTTATCCTTTCGTTGATTATTCAGTCTTTTTGTCATGGTAACCTCCCCCTTGGCAGTCCCCTCCCGGAGATCCGAATGGGGGACTATTCCGGAATCTTTTGCCAATGGAGAGATCATCGTGACACTTCTTCAATTACAGGACACATGTCCTACGGATACACGTTACGTGTCTTTAATGCAGTGGTTTCCATTGCCTTCTGCATCCTCATGTCGTTGATCATTGCTGATTCTTCTGCCTTTAGGGGCAATTTCCCACCCCTAGGACAAGAGAGTGCCCTGAACCTCTTATCCGCTCCTCCGCCCTCTTTGACAAGGCCGTTGGCAGAATGAGGCTGACTTCTTATGCCGGAAGTCTTCGGCCGCCAATGCTGATTATTTGCCAAAATTTAGGCAGTGGCGGGCATCGAACCCGTGACCGAAGACGTTTTGATTATGAATCAAAGACGCTACTCCTAGACCACTCCTGAATGTACCTAAAAATGTGAAATGCGAAAATTGTGGTCTGAGTCCCCAATCACGCTAAAAATTCAGAACTCGAAGCAAATGAAAGTCTGGGCTTCCAGCGTACAGCAGTGCTTCATCTTGACGTAAGAGACCGCGAATTTAAAATTCGGATGAAATTCGTAGAAGCAGGAGTAAACTTAAATTTTTTGGTGGTGTCTCCTTTTAAGATGGAAAGCGTATGTTTGTACGTCTCATGGTTTGAGGCGGGGGTGATATTTTTTTACGGTGATTGACAGTGTTATTTGCCTTTGTTCAAATGGTTGAAATGGCTCTGAGCAGACTTAACATCTGAGGTCGTCAGTCCTCTAGAACTTAGAACTAGTTAAACCTAACTAACCTTAGGATATCACACACATCCAAGCCCGAGGCTGGATTCGAACCTGCGACCGTAGTGGTCACGCGGTTCCAGACTGAAGTGCCTAGAACCGCCCCGCCACAACGGCCGGCGTTGCCTTTGTCGACTGTAATATTGTATGTCTGAACTCACTTTGGTTTGATTAAGAGCCTGAGATATAGGACTGTTGCTAGTCTGGATACTATATACCTGTGAAGTTATGAAGAGTCACGTGCTATAAGCGTTTCAACAACATTCTTTCAAAGATTTTGTACAAGTGAGACAATATTGGTTTGGTTTATCGTCGTCAACATATGTTAGTATTATACACGGCATGAGTATGGATGTAACACGTTATTAAATCCAATTTTTTTCGCTATAAGGTGTTACAACACTGTTGTCTTTATCCGCGCGGAGTGGCCGCGTGGTATGAGGCGCCATGTAATGGATTGCATCTCCCGTTCCGCCGGAGGCTCGAGTTCTCCCTCGGGCATGGCTGTGGGCGTTGTTCTTAGCATAAGATAGTTTAAGTAATGTGCAAGTCTAGGAATTCACGCATATTTCAACATATTTTTTGTAGTCATTGAGTTAAAGGATCAGTTCTCTCACTCTGTTTCGGAAATATTTGACCTATTTTGATCTGATATTATGTACATACTATTATACCATCCTTGAAACCGTCAATTACTATGTTTGGGAACGCTATACCAAATGTCCGTATTAATTCGCTTTATGATTTTAGCCCGGTTCCCATTAAGCCAATTAACATTTCCTTGACTTTTATGTTTCCCGTCCATGAGGAACTGCTAATCTAGCTAACTGACAGTGACATTTTCATGTCAATCTTTCGAGAGTGTGCTGAAAAGTAATGCCTCCGAATTTCTTATGTGAAAACTCTTAAAGCTGTCTAAAGAATACGACCTTTGTTTACATTCTACATTTTTATTATTCATGTCTACATATTAGTTTCCCAACATAACCATTCTGACAACGTAGGCATTTCCCCCAACGATGGATCAGTTTGTTGATACCGTCACAGCAGAGAGTTTGACTTCGTTGACGAAGAGACAACCCCATTTCTGGTTGTAGCGTTTTATTACGATGAAGGTAGTGTCCGCGAAGGTATTCTTTAACTTTTGGGAACAGGCAAAAATTGGATGGTGCCAAATCGGGACTATGTGAAGGATGATAGTTGACAGTGAATATAAGGCGTTGGTTTCTTGCAAATGTCACAGCGCCCTTCTGTGGTCTGACAAATGTCTGCTGAAGAACAGGATGGTCTTCGAATTCTAAATTCCATTACAGCACATTGTTTCTCAGGCACCGATATAATTCCGTTACATAACGTCATGTTACATGTTACTATTCGGAACCTTAGAGTTGCAGAGTGCTTCAGATATGTGGACATCAAGAATGAAGATGTAGAACGTTAACAACACTTGTTTTATTTTAAAAAGCTTTAAGAGATTTCATTTAAAAATTCGGAGGCATTTGTTTTCAGCACGCCCAAGTAATTGTTGAATCACGACCTTGTCTCTTAAGTCCGTATTACAGTTAGGTATCTGTGTTCTGGAAAACAAATTTCCATTCTCTACTTCTTCGGCGTTTATTTTAAACCGTTAAAGAAAAGTAAAGGATGGGAACGAATTTTTGCGCGGCGGCACTTATGTATAAAACATTCTCGGTATTCTTGCCGCATCAGTTCCAGATAAAATCTCGAGCTTTCGACGATTACCTCCATCGTCATCGTCAGGAGCTGACTGTCTCCACTGCTGCTATGGTAGCCTCTATATAGCCCGAAGACGACTTCTGATTGGTCGGATTATGATTGGTCGGCGATTACGTGCTGCTGTCTCAGACGGTGTCACTGTGTGCGCCGGTGGCGCCACCGCTTCCGTTTGAACGTAAACCTTGGAAGGAACGTCTCTGCTGCTTCTCTGCATCAAGCGCTCGTTTCCACGCACAGCTCAGATGGTATCTGCTATCGCGGTTAAAGTTCTTTTGGCTCATTCTTATTTCCACAGCCTCCTTAATAACAGGATTCCAGTACGTGGAGGCATGGGACAGAATTTTAGTTTCATCGAACAACATTTTATGCTTGTTCGTGAGACTGTGCTCCGCAATTGCCAATATCACCAATTCTGTATGCAGAACACCAACGCCATATTAATAATAGAGAATACCGAGAATGTTTTATACAAAAGTAAAAGATACAAGAACGCCTTATTTATATGATGAGCGTGATAGCGTATTTCATGGAATGTAACGGATCTCAGTCAAAAATCAAAAATCAGAGTTATAATCAGTGAGTGTTCTATGTAATTACATATCTCCCGTAACAAATTATTCCGATGTATTATTCCCTCTTAGATGTTTGGTGCACCAGAAGGGCTCATATAATATGTAATGAGAATATACGAGGAGACTCAGACTTTTAAAGCGACAAAGTGAAAAAAACGTATGGAGAAAAGGAAGCCCATTTTAAATTTCTGAAAGAAGACAGAATTCCTGTGATTATAAACAAGTAAGATTATTAGGAAAAAGCGACATTGGAAGGCCAAGGAAAAGATGGTCTTAAAAATATGAAGTAGGAACAGGCACACTGTCTAAACCTTGAGACGTAGGAGAAGAAGTAGGTGTTCGATGAATCATTTATTGTCCCCTGAATGTGGGCTGAGGTATTATAAAAGCAAGAAGAAGAAACTCAACTTCTCAGCAGAAATCACTTCGTAATAATTTTCTTATCCCCTCTGTGACGTTCACAATTACGAGGCCATCCGTTAGTACCAGTCCCCTCCCCTAACGGAAATTAATTTCCTATTGGCCGGAAATAATAAGGGAAAGTGGCTGGCAGTGCCGGCCGTGCTGCTTCCTACTGGCACCACCTAAGTGCTGTGGGGTCGGAGTAGCGCGGGCTTGCGGGACTCGCAGGGGCAGCGTGCGCCAACTTGTGGGCTGCACCGCGTCACACCACACAGCGGCTATAATTGCTCTCGAACAAAGCGTGTCTCCAGTGTTCATGCACCCACTAGCACCAGCTTAAAATCGTCATTACCCACATAATCGCTGTTCACCAGAAGTACATATTTGGCCACCGCACGTCTAGATCAATGCGAAGCGGTGCTGTAGTAGGACGTTTCTAAGGGCCAACCGAGAGATAGATGCTGGTGCCGTACATCATTGGGCTGTTCGAGGTACCTTTTCTGCATGGCTGTAATGTTAAATCAAAGGCAAACGTCAAGTGTACAGGTAGTTTCCTTGCTCTTCAAGAATAAAATAAGAAAATTATTTACTCCCGTACATCAATGTTATCTCCACAAAGACAGCCCCCGTTGCTCACTTAAATGCTAGCGGTCTTTCCAATCGCCGAAACTTTCCTGGCACTCGATCTTCGCAATTACTTTTGGCTCTCTCAGACAAGTGTTCTTAATCGTATCTGTGCTTACAAACGGTTGGTCCTTTCAAGGCATTCTTCACTTTTTGAATAGAACTAAGTCGCATGGAACGATATGTGACGAATATTTAAGCTGCAGGGGGTATTTTCTTTTGTTCAAGTTTTTTTGGTTCCGAAACTCTCCTTGGTTACACTGCCGGATTCTAAAATAAACATGAGCCATATTTCGGTAATCCATCTGTTTTACATCATCGAGGGAACGCTGGTGTTGCTGCTGCTCTATCAGTCCCGTTGAAAACTGACGACAAGGCTGCAGTTCGTCGTCCTACATAATTCTTCGTACCGTACACAGCGCTTACGCTAACCGTTGTAGTTGCTGCCCTCCAGCACTGGGTGGTGGCGCCGCCCTTAGTGAAACACCTGCTGGAACGATTTATCGTACCAGAAGAATATTCTCAAACACTCGGAGTGGCCGCTCCGCAGAGCTTTCAGTTTTGATGCGGAATAGTGCTGGGTTCCACTTCCTGCTAGAAGGAAAACCGTTTTGTCTGTTAATCAAGTTGTCTTCCAATCTAATTTCATTTGTTTCTTTATAAATATTGTTCCAAAACTTTGAACTGCTGGTAACTATCACAGTCTCATCAAATTTCAACCCTTGCCCCAATTTTAGGCAGTATTTTGTAACCGCTGATTTTTCCGACTGTTATAGCCTCTTATGACGGCTGTATTCCACGTGCCTGTCCTGAAATGTGCAATCAAACGCCCCATGTAATCCTTCCCACGTATACAACGAAGCTACAAGTCATCTTTCGCAAGTCAAGTGGTGCCCTAATGTTGTAAGTTGGACATATAACACTCTCAATGTTAAAACGCCTTGATGTTCTTCCAATCTTAAACCAAAAGCCCCAGCAAAAGGCCACAGATCAATGCTTTTTTCATGCACTTCCGGAGATACTCCAGTTTTTTTCTTTTTTTGTGCTGGCAATTCACTAACAAGAAATGGTGTGCGAGCAGTGCAAAATTTATTATTTGTATCGCCACAAATCTGGTGCTTCTTTTCTAATGACTTAATTTAACTGGTGTTGAACTTTAAAATAATACTCTTCATTAATTCTTACGCATAGCCGGAAGAGTTCATAAAATATAATAACCCATTTGACTGCACATTCCCAGCTTTTTTTCGATTTAACAACGAAGCCCTACTTTGGATGTCATATTCAGAAACGCATGTTTGATCACCAGTTATAACACGTTTCATTAGTTCTACATCGTTTTTGAGTTCATCTAGCAATTCTTCAGCAAGCTGCGTTCACCGTTGGTTTGTTGAAAATTCTATACCTTGGGAACAAGTTTTTCTGTCACACATTTCGTAACGAAACATCGTAAAGAAATTAATAACATGAGTCAAATGACATGGCAACATTATCAGTGACATCTCAGTGTTCATTCATAATTACGTCTTACCCATTTTCTACGATTTCGTCGGGTGATGATGTGCTTTTCGTCTTTAACATCTTCACTGCCTTGTTAGAAGTGCTTATACTATTCGGAAACCCATGCTTTACTAGTAGGAGATTCCCCAAGATTAATAATTAAAATTTCTAATAGGAATTCTGCGTTTCATTCATATCTTTCTGATAGCTAGCGACAGACTAAATATTCGATGTTGCTAACAGTGATCACATATGTTCCACACGATGTTAACCAACGTACTAACGAAAAATTACCCAAAGCAGACTCAAACAAGACGAGAAATTACAAAAGCTCTGTTATGAACTGAATTCATGTCGCATATGCTAAACGTCAGTGAGAATGAAGGTCTGCTGTAATTACCTAAGATCAAGTATAATACGATAAGTTATAAGTAATAAAATAAGTAACACAAAACGTTGAGTCGCAATATTTTAGCTTCCTATCAATGTAAACGTGTTTCTAAGCTAAAATTCCACTGTCAAACATTGCTTTGACGATGATCGGCAGTAAAAATTTTCAGTACAACTCTAAGTAGTATATGATGGATGTAGTTATTAATTTTTCTAGATAAGATTGAAGCCCGAATAAATTATTATGAAGGGTTACCTTTATTTCGGCATGAAGTATTCATCTTCTGCATTGGTGAAAAATCCATATTTATACATAAATTTCAAATACTATGACAGGTTTTTGATTGTACTAAAGTTATCTCAATAAAAAATGGTTCAAATGGCTCTGAGCACTATGGAACTTAACATCTTAGGTCATCAGTCCCCTAGAACTTAGAACTACTTAAACCTAAGTAACCTAAAGACATCACACACATCCATGCCCGAGGCAGGATTCGAACCTGCGACCGTAGCAATCCCGCCATTCTGGACTGCAGCGCCTAGAACCGCAAGACTACCGCGGCCGGCTTATCTCAATAACAACTCAATAAACAAAGTTTAATTTATTATTCTATGTTCTATTAATAAAGTAAATGTCATAGTAATTACGTTTATAAAAACGTATGAAATAGAATTAAAATATTAGGAATGTCAGTTGAAAACTCTTTTCTACTATTATACACGCAAGGTGCAGGGTCTGGTGCGTTTATTGACACATAGTGTGACTCAAATTACTTGTTACAATTACCGGCTGTTATTTATAAGTGAAAAATACTTATATTTAAGTATGTAATCATGCAATATTATCAAGCTGATTTTAGATCATGAAGCCTGATGAACAGCAGGGGTTAGGAGTGGATAAGGGCAAGAAGAGATTGTGTTGTTATGTTTCTTTAATTAAGAAGAAAAATCATTCATTTTTGTGCAGCCCTTGTAGTGAGAGACAGTCATCCCTCAAGAAATTAATTGGTCTCTTATATGCCCTGTCTGTTTGTCCGTTATGTCAGGGGATTAGAGCATAAAAGCCAATAAAATTTCTTGAGGAAGCTATACGAATTGAAAGATGCTGCTTCTTAATGTGTTATTCAGTAATCAACTGGAATATGTTCTCTGTAAAGCAAATAAAACTAGCCTACATTTAAATATATACAATATCTGATAGCGTGGCATACGCTAGTTAAATTTCTTTGTAATCTAACTTTTGAAACTGTGGCTATGAAGTACTCTTACAAAATGTTTTACTAAACTGAATGCAAGATGCAGCAAAAAAGGCCGTCTTAACTCTGCCGTTTTTTATGATAAAATAGACCTGGTGTTTGATTTAAGCAGCCCAGACTACTGTTGCACATCTTGTGTGAACCAATGTTCCAGCTAATATTCCTATGCTAGACCTATACTCTTAGAAAAAGTGATTTTAAAAGCAGAAGCCTTAATCAGATTTCCTTCGTTATTGTAACAAAGTTACGTACCTGTTACATTGTGATGATTGTTAACACATCAGATAGATTTTCATTTTGTGTTTCGTGGAGTGGGACAGTTGGGCACTGTTTGACGTACATATAATGAAAGATAAAGTCTTGTGTGATATAGCTGCTGAACGTGCTTGATGGGTGCGTCATCACTGAATAAATACTGCATCAATTAAAGGGCAATGATATCAATTTAAATTAAATATTGTTATATTGTTGTGGTATTTACTCTGTCCTCAATCTTTCTTGATGAACGTAACTAGTACTGGGTACAACTTTGCCTATTTAGGCTGGCGACATTTCTCTCTCACATAATCCACTTCACTTACAACTAAAATAGTCTTGATTCGAATCTCGTTTTTTCTGCTCGTGATTCCTTTCAATAGCAATATTTCGAGAAAATGATACCTGTTAGGTATCTTTCCATTATACATGAACACGCTCTTTTCAAATCCTTTCGCAGGAGCAACATAACCGATATATTGGTAATTGAATAGTGCGATAATTGGCTTTTCCCTTGACAGGACTATAGTATCGCTAGGGGAAAGTGTTATATCATCTATTACGAATTAAAAATTCACGAACTATAATAACTGGCGACGAATTAAAAAATTTAATACTAATAAAATACATTATTTACGCTGTGAAGCAAAGAAAGACACGCCACGATGGAATTACCTGAATGGGACTGAAATCTCTAGTAGTGATGTATCCATACAGACAATCAAATGACTACAGCCTCAAAGAATTGGAAGAATAACTCCAGAGAGACAGCTTTACAAACTGAGGAAGTCAATAACGAGTTGGTCAACCTCTGACCCTTAGGGAAGCAATTATTGGGCCTAGCCTTGATCGATACGGTAGTTGAATGTCGTTCTGAACGATATCGTCCCGAATTCTGTCAAATTGGCGCATTAGATCTACAAAATAACGAGTTGATTGGAGAGCCCTGTCCAGAATTGTCAAACGTGCTCAACAACTGGAGGGAGACCTGGCGACTTTGTTGGCCAAAGCGGGGCTTAGAAAACACGAAGAGAATCAGTAGGAACTCTTGCCAGTGCGGGCGGGCATTATCTTGCTGAAATGTAAGTCCAGGACTGCTTGCCAGGAAGGGCAACAAATAGGAGCTTATAACATCGTCGGCGTACTGCTGTCCCACGATGAGGCCACGGATGACATACCAAGCGGTCCTTCTGTGAAAGAAAATGGCACCTCACATCATTACTAGGGCTGTCGCGCCTTATGGGCGACGGAGGTAAGGTTGGTGTCCCAATGCTGTCTGGGTTGTGTCCAGGCACGTCTGTGCTAGCCAACGGGGCTCATTTAGAATCAGGGCCCATCGGTGAACACAGTTCTATTCCAATCACTAAGATTCTAGGCCGAAGACGTCTCTGGATACGCCTGGGACATTGGCGGGATACCAGTCTGCCAATCACCCGCCATACCACAGGACAATTGGGAGCGATGGTCTTGGGTGCCATTTCCTTTCATAGAAAGGCCTCTTGGATGTCATCCATGATATCATTACAGCATAGAGGTACTTCAGAGATATTCTGCGCCCCGATTTGTTGCCCTTTGTGGCAAGCAATCCTGGGCTTAAATTTCAGCAATATATTGCCGCCGCCAAAAGGCTAGAGGTTCTACTGCTTGTCATCGTGTTCCCCAAAGCCAACCTTGGCCAGTAAGGTCGCCCGATCTCTCCCCAACTGATAGCGTTTGGAATATGGTAGGCAGGACACTGAACCATATCGCTATTCCGACGATCCAAAGCGCCATTTGGACAGAATTCGGCACGATATCCCTCAGAACGACCGCAGAGAAATCTGCCAATTAATGCCAACCGAATAAGTGGTTGCATAAGAGGCACTATGTGTCTCTTGTCTTTCTCTTGAATAAATCATTCAATTTTTTCTGAATTTGTTATCATTTGGGGTTGGATTGTTCTGTGGGAAGAGACCAAACTGCGAGGTCATCGGTCTCATCGGATTAGGGAAGAACGAGGAAGGAAGTCGGCCGTGCCCTTTCAAAGGAACCATCCCGGCATTTGCCTGAAGCGATTTAGGGAAATCAAGGAAAACCTAACTCAGGATCGCCGGACGCGGGATTGAACCGTCGTCCTCCCGAATGCGAGTCCTAACCACTGCGCCACCTTGCTCGGTGTTATCATTTGCTTTTCTGTACATGTACATGACGTCTACCGATTTCCGTCCTATTCGGATGATCCCTTCGTGGCATATATTTTTTGTCTCAAAGTGTATTATACATCACTCTGAAAACAACATACAATACGTGCCATAACCATTAAGATGTTGATTTAATTTTACTTTTAAATTTTTTGGTAAGTTTATACAAGTTCTAATTAATTTACTCCAACGATACATTTAATTTCTAGAAAACAATATTTCTCATGACGGATTTGATGCGGCACTCCGCAATTCCTCTTTTGTGCTAACTCCTTCGTTTCAGTGCCTAACATGCACCCCACATCATCAGTTATTTGTTGGATGTGTTCCAGTCTCTGTCTTCCCCTACAGTTTTTATCCGCTAATCCCCCTTCTAGTGCCTTCAAAGTTATTCCCTGACGTCTTAATGTAGGATCTGCCTCCCTGCCCGTTCTTCTTGTCATTGTTTTCCTTACATTACTTTATTGCCGATTCTGCAGAAAACCTCCTCAGTCCTTAAGTTATGAGTGCATCAAATTTTCAACATTCATCTGTTGCATCAACATGTCAAAAGCTTCCATTCTTTTTTATTCCAGTTTTCCCATTGTCCATAATGCACTATCATATAATGCTGTGCTCCAAACGTGTATTCTCAGAAATATATTCCTCAAATTAAGGCGTATGTTTCTCTTGATCAGTAATGCTCTCTTTGCCTGTGCTAGACTGCTTTAATGACCTTACAAATTACAGAATGTAGTGAATCTTTGCAGAACAAATTACTGAAGGCTAGTTTTTCTGAGGCGGGGAAGGGGCGGGGGAGCACAACTTTGGTAGTTCTTCTAGGAACGCAAGATTATCGCGGTATAACTCTTTGTAATCATTGCCTGATCTGTCTTTAGAGTTCGTAATATCTGTAGTCAAACTACCACGAATATTACGTATTTGCCCTGTTATCATACACTTTTACAACGTCCAGCTGATATCTTTATTTACCTATTAATCTATCTTATCACTGACGGTAATGTTGCTCATTTCTTATACTGTTTTAAAGTATGGCCCAAGTGTCGATATGACGAGCCTGTGAAACAGTTTAAGATTCCTAGTCACGTTAGCCCTGTGAGAGGTGTTTCTGTCCGATAAAGGTGAGAACTATTTTCATTACGATGTACCCAACAACTTACGTATCGCTATTTTCTTATACTTACAATTAAAGGTGTCATACATTTTTAGCCGTTATGTGGGCCTCTTTTCGTCCTGTTCTGTGTTTATAACTGTACTGTTACTGATCCCTACTACAGCTACATTCGATTCTCGGATCGTATTCAAATATACAACATTTTCCGTACCGTTAAATCAACAAACGCAGTAAACCAATAGCATCATTAATTGTCTTGCTCAGTTATGGTAACCGCGCGACCACTATGGTCGCAGGTTCGAATCTTGCCTTGGGCATGGATGTGTGTGATGTCCCTAGGTTAGTTAGGTTTAAGTAGTTCTAAGTTTTAGGGGACTGATGACCTCAGCTGTTAACTGTCATAGTGCTCAGAGCCATTTGAACCATTCAGTTATGGTGAAATTGAACGGGTGTAACATCTGAATTTCCTGGCCACCAACGCTATACAATATTAGTGAGAAAAAGTTAAACAAAATACTATCCCTACATTTAGGGGCGTAAGGGATATAAGTACAGATATTTCTTTTGGTGATTAAGGACGGTATACTGAACAACATTACCTCAGTATTTACGTCATCTTCACACTAATGATTATAGAATGTGACAAGATCAAGTCATTAACGCTTATTTTACAGCGAACAGCAGTTAAACTTCATAAGAGACAAGACTGCATATGTATTCGCGCTATTTGATATGAGGTTAATTAAGATTTCAATACAACTGAGTAATAATTGGTCGTATCATTCAAAAGCAAGTCTTCGAAAGTGAAAATTTCATCTCCGCCGCAAAATATGTCTGGGTGTTTCAAAATTGCAGCTAAGAACTAAACGTGCTACCAGAGTGAAACGCCTGGTTAAATACACAGGACAGAACAGGTAGTCGGAATTGTTGCAAGGGACCAAAACTGAGCTGCTGTCATTTACACTCGAACACATATAACTTTATTTAGTTGCAAATTTCCGACATTAACTATCGACTGAATATGTCACACAATCTTATGGCTTATGAACACAACCACTTAAATTTTTTAAAACGGCTGAAGGCCAATGATTTAAAAAACAACTACAATAAATTTTCAAAAGGCAGAAAGCGCAAGGTTATAACCTTAAATAATATTTCAAATGTGGCTGAAAGTCCAAACAATCTAAGATATGACAATTAAGGAATTTTACTTTTAAAACGTCTGTAGGTCCATGATTACAAACACAACTACAGTAAATTCTTACAAGTCGGAACGCCCAAGGCTTTATCCCTAATAATTTTTTAATGAGACTGAAGGCCGAAACAATCTAAGATTTAACAAATAAGGAATTTAAATTTTAAGACGACTGAAAGTCCATGGTTGAAAAACACAACTACAATAATTTTTCAAAAAACAGGAGGCCTAAATCTTTACCCAAAAATATTTTAAATGAGGCTGAATGCCCAATCAGTCTAAAACTTAACAAGTGAGGAATTTCATTTTCAAGATTGCTGAAAGCCCATGATTCAAAAACACAACTACAATGAATTTTAAAAAGGCAGAAGGCCCAAAGCTTTATCCAAGAAAATATTTTAAATGAGGGTGAAGGCTCAAACCATGAAAGATTTTGCAAGTAAGGAACTTTCAATTTTCAAACGGCTAAAGCCCATTATTTAAAAGCCATCTAAAAGCATACAAATTCAAACCATCGGCTATGAGCTATTAAAATACACACTCAAACACCAATAAGAAAAGGCAGTACAGCCAGCGGCGCTCAGAAGCTTCCGGGGGTCGGTCTGCACTTGAAATATTAACGTTCGCTTAGGGGAAACAGGTAGTCAGCCCAACCAAGAGACAGTCAACGGACCCACCGACAAGACGACTTGCTTTCCACCCGACCAGTACACAGTGAACTCCAAAGCATAGGCAACCAAGTATGCATAAGCTGTCAAAACTACACACACATGTTGGACAGCGACAACACGGTGAGGAAAGGTCACTGCCTGAATTCTACGTCAGCGGCCATGGCAGGTAACCAGAACGCTAACGGCCACAAGGCAGTAAATTCCGATGGTGCACTTGGACTTCAAATAACCAAAATACAGTTAAACCTCACTGGATGGTGGCCAAAACTTTGCCAACTCGAACACACGCTGTTGCTCACGGAAATACCCCCCAACAGCCAATCATGAAACCCAACGGCACAATGTGAACGGACTGGCTTCGGTAATTAAATAACCACTCGACTTTGATGTACTGGGTCGGTGAGCCACGAATCTCGTAGCAATCGGAACAGCTCTCACACACTCCGACACTTGTAGAGACCACCAGCAGGCCCGGCCCTCTGCGCCGAGCGCAGATTTCCTGGCTGATCCACACCAACCGACCGTCTACCGCACACCGGCTCGGAGACAGCACTAAAAAAGCTCCACAAAGTTTCACGAACACTTGCATGAAGGACTAGACAATACTAACGGCAGCGACTGTGCGATAACAAGGACGAATCACGAGTCGGCACACGCAGGCAACCCATAAGCGATCACCGGCCAACATACACGTCGTCCGACAAGACGACCGACCGACGACAAACCAAGGTGGTCCGCACTCAAGTGATACGCATCGGCAACCGCGAGCGGGTCATGGCTGTCCGGACCTCACTGAAGCCGCGCCGAGACTGAACTTCTGCCGCGTCCTGAGTCAAACACTGTCAGGTCCGAACTGCACTGCTAGCACCTCCCAACTCAGTGGCAGATCCGAACTAACCCCGAACACACGACAACCGGGAAGTAGTAGTAGCCAGCAAAGATAATACGCCAGAGCTTATATCGATAAGCGCCACTGGCGGCAACTCAGTGCCACCAGTGAAAATTGGTTCAAATGGCTCTGAGCACTATGCGACTTAACTCCTGAGGTCATCAGTCGCCTAGAACTTAGAACTACTTAAACCTATCTAACCTAAGGACATCACACACATCCATGCCCAGGCAGGATTAGAACCTGCGCCCGTAGCGGTCGCGCGGGTCCAGACTGTAGCGCCTACAACCGCTCGGCCACTTCGGCCGGCCGTGATGAACTACACTCGTTTCACTTTATCATTACTATGTATACTTAAGTTCTGGAAACTGAGTTCTGCGTCATGAGTATCAGGCGTGGCTTGACATTGCCATAGCCTCCCAAAACCGTATGACATGAATCCCTTGGGTTTATTTGTGAGGCGATATTTAAAAGTTTTCGTGGATACCAGCATTGTTGACAGTATTGGTAAACGTCAGGAGCGAGTTATCGATGGTTGACAGTGCCTTCATTAAACGCCTGTGATTAGAATGTGTATGGACATCGATGGGTATATATGAGCATCGATGAGCATAAGTGCTGAAGCCTGCCTCCATTTGATGGGCGATCGTATGGAACACTTGTAATAGGTTTGTTTTCAAGTGCATTTATCAAGTCTGATAACAAAGACATTCTGTTACGTGGCGTATATTTACTCAGTCTAACACGTCGTATTGGTGAAAACATTAGTTTCCGGATATATGATATTGGGATTACTTGCTTGTTTCATTGGCCTCTATTTGGTGTTTCGTTTGTACTTATAACAGAGAATCCATTGACGTCTATTTTATGATTTAAAGTTGATGAAAAAGAAGAAGAAACGGAGGTGGAGGATGTCTCGATGTTAAGCACTGGCAAATCAGTTTTGTAAAAGAATAATAAAGACCTTCGTTCTGAGTCTCTATTTGCAGGTGTCGTTTCAAGATGCCTGCTGAAAGAAAAGGGGTGGTGAACGTCTCACCATGGACGGCACAGAGCTAACAACTGCAGAGCATGATTGAATCGCTGCCGTAATCTGTGGAAAAAGGAGCAGCATAAATGAGATTATGAGTAAACTGAGCATCATTATTGAGGTACTAGAATGGAAGACAGACATCGGAATGTAACCAAGAAGATACCGAGATCATTAGATGAGATGAAGACGTTGTCACAGGAAAGCATTTTGTGATGGGCTGCATCAGACCACTCAGAAAACTGAAGAATTTCTCCCTGTCCCAAAGCCTCCCGTCCCAAACCCCAAAATAACTGTGGAATCGGAAAAGTGATGTACAGCACCATCAGACAGCTATACTTATTATCTCAGTGAAATCTGCAACACTTGTCTCAGACTGTGTACCTACAGGTACTCTCGGGGCTTTGTTACTAATGCTTTGAACATTCTTTTTCCAAACATCGCACACTGTGTTTCTTGATTTTATGTTCTATTTTTGCTGTTGCATGATAAATCGTTGTCTTGATGCTTTTAAAGTAAACCATTCATCGAAAATATTGAAACACTACACAACCAAGTAGATCAAGAGTGTACAGCTAACAGATCTTTACCATTTACTGTATTCCTAAATATGCAGTACAACAGAAAATAAATTTCATTTTTCAGTTGAAAATAATAAGCTTAAATGTCTCTTCATTGACAAATGGTTCAAATGGCTCTGAGCACTATGGCACTTAACATCTGAGTTCATCAGTCCGCTAGAACTTAAAACTACTTAAACCTAATGAACCTAAGGACATGACGCACATTCATGCCCGACGCAGAATTCGAACCTGCGACAGTAGCAGCAGCGCGGTTCCGGACTGGAGCGCCTAGAACCGCTCGGTCACAGCGGCCGGCTCTTCATTGACAGTTGTCACTATTAGAATGCTTCTTCTCATTGATTTTGAGGTAATGTTACATAACTCAGAAACTGATATCTTTCATTCCTCGAATCTCTGACGTTAAAGTTGAATGACAAATGCATTCTCTCTGCACGTACTAACGTATCTTGGGCAGCTGCTTCAGCATCCATTTGTTGGCAATTACGAAATCCAATTTCTTTTATTTAAATGAAGTTTCTTTTAGGATACTAATTCACATAGAGATCTTCGTGTCGTACAACGTTACTGAATTCACAGCAACAGAACCATCTGTCTGAAGACGGAATGTAACGCCAATGTTATGGGGTCCTTTGAGGACTGCTTTTAGTTTTGGGTGTGTTATTATTACACGTAATATTAATGACTTTCACATGTTTCTATGTATGCTCAAAAAGTTCCTGAGCCGACCGCGGTGGCCGAGCCGTTCTAGGCGCTTCAGTCCGGAACCGCGCTGCTACGGTCGCAGGTTCGAATCCTGCCCTCGGGCACGGATGTGTGTGATGGCCACAGATGTTAAGTTCCTTGATTCTTTGAGCCATTTGAACCATTTTTGAAAGTTCCTGATTTACTCAGTTCCTCGAGACCCACGAATTTCATTTTCCTTCTCAATGTAGCATTGTCTAGTGCTTCTATTCATCATCTTCCTGGCCTCTTCACTGGAGCTAACCGTAACTTCATCATGGAAATAGAACATGCATTATCCAATGTTTTAACGGTTGAATGTTCTTAAATATGGGTTTATGGACTCTTCGTACAAGGCTATTGTTAACCGCATTACAGTAACTGAAACAGAACCTGTACCTCGCTACATTCTACTGTTCAAATTATAACAAGAAATGTTACCAAATTTGGAGAACGTGTTTGTAACACACAAGAGAAGATAGTGTGTTACATGAACATTTGTCCTGTACAGCTGCATTTTCGTGTTACAGCTCATGTTGCACAGTAATGATGTAGGCTCAAGTAATGAATTAAAATTTGTGTGATGCCGGAATTTGAAGCTAGATGTCCTGCCCACCAGGCAAATGTTATATCCATTGCGCCATATTTGCACTAAGGCTGTCACAGCTGCAAGGATTACTCTAGCAAGTCTTCTCCCTCCCCCCCTCCCCCCCCCTCCGAAAGAAATTCCAATACTCGCATTACTATTCCTGAGGTACTGCGATATTGGAATAGCACCTTGCACCTTGCCAATGAGCGAAATGGGTTTAATCTTACCAATAACAAAGGAGAAGGTGATTATCTATGTATAGTACATAATATTCGTATTTAGTTGACGTTACTGAGATATACAGCTAGGACGTGCACAGCTCGTGGTCTAGTGGATCAGTTCCGCTTCGAGCGCCGTGTGAGAAGATTCTTGTTTATTACACTTGCCGCAGCGTCGCTTGTGTGAAGTTTTCCTCGTTAGTGTTTTTCTGTCCGCCGAGTGAGTCTTAGCGTCTCCGCTCCGCCTTTAGTGTCTGTTTTCGTCCGTCTACTTGCAGCGGAGTCGGCCGCTCCGCTATGACTGCCAAGGTTTCCTCGTGTATTCCACGAAAAGGTACTGTGAGCTTTACTTTCTATAAAACAACGCGATACGTGGAGTCCAGGTCTCTAGAAATCCACGATTGGCTTGTCGATACAATTCATATGAATGATCAGGTATATACCGCTTATTTTGATGCTGACGGTTTTTACGTGAAATTTATGGATCCCCTTCACGTTGAAAGATTACCCTCGCGACATGGTTCTCAAGTCACGTCCAGGCATGGTGATAATTCCGTTAGTATGGTGTCACTCGCTGATACTGAAATCGAATATACCAATGTTCGAGTGTTCAACTTCCCGCCGGAGGTTTACTAATGTTCGAGTGTTCAACTTCCCGCCGGAAGTGTGTATGTACCGCGTCCGTGTCATGTATACTGGTCAAGAGGGAACCTGCTTCATACGTAATGAAAGTGGACACGTTCGGTCTAATTGTCCGCGGAGTGTTTTTGTGTTAAAGCTGCCATTAGTGCAGAGTCGCAAATTGACGGTTGCTGATCTTGTTCCTTCTACTCCAGCTGTCGGCCCTACTTCTGTTAGGATTATAATGATCAAACAGTCAGTTCTAATAATCGTCTCAAAGAATATTCGCCTTTACCTATGCGACAGGTTCAGAATCCTATTGGCCCCAGAATAGAACTTATAACGGCGACAAACAAGCGACGTCGCACTCAGGATGGTGACGCGTTACAGTCCGAGACGATCTAATGTCCTCTAGTTCCTTTGTCTTTCGCCGCCGATGGTTTCCTGCATTTGCCGCCTACAGCAACTGCCGAGTAGAAGAAAATTATCGACCAAATATCACGTGTTGTATTGGTAGTTCCACAGAATGCTTCCGCCTTAGTGACTGGAACTGCATTACATGACCGCAGTTCTGGGGGCGAGGAAGCTGTGCCTATGACCCTTCCCACGCCTTCGTCTGCAGAGGCCGCCATTCCACGTAACCGACAGAAACAGCATATACAACCTGACCGTGTGGTGGCACGTAAGAAATCTAAGAAAAAAAGGTTGCGATGACGGGGTTCTGGTCCCCCGATGTCTGATTCCTCTGTCGAGTCCGCAATGGACCTTGACTCTCAGCTGTCGACATAATTCTCCTCGGAGGTTCCGTACATCCCTGTCCAGCTGTGATCAATGACCCAGGCCTACACTTCCTTTCCTTAAGCGTTAATCGTGTGGAATCAGAATAGCGATTGGCTTCGCTACGTCAGTTCATTTACGATTCATGTGCGGACATAGTTCTCTTCAAAAATGGTTCAGATTGCTCTGAGCACTATGAGACTCAACTTCTGAGGTCATCAGTCCCCTAGAATTTAGAACTACTTAAACCTAACGAACCTAAGGACATCACACACATCCATGCCCGAAGCAGGATTCGAACCTGCGACTGTAGCGGTCGCACGGTTCCAGACTGTAGCGCCTAGAACCGTTCGGCCACTTAGGGCGGCCATGGTTTCCTTACAGGAGTTGTTATTTAGTAATTTCTTCTTACCTGGCTTTTGTATGATCTTTAATGTAGCACCCGAATATTCTAGTGGGACCGCCAAATTCTTTAGCGAAGGCATTGCGATTGATGAGGTGGAAAAGTTGCATTCTGGTAGGGGTATAAGTTGTCAAAATTTTGATCTTACCTTGGTTCTTTTATATGCCCCTTCTGGCATTGGTCGCGCAGTGACTAGTTCGCGTTTTTATAAAGAGGATTGTTTATCTGTTGCGTAAGAGTGCTCCGGGTAGTCTGTTGGGTGGTGACTTTAGCTGTGTATTGCGTCCTGCATATCAATCTCCAAATTTTAATCTCTGTCGCGAATTGAATGAATTGGTCCGCTCCTTACGCCTAAAAGTCTGGATATGTAAATAACCGACATTAGTTAAATTTACCCACTTCCCTGCGACTTCTAGTAGCAGGTTACGTAGATTTTACTTATCGGACTACCTGAGCCATAGTGTTCTTAACGTTGAAGTTATCCCAGCTTCATTTACGGATCACTCTCAATCTTGAACGGCAACCAGTCAAATTGTTTCGCCCTCCGTGGATGCACAACGTCGCTCACCTCGCTGACGCCTCTCTCGATGACGTGATGGGAGTCGTGTGGGAGCGAACTCTACGGTCCACTGGGAAATAATCTTTCAACCTTGACTGGTGGATACAGCTAGCGAAACCGAGGCTCAGGCAAACTTTGATACGTTTGTGTGCTGCCCAAGCGCGAGACTTTCGAACTTACGAACGTTACTACTCCATCCTGCGTGAAATTTATGCTGCTTCGGATCACGCCCCTCTGCGAATTGCCGATATTAGGCGTGCAAAGGCAAAATTGTTAACCTTGAAGAGAATACAAATGGAAAGTTTTAAAATCCTATCGAAGCAGCGTTCATTGGTGACGGAAGAACTGAATTCCTTATATCATCTGCTTCGGCATCAGACCCGCCGCCGACGCACTTGTATTCATTCTCTCACGACAAATGATGGACATATCGTAATGGCGCAAGCTGATATAGTGCGTATGTTACACCAGTACTATGTAGACGTTTACGATATCGAGGAGTTCAGTGAAACCTTTTACGACCCACTTGTCAGCATCTTGGATACAATTACACCTTAACATAATGAAACGTTCTTAGCTGCGTTTCAGTTTAAGGAAGTTTACAAAATTATTGTAGAATCGCCTTCTCAAAAGTTCCCAGGTCTAGATGGACCTCCAAAGGAATTTTACGTGCGTTTTTGGCCGTTGTTGGGTGCTACCTTTACCTCCCTTTTGAATGAAGTGTTACAGGGTAGAGTGGTGCCACCCTCGTTCAAAGTAGGAAAAATTCTTTTAGTTCCGAAACGCACCAGACCGGCTGCCCCTGACACTTTCGCCCACTTACTTTATTAAACTTTGATTATAAGACTGTGGCGAAGGCAGTTAACACTAGGATGTTGGCTTTGATGGATACGATTGTTGCAAAACATCAAAGCTGCTTACCTGGTCGTACCATTCTTACCCCTGTCGTCGAGTGTCGTGACGTGGTTTCGGTTGCTGCTATAACGTCCGTCCCTTGTGCCTTTGCTTATTTAGACTTCAATGAGGCATTTGATCGTATTAGTCACGACTTTCTGCTTCGGATTCTGGAGGCAGTTGGTTTCACTGTTGACACGCGGCTAGTGCTCTCGAATCTGTTTATGGGTATTTCGGCTTCGGTGGTTGTTAATGGCCAACTGACGCACCCCAACAAATATCCGTAGGGGAGTGCCTCAAGGAAGACCGCTGTCAATGACTTTGTTTGTGTTGTCTCTGGAGCCCCTACTTCGGATGCTAGCATCCCATGTTTCAGGTTGGACGCTTTCCGGCGGGCCTATAGCTGTTCGTGCATACGCGGATGAAGTGATGGTTCTACTTCGCAATCCTGCTGAGATACCTCGACTGAAGGCTGTCATCGATGATTTTTGTCGGAGTTCAGGTGCCAAACTTAATGGAGGTAAATGTAAGCTTCTTCCCCTGTGAGGTTTTAATGACACGATTGCTCCATTCCATGGGCTACTGCGGTGGGTTGGCATTCGTTTCTCGGTATGATTATTGATCGTTGTCCACTCAGTATGGCTGCGTTCAACTGGAAATATGTTACGTAAAAAATTCAGGGAGCGATATTAGAGCATGAAAGGCGTTCTCTTACTCTGCTCCAGAAAGTCCGAATACTGGATACATATGTCTTAGGCAAAGCTTAGTATGTGGCCCAAGTTTATCCACTTTCCTCGATGATGGCGAAGAAACTACAACAATTGTCTGATCGCTTCTTATGGAAAAGACATGTATTTAGTTTACGGTATGCGGTGAGCACGAAGCCTCGCTCCTTTGGGGGGCTGGACCTGACTGATATACGCAGGGAGTCGCAGATGCTATTTGTGCATCGTACTATTTTGACGATGACTCAAGGAACTCACACATTCACGTCTCATTTTTTTCTGTGTGTCCGTCCTGCTAGTCGTGAACCACCTATTGATGTTGGCCGCATACATTATAAGTCAAAACACATTCGTGACTTCTGCCTTGCGGTGAGCTATTTAGGGACTCACATCTTATAGAGACCTGTCCTCACCATGAAATTCCTACAGACTCTTGGGGAAGCAGTCCCTTGCCCGAACCTCATTGAAAGAGACTCGCCGAAAACAACCTGGACGAAAGTTTGATTCAATATCAGTCTTCCGATTCTGCCGATATGCGTAGCGTCCTCGTGGTATAAGGTCGTAAATAACTTGATTCCAACGATCGAGCGACTTTTCAGTATTGGGCTTAGTGACACGGATTTATGTAGTCGTTGTACGTCTCCCGATATGATACATCACTTTACTTGTGGAGGTCACAAGGCAATCTGGTCTTGGATCAGGACACAACTAGCCTTCCTTACTCGATCTTCTGAGACTCCGTACACTACGGACATCATAGTGAGCCCAGATTCTTCTTTCTTTCCACGGTCGAGAGCCCATACCGTTATGTGGTTGCTGGGACATTCCGTTCATTATGTTGTAGAAGGCGAGGGGGACGATCACATGAACTTCATGCAGTACTTGATTACGGCCTATTGGACATGCTTGCGAATGCCTCTATAGAGAGACCTCTTCTCCAACTTGTTGAATCTTGTTTTCCGTCGGCAAGGTGTTGGTTAATTTAATTTATTATGATGATCAGTGTTTTTCTTTGTTATATATGTTCCCATCTGATCTTCGGCTTGTCCTCTCCTGGTTTCCCTGTTCGTTTTGTTTTGTGTTTTGACTCAGCATCGCTCCAGTTCTATTGTCAAATGTGTCTCGATGACGTATAGACACACCTGAGCGTCTACAATCCTTAGATTTTCTTGATTTACTTGGAATGTTTCGTAGTTTGCTATTTCGAATGTAATCTTGTTTCGTTTTCCTACTACTTTTAGATTCAATTACGAACTGTAAGAATATATAAGAAAGACAAAAAAATAAAGAAAATAAAAATTACTAGAAAACCAAATAAAAATAATTGTTGATAAATATCTTGTGAGCTTGATGTTGGTTTGTCGGCTACGTTCTCGGTTTCTTTTTCTTTTTTTATTGTTCTGTTATCATGAGTAATTTTTTCTCCCTTTTGTAGACTCTATTACATGATGATGTGACTATGGTCTACAGAAGTGCTATGGTAGTACCAAGCCATTCCGATAATAAAAACAAGAAGTGGTTAGCTTTGCGTCCTCCGGATCATGGGGTCCTGGGTTTGATTCCCGGCCGGGTCGGGTATTTTCTCTACCTGCGGAGTGGGTGTCTTTATTATCCTTAACATTTTATCGTCAATCAGGAAAATGGCGAGGCTGGAAAGTGAAAGACTGGGAATTTGTACGGGCTCTGATAACTACGTCGTTGAGCGCCCCACAAACCAAAATCATCATCACTAAAGCTGATATTCAGTATATCTCTAGACCAACAACTGTATATGACTGACCCTAGCAGTACCAACGTATTCTCCACAACGCGTACTGTCAAGGTAGGGAGGGGGGGGGGGGTGGTTGTACGTTATGCCCACCATAAAATAAAAGTTGAAAAGGAAACAAATTCCGTTGATTGTTGTTAACTTTTATTAAAAACATACTTTTTAAGTAGGTACTGATGCATGAGTAATGCCGATAAACTGAAAATATTCTTTAGCACAATCTTAACAGTACCAATACATTTATCGGAAGGTGTAGGTCGTGTTGAGAGATGCTTCGTGACCATGACCAAGTTTTTTTTAAAAATAAAAAATTTCGTTAATTGTTGTTGACTTTTATTCATAATATACTATTTGAAGGTATATAGATGTATAAGAATAGTCCTGAATCTGAAAACATGAATATGACATTTGTTGTGAAAAGTGACATTCACTACCAAGACTAAAATTTTTGAGTTAAGTGTAATTGAAAAATTTAGAACAATTGTGGAATCTAGTATAAGAAACTATTAAAAACAATAAATATTTTTTTCAAAACGTTAATATATAAAGAAGTTGAGCATAAATTCGTCGTACTCCCATCGCGGTATTGTGAGGGTTAATATAGCATCTTCCACAGTTCATAGCATATGAAGCGCGGGGGATACACAGAAAGTAAAAGTACTGCTAGAATCTCTTTCTTAGATGAAATGTTCAAACTATACCCCCTGAAGCGCTTAAGTCTCTGGAGCATTTTTTACGATTTTAGTCTCTTACAATAAGGGCACCATGAGTCTCTGGATCTTAACGATATAATTTTGCAAAAACAGACATAATGTCTTATGGGATAACAGCAATCAGTGATTTTATAATGTTACTTAAAATCCGTCTTGATTGCAAATTTTTTTTTATTCATATGACCGGTTTCGGTTCATTCAGAACCATCTTCAGATCTGATATTTCAGTTACAGGAGTAACCCGTCCAAATCCAGCAACTTTCACATGCTACGTCACATGCTACGTCACATGTGACGTAGCATGTGAAAGTTGCTGGATTTGGACGGGTTACTCCTGTAACTGAAATATCAGATCTGAAGATGGTTCTGAATGAACCGAAACCGGTCATATGAATAAAAAAAAAATTGCAATCAAGACGGATTTTAAGTAACATTAACGATATAAGGTGACAGGAGCTTATAAATGCCTCTCAAAATAAATATGTGGGTGGAGGCTGGTCCACACTCCTTGTATCAAGGTACCACGGAAGCTGTTTTTATAAAGCTGAGGGGCAGTGACAGGAGGAGCAATATTGCAAATATTCCTTTCGTACATATATATCCTCGTAGTGGAGTATTCGTCCGGTAAGCCGGGGTCCAAGCGCTTAAGTAATTAAGTCATAGCATGAACTCCACAGATCAGGATAGGTGTTGTGGGGGAATGGAGGGGGGCAACAGAGAGCGCTTAACACCCCAGGAACGTAGGCATTCAAACTTCTTAAAGTTTTATTTTTTCAAACAGTGTGATCGGAAAAGAAAATGTTTATATAAAAAAAGTTTTTATTCTATTAAGACTGTTTTAAAAATGTTTCATTTAGATCGCTGTTCTTCCAATGATGTTAACAAAAATTATCTACAAACTTTTCCTTCCTTACAGATTTGTTAAACATTTCTAGCAACGATTGCCTTCTGTTTTAGTATACCGCAGATTAACATCTGAGGGTGTTGGCAAATACCGCGCCAAATATCAAGTGAAACTTGAAGTATTGCTTTTGAGAACTGATGTAACGAACGCCCGGAATTGTTTCCAGACTTTCTGTTCAGTCTGTGCTCGTCAAGTATCTTCCCCGCCGAGAAAAAGCCCGGGGTACGTTGGTGTATCGCGCACCGGAGCAGCTTCGCAGCGATAAGGGGCGGTACCTGGGGCGTGAAATGGCAGGTTAGGCGCACGCCGAGGAAGAATTGGCGAGGCCCTGCCTGCGAGGCGGGTCCTAATCGAGTCCTCCAACTGGCAACTTTTAACTGGAGCGGCATTAAGGACTTAAGCCGGCGGACGCGGACGGGCGCCCTTCTGCCGATCCGTTTAGCCGCCGGCCCCGATAGCATCTCGAGCGTCCCTCCTGACCCAGTGGGGCGGCTGCCTTATTGAGATACCGCCGGCGGCGGATCAAACAGTTTAATTAAAGAAAGCGGCGCGAGGCGTGGGTCTCCAAGGCCGGAAGACTCGAAGGCCGGTCGAAGAACTCGACTCGGAGGGCGAAGAGAGCGGCACAAAGGACGCAGTTCATCACGGAGGAGACTCAGAAGGGAAGTTCCCACGTTGGGGAGGGTTAGGGTTGAGTCTACTTACCCAGTACCCATCCCACACTTCAGGAGTTTTAAGAAAACATCATGAAATGATTCTTTCCTTGCTCTAGATTCATTGTGCTCCAATTAATTTTTTTTATATTTGAAGTGAATAGGAGCATGGTATCAAAAATAACCGGGATCAATTTAAAACAGTAAGACTGTTGCAAAATAATAGTTGGTACTTTAGTTTCATTGATAGTCTGTCAGTATGTAGTTGCTTTTATTATCGTATTAGATCTGCAACTAACGAAAGACATTTTTTGTTTTGTTTTATCAGACGCTTTTAGCCTCAATTACTAGCATGCATCACTTTCAACATACACACTCTGCTGTTGTACATGGAAGTTACAAACAGTTCTGACTAACAAGGGGAGGCCACAACGTTTGGAACGCGGATTTACGTGAAACTTCGTACACTCGTATTACTCCATTAGGACAACAAAATGTGTAAGATGTAGCGCGTACTTCTCAAGCGTTACTGAGAAAATCGCAAGATAATTTCAGTCGTCAAATATATACCTGTGCGTGGCCGCTTTTACCATCAAGCGGCGGCAGCCGCGTTGAAGCCCCGTAACCACTGGATCGCTGGATTGAGTCCCTTTCGTCAGTTTTTTTTTATTTCTAACACAGTCATTTTCTTTACTATTTACATTACAATTGATATAATGGGAAAAATACGTGTTTTCGGATGAACTTTTATTAAATTTACGATGTTATTTGGCAGTCTACTAATTTTTATTATCACGAATAATATAATATTCATAACTATCGACTAGTAAACGACCAAACGCATAAAGTGATACTGAAAATGTATGCTTGTCCGTGGTTTGAGAAATCCCTTATACCTGGAAGAAGCCGCAAACTACTTGTTACCCCCAAGTTTTGACCGGCACAGACGGCTTTCGAAAGATGTACAATTGATCGTCGCTTTCGACATTACGTGTACAATGGCAGGATGGTATTTTTCGTAAAAACATGGAAAACATAAAGTTAGAACGGCACCAGCTGCATTGAGTAAATGCTGTTTCCGCATATGTAAGGTCTTTTGAGGTTTTGCGTGGAAAAACAAACCTCGTTGACATTTTCAAAAACCTCTTTTCCAGCCGATAATTTGGAAGCAAACCATGCATAACGCAGCATTTCCTCAAATATCAGCGCTGACATTTGATCATGCAGTATCGAGTGTATTTTAATAGCGTCTTCACGAGAAGCGATTTCTCCTTCTTTTTCGATTAAATACGAACAATTTTGAAGGCACGGGCAAGCATACATTTTCACTATCACTTTATGCGTTTGATCGTTTACTAATCGATCGTTATGAATATTATATTATTTGAGATAATGAAAATTTGTAGACTGCCAAATAGCACTGTAAATTTAATAAACGTTCATCCTATTACACGTATTTTTCCCATTGTAATCTAAATAGTAAAGAAAATGACTGTTTTGGACATAAAAAAAACTGACGAACGGAACTCGATCCAGCGATTACGGTGCTTGAATGCGGTTGCCACCGCTTCACGGTAAAAGCGGCCACGAACAGGTATATATTTGACGACTGAAATTATCTTGCGATTTTCTCAATAACGCTTGAGAAGTACGCGCTACTGCTTACACATTTTGTTGCTCTAATCGAGTACTACGAGTGTACGAAGTTTGAAGTAACTCCGCGTTCCAAACGTCGTGGCCTCCCCTTGTTAGTCAACTTTCGCTCAATATACCAGGGTACAGGTACAGACTTTGAGATAAATGGAACATTAATATTAGGTTGGTGCATGCAGGTATTCCGCTTGCTATGGCTTTACTTATCGATTGTCATTTCTAATTATAGTTCACTGTTCCTATTCCAGTTTACATATTGTCATTTTGGCGTTTGGAGATAGTAAGTGGAGCTGTGGACGCTTGAAAATGGGCTGCCAAGTGGAAAGATAGGAACATTTATGACACATTCTTCGATTTCAGTTCAATAGAGGGGTGACAGCGGTGGAGGCAGCCAGAAACATTTGCGTCCTCTTTTGGGGCAAAGCCACTGAACGGGGAACGGCAAGAATATGGTTTGCTCGTTTAAAAGAGTATCGTTTTGACATTAATGACACTCCACATTCAGGAGTTTGATAAAGATGATGAAATGGGATCACTCCAACATTGTGCGACGCTTTCATGCAATGGGGAAGGATCAGAAATCGACTGTATGGGTACGGCGTGATCTAACACCACAAACTACAAAAATCAGCGTGTGGGCATATGTGCATGTCTGTTTGCTCATCATGAATTCGCTCTTGAGGAAGACCGACCACTACGATCCTGCATCGTAAGTGATGACGGGAACTGATGCCTTTAAGCTAACGTCAGGAAAAGAAAGGAATGTCTCACCTGAAACAAAGCAGCAACTTCCCGTTCAAAGACCTGCGTGCATCCACAAAAGATGATGTTGTGCATCTGGTGGAAAGGCCAACTGCCTTCGCGAGGTATAACCGTCACTGCTGACAGTCATAGTCCACAATTGAGACATCTTGCAGACGCAATCCAACAACAACGACCAAGAAAGTTGCGAGAAATGATGCTATTGTACGACAACGCCCACCTGCATTCTGCTGTATTGACAAAAAAATACTATACGGCAGTTGGGTTGGGGAGTCATTCCGCACACACGTTGTTCATCTGGCCTTGCGCACTCGAAATTTAACCCTTTCCTCTCTCTATCGAGAAACACCCATAGAACTTCCGATCAGGAAGAAAATGCGCTCCGAACATTAGTCGTGTAGTTCTTCGCCTCAAAACCACGTGATTTCTACAGTGGTGAAATGGAAATATTACCCCAGCGTTGGCAGACCGTTGCGAATAGTGGAGGAGAATATATTGTTGACGACTAAAGTTTCTGTTTTTGTATCTGTTGCGTTTAAACTTTGGCAAAACGCTACAAACTTAGGCACCAATTTTATATCCAATTTTGCGTGTTAGTTACTTTTACTCTGCGTCTAAGAGTGTTCCAGAAAGCACATGAGATAACTTACTGCCTTTATGTTTTCTGGTCCATCGTAACTGTGCCATGAAGTGGACTACACCTGACAATATAGCCCTCCCGATTTGTGTCCTTATGCCCAAACTTCAGTACTTGACCTTTTATCCAGGAGAGAACAAACATTAATAGCTTGGTTGAGCTATGCGTACATCGACGTACTAATGAACCTGAAAATATACTACCGATAAATCTATAATTACTACTCTGCAAGGGAAGTAAATAATGATATAGCTGTATTCTTTACACTGTCCTCAGTCATCAGTAGAAATACCTGCACCTATAACCCTAACATCGTATATGATTCATTACTTACTGCGTCGATTTTGCTTTACGTGTACTCTTACTGTACTGCTTGTGAAGCTGTTCTGATTGCAGAAAAAAAAAAAATGTTTCACGAGAATGTGTGTGAAGTTGTTCTCCTGTGCTAGCAATTGTTGCCGGTGCTACAGGCAAAACAACAACTTGTCCCACAAAATAGCAAGGGCACATGTGGAGCGGTATCTACACAGATAGTACGTAATGTAACATATATTGGCAAAAGATTGCTACTTCAGAACTGTTTGTAGCTTACAGGTACGAAACAAGGTGATGTAATTTGAAAATGTTACATAGCAATGAAAATGTAAATGCATTTCAAGCCACTGATGATGCCCTACTAAGCAGTGGAAAAATCCGTCTGACAAAAGATATTTTGCCTTAATTCAGTTTCATATAGACGGTCTTAACCTAAAATATAATACAATACAACGTTGTATTTTTGTGCAGGCCACTTATCCGAAAACTGTCCCGAGCAGCTGGTTTCAGAACCCATCAAGAAAATTAGACCCGAACTTTTCGATCCGGTTAACACAGAGCAGTGACTCAGCAGCCACCAGGTTGTTATGACATCAATGGATGACGATGTTCAAAGAAATAACTTGTACTTCAATAGTTCTTACGACTATTTTTCCCTGTCTCTTCTTAATGGTTCAAATGGTTCAAACGGCTCTGAGCACTAGGCGACTTAAATTCTGAGGTCATCAGTAGCCTAGAACTTAGAACTAATTAAACCTAACGAACCTAAGGACATCACACACATCATGCCCGAGGCAGGATTCGAACCTGCAACCGTAGTGGTCCCGCGGTTCCAGAATGTAGCGCCTAGAACCGCACGGCCACTCCGGCCGGCGCTTCTTAATGTTTTCATATATAGGTAACTACTAATTTCAACATCTTCAATAGTTTGTCTTGCATATTCCAATTAGGATGTGTTCCTCCTACTTTTTTCTTCGCTCTACCAATCTTTATAGCGCCAATTTACCTATTAGTAGATACCGTAAACCCCCCGTTAATCAAGTCCCGGCGAAGTTCCCCAATATACTATTTTCGTGATATGTTACTTTCATTCATTGTTCATTTTGTACTTTATCTCCCTACATAGTTTTTAACGTCCTTCGATGGCGTCACATTTCCAAAGCTCCTGGTTTCTTCTACTGCAAATATCCGATTCCTAACCTTTCACTTCCACAAAATACTACCCTTGAAAGGTACACATCAAGGAATTTCATTTACAAATCAGTATCACACGTCACTGATCAAACCTTTCCTTATTTTTATCATTTTACTTCCGATATCTTACTGGCTTTGGCCATCCTCTATAATTTTGCTTTCTAGATAGGAAAATTCAATCACTTCTTTCTAGTACCATGTCGTTCATAGTTTTGATGATAAGCAGCTCTTCACCCTTTTAAAAAACTTGGAAGTCTGGGACTGAAAATCATCGACGGAATCAGTACCAACTTATTTCTTCGACTGATCTCTTGGTATTCCTAATTTGCTCCGAGAATATTTCTTTTGTCTGTGTGTTATACCAGGTTCCTTAAAAATTCACAATTCTGATTGTCCGCCGAGTAGTTGCCACTGTCCACAATAATCAAGGATTGTATGTGTTATTGACTAAATTTAAGGCTATATAACGCAAATTCCGACAAAGATCCTGTAAAGAACAAAATTATACGATTTACGTCTGAAGGTGCTTTAGATCCAATAGTTGTCACCGGATTCTTTGTCTTATTTGTTGATAAGTACATATACCACCCATCTAAAACAAAAGCTCGTTAATACAGAGAAATTTAAGAGCAGACAGTATGAGAAGCGGAAAACATGTAAGCGTAAGTGACTGAAATAGAGGCTAATTTCTAAGCTGCCTTCTTGGATGCAACTCGTAATTTTGTTACGGACAGATGGTCGTATCGTAACGCACCAGAGGGGTGGTGCTGAGGTTGCCATTGATGATGGAAGCATGACTGAAGGAAAATCAAGACATGTTCATTGTACCTGTCGACGTGGGAAATGCGTTCGATAGTGTCAGATGGTGCTACGTGTTTGAAATTCTGAGAAAAATAGAGGCAAACTATAGGGAAAGATGTGTAATATACAATACGTGCAAAAACATTTAAAAAGTTACAGAAGATCAAGAACGAAGTGTTCATATTAAACAGGGTATAAGACAGGGATGTAGTCTTTTGCCCCAATTTACCACACTATAAATCGCAGAAGCAATGATAGAAATAAAAGGTGAAAGCGCATCAGTGATACGATTCGCTGACGTCTGTTTTGCTCAGTGATACTGAACAAGAAGTAGAGGATGCGTTGACTGAAATTTTGCTCAGTGACAGTGAAGAAGAAGTACACGATGCGTTGAATGGAATAAACAATCTAATGAGTAGAGAATATGAGAGTAAATCTTTCAAATAAGGGAGAAATGAGAAGTAGCAAAAATGAGAAAAGCTAGAAAATTAACTTCAGAATTAAGGATCACGAAGAGTATGAGGTTAAAGAACTATGCTACCTAGGCAGCAAAATAACCCATGACAGGTGGAATAAGGGTGACACATGAAGCTAAATAGTACTAGCAGAAAGGGCACGCCTGACCAAGAGAAGACTATTACTATCAAATGTAGGCCTTAAATTGAGAAAGGTGTTTCAGAGCATGTTTGGAGCACAACGTCAAGCGAAAGGAAGAAGCTGTTTTCTAGATAGTACGCTAGAAACTGTTATTTACGCGACAGAGGAAATGGAACATCGTAGCTCCCGTACGTTTTACCCACTCTTGTGAGCCCTGAAACCTAAGGAAGCAATTCTTTCCACCGCGTTCTACACAAAAAGATACCACAGATGCTGCAGTGTGCAGGACATCCATTTCAAGAGCAACCAACCTGAGATTACCTCTCACGAAAAAGTATTGCTGAAAATGCAGCACAGCCAGACAACTAGCTCTCTCGGGAATAAAAATATGTGAAACTACCTATGTTTTACAGAATCCAGTGGATCACTCGAAGTCAATTTAGAGACGCGAATCTCTCCAATGTTAGTATTCCCCCGTCTGTAACAACGATGTTCTAATGCGACATTTTTACACTGTCGGCATAGAATCAAGCATCCAGTCACAGATGCTGCTGCGTCGTCAATATTCTGTGAACTATTATTGCAGCCCATATTGGCCGGCACACAAAGAATCTCTTTTTACCAGCAATTTATTTTACAATACATGGGACCAGATTTCGCTAAACTCTGAAACACTGAAGTGACAATGAAGAGAATGAACCATCAAATCTTAGTAATTAGTATGAGTCATTGGGTGGAAGACACGTTAGTATATTAATAAATTCAGCAGCATTGCGAACATGATGAGAAAGTTTCCCGTAAAAGGCCTCGGTAATGAAGTCAGACGTTTAGCCAAATCACAATTCAGTGCGCCGACATTGCTCACAGTTTGACGTAAAGATAGATTAGGTTCATGAATTTTCTTAAGATCCTGTAACCTGGGTCGAATGGAGCTGTGAAGTCTTAGTATTTTCTGCCTGAAAAAAGAATAATTTAAGAACGCCGTTTCTCTTTCTACTCTATCTGTAGACCGTTGTCAGCTTTACTCAATAAGTTGTACTACTTCTGTCTGTAGACATCACGTGGCAATATGTGGCGTTTACCTTTTCCGCTCGGAGTATCACCGTATGAGGATATTCTCTTAGGCTAAGTAGTACGACAATTTCCTTGCAGAAGATGTTACTTCTTTAAGCGGGACAGTATGCAGCATGTTTCTCATCTTATTTATTCTTCTGCGTTACTAGAAAGACGTCTAACAGCTTCTTCAAAATACTAAAATGAGTTAAGGGCAAAGATTTAAGAGTAGACGCAGCAGAGAACGTGTAGAGCAATATCATTGTTATGTATGCGCCTGCTCCCCTCGGATGGAACAACATTCGATAAGGAGCATTCATGCAAAGAAATCCTGCATGCATGCTCCACAGCGCCAGCTATTGGTATCATGTCAGCGGGAATATACGTAATGAATGCACGAGTACAGATCGTAGACATGTGGATGACGACATATGGAAGTCTGAGTGTGTCCGTGGAGCGCGCTCGGGTAGCCTAAGGGTAGGGTGAGCGCTCGCGACAAGCGGGAAATGCTACTCGAGTGCGGGTGCGACACAAATTTTTACTATCGTCATTTCATTATACAGCTGATGATCGTCCATATTCACAACCGCGGATATATATTTCATTCGCTATCGACATCAGTCCATCACTTGGAAATTTCACAGACGTTGCCATTCCTAAGACGCGATGGCTTATCACGTACATGATGTACTACATCGGATTTCTGTTTCAACCATAGACGTGGTAACTTTTCAATTACTGTTTCAATGACATTATTAACAAAACGAAAATAGTATCTATTGTGTCCTAAACAAACAATTATCATTCTAAACGAAGAGCATCTCTTTTTAATGTCTTACATTTAGAGATTGTATTTCTTTTACAATGTTTTTGTGTATTTCGCAGTACATTAACATCTGAAAAACACACACACAAAAGAAGGCTATAATTAGGCAAGCTTTTGGGGTTGCAGAAGAGTTGAAGGGGAAGGAAAAGGGATGAAGGAAAAGAAGCGGCAAGGTCTAGGAAACAGGCTGGATTTTGGGAGAGTCACGCAGAACCGCGGGTCGGGAGGAAACTTAACAGATGGTATGAGAAGGAAAGACATTGTTGGGGACTGCACCGGACGAGATTTGGAAACCTGAGAGTTTACAGGTGGAAGACAGAAATTACTACTTAAACTTCGTGCACGAGTTAATAAGAGAGAAAAAGTAAGTGCATTGAACGTACAAGAGGTGGGAGGGCGGCGGTTAAAAAATATAAGGGTAAGAAAATGAAAGATGTAGAAAACGAAACCGGTGTGAAGAAAGGAGTAGTACTGTGAAGAAATGCTGAGGTAGAAGACATTAACGTAAATTTAGATGAGGTCGGTGGCGAGAAGCATGGAAATGTTGTAGCGCTAGTTCCCACCTGCTATCTTCTGAGAAACTGGTGTCTGGGGGAAGAATCCAGATGGCGCGTGTGGTGAAACAGACACTGAGATCACGATTGTCATGTTGTAGCGCATGTTCTGCAACACGATATTGCGTGTTGCCAGTAACACCCTCTACTTATGCCCATTCATCCGGACTAATAATTTGGTGGTATTCATGACGATGTAAACGCTGAACAGTGTTTACATAACAGTTGGTACACGACATGTGTCGTGTCAAAGGTGCCCCTCCTTTTTATAGTATATATTTTTCCAGTCACAGGGGTGGTATAGGTAGTGGTAGGAGGGTGCAGAGGGCAAGTCTTTCAGCGGGGACTGTCACAGAGGTAGGAGCGACACAGTAGGGAGATGGGAGCAGAAAGAGCATAGTATCTGCCAAGAATACTGCGGAGATTAGGGGGACAGCGAAAAACTATTCTAGATATGGTGGGCAAAAGGAAGTATAAGCAAGCACTCCGTCTTCAGGCCACAAGTGGCCCATCGGGACCGTCCGACCGCCGTGTCATCCCCAGATGAGGATGCGGACAGGAGGGGCATGTGGTCAGCACACCGCTCTCCAAGACGTTATGATGGTTTTCTTTTACCGGAGTCGCTACTATTCGAATAGCTTCTCAGTTCGCATCACGAGGCTGAGTGCACCCCTGAAAATGGCAACAGCGCATAGCGGCCCAGATGGTCACCGATCCAAGTGCCGGCCATGCCCGACACCACTTAACTTCGGCGATCTGACGGCAACCGTTGTATCCACTGCGAAAATACCTGCCAGTATCTCTTCAGCAATAGCAATAACGACATTACCTAGTAAAAGAATTTTACTTTTTTCGAGCAGGTATGTCATTGGAATATACAGAAAGGCATTACATTAGACATAGTAAAAAGTGGCACTGCTTGCCAGTGGAGCGTAAAAGTGTGCAGTTTACACCACTGTGCAACCTGTACCCATTATTCATCACCATAGTAAGCAAATCAGACAGACGCCTCTTTTCAGAACTCATCTTCGAACTAGGCATTAGCAACATTTCCTGGAAATGTATGACTATCCAGTGTGGGTCGACAGCAGCCTCTTCACAATATCACAGAAATCTCGCCTTAATTGGAGGCGAAATCCTTCGATGACGACGATTGCCTTTAAAGCATCGATCTTACTAGGAAATGCAAAATACTGACAAAAATTTGAAGCAACTAGAAGGCTTGATTGTATGTGAATGCAACGTCGTGCTCTTAAACTCTGTCAACGGGTATGTAAATGATTAGAATTTCAGTTCACTGTGTGAGCTGGAACGACCACCAAAAGTACATTGTACTGTTCGCGTTCAGTGTTGTCACTAGGCATTGGTGTGGTATACGAGGTACATGAAGAATGTCGGATGTTATCTCCTTGAATGGCACGCAGATTCAGCGTATTCGTGTGAGACAGCTTCATCAGCATCAGGTAATGTTTCAAGGGATCTCTTTGTAGGCTTCAATTTGGGCTGGTGGCCGAATCGTGTAATATCCACATTTCTAGGACATTTGGAAGTGACACTCCCCGATATTGGAATGCTTGGTCAACTTTTAGGTCGACCACGTCTGAGTACTACACGGTAGTCCGCCCCTGGTAGCTGAGTGGTCTGCGCGACAGAATGTCAGGGCTAACGGCCTGGGTTCGATTCCCGGCTGAGTCGGAGTATTTCTCCGCTCAGGGACTGGGCGTTGTGTTGCCCTTATCATCATCATTTCATCCTCATCGACGCGCAAGTCGCCGAAGTGGCATCAACTCGAAAGACCTGCACCAAGCGAATGGTCTACCCGACCGGGAGGCCCTAGCAACACAGAATTTTGCTACACGGAAGGATCAAAAGTATTGTGCGCGAAACGCAACGTAAACCCTTCACATCTGCGCCTGCTAGGAGAGATGAAATAATGGACTCCCTGTAACATTCTGAATCATCTTCCAGCATTGGTCAGAGACTAGCAGCAGTCCGAATAGGGGACAGCCGTTAGTATGACAGCAAAAACCGCTGTTTTCGGAGTGTGGCTGTGACCTGGAAGCATGGACTGCTTATTAATGGCATCCGACTGCTGCGATCGATCTCAGTTCTCTAATAACGAGGTCGTCCATCGTCACCGAGAATGGGCGCGATCTGGGGAGAGCTCTCATTCTTCCAGTGATTTGCAGAGCCACAGTGCTGTTGCTCCTGACTTCATGAATGAGGCATCGGACAAGATTTCAGGACACAGATGGTTGTGACTGATTGAAATCTGACAGCACAACCCACGGAAGAGACAACCTGGGTACTCATGCCACGCGACTTCATGTGTAATGTAGAGGTACTTTCGTGTCCAAAAAAATCACCAGATCTGTCACTTACTGAGCATGTTTGTGACCATCTCGGTCAACTCCGTCCCTGCGGCGGTATCCAAGAAATCAAGGACTAGTCACAACAGTTTTCTGTCAGTTTGTTTAGGAGAAGGTAGCACAACCCTAGAACCTCCTTCACAGTGCATGCATCCATTTCATGAAGGGATGAAACATCATAGTGGTAAGGTGTCTCCTACTACCAAGTTCTTTGTAAATTTTAGTCGGTGTTGTGATAACTGATAGGACGTCATACACCCTTTTAGCCAGAGTACGTTCATTTAATTTTCTCCTCCTCATCTGGAACTTTCACTTTTTTTTCTTAATGCAACATAATTTAACGAGAAACTGTGTATTGGTGGATCAGAGAATTTTGTAAATTTTTTTTGAGAAATATGGCCACTTGCTGTACGAGTGAGCTAAGTGGTACCTTGGTTGGAAGGGCTGGAAGAGAGAACAGAGTTTAGCTGCCGTATCACTCGCTCGGATTGTAGAAGAACGCGGAATTATAAGTAAAAGTCTGTCGGCCAAGCAGCCGAATTATCAACGCCCGAAAGTGCCATCGTCACCAGGTCACTCCTGCTAACTGATATCCTGGACCAGTGAGTGTGACATATACACTAGTCGCCTGCCCCTCTACTAACACCGTGTTCGGAGCGCGCGACGTGCCGGCCGCTGTTGTTGGAACAGCTCCTGCTCGGAAGTCAAGTGGCAGGGTTCAGTCTGCGCTCCGCCTTCGCCGTGTTCGGTGTTTCTTTTCCGCTAGGGTTGCAGAATTTTCAGTGCCTTAGCACACTCTTGAATTTGCTGAAATTCATTTTCCTTGTTGATGAGTTTCTCAAGTAGCCGGATTTCGATAGCCTTCTTGACTACCCAAACATAATGGTGGGACGTGTTGTACAACTTTTTGTATCCTCGTATTTCATCCTGTGGTTGATTTCAAGGCAGTGTTTAGCAAAGGCTGATTTTGTAATCTGCTAGACGTCTGCTTGCCGATTGTGTTCATACACCTTTCCTCGATTGTGCGAATGGTTTTGTAGATATATGCAAGCCCGTACTCGCGTCGTATGTAGTACACTCCAGATTCGAGGAGTTCCAGGTCGTCTTTCACTGTCTCTAGAAGGCTTCGGTCTTTTTACGGTAGGCGGTACACACATTTAATATTTTGTCGTCGTAAAATTCTACCGGTAATTCCAGAGACGTTGCCCGCGTGTGAAGTATGTGTTATATTTTCTTTTGTTGGACTTCATCAGGTGGTCTTTTGCTTAAAGAAGCGTCGAATTTGGCGAACGCTATATCTGTTTTTCTCGACCACGTACCTGATGTGGCCCAGGTCCGAACTTAGTCTTTCTTCGTGGGAGATCACGCAATCTCTGTGGACTTGCCTGTTTAGCTCTCCTCCCCTTTGTGGCAGGTGATGACAGCTACAGGCGAGAAGGTAATGGTTGCTGTGGCTTTTCTTCCGATAGATGCTGTGTCCCTGTGTTCCGTCTGTTTTTGTAGTATGAGAACATCCAAGAACGGCAGCTGACCGTTTTGCTCCACCTCCACCGTGAATTGATTCGGTTGTAGAAAGAGTGCAGGTGTTGCAAGAAAACTTGAGGCTCATCTTTCCCGTGAGGCGAAATGACAAACGTATCGCGAACATATCTGTAAAAGGCTCTCGGTTTTAATGGTTGCCGAGTCTAGCGCCTTGTCCTCAAAGCCTTCCACGTACATATTGACCACCACATGTGACCAAGGACTACGCATAGGCATGTCAGCAGTCCGTTCGTAGAGCTGAACGCTAAAATGATAATAAGTGGACGTGAGTTCAAAATCGAACAGGTTTGTGAATGAGTGCGCTAATTCCTTTTCAATAAGTACCAGCGACACCTTCAGTGGAACTTTTGTAAAAAGTGACACGTCGTCGAAACTGACCACGAGATTTGAGCCGGCCAATCTGAGTTTTCGGAGACGTTCCACGAAACGAGCCGAGTTCTTGATGTGGTGCTCACACTTGCCAACGAAAGGGCTCAAAACAAACGCGAAGTGTATCGCAAGCTGCTAGGTTAGCTCTCCTATTGTACTTACTACTGGCGTCGTAGGTGTGCCCTCTCTCTGTACCTTGGCAAGCCCGTAGAGCCTAGGCGGTGCAGTAGCACGGGTCCGAAATTTCTTTGCTGTCCCTTCTGTAAATGTATACCGGAGACGATCAGTCGTCTTGTACTACATCCGGCTGGTAGGATCCGTCGTCATCATCGATTCGTGAGCGCAACCTTCCCCCCCTCCCCCCCTCTGGCCTCATGCCCACCATCACGGCTGGTACATGGCACGATTGATACATGTGATCAGTGGAAAGGGGTGGCGACCGCTACATCTGTTGCACCCACTGGTCCAGGACATCAGTCAGCAGGAGTGATATGATTATTGTACATCATGCAGCCGAAATTTCGTTCTAAAACGCTCAATTAGTCCGGCTGCACCCCTGGGACACTTCCAGATAGCATATCCGCCGCGCTCCGTAACTATATTGGCCGTACCGTCTTGAAATGATACATCTGGCATTTGCCTTGATTTAGGTAAACGTTGGGAAATCTAAATTAGGACAAATGTCCTCGGATTTAACCCCCCTTTCTCTAGTTTTCCGGTCGAGTGGTCCAATGGTTGCTCCCTCTATCTCAGGTCCATCGGGATTGGTGTTTGAATAATGCAGTATGTTCTTTTTCGTTGCATATTTTTTTAGCCAGCAAAGCGCCATGTGATCACAGCAATTTGGAAGTTGTTATTTATTAGTGTTCCCTAGCCTAATATTAGGTAGGCTCACTAATTTTCGGATCCTTGTTTTGTAATAGTTTTGGCGCACAACATTCCCGGAGAACTGAGTGACGTTAGCTGAGTTCGTGTTCTGCTGTTGATGTATTAGGTTCAAAGTTGTAAGTGAAACTAGAGACTGTGTTTCTATCGCATGCAATTCAGCGAGAGCAGAGGAGACCAGCGTCGTGTTATTCTCTTGTTGCGGGTCTGCTTACCGCCAGCAGGCGGAAACTTACAAGCCGAAGGCTGACGCACAGGCGATGGCGATGGATTCACCTAAATCGATTATATTAATTCATTGTACATTGTTAAAGGAAAAAGAAATGCGTTGTTGAATATTACTGAAATATTTTGAAATCATAAAAACAAATTACTCTTTTCTCAGCTGCCTACCAGTATTGTGTCTCTTTATCAGTCAAACTATTAACTATATAAAATGTTATAGATTTCATTAGAGCAGAAAAGGCGAGAAACTGACTCGAGCTAACGACAAAAACAGTCGTTTCAATTATCTATTTAAATATCTAAACGTAATATTGCAAAGTGATATGAAATGGATCGAGTATGTGACGGTTGTGGTAGGGAACGAAAGTGGTCGGTTTATTGGGAAATTTTTAGGAAAACGTGGTTCATCTTTAAAGGATACCGCATATAGGCCTAGTCTTGAGTACTTCTCGAGTTTTTGTGATCATTACCAGGTAATATTAAAGATAACATCGAAGCGGTTCAAAGGCGGGCTGCCAAATATAGTACTCTTAGGTTCGAACAACATGCAAGTGTTACTGAAAAGCTTCATATATACAGGATGGTCCATCTGAAGTTTCGGATGAGATTATTTCGAAAACTATACATCGGGAAAAGATAGTGGGTAAGACAAGTTCGTAAGCTCAATGGGGGACATCAAATGATACTACACGTGACCTCCAGCCACCGCCCCCTTTGGTGGGGCGGGGGACCACTTTTAAATCTCAAATAGAAACACCCATTTTTTATTGCAGATTCGGATTGTCCATAAAACAGTAACGAAGTTTTGTCTGACACATTTTTTAAAACCATTTGTAACGACCCATTTGAAAATTAATGAATTACTGTGCTGGTAAACTTCTACGTTAGCTGGTTTTCAAACAGCTGAGCAAAACTTAACGTAGTCAGATAGATTTATCTGTACTTATTCTGATCATCACTAAACTGACACACAATATTTTTAGCGCAACGAAGTCTGACTAACAATAATCCCTACAAAATAATGGCCCTGACTAACAATAACCTATACCTTTCATGTATCTCTTACCTCGGAAAAATCTTCGTTACTCGAACTACTGCAATACAGCAAGCGCCAATACTTCCAGCTAAATAAAAGATTCTAACTAATGAAGGCACTAACTACTGATAGGCATAGGTAGCAAATGAAAGATTTTGGTAGTGAACAAACAATGTATTTACCTTAATAATGTTCAAAAGTCATCATCATCCATCTTTACAAATTTCCTTTTTCTAGCGGACACACGTCCAGATCATCTCAAATCTGTGGTATCTCTCTCTCCACATCCACCAGTGCTGGCGGCTCACCTCCAACTGCTCAACGCTACGCGTTGTTCACATCCAACTGCCCAATAACACACAAGCATATATTCCAACATTGAGTCCAACCAGCCACAGACTGCACACAGCGCAGTCAGCGATTTTCATACAAAGCGCTACCTGGCGTTACCAACATGAAAACCTAAACAGCCTACTTAGACATTGACAGATGGTGCTGAAACCGAGAAAAAAGTAAAATTGGGGAAGAACTCTGATTTATTTAGAATTAACCGAGAAAGACGCATAAAATCAATAAAAATGTGCACCAATTCTTTCGTTACGCAAAAGTAAGCCATTTTTGTACAAAATGTCCTGTATCCTACTTTTAGCGTTACCCAGGAACAACGGAATGGATGTAGTAGAATGATATTCCCATGGGGTGCTGCATTAGTGTGAGTCCCCTTGTCTCTCACAATTTGGGGTGCTTGGTTAATGAAATTAGCCACGAAGAAATTGTTCAAAATTATCTCCATTTGCTTCAATGCCTAAAGTCAATCGTCTGCGAAATTTCTCTACAGTTTTGAGCAGCACATCCCGTGGTATGGCTGCACACGAATGCGTTGCTTCATATCGTTTCGAGTTGTGGGCTGTCTTTGATAAACAATGTGTTTTAATGAAGCCCACAAGAAACAATCAGGTGCAGTTAGGTCTGGTGAACGTAGAGGCTACTGCATTGGTGCGCCGCGTCCTATCCACCGACCAGGGTACCTTAAATTTAAAACGTCCCGCACATTTTTAGCAGAATGGGGAGCTGCTCCGTCCTGTTGGAACTACATTCGTTGCCCAGTTTCTAAATCAACACCTTCCATTAGCTCCAACAAATCATCGCGGAGAAGTTGTAAATAAGATTCCCCAGTAACATTTCGGACAAAAAAAAATACGGTCCTATCAAGTAACCGTTTAAAATTCTACACCAGACGATTACCGACCATTTGTGTTGATTGTCGATTGACGATTTAATTTGTCCTTACCTTTGAATGTGGCTTCATCGGTGAACATAACGTATCTAAAAAAAATCATTGTCACCTCTTATCAGCCGGCCAATGTGGCCGAGCGGTTCTAGGCGCTTCAGTCTGGAACCGCACGACTGCTACGGTCTCAGGTTCGAATCCTGCCTCGGGCATGGATGTGTGTGATGTCCTTAGGTTGGTTGGGTTTAAGTAGTTCTAAGTTCTAGAGGACTGATGACCTCAGATGTTAAGTCCCTTAGTGCTCAGAGCCCTCCGAACCATTTGAACCTCTTATTATATCCAAGGCCCTTTGGCAGGAATGCACACGTAATTGCATATCTTTCGGCGTTAATGCCTGTGTCAGTTGATTTCGGTATTCCAGTTTGTCTCTGAATCGCATGACAACCTATTTCGGGATCCAGTTGAACACAGCGGAGAACGGTAAGGGTACCAGTGTCATTTTGATAGTATTCGCGATGACGAGGTGGGTGTTGCATGTATCCTTTTCGTGCTCGTTGAGTGCAATTTCGAATAATGTTTTCACTAGGATTTCGTCTGTTTGGGAAACGATTGGCATACAATTGATCAGCTGCAGTATAATTGTTTTGGCTTTCACCTCAAATTGACATCATATCAACAAACTCTGTAGGAGGATAGTGAGCCATGTTTCGCTAAAGAATAACCTACTTTCGTCAATTGATGTTTACGGTTCACAATCTGAAAGTGAAGTGACGTCTGATCGAATTGCACCGACCTTTATTTGAGCCATAGTTCGCAGTTTGGCCACGGTAGCGCCACAGTCGGGTGAGTAATGCAATTCTGAAGAGTTCCCTTACGAGATTTTAATACCGTTCCGGCGTCCCTCCATCGAAAACTGTGACAGGTAGGATACATTTTGTAAAAAATAGCTTAATTTGGCGTAATGAAAAAATAGCTCCACATTTTGTATCGATTTGATGCGTCCTTCTCGGACCATTCTAAAAAAATCTGAGTTCTTCCTCAATTTTAATTTTTCTCGATTTCAGCGCCATCTGTCAATGGTTTAAAAATGTTTCAGACCAAACTTGATAACTTTTTTTATGGAGAATCTGAATCTGCAATAAAAAATGGGGGTTTCAATTTAAGAATTACGGTAAATGTTGCCCCCTGCCACACCCAAGGGGGCAAGAGCTGGGGGTCACGTGTAGTATCATTTGATGTGCCCGTTTAAGCTTACGAACTTGTCTTACCTAATATTTTTACCCGATGTATAGTTTTCGAGATAATCTCATCCGAAACTTCAGATGGGCCACCCTGTATACAAAAATTTGAGAAATTAGTGCTCATCCGGATGCATACAAACCAATGCTTTCCCGTCGCTCTATTCGTGAGTGGAACAGGAAAGGAAATAACTAGTAGTGGTACGGGTTACCCTCGGCCACGCGGCGCACGGTGGATTGCCGAGTATCTATGTAGAGTGCGGTAGCGTTCTCGCTTCCCGCGCCCGGGTTCCCGGGTTCGATTCCCGGCGGGGTCAGGGATTTTCTCTGCTTCGTGATGACTGGGTGTTGTGTGATGTCCTTAGGTTAGTTAGGTATAAGTAGTTCTAAGTTCTAGGGGACTGATGACCATAGATGTTAAGTCCCATAGTGCTCAGAGCCATATCTATGTAGATGTAGGTGTAGACGTAGATCTGTTCTGGCTGATCGCAGTAGACTAAAATACGGAACTGTGTTATCGAATCTGTTATGCAGTGGATCATATAACGATAAATCAAAGCTATGGGGTCGGTTCTCGCAAAACCAATGAAGGAGTAATAACTAGGGAATATTATCTACACACTGAATTGAGAGCCTTGGTAAAATTTATCTTTAATTTTGTTCAGTCTCTGCCAACACACTCATAAGGGGATGCCATATATTAATGTGCTTAATAAAATACTAAAAACAAAATGAGATACGAGCAGTGAAAATCGGGACAGTTTGATTGCTTGACAAGGCTGCAAGCAGTGGGTGAGGTAAGAGTAATGACCACTGGACACGAAATGATTGCCCCTGTAGTACCAGAAATGTTGAAAATGATTTGATGTCCTGATACCTAGGGCAGTTTGGTCACTGATGAGCCCTTTGCCACAAGACAAAATATCAACAGAGATTCGATCGGAACCACCTACACATAATCCTCACATGATAGCCAATGCCGCTAGGTATTCTCACCAGAAACGACGAGTGACGGCACCTTCGTCTGCAGTGGCCCGTCGCCAGCATGAACCCATCACTACTGGAGTGACCAGCCGATTCCGAAATGCATCTTTGGGCTCTTTCCTGCATACCCCAACAAGTGTCTCCATTCTGCAATCAGTGCCGTCCAAAATTTTTACATTTTCTCTCTGCTCCAGAGTTTCTCGCGTAGGGCCAAAAAAATTTCTGCGTCAGAGGGAAAGCATGGCTGACGATTAATCAATCAAGTTTCTAGATTTTAAAATTTTGTACATAACTGGACCAGCAACCGTGCGATAAAATCATGTAGCAGAAGTATTAAACAACCAATCACAGCAAAATGGAACGCTTATTTAAAAACCTTTACCATGATATCAAAGTTTATAAGATCGTCTTCTTCAGGAGGATGTAGTGACAACCTAAACAGTTTCAAAGTGGAAACAGTGGAACATCTCTTAGCGAGCATACATGGAACCAGAATCTTACTCGTAATGCGAAACACTCGTTAAGCGAAACAATTTATCCCATATTAATTAATGCAAAATACGATAAAGCGTTCCATGCAGAAAAATTACTAGGAGTTTTGTCTCATTCATGCCATTTATTCATAAAAAATTATACATACAGTATTCACTGTACATAACTAATTCGTTTTTTCCTAGGAAGCTATTTATGGTCATTTGTTTCCGCCGACGCTTCAAAACTTGGCGAAAATGCGGCACAGTACAGTTTGTAGCGAGTGTAGCCACTGCTTTATTGGGGTAATGATTTACCATGTACGATACAACCTATCTCCATTCTTTCAGCATTTCTGTTACTGTGCCACAAGATTACTGCTTGCTGTTGCTGCCCCCTCCTCCTCTTCCTCCTCCTCCGAAGAACTCTACAACCTACCGTGAAACTCTCTTCAACTCCATTAGTTCTTCGGTGGTCATTTCTTGGCTGTGATCTTCCACAAGCTCATCGATACCATTGTTATCCACTTTCAGTCCCATGCTCTTGACCAAAGAAACAATCTCGTTGACTACAGGCTCCACAGGTACTGACTGACATGCCTCAGAGAGACATTCGACATCGCACTCCGGCCAAAGCTTCTTCCTAGCAGATCTCTTGGTAACCCCTTCCCACACCTTGACGTGGGCAAAGACTTTGAAGTGATATTTCCAAAACTCCCTGAGAGTGAGATTGGTAGCTTCAGTCAACTCAAAGCAATGCTCGAAGAGTGTTTTAGTACAGAGCATCTTAAAGTTACAAATCTGCTGGTCCCTAGGCTAGAGTAAGGGAGAGGTGTTGGAACGTAGAAATGTGATACTGATGAGTGGAAATTCTTCATGGAAGTGGTCTTTTAGGCCTGGAGACTGAACAGGAGCGTAGTCCATAACAGGCTGGACATGGAGTGGCAGATCCATCTCAAGCAAAAATTTTTTCATCGAATGACCAAACACTTCAGTGATACAATCCCAAAAAAGTTCACATGTTACTCAAACCTTGTTGTTGAACTTCCATATCACATTTAACCTGCTGTTCTGGACTTAAAACGTCTTCAAAGCTCGTGGAGTTTCTGAATGGTAAACAAGCAGCGGTCTAATTTTTAAATTGCCGCTTGTATTGGCACAGAATAGCAGTGTGAGGCGGTCTTTCATTGGCTTGTGTCCGGGCAATTCATTCTCCTCTGCTGTTATAAAGGTACGCTTGGATATATTTTTCCAGAGTAGACCGGTCCGGTCATAATTTAAATCCTGTTCCCGTAGATAACCCTTAGAATCTATGAGCATCTAGAATTTGCTTTTGAAGTTCTCTGCTATCTTCGAGTCAGAGCTGGCTGTTTCGCCTTGCCTCACAACGCTGTGGATGCCGGTTCGTCTCTTAAACTTCTCGAAACCCTCTACGGCTTCTCTTAAACACTTTTTAGGCCACTGATAATTCTGGAGTTTTCTTGATGAAGTAGACGAAAATCATTCTTGTCATGTCACAAGTGATGTCTTCGTTAACTGTGTCGCCTTGCAATTCATTTTCATTTATCCATATAAGGAGTAACATTCCGACATCGTCCATAATACGAAACCGCTGTTCAGATACTCTTGCCGCTACCTCTTAAGCATCTATCTCCTTAATCTTGTCATTTTTATTGAGAATACTGCCAAAAGTTGATGTAGAGCTATTGTATGTGTGTGCTAAATCAGCAGCGTTCACACCAAGTTCGCGTTTTTCAATGATTTTACGTTTCATTTCTAAGGTAATTTTCTTTGTCTTATGCTTCAAGAATCATGAAAGGAGGTTGTATATGTGGAAGAAGCCTGGAGATACTAGAAGGTATCAGTTAGATTATGTTATGGTAAGACAGAGATTTAGGAACCAGGTTTTAAATTGTAAGACATTTCCAGGGGCAGATGTGGACTCTGACCACAATCTATTGGTTATGAACTGTAGATTAAAACTGAAGAAACTGCAAAAAGGTGGAAATTTAAGGAGATGGGACCTGGATAAACTGACTAAACCAGAGGTTGTACAGAGTATCAGGGAGAGCATAAAGGACCAATTGACAGGAGTGGGGGAAAGAAATACAGCAGAAGAAGAATGGGTAGCTTTGAGGGATGAAGTAGTGAAGGCAGCAGAGGATCAAGTAGGTAAAAAGACGAGGGCTAGTAGAAATCCTTGGGTAACAGAAGAAATATTGAATTTAATTGATTAAAGGAGAAAATATAAAAATGCAGTAAATGAAGCAGGCAAAAAGGAATACAAACGTCTCAAAAATGAGATCGACAGGAAGTGCAAAATGGCTAAGCAGGGATGGCTAGAGGACAAATGTAAGGATGTAGAGGCTTATCTCTCTAGAGGTAAGACAAATACTGCCTACAGGAGAATTAAAGAGACTTTGGAGGAAAGAGAACCACTTGTATGAATATCAAGATCTCATATGGAAACCCAGTTCTAAGCAAAGAAGGGAAAGCAGAAAGGTGGAAGGAGTATATCGAGGGTCTATATAAGGGCGATGTACTTGAGGACAATATTATGGAAATGGAAGAGGATGTGGATGAGGATAAAATGGGGATGAGATACTGCTTGAAGAATTTGACACAGCACTGAAAGACCTAAGTCGAAACAAGGCCTCGGGAGTAGACGACATTCCGTTAGAGCTACTGACAGTCTTCGGAGAGCCAGTCATGACAAAACTCTACCATCTGGTGAGCATGATGTATGAGACAGGCGAAATACCCCCAGACTTCAAGAAGAATATAATAATTCCTATCCCAAAGAAGGCAGGTGTTGACAGATGTGAAAATTACCGAACTATCAGATCAATAAGTCACAGCTGGAAAATACTAACACGAAATCTTTACAGACGAGTGGAAAAACTGGTAGAAGCCGACCTCAGGGGTGATCAGTTTGGATTCCGTAGAAATATTGGAACACGTGAGGCGATACCGACCATACGACGTATCTTAGAAGAAAGATTAAGGAAATGCAAAGCTACGTTTCTAGCATTTGTAGACTTAGAGAAAGCTTTTGACAATGTTAACTGGAATACTCTCTTTCAAATTCTAAAGGTGGCAGGGATAAAATACAGGGAGCGAAAGGCTATTTTCAATTTGTACAGAAACCACATAGCAGTTTTAAGAGTCGCGGAACATGAAAGGGAAGCAGTGGTTGGGAAGGGAGTGATATAGGGTTGTAGCCTCTCCCCGATGTTATTCAATCTGTGTATTGAGCAAGCAGTAAAGGAAACAAAAGAAAAATTCGGAGTAGGTATTAAAAACCATGGAGAAGAAATAAAAACTTTGGGGTTCGCCGATGACATTGTAATTCTGTCAGAGACAGCAAAGGACTTGGAAGAGCAGTTGAACGGGATGGACAGTGTCTTGAAAGGAGGATAAGATGAATATCAACAAAAGCAAAACAAGGATAATGGACTGTAGTCGAATTAAGTCGAGTGACGCTGAGGGAATTAGATTAGGAAATGAGACACTTAAAGTACTAAAGGAGCAAAGTAACTGATGATGGTCGAAGTAGAGAGGATATAAAATGTAGACTGGCAATGGCAAGGAAAGCGTTTCTGAAGAAGATAAATTTGTTAACGTCGAGTATAGATTTAAGTGTCAGCCAATCGTTTCTGAAAGTATTTGTATGGAGTGGAGCCATGTGTGGAAGTGAAACATGGATGAGAAATAGTTTGGACAAAAAGAGAATAGAAGCTTTTTAAATGTGGTGCTACAGAAGAATGGTGAAGATTAGATGGGTAGATCACATAACTAATGAGGAGGTACTTAATTGGGGAGAAGAGGATTTTGTGGCATAACTTGACTAGAAGAAAGAATCAGTTGGTAAGACATGTTCTGAGGCATCAAGGGATCACTAATTTAGTATTTGAGGGCAGCGTGGAGGGTAGAAATCTTAGAGGGAGATCAAGAGATGAATACACTAAGCAGATTCAGAAGGATGTAGGTACAGTAGGTACTGAGAGATGAAGAAGCTTGCACAGGATAGACTAGCATATAGAGCTGCATCAAACCAGTCTCAATACTGAGGACCACAACAACAAACATGGTCACCTTTTTGCGACTGTATCTTAGAAGACATTGCGACGAAGGTTATTAAAATTCACACAAAAGGAAATATTGTATGAACACAAATTCAGAAAAATTTGTGATCACAAGCTGTACTAAGATGGTAGAAGAAAGAGCACCAAACCCAGACTGCAGTTCGTTCTAAAGACCTGGTTTGTATGCCCTGCAGACGATGAGGTGTTCATATTGTTGAACGTTTCTCCCGCCGCGCGCGAACGGCAGGTGACGTCGCACTAAATCGTCTCACTAATTATGCGGAACATCGTTGGTTACGATAGTATTCTTTTACAGTGTGTTTTGCTCGTTACGTGAATTGCGCTTTACAGGAGGTGCTCGTTAGGCTTGAATCTTAGAGATGTTGTGTTACATGTTGTGGCAGAGATACGTTAAGTTAAAATACAACCGCGAAATGTGTCAGTTTAATGTACAGTTTCACGTGCATAATAATTAAGATATATCAACATGATGGTTGTCGCTGAGTAATACCTCACCGATGTACAGCTAGTGCAGAAACCAAATGTTGCGTAGCACTTGCGAAACATTTAGGCTAATGGAAGCTTCCGGCAACGCTTGTGCGTCAGCTGTGCATTGGTGACGTAATACCAAATTTCACACTTTTGAGCATGTTTTAATTATTTTTGAGACGAAATTTTGTATTTCACGGACACATATTTCAACGTACCTTCGCCTAGACATGTATCCAAGAAAGCATGAACCTTTTTTGTGTTCGTAGTTGGATGTTATTGTATCTGTATATATATTATAAAATGTTTTCACTGTGAACCTATATAATTTGTCACTATATACTCCTGAAGAAGACATTCGTTTGAACTTTGAAACCATGGTAAAGAGCATTTAAGCAAAACTTCCTCTCTGAAAATAAATGGAAGTTTACTGATTCTACAAGAGGAAACATGTAGAGCCGGCGATCCAGTACCCACCAAGCACATAATTTTTTATGTCTCCCACAAACGAGGTGCTTCCTGGCTTATAAAAATTCTGATCACGAGAATTTCAAACTGTCACTTATCAGATATTTCTGTAAGTTGCTCAATGAGACACCTTCCTTTATTATGAGAGAGAGTACTTGTTATCCACATACACTGACACCCGAATGATTCCCTCCCCCCCCCCCCCCCCCCCCAAAACAGCAGGAAGAACAATAACTGTAGCCTAGCTTTCTCGCATGAAAGCAGTGAGATGGCTACCTTTCACCCAGGATAACTTCTACCAGCTTTCTCGGAGGGCTGGTCGCCCAAAAAACACACAATCAGTCTTTTCTTTGAGCAGTGGTATCAGATGGTGAAATAATAGACTTTTGTTTATTTTGCACTGTCTGGACACAGACCATTACCACACTAACAGATTGTTCTGAAAATATCTCCGCCTCATAGGGCGAGGACTGCAGTTCTGAAGACTTTGGGTCGCACATGTGCCCCCCCAGTCTGCGTAGATAGGTGTGAAAAGAGAATTGAGGTGGGTGTTAGCGGCTATGTCTTCACAGTCATTACTCTGTAGCCAGCCACTGGTCACCACGGGTGATTTATGCCAAAATACTCTGAAAATAATCCTAGACAGCGTCCAAAGTTTTATTAACTGAATTAAGATTCACCTATTATAAAAATTGCACATGAAGAATATTTGTAAGTTTCCGTCTAGCATTTCTTTAAATATATTTACAGTATTTTTTAATACAGGTTTTGGCACTACTGGACAAAATAATGTAAAACCAAGGACTCTGAGAGTGCTGTTTTAGCGTAGCTTTTATTCCATGTTACTTCGATTTTCTCATAGTGGACTCTTCTCCACCATTCTGACCTAGTGATTTTGGCTTTCTTAAGTCTTTCTGCTACTGACACAGTCCGTTGGCGAATTTATGGCTAAAAATTTATTTGTCTAACAGTTTAAGTGTTAGCTCTGCTTCCTTTGCTGCGACTGTAGTAGAATCCTACAACCCGTCTAACAACTCTGATGTGTCTTGTTATTCTCATATCCCCATAGATTTTTAGGATGCATTTTCACAAATCCGAATAAACTTTGGTTTACTTCTCAGCTGGGATTTCTTCAACTTCTTTATTTATGTATGAAATTTGTTTTGTTTACTCTGGTATAATGACTCTTGTAGCATCACGAGTGTGTGTAGTTTGATATTCATTTACTGTTATAAACATCTGTCAAATCGGAAAGACGCTTCCATTTGGTGGCAATAGATTTCTTAAACAATCTTTTTAAGCCAGTCCTCTGTCTGTTTACGTCTAAATATTTTAATTGAGAAACTATCAATATTTCCGTACATTGTTCTTAGAATTTTTGGTGCAACATTGTTGCTAGGCATTTAGTTCTTTTTTTCAAATGACGTTTGGAGAACTGTTACCTTTTTTTTTGTCATGGTATACAACTTTGAGGTTTTCTGAAAAATCTAGGCCACCTTTCGTAAAACAGTTTCTTCTTAATTATGTTAGTTCGTCAGTTTGAAGCTCCTATATAGGTTTTTGAAGTTCTTGGCTTACTTTTTCTTTCCTAGAATATGGTTTGGAACTTATGGAAAGAAGCCATCAACTACTTTCGCTCCTGCTTGACTTCCAAATTTTCCGAAATTTCTATCCTAGCTTTCACTTTTGATATTGTAGTATTTAGTGTTCCACTAACAACTATTCGAGGTCTTTTCACAAACTGAAAAGATATGATCCACAAAGGCAGCAGGTTTTTAAAAAGCTAAAGGTGCAATTTACTTTCAAAATCAACCTATTTAACTGTTTGAGAAGTAGCTGTAGAACTAAAAATTACTGTAGCAAATATCTAATTTGATTGTAATATATTTCAAGATCTTGAATTTTGGTTCTAACTGCGTTCAGTCCGGGAGACTAAGAGATAAAATTTCATATCATGATTAATATTCTGTTAGGGTTTAATTAATCATTTATAAGTAAATATTACTATGTTGTTGTTGCTGTTACTGTGGTCTTTAGTCCAGAGGCTGTTTTGATGCAGCTCTCCGAGCTACTCTATCCTGTGCAAGCTTCTTCATCTCCAAGTACCTACTGCAACCTACATCATCATGAATCTGCTTAGTGTATTCATCTCTTGGTCTCCCTCTATGATTTTTACCCTTCACTCTGCCCTCCAATACTAAACTGGTGATCCCTTGATGCCTCAGAAGATGTCCTACCACCTGATCCCAACTTCTATTCAAGTTTTGGCACAAATACCTCTTCTCCCCAGTTCTGTTCAGTACCTTCTCATTCGTTACGTGATCAGCCCATCCGATTTTCAGCATTCTTCTGTAGCGCAACATTTCGAAAGCCTCTAATCTCTTGTTGTCTAAACTATTTATCGTCCATGTTTCGCTACCATTCGATCCAAATACTTTTAGAAAAGACTTCGTCACATTTAAATCTATACTCGAGGTTAACAAATTTATCTTCTTCATATACGCATTCCTTACCATTGTAAGTCCAATATTGATAACCTCTTTACTTCGACCATCATCAGTTATTTCGCTCCCCAGATAGCAAAACTCATCGACCACTTCGAGTGTCTCATTTCCTAATCTAACTCCCTCAGCATCAACTGATTTAATTCGACTACATTCCATTATCATAGTTTTTCTTTTATTAATGTTCACCTTATGTCCTCCTTTCAAGACACTGGACATTCCGTTCAAATGCTCTTCCGGGTACTTCGCTGTCTCTGACAGAATTACAATGTCATCGCCAAACCTCAAAGTTTTTTTCCCTCTCCGTGGATTTTAATTCCTACTCCTAATTTTTCTTTTGTTTCCTTTACTGCTAGCTCAACATACTGACTGAATAACACCGGGGATAGGCAAAGTCCTGTCTGACTACGTTAGGTTAAACTATTTCAGGGACTTGTTGTAAACAACTACAGAAAAACCTGTATAAAAACATGATTTTTCTAACTCTACGCTATTCCTATGTGTAACATAAGGACAACAGACGAAGGGAACTACACAGCTTAAAATGGTATTTAGAGTGTAAATGTAGATGTAGACGTTGAAGCCTTAGGCACAAACACGGTTCCATTCGCTGCACCCTTGAACCGGTTCCTGACTTACTCCTAGGACAGGGTCAGCCGAAGAGATAGCCGTGTATCTGGAGAGCCATGCGTCTTCCCGGACCCGCCAGATAATAGAATTGTTGTAAGCCTGCAGCGCAGCGGTAACGGATGCCGCTCCGTCGTCGGACGCACCGCAGAGATGAGAATCTCGCTGGTCAAGGGACAGTCCAGAGTTGGCCAGTCTGTTCCAGTCACCTTAGGCAAAGGGCTTCGCAGGTTGCGTCTGAGCGGACAGCAGTCTAAGGAGCCGACTGTACGCCAAACACCTTTTGTAGCACGTGCTTATTTGAGTGGTTATTCTGTGACAAGCGTTCGTACTAATATACCGTTTTAAACTAAATGCAGTGAACATTGCAGACATGCTGAGAGGAAATTTGTTTCATGTGATAAAAATTGCTCAGTTAGCTTTGCGCGTCAAAGTCAGATAAAATCCAGAACTTTCGATGGTTGATTCGATTATCGTCGTCTGACATCATATGTTCCTACTACTTTTAAGGAATTTCAGACTACGATTGTTCGTGAGGTACTTATACTAGGATCATGATTACAAATGTACCATTGACATTCTAAATTGCTGTGGACGCCATTTTTAATTTAAGTTGTCGTTATTTCTATGTAAAAAATGTTTTCTCAAATATATATACGTACTAGTGATTAATAGCTGTCTGATTATTACATTAGCTACGTGAGCAGCAGTTGTAAACCTTTGGTTACATCTAATTTCTATCATGAGATATACCCTGCATGATGTGACGTGACTTACTCTTGGAGGTCGATAGAAATAAAGTCGAAGTACCCATCGATTAATGCTAGAAATCCACCTTATGGATTTCCTTAACTCTTTCCACACGAATTTTCTTCAGCCTATGTCGTCACAGCACTCGTAATATTTGCACTGACAATAATCTCTATTACATATAATGAAATTCTGCTAAATCTTACTATAAACTAATAATAGAACGAAATACATATACATTATAACACAGAACAAGTCATGATTTGTCTATCATTACACGTATTTCATCACTTACACATGTAAAGAAAGACAGATCATGACAGATCATTTCCTCACCTCTCCCTCCACCCCCTGAACCATGGGCCTTGCCGTTGGTGGGGAGCCTTGCGTGCCTCAACGATACAGATAGCCGTACCGTAGGTGCAACCACAACGGAGGAGTATCTGTTGAGAGGACAGACAAATTTGTGGTGCCTGAAGAGGGGCAGAAGCTTTTTCAGTAGTTTCAGAGCCAACAGTGTGGATGATTGACTGATCTGGCCTTGTAACATTAACCAAACCTGCCTTGCTGTGCTGCTACTGTGAACGGCTGAAAGTAAGGGGAAACTACAACCATAATATTTCCCAAGGGAATCCAGCTTTGCTGTGTGGTTAAATGATGGCGGCGTCCTCTTAGGTAAAATATTCTGCAGGTAAAATAGTCCCCCCTTCGGATCTCAGGGTGGGGACTACTCAGGAGGACGTTGTTATCAGGAGAAAGAAATCTGGTGTTCTACGGATCGTAGCGCGGAATTTCAGGTCCATTAATCGGGCAGGTAGGTTAGAATATTTAAAAAGGGAAACGCATACGTTGAAGTTAGATACAGGTGGGAATTAGTGAAGTTCGGTGGCAGGAGAAACAAGACTTCTGGTCAGGTGAATAGGTGCTATAAATACAAAATAAAAATAGGTTTTTTGCAAGAGTAGGTTTAATAATAAATACAAAATGGGACCACTGGTAAGCTACTACGAACATAACAGTGAACGCATTATGGTAGCCAAGATAGACACGAAACCACGCCTACCACAGTAGTACAAGATTATATGCCAACTAGCTCTGCAGATGACGAAGAGATTGAAGAAATGTATGATGTAATAAAAGAAATTATTCAGATACTGAAGGGAGAAGAAAATTTAATAGTCATGCTTGACTGGAGTTCGATAAAAGCAAGAAAAGCAAGAGAAGGAAAAGTAGTAGGTGAATATGGAATGGGGGCAAGGAATGAAAGAGGAAGCCGCCTGGTGGAATTTTGCACAGAGCATAACTTAATCGTAGCTTACAGTTGGTTTAAGAATCATGAAAGAAGGTTGTATATGTGGAAGAAGCCTGGAGACTCTGAAAGGTTTCAGATAGATTATATAATGGTAAGACAGAGATTTAGGAACCAGGTTTAAAATTATATCCAGGGTCAGATATGGATTCTAGCCACAATTTATTGGCTATGAACTATAGACTAAAACAGAAGCAACTGCAAAAATGCGGGAATTTCAGAAGATGGGACCTGGATAAACTGAAAGAACCAGAGTTTGTAGAGAGTTTCAGGGAGTGTTTTAGCAAGCGATTGACAAGAACAGGGGAAAGAAATACAGTAGAAGAAGAATGGGTAGCTTTGAGAGATGAAATAATGAAGGCAGAGGAGGATCAAGTAGATAAAAAGAGCAGGGCTAGTAGAATTCCTTGGGTAACAGAATTTACTTGATGAAAGGAGAATATATAAAAATGCAATAAATGAAACCAGCAAAAATGAATAAAAACGTATCTAAAATGAGATCGACAGGAAGCACAAAATGGCTAAGCATGGATGGCTAGAGGACAAATGTAAGGATGCAGAGGCATATATCACTAGGGGTAAGAGAGATACTGCCTACACGAAAATTAAAGACACCTTGGGAGAAAAGAGAACCATTTGTATGAATATCAAGAGCTCAGATAGAAATCCAGTTCTAAGCAAAGAAGGGAAAGCAGAAAGGTGGAAGGAGTATATAGAGTGTCTATACACGGGCGATGTTCTTGAGGGCAATATTATGGAAATGGAAGAGGACGTCGGTGAAGATTAAATGGGACATATGATACTGCTTGAAGAATTTGACAGAGCATTGGAAGATCTAAGTCGATACTACGAATTAAAGTTTGTGTAAGGCGATGTCGGATATGCGAATCTACTGTCCTGACCGCTAAGTCGAAACAAAGCCCCGCGAATAGCAACATTCCATTAGAATAAGTTATAGCCTTGTGAGACCCAGTCCTTACAGGACTCTAATGTCTGGTTAGCAAGATATATGAGATAGGCAAAATACCCTGAGACTTCATGAAGAATATAATAATAACAATCTCAAAGAAACCAGGTGTTGACAGGTGTGAAAGGTACCGAACTATCAGTTTAATAAGTCACGGCAGCAAAATACTGACACCAAATACTTAAAAACCGGTTGCCAAATGCAAGTCTTGTTTCAATCGATGAATGGAAGAAGTGGTAGAAGCCGACCTTGTGGAAGATCAGTTTGGATTCCGAAGAAAAGTTGGAACACGCGAGGCAATACTGACCCTACGAATTATCTAAGAAGCTAGATTAAGGAAAGGCAAACCTATGTTTCTAGCATTTGTGGGGCAGCCCCGGACGCATAGATACCACAGTAGGCGGCCGAACTTCCCTGCATTGAGGCCTCCCGACCAACGATGTCATACCTCGTTTCATTTCTTCTTTCTTTTCCATTTGCGTAACTACGTAACATGAATGTCTGAATAAACTGAAACATTTCTTCGTATCGGAATATTTATTTCGATAACAAGTGACACAACATGTTCACAATAACAACTGGCAGCAGGAACACTTATGGATTACAACCAACCTATAGTTGGATGCTATTCTCAGAAATCCAAAATTTTGCAGATCTACATGACCTCTCACATTATCGATTATAAAATTATATGACAGTATCTAGTCGCCAGTCCACACTAGGGCACCATGTTTCCAAAAAAATGGTTCAAATGGCTCTGAGCACTATGGGACTTAACATCTGAGGTCAACAGTCCCCTAGAACTTAGAACTACTTAAACCTAACTAACCTAAGGACATCACACACATCCATGCCCGAGGCAGGATTCCAACCTGCGACCGTGGCGGTGCAGCGTAAATAGTGAAATATTAATCCCATAATCCTGATCTAGAGACACCGTCTTTGATGCCACATTCTAGTAAGTATCAGCATAAGCAGTGAGACAGCTTTTCGTGACTGGTCATATATACATTGTGGGACTACAGCGCAGATAAACCTGACCCATCTTAAAATGAACAGACTTCAGAAGCATGAATAAATTCTACAGTCTCACAATCGACGATGATGTGATTTGAGGGTCTCAGAGTCTCAGATCGATTACTTTACGATAAAATCAAAAATGTAGTGTACTGTAACTCATGCAGAGTCCCACAAAGTAGATTTTTCTATCAGTATAACATATACTGGTGTCTGATCTAGTTTTAATCTGTGATGTGTGAATTGACATACCTCAGGAGTGTGCTACCGTCTAGCGGGATTTACTTTAAGCGAAAGGCGATAAAAGTCTGGAACGCTATGCTGATATACCGTGGCGTTGACGTAAACTTGTAGCTGACTGGTAAGATGTGACTGTGCACTCCGTGAAACATGCACGTTGTTTATCAAATTCGTATGTGTTTGGCCCGTAAGACAACTATGTCACGCCAGTTGCCCATGCGTAAAGGCTTCTTAAGGTTTCTCAACTGAAGGTGTGCCCTGACGCTCATGCCAAGTTTCATGGAGTCTTATGGAGGAGTAGAAATATAGCAAAGCGCAGTAGATTTAGCGTCCTGCATTGGAGATTACTGCACCTACATAACGTTTAACAGCCTAAAAAGTAAAAAAAATATCTGCAGGGGTCAAAAGTGCTCTTAAACAACAGCCACCACTGATTTTTAAGGATTATTTCTAAATCACAAGGAGGAAATAAGCTGGATTATTACTCCACTTAGGATAGGAGTACTCACGATTATGAAAATTCTAAACAGAAAAGAGCAGATTCTTGCGTTTTTGGCAAAATGTTTCATACAATAAACAAAACAGCAAGTCTCTCAAAACATAATGAGAAAGCAGTTCGAAAAAGAGTGGTGAAAAAGCTTAACCTATATTTAGGATGTAATGTGTGAGTTGAAGAAAACAGTCGAAATTCGACATATGCCGCTGGATCAACAATCCTTTCTTGGCTTTCCATTCCGATGACTCGCTCAATCTTTAGTTATACAGTGTCCTAGGCGGAATGATCAGCGATACGACAGCAACATCATTAGAAGCAAAACGTCTAGTAAACATGGACTCTAAAAAGGCATGCCTTAAGAGTTATAAACAGTTGTTCATCTTTGTTAGTGTGAAAGAAGTTTCTTGTATTGAACAGATGCTCATAGTTTTTAAGTAAAACATTGTAAACTCGTAGTTTACTAGCCAATTTTTTCTTGTTTTGGTACATACTACCTTTTCCCAAAATATGGAAAGTGAGAGCTTTCAACAGAAGTGATTTCTTTCGCAGTACTGAAGATGAAAAAGTGCTCATAGTTCTCAAGGTTTGCACATTAGTACATCACACTTCTGCTCCGAATGATTGTTCCTGTCATATCCCGGAATATCGATCATTCCTCCTGGGACACTCTATAGACTCTTATGCAAGCAGATCATTCACATCGTTATAAACGTTTTTGTTTGTACTTCAGATGCATGTGTAGCTGTAGTGTATGAAATAAATCTGGTTTCTGATGCTTAGCTTATCATGGCTGTCGGATCAGTGTTCCATGAGATGTAATTTTTGTATTTTAATAAGATTTTATTGAGTCTTTGCGGATGCTACGTGAACACAAGGACATTGGAAAAAAGGAGAATATGCATAAACACTGTCTTTACGACGAGAGTCCTTTTGACTGATGTCTCAGGATCGTTGTGTGGCAAATAATGTAACATTCCTATGAGATAAATATAAGCACAAAAATCGATGCATATGTTGCTGAAAGGATATTCGAGTTTCTATTAAAATTGTTTTAAAATAATGTTACATAGCTCAACTGAATGTAAAACCTTCCTTAAGATCCGTTTCTTTTGCCACCTGTGCGAATAGATAAGAGGAAGGTTTCACTACAACTACAAAATCTCAACATCTACCTACTGTTGACAACGTAAAAAATACATTACGTCACCGTTCGCAGATTTTAGCCGTAATGTGAATCTTTGTTTTTTATTTCCTAGACAATAACTTATCTGTTGACAGCCTGAATATAATCTCTGGTCAACCAGAGGTTGCGGCGTAGTCAATGCTTTTGACTTCGATCGTAAATCAACAGTATGTTTTGTACACATATGCGGTATCTGTTGTTGCAGACACATGTCCAAAAGAACAGACACCACGTATACGTATAATTAAGGCGAGACCGCCAATGACCTCTTCAGTGCAGATGCACACCAAATTCCAGCTCTCACGGGAATCGACGAAATGTCGCGAATAATGAGGGTAATGGGCAGGGGTCACTACACTGTATAAGTTGAGAACTTGGTTCTGAACGGAGGCTTCCGTGTTATGATCCATGCCCACTTTCCCCCACCCTTCAGCGCCATGAGGGTACCTAAAGAAAAGAAAAAAGAAATAAGTCACTAAGTAAGAAAAAATGGTCCGAGCATCAGCCTAATAAGCAGCAGACCCAGGTTGGAATCCTGATTCGGCACAAGTTACCAACCTTCCCCATGGATTTAAATCAGTGTCCACTCACAGTAAACGCCCTTCAATTTTTGTTACATTGTTTTGTGACTATATTTTATGTTTAACGTCCTTTGAAATGATATCATAAGACAAAACTTCGGTAGCACTTACCTATCATTCCCCAGCCGGTAACAAGGCAAAACATTCAAAAACCAAATTAGAGACCTCATATCGCCTACATGAACTTCGAAGCAGTGGCTAGTGACATTACGAAACTCTAACAACATCAAAGTTGATGCTCACACTAATTTCAAAAGAGACAAGGAAAGTCTAAGTATAGAGCAAAATTTTGTAACTCTCTGCTGACCTTCTCAACCTCTCGTCAGCACTAAAAACTTTATGAGTAACAACGCGCACGTACTCCAATGCGAAGACTTATTAATTATTGATTCCAATTCTCTGGGGGCTAATTATACAATGTTTCAACCTTCACTTATCCAGTAGCTGTAGTGAAATAGCATAACCGGCTGTAGGGGAGCGCACTTTCTTTCTCCTTGTTTCTCAAGCTGTTTAAAGAGTGTAACTGAATAGACTCCTTTCGTTATTATGGCAGCCATAAATATTCCTCGGCGGTAGCGGCATTATATAAGCTAATGTACTAATGCAGCTTTGTTATCCATAAGACTCTAACAGGGCAGTCGTCAAGCCATATAGAACAAGGTACTCTTAGGCAAAGATGCCTTTCAATTACGAAAATAAAATCTACCCGTCTTTGGTTGCCCCGTAATATGAGAACCTTGGTCCCAACATAAAACTGAGCCACTTCCCACTCGCCTCCTTCCCACACCCCTCCCCCACCCCTCTCCCCTTTCCTCACCAGAGTACCGTAATTTCCAGAACACGGATGTCCTCTCTAATTTTTATTTTTCTTCTTGCCGTTAACGTATACTCCTAGCAATGGAACGCCTCTTGTTTATATTGCCGTATTTGTTAGCCCAAAATATAAAGCGCTCCTCGCTACACTATAAACGCCTTTATTTATGGCGCAATAAAACGTTAATTAAAGTCTTAAAGCAGAAATTTTAAAGCCACGGGTGGACTTATTCTGTAGGCAGCTTCATTCAACTTCCGGAATTGCCATAACGAACAACTAAGAACGACTAATGCCTTAGATATTTTGTACACAGTTTGAGGTATTAACGTTCGACTTTCACATTAGTTTACTTAATTGAAAGGGAGAGAACTTCATTACTGATGAAATGGTACGGGCAATTGCAAAGAGAGGATCAAGAGACATACTGGGGAAGAAATACTACTGAAGCAATTTTTATGAAAAATGTACAGTTTTTCAGCAGTTTACAAATTCCGAATAGGAATGGCGATTAACGCTGGAACAACCGGTTTTCGGTTGCTTCGGTTTCCTTCAAAGCCACTTTAACCGGTCTGTTAAAACCACTCAATCGATTTTTCTTCTGTATTATTTCCTGTAATAGACGTATAAATCGAACAAAGATTGAAAAAAATTGACTTCTTCAGTTTCGAGACACATAAAATCAAAATATTAAATGTAATAGGAGAATAAAAGCAAACTCCGCCGTTCACTGGTTGTCTCGAAAAGTGATAAATCAGCTGTACTCTATTGATTACATTTTTATGAAACCCTTCTCAAAAGTCATGTTGTAATCGATTATTATCATGATACTATTTGGGTATTATGAACAGTCAGTGCTAAAGAGCGAGGAGAAAGACTGAAGAACATTATTTATCTTATTAATTTGTCCGTTATTAAGGGCTACAAGCGGATAAAGGCATAGTATGTAGACACTGGAGGCAGGTTAGCTACTCTCTATTTTTATTGTAAACTGTGAATGAATTGTTTAGTTTTAAGTTGTCTACTCATATGACGTCACAAGTTAGTTGTGGATGTTACCGTTATTAATCTTTTAAAGCAAATGAAACATTACACTTCACTGATACCACTGAATAGGAGTGATACCATTCTGACGACGACATCGAGAAACTACCATGCAGACCAGTTGAGGCACGTCCCGCACACTTCATGTATAGGATAGCTATGTAGTGGGCCACGCCACTTCTTAATAGGTACATAATAGTCTCAGTAAGGCTGTACCAATTCATATGCGATGTGACTGCTCGTTCCTGTCGGTTTTGTTCTCGAAACAGCACTGATCCCCACTCCAATTTCCCTTAGAATGTAATATTTCAAAGCAATGGGAATTTTAGGAGTATAAATTGCTCGTTTCCTAAAAAAACGTTTATCTAAAAACCAAAATGTTTTAGCCCTGCAGCCATGGCTAATTGATATTTAGATTTTTTTTACTCGATCACTAGTAAAAAATAAAACATAAAAAGCACTTGTTGTAACCGAGCCGAGAACGAACAGATAACGAAAAATGTCGGCTATTCCGAACTAAAATACCAATACCGGGTTTAACCGACCGGTTTTTCTTATCCCTAATTCAGAACAGTATCTCTCTGCGAAAAAAACTGCAGTTTCTCTTTCTACAAAAGGTTTTCCAAATCACCAGGTCCGATGGAAGGCAGATTGCAGAGGTTTTTAAATAGAGAATTTTGATATGAGAAAACGAAGCCCACAAAAGGATATTTCAGTACACATCGGTGTTGAATGAGCAATATGCACCAGAAGTTTGTAAGTTTAGTGCATTAGCTTATATAATACTGTTACTGCCGAGGAATATTTATGGCTGCCATAATAATGAAGGGAGTCTATTCAGTTACACTCTCTAAACAGCTTGCGAAACAAGGATAAAGAAAGTGCGCCCTCCTATAGTCTGTTACGCTATTTCGCTACAACCACTGGGCAAGTGAATGCTGAAATATTGTAAAATTATTCTCCAGAGAATTGGAATCAATAATTTGTAAGTTTTCACTTTGGAGTTTGTGCACGTTGTTACTCATAAAGTTTTTCAGTGCTGACGAACGGTTGCGAAGGTCAGCCGAGAGTTTCAAAAAAATTCCTCTGTACGTAGACCTTTCATATTGCTTTTGAAATCAGTGATGTTGTTAGAGTAATGTGACTAGCCAGTACTTCGAATATCAAGTAAGTTATATAAGGTCTCTAATTTGGTTCATGAATATTTTACCTTGATTCCGGCTGGGGAATGGCAGGTAAGTGCGACCTAAGCTTTTGCCTTATGATATTATTTCAAAGGACGTTAAACATAAAACGACCTATACGGAAAGTTTTATGATCTTACTTGGGAGAAATTTATCGCTGTCGATATGAACTTATACTGACATAACAAAAGGCGTGGGATCGCGAATGTATGTATACAGATGACTGTAGTATCGTGAACACATGGTATAAAACGGCAGTGCGTTGGCGAAGCTGTTGTTTGTACTCAGGTGATTCAAGTGAAAAGATTTCACACATGATAATGCTGATATTACCAAATTTCAGACATTACCTCTCACCAGGAACAACGCAGTGCTCGACGTCCTTCACTTAACAACCGAGAGCAACGGCGTTTGCATAGTTGTCAATGCTAATAGACAAGCAACACTGTGTGAAACAGTCGCATAAATCGATGTAGAACGTACGACGGACGTATCCATTAGGACAGTGCGGCGGTATTTGGTGTTAATGGGCTATGGCGGCAACGAACGACGCTAGTGGCCTTGCGAACAGCTCGATACCGCCTGTAGCATCTCTCCTGGGCTCGTGACCATATCGGCTGGACGCTAAAGGAATGAAAAACCGCAGCCTGGTTAGATGAGTCCCAGTTTCAGTGGGTAAGAGCTGATGGTAGTTTCCGAGTGTCTAGCAGACGCCTCGAAGACATGGATCCAAGTTGTGAACAAGACACTGCACAACGTTATGGTGGGACTCCATAGGTGTGTGGAGTGTGTGTACATGGAATGGACTGCACCCTCCGAATATTCATTTACTTGGAGGCCTTCTTCAGCCATTCATAGACTTCATGTTCGCAAACAACTATGAAATTTTTACAGGTGACAATGCGAATGTCACTGAGCCACAATTGTTTAGCCATTGGTTTGAAATTAAGCTGTACAGGTAGTATGGCCAATTATTTCTGCAGGGAACTTCTAGCGACTTGACGAGTCCACGCTACTTCGAGTTGTCGAACTACGGTTTTCGAGAAAAGCAGTGTACGTCGGAGTTTGTTTTTATTTTCCTCTTTAATTTACTATTTTGATTCTATGCGTCACAAATTTTTTCGAGTCTTTGTTCAGTTTCTACGTCTATTACAAGAAATAATAGAAATTAAAACCAACTGAGCAGATTTAACGGTCTAGCGTCGAGGAAAAACAATATAACTTAAATCCGGTTGTTTCAGCGTTAGCCGCCATCCTTATTCCGAATGTGTATACTGCTGTAAAAGCTATACAAATTTCATTGAAAATTTCTTCAATACTGTTTCTTCCTCAGAGGTATCCCATAGCTAACGTCGCCTCAAAGTGTTATAAGGTGGGTCACTAAAAGCGCTGAGAGACTCCAATGTCATCAATATGCAATTCTTCAAACAGTGGAATTAGACAAGTTTCGAGCAGTAAGGGAAAAGAGCCAACTACCCAGTGGAATTAACCATTCGAAGAAATACTGCAGTGGTGGAGTAGGAGTTACAATCTAATGGGCCAAACGATCAGGTACCCGTTCAGTTGATACATAATTATCAATCTATTCAGACTATCGGTTGCCAGGTCGTGAACTTGTTATTAGCGTACGTAATTGTTGTACGGTGCAATTTGTTGACTTTAATTGTTGCTACTGTATAGTGTAAGTTTTTCATATCAACAGAATAACCGAATGATGATCGCCAGGCATTAGTTTCCCTAAAGTGTCATCTTAAGATTGTGATGATATGTTACCCGTCAAGTAATGGGATTAAAAACTCGTACGGGAGGTCCTTTTCTATGGAGTTTTCCGTTATTACTGTAGCGAACTCCCTAAATTAGTCTGTGACATTAGATACCATGAAAATTACTTACAAGTTCGCCCCACGTTGTGAGCCAAAAATGTAGTGAACACGAAAAATTAAATGAAACACAAAGGGTACAAAATTAACAGGTTCAGGAATAAATGTAAAAGATTGCTTATATGATGAAAACATGAAAGGAATGTATTTATTTTCGTGCTGTTTACACAAACCAAAACAAAATTAGAAATCTCAGGGCCGATTCGACTGGGCGCAGACACGACCCATTTATTAAGAGGGTGGAGGAAGGAACGAATCGTTTCACCATTATTCGTTATCGTTCGTCGTATACCGCTATCGGCGGCAGGCGCTGCGTCGGTACGGCGCGTCGTCTCGGAGCTGAGTTGCACGGGTTGGCTGCCCTCGTCGGCAATAGCGGCGTTGCGGCGGGGCTCAGGTACGATCTCCGCGTTGTCTGACATTTGTCGGTCGCGTGGCCGAAGCTATGCTATCACGGCGTCGGAAGGTGGATTTTGGCGATCGATGGAAGAGCGGCCAACTCCTCTCGCTTCCGCGGTGTCTCCTCGACTCTCCTCATCTCGCTTCTCCTCCATCTCCCAGCTCAACTCCTCTTCGAAATATTCTTCCTTTCGACGCTGTCATTGGCTGACGAAATGTTCAATGCAGCCCAATGGCAGATCGCCATTTCATCACCATACCTCTCCGTGCAGGGTGGAAATTTTCTATCTGACGTGGGCTGGAGTGTGGCTCGTGAATGTGTATGTTTCTAACGATTTCACATTCTTAAGATGGCTTCCTGCATTCCAAGGCTGTTGGGAGAGCAACTAAACAACACTTCTTTATAATAACTCTCTCTGCGTAAAGCCTGGACTGACCCATGTTTGGGTTCCGTCTCAAAATCTCCTGGCGTCCGTCATTTACAAGGAATGTCCTCGCTTTCGAGAAAAAACATCTTCTTAAGAATGCTGGCTTCTTCCACACCCATCCCCGCGCAAATTCCCCGCGATTTTTGGATGCTGCTCCCTGTGCCCGTGAGGTGCTGGAACTGTCGGCACATCCCTGTTCTCAAAGGCAGGTAAAATGACTGCCGCCAGGGGCCCTAGTCTGTATCGTTCATACCGATCGGGGTAATAGGTTAGTCTCGGTAGTGACGTCATTTTCGGATCTTTATCGAAATATCCTATTCAGTAAGCTTCTGAGACTTGCTACCGAACGGTCCTCCCACCGATTTTACGACAATTGTAGTGAGAGGTTTTGGATTACGGTGACCTGTGGTTTATGTACACCTATAATTTTTTATTTTAAACGTATTTAGCTGTTTTAGCTTTGGATTTAGTGATTGTATTACTGAAGAATCACCAGAGGACGCATCCAGTTGGAAAGTGAGTTCGTAACAGACTATTTTCCTTTGTTATAAACATTGTTGGGTTAGGTTGCTACTGTGAATGATTACATAAAAAAAGTTTTCGGTCAATATTCCCTCAAAATACGTATTATTTTTATACAAAAAGAGTTTAAAGATCATTAAATATCAGCACCCCGGCTTTGATTACGTATATTACATGAGGGTGAACTGACGTTACTAGTGCCTTTGTGTACTTTTTCCCACAAATGGGTTAGTTAGTAATAATCGAAATGTGTTTACAACTTGCACATAACAATGGAAAGAAATTATGTGAGGCCTGATGTTGGAAACCTTCCAAACTATTACGCATTTATGACTTACGCAGCACCGTTTGGCAACGAAGTCAGCTTACGTTCCTCTTCACAATATTACAACAAATGAGCACTATAAGTTTGCCGTTTGGCGTGGCCAAGATGCAGGTTAAACTTCTCAGATTGAAGCGGAAACAGCTGGAAGGTCATCAAGTAAGAGCAAGACTTCACGATGCTGAAAAAGGAGAACAAATAACTGTATATCGTGTGATTAATCAGAGGTAGGGGCAACGTAAAAAAATAATAACCGAACTAAGATCATCTGACGGCACATTACTGACGCAACAAAGTGACATCAAGAACGAAATTCACAAGTACTTCACAGAGTTATTTGGCAATACGATGACGGATATTCCGGCGGACAATGACTTCGTGACGGGATTAACACGTAGGCTCGACCAGGTAGAAGCAAAAATCCTGTTAACTGAAATTACAGAAGAAGAAGTCACAGACGCTATAACAAGAAGCCCGAAAAATGAGCCTCCTGGGCCTGACGAAATCCCGGCGGAGTTTTATCAAATGTTTAGAAGGCAGTTGGTTCCCAAACTAACGTGTATCTGTAACGCACTAACGAATGCCGCCAATGGCGTTCCACACGGCTTCCTAGAAGGAACCATTGTTCTAATCCACTGTGCGGCTAGTCCCGGCGGAAGTTCGAGTCCTCCCTTGGGCATGGGTGTGTGTGTGTTTGTCCTTAGGATCATTTAGGTTAAGTAGTGTGTAAGCTTAGGGACTGATGTCCTTAGCAGTTAAGTCCCATTAGATTTCACACACATTTTTTTTATTCTAATCCCGAAACATCCTCCAGGAAACCCTGTAACAAATTTTAGGCCTATCACTCTCCTAAATTATGACTATAAAATATTTGCCCGCATCATAAATGAAAGATTAAAATCAGTATTGAACACAGTCACTGGATCATATCAATGGAGCGTAGGAAAAGACAGGTCCATTTACCATACACTGTGCGACTACAGAGATATTATTTCCGTTACCGCAGCCTGTTAAATAAAGAGCGCCATCGTATCATTGGACTTAGAGAAAGCGTTCGATAGAGTCGATCATGCTTACGTCTTTCACACGATGCGTGCCATGAACTTTCCACAAGGTTTTATCAACGCTATTACAAATCTACTGTAGAAATCAACATCGACAATTATGGTAAACGGTCAATCCAGTAGGCCCATTGTAATGAAAAGTTCGGTGCGACAAGGGTGCCCGATGTCTATGTCACTCTTTGCAATAGCAATCGAGCCATTACTTTTTCGCCTGAGCCACAACCTACAACGATTCACTACACGCGGCCGAATGAATTCGCTGCAGGGCACATGCCGATGACGTAGCATTTATTGTCAAAGACAACGACGACATAGAGAGAGCACTCGACATAAAAAACAAATATGAAGAAGTATGTGGGGCGAAACTGAATAGAAATAAGTCTGGCATAATGAATATTGGAAGCGGATTAGGAGTTCCCATTCAATGACCAATAAAGGAAACTGTCACCATGATATGTCTTGGGATGGAGTATACAAGGAATATTTGGCAGACCATCGCAGTTAATTACAGAAGAATCCTCAACACCATCCGTGCCTTTCTACGTCAGCACAATCTCCGTATTCTTGATGAGATACAAAGAGTGGCTCTCGTGAACATCTGTTTGTCCTCTAAATTAAATTACATGGAGCAAGCCCTGCCAATGCCGAGGGAAGTGGCGTACAGGATTTTGGCTGCTTTTGACCACTTCGCCAGCCACGGCCACATCCTCAAGATGAAATATACCCAACCACGAACAAAAACGTCGTCAAATGGTTGAAAGGACACGCGGTATTTTACCTACTCTCCAGTAAAGAAAGGGGCGAAGGAGATTTTTGGAAGTACAGTCGTGCTCAAAAGTATCCGAACGACATGAATTGCATTTCGCCTGATTCGCATGCAACCCACATAACGCAGATGTCTAGTAGGTCCTCTAATCGCTCCTCGGTACATTCGTTTGACTATTGAAAAGGGTTCCAATAAGTCACCACTGGAAAACACTTCTCTGTATCGCAATAACTCAAGATGTAAAATAATACCAAGGTACTACAAATATCAGGGAACCCCTTATCACAGATAAGACTGTCCTTAAGGCCTGTGAGCTCAAATTTATTACAATAAATGACATACCTGAAATGTTACCCCTCTCATTATTACGTCAGATAGGTAACGCACGTAGTAAGTTCGTCGTATTCATGATTTCCTCTTCAAAGTAACGTACCCTACTTATTCTTTAACACAAAATGACACTAAAAATTTAAGTTATTTACGAGTAGCTACTTGGGAATATGTATGAACTTCAAATGACACGATGAACCGTCTCGTTCTGCATATGGATTCAAACCCAGGTCATGCAGAATAAGCAAAGATTCCGTGACTGACGGAAACTAACAGTCATTCCTAACTAGGCATACAGAGAGTGATATACCTCGATTTTAGACCGTATCAGTTAGCAAATATCAACTTTAAATTACATAACCTAAACATTTTTAACGGACGCGAATTCCTACCCAGCATCTGTTGTCCTAGTTAACTAACTACGAGAGATATTAAATATTGCTTCTTTACAAGTAACTTACTTGAAATGCCGTGAGGTAAAGCTTTGTGTTGGACGGGGATTGGAACCCAGAACCTAATCGGATTGTTATCGAAGCACAATCAACTGTGACATATCGGATTTTCTCGACGGTAGCTAGATATTTTAACTGAAATGACGAGACGAAACATTAATTTTTTCCTTCCCAGGACTCCAAGCTGGCACCTATCGCTGTTATATTCTAGAGAAAACGAACGTTAAATATGGGTTTGTTACACCAGCAGCGACATGTGAGCATTTTTGAACGAGAAAAAATATGACGAAGAGCTCAGTGCTGACTAGGAATCGAACCCCACACATATCGTTGTTGACTGTACACAAAGAGACGTCAGCTACCGAATTTTTCTCCACCAGCAGCTCGGAATAACATCCTTGAACTTACAGTGAACTCGCAAATAGATCTGTGTCTCTCTGGGCCTCAAAAACGTCAGATATCGTTAGTGTTGACAACGAATGAAAATACATTAAAAATCTAAATTATTATCCACCAGCAGATAGGAGTTCTCATGCTAGAGCTTGATAATACATAATGAAAACTACTATGGAAATGTAAAAAAGGCATGGATATTTTCTGGAAAATTAACGTTGTCGGTTTTAGTAGTTGTGCATAATGTATATGCAACAGCACAGCGAGAATTCCAGTCAAATTTATCAAATTTGATGTATGTATGCATGTAATAGGACATCAACGATTCAGGTGGCAGAGGGCGGAACTAGGTATAAAGACAGTCGGCTCTGTGCGGTGTTTGTGTTTGCGTAAATCTCTTTAGTTGCAGACAGAAAACACACACCGTTAGTGACAGTTTGTATTATGTACATAAACCAGGATTGTGACAGTGGAACGCGGAAAACAATCATGTGAAAAAAAACCAATATCGGAAGTACAAGGATATGGGGCTCTCTCGTTGTTAAACTAGTTCACTGTTCAAGTACAGTGACTGATAATTTCGTTACATTGGGCACACGGTATGGTCAGAAAGGAAAACATGGGCAAATTAGAAAGTTTTTATGGAAGCTTAAAGGGTTACTTTTGCGCAAAACATGGCCCAGCAACGGTTATTATTCTCAATTTGTTACTGGCTTACAGTTGGCTGTAACTGCCAGACGTGTACGACTAATGTTGTCAGATGACACACATCTTGCTTTCAAGGAACGTGTGTAGAAACCCACCCCAGCTCCCAAACACAAACAGGTTAGATTGGATTTTGCAGAAAGCATATGTCACGCACTTCAGAATGGGGCACAGTGATAGTCAGTGATGTAAAGAACTTTAACATAGATAGACAGGATGGATTTCGACATCAATATTATCGGCATGATGTGAGGACTCGGCTCCAGTTAAGAATGCACAAAAATTTGATGGTATAGTGTTATGATTTGGGCAGCTTTCTGCATATAAGGTGAAACCTGGTTGTTAGGTATTCAGAGTGCGCACAGGATTAGGCTACGATTGTGGATGAGGCCCTGAACAGTTACTGTGAGTTGCACAATATAACACGCAATTTTATTTTCCTAAGAACCACTTATTTATACATGGCTTTAAAAGATCACAATTAGACAATACGGCTGAAGGCCTAGTTAAAGAAAACTTGATATGCTTTCTGGGCTGAGGGCCCAAAACCACACCAAAAACAAGAATGGCTGAAGGCCTGCATTATAAATCAAAGCAATTAAACATAAAAGGTAAAATATTTTTTTTAAAACAAACATGCATTTGAAAACAACTAACGGCTGAAGGCGTACACAAAACGTCTGCAGGACAACTATAATTAAAACACATTAATAAACAATTTTTGCTAACCAGGAAATTTCCTTATAAACTTAAACAGAACGGTCGAAATCCTAATTAAGGAAACATTACTTTTTGCATGGCTGAAGGCCACAATAAAATTTGAAACAACGGCTGAAGGCCTTTTGCAACAAGTCATACAAACAATTTATAATAAACCCCTTCCTTCTTATAAAAAATTTTCCTTTAAAGAATACGCACAGCTGAAAGCCTTAGTAAAAGGGGTTCATGTAAATGTAATCCACTACAACACATCGAACAACTAACGGCTTAGGACCTGGATTGCTATTTAAGACAGAACAAATTTTAAGGAAAAATTCTTTTTTAAAAGAAATAAATTCAATCTTAAAAATTATAATTTAACACAGCTGAACGCCTTTATGTAAAATTTAAAAGGAACTGAATTAATACACGGCCGACGGCCTCGCACAATACTACAAACTAAAATGAAAATCACAATCTAAAACATTAAAAACATTAAAAGCTACATTAAAAATCTAAATTATTATCCACCATCAGATACGTGTTCTTATGCTAGAGCTTGATAATACATAATGAAAACTTTAGTGCCGGGCCAGGATTTGAGCCCATTCACGCGCAATATGTGGAGATGTTGAGGAATCTGCAGTTTTGAACAAACAACAAATTGTAGTCGAGCTGTATTGTCACGAAGGGATCAGATTGCGCGTTAAAGGCGGTCTGAGTTGCATTCTCAGTTCAGAACCAATTATATTGACATACAGAAATTCAGATAAAAGATGGAATAAGTGTCCTGTGACCCTACGTAGCGTTTGTTTCGTCACTAGAAATAAATAACTACTATGAGAAAGGTTACTGCTGATAGAGTTTCTACGTGTCGCGGCTCCTGTCTTTATTGTGGTTCAACACAATGTCTACTTGCTAGAGAATGAATATCATGTTTAACGTGAATTTAAGACCTCAGTGCCATTATAACTTCCTCACTTGGCGTAGCCAGAATAGAATAGAATCTTTCCCTCCTTATCAAAAATCTTCAGCATAAGTTGGAATCTAACCCAGACCATAAGTATATGAGTCTATCATCAATCCAATAGACCACCATAAGTTGGAATCAAACCCAGACCATAAGTATACGAGCCTATCATCAATCCAATAGACCATCAAATCCTCTTCTCTGTGATTTTTATGTTATAACAACGTTGCGCCACGCTGGATGAGAATTCTGACACACAGGCTCCCTGTAATGGTTTGCAGCATGTTCAGTACATTGACTTGGTAGACCGAATCGCCATGAACTAGCTGCCTCGGCTACCCATTTCGACTCTATTTTGTAATCACCGAAATAAAATCACGTAACTACCACCTACACACAGCTGCCAACAGTGTAGGGTGCAGAATTTTAAATAGGAAGTGTTCCTTTCCACTTGAGCTACTCTATTGCGCTATCTGTTTGTTGAAAACGTCCAGCAGTGCAAAACAAAAGCTGTAACTGTCTGTCTCTCACAAGTTATCAGTCTAATTGAATTTGAACATAATTCCGTCCACTTCTCAACCCAAAATAGTCGCATGAGGAAAATGGGCTAACTTCTGCGACATTTCCTACATTATAGAAGCGAATATTAAATTTTAACTAATATTGCGAAAATTTTGAACTTGGATAGCACAGAATGAAAATCTTTCTGTTTATTGCACAGGAAAACAATTGATTTTCTGAAACATTCTCTGTTACACACAACTTGAAATAGGCCACGTCGACCAAACCATATGGAAGAACCGACAGCGACGTATATCGGAAGAAAGTAAGATCCCTTGGCTTTTAGTTTCGCAGTATTCGACAGCCATTTCTAGGTGCAAGTAAATGAAGAAGGGCAGCGCGTTTTTGTTATGAAGTAACGTCTTCATTAATTACTTTAGTTTTAATGTAATCTACGAGTAATCGCTGATGTTTGATATTAACATGAAAAGGATTCTGTAGACAGGGAAAGAACCTCTTTTTCTATAATGACCAAAAGGCATTAAATAATCTTCAGTCACATGTGTTCCAGCAGCAGTATGAAGGATATGATAGTAAGAATGACGGTAATAATCGAATTATCCGGTAACTTCACACTTGTGCTGAATTAGTGAAAATTTCAAAATGGCTTCACATTGAGGCTACGATGCCTAGAAGAGTCTTTACTTCCTGCTGACATGAGAATAGCATAATCTCCGCGTCAGAAGCTTGCTTCTAATTAACCATTTAATAGACTGGCATTTTTTCCACAGTGACTAATTTTGTAAGCTAAGCACATCATCCGTTACAGCACACTCCTGGGGCTGGGAAATGTTGCCACGATGGTCTGGTGGAACGAACTATCACAGGTGCAATGCGTGGGTTCAGGCATTTACTTTTAAAAGGCACAAACAGATTTCCTTTACCTCTGGTAACCTCAAAAGAAAGACGTTATAATCCAGAATCCTCATTAAACATCACGTTCCTTCATTACCAACTGGGCAGAGCCGGATTACGTTGTGAAATGACGTAGGCGGAAGTCATGGTAAACAGAAATACTGTCGCCAGTAAACTTACTTACATTAGAAAATTTTATTTTATTTGATGAACCGATAGCCATTTAAAGGAACAGGGCTCTTATTTTACTTGTATTTGATTGAACTAGAGACGTTGAAAAATTTAGTGCTGGACCATGATTCGAATTCGTATCTCCACTTTCGAGGATCTGAATCTCTCGGAACAATATAGTTCAATCATTTCGTTCCTTTTCCCGAGACTGCAATCTTCTCTAGGTCTCCTCCTAAGGTAAGTACAGGGTGGCGCACGAAATGTGTTACCAATTGTTTCTTTCACAACTTACGACTCACATTAGATATCTCTACAGCAGTACCAGCAGAGCTTTAAAAAACAAATGAAATACGAAATGACGTGTAATTCACGATACTGCTGCCAGGAGACTAGTAGGAAGCAATGGCTGACAATGGAAGACTGACGACACAGCAACGATCGGCAATTGTGTTACTTTTTCATGAAACGAAGAGCCTTGTTGTGACTCAGAGGCGTTTTAACACACGATGGGTCCCTTGCAAGAAGAACATCCACAGGTTGTACGATAAATTTGTACAGGAAGGAACAGTATTGGAAGCGAAACGACATCGGCCTAAGCCTGTTTGTTCGCCGGAGAATATTGTAGCAGTACGAGTTGCTGTACAGAGAAGTCCCGGGAAATCGTGTAGAAAGACAGCAGTGCAACTGGGAACATCCAGACGCTCCGTTCAAAGCATTCTTAAAAGTGACCTCCATATACACCTATACAAGATGACCTGTGCACAGATCACTGAAGAACACAAGCAGCAGAGACTGCTGTTTGCACAATGGGCGGAGGATGGGGAAGAAACTCTCAACAACGTTTGGTTTTCAGACGAGGCGTATTTTCATTTAGACGGTGTGGTTAACACACAAAATGTACGGTTTTGGGCCACTGAAAAACCACAAGATCTTCATGAACGACAACATTATGCTCCGAGGATTACATCGTGGGTAGCAATTTCCAGTCACGGACTTATCGGACCCTTTGTCTTTGAAGAAACTGTGAACAGCGAGCGTTATTTCAGCTTTCTTCGCAATTGCTTCATTCCACAGCTTCTTGCTACTGCATTCCACTTCAACACGCAATGGTTCATGCAAGGTGGAGCAAGGCCACATACTGCAAACACTGTGTTAGAGGTTTTACACGAGCATTTCGACATGCGGATCATTTCAGGTTTCCATGTCGCTTCGGTGACGGACAAAATTGGCACCCAAATAGTCCTGACCTCAATCCATGTGACTTTTTTCTTTGAGGGTACCTAAAGGAATAAATTTTCCCGAAACGTCCACGTGATTTAGTCGAGCTCAGAAGACTTGTTCTTCAAGCCTGCAGTAAAATTACGGAAGACATGTGCCGTAGGGTAATCACTAATTTCAGTGTTCGTTTGAAGGAAGTTAGGAAACGAAATGGTGGACATATTGAGCATGTGCTGAGTTAGAACAAATCTCCATGGACAGCTCTTCATTGTAGTATATGTTCCTTTCATATTGTATTGACCATAAAGTTTATATTCAAAAACAAAATGGTAACACATTTCATGCGCCACCCTGTATGTGGATCCGAATCCTGATCCAGTACAAAAATATTCATAATTTCATTTCAACCCCTGTCACGTGCACACCGGCCTGCTAGTGAAAATTAACGTGCATTTTTAATGTCTGTTCATGTGTTGCCAACAATCGCAATAGGTGTCGTTATTTCTGGTCAAATAAGCACACATCTTACTGTTGGTGGCTAAGCAATTGATAATTAAGCTGTATTCGTGGATGATAAAAGAAGGACGGTAGGTGTGTCGTTCGATTGTCGCTCAGGCACAAAAATTTGTATCCTTATTTTACATTGAAACACCTAGCAGCTGGTAAGAAAAACCGACACGTAACATTTGATTTTATTTAGTTAACAGTCCGATTATGTGTTGTGTTCGTATATCCAATACAGAACTTGACATCGTGCGCTTCACCTTTATATGCATGCACACTATCTTACTTCTGAGTGGAGGTATATCACACATCTTTCGTGGTTAGTTAACAGGGACGAAAGGGTCTTGATAGGAGTCCCTGTTTATTACAAAAACTGTCGTCTTTTATTTTCAAGTTTAGATTTCGTTACTGATATTGGGGAAAATTTCGGTAGTTCATGCCTGTTCATGGCTAGTCAGCTATATGATATGATTAGACTAATACTTGTTCCATAGATTATGAATATGACATTTCGTAATGATGTGGAACGTGTCTTTTTAATGAAAGATTTCTTTACATGCCATGACTCAATTTCTTTACAACAATTTTTTTTATCACACACGCACACATTCTTTTTTTATTTTTATTTGTTTCTTATGCTCGACTATTTGCGAGACACAAAAACGTCAGTCAATGAGTTTCTTAGTTTTGAGTACACTTACGAAAGAAATATAAAAACAATTATGAGAGTTACTGATTTATTATGCTTAGTTTTCAGTCAATTCTATTATTAGTAACTACGCTCCAGTCCGTAAACCTAGTTACAGAAATGTGAATCAGACGGATTACTTTCTCCAGGCCGTGCCAGCCGCGTCTTTGAGATGCCTGCTATGGTCACTTCCCAGCCCTCTGTAGGAACGCATCATTTCGTCTTCTTCCTGCTGGTACTGTATCTGAGATTTGGCAACAAGGCAACGTATGTTTGGCAACTCTGTGATCACGAGTTACTTCCTGGTGTGCACGGAATTAAGGCTCAAAGTTCACTTGATTTTTCCTGTCATTTCCATTGAATAATCTGAGTTATTATCGCTTGAGGTGTAACAAAAGATTCTAAATTTACGGTTTTCAGCCCAGGAAAATAGTTGCACGTGAAAATCGCAACTAATCTCGTCCTTTAAATAGCGGTTTACGAGTTCTAGCCACTATTGGCCTCGTAAAAAGAAGCGTAGGAACATGCATCTTCCCTAGATCTGCAGTAACGTGCTAACCTCTGAGAAAGCGTCTGTTATGGTTTGTGGTCCCAGTCTTGCTGAGTGTAATGCTTTTATCCCTTCTGTGAAAGACCTGCAAGCAGTCAGATCAAACATCGATAAGGAAATCGCAAGAAAATACTTTCGGCTCATAGAGCAATGCTGCACAACAGGTAAGGCCTCTTTCCGCTGCTGACAAGCAAATTTTGAGTTTCTAGGAATGCATAACTTTATTTATGAAATGCCACATTTGCATGCTACTTGAGTATGACACAGCATACCAATCAAACACAGACCCCATCGAAATCTAAGTGAATAGTATTTTACTAATTCGTGCCGATAGAGGCACGCTTGTGTACAGATACTCAGTTTTATTGAAACAGAGTCTCGTCGTAAGGTTATCGTGGGTAGTTTTATTTCATTTCTTATAATACAGTGCACAGTTTTTGTAAGGTTTCTTTTAGTGTTGTTAAAACATGAGAGAGATATTAATCATCAACGATATATGCGAATTTTCTGATGTTGTCTATAACAGTCTGACAATGCACATGCAGTTTATTGATTACATGCATGTAGAAAACTTGTTCTGAATTAAAGCTGTCAAACAAGGTTTGATGAAGAATAAAATGCCACTACCACACGACAGTTAGTGTAGAAAATACCTTTCTGACGTATTTCGGCACCATGCGCTCTCCCCATACATATTACAAAAGTTTCGAGATGCTTCTACTGCCTGGCCGTCTATTAAACCTGAAAAGAACAAAATGTCGCAGAAGTTAGCCCTTTTTCCACATGCAACTATTTTGGGTCGAGAAGCGAGGGGAATTATATTCAAAGTTCCATTAGACTGATAACTTCTGAGAGACAGACAGTCCTCGATGGTGAGTGTTCATCGGAGGTGAGGGTATCATCTGGAGTGCCCCAGGGAAGTGTGGTAGGTCCGCTGTTGTTTTCTATCTACATAAATGATATTTTGGATAGAGTGGATAGCAATGTGCGGCTGTTTGCTGATGATGCTGTGGTTTACGGGAAGATGTCGTCGTTGAGTGACTGTAGGAGGATACAAGATGACTTGGACAGGATTTGTGATAATCTCAAGTTGCTCTGTACTCACCGTTTTAATGATGGTACTATAGCCCCGCCACTGCCAAATAACTGATGTATTACACGCCAGTACCAATGTTCCCAGAGGTAACCGCTATTAACAGATGTCCGATGACGAAAGGTGATGACGTCGACATCGTTACAAGTATTGTCTTAGCTGTTGTGGTATTCACTCCCAAGACTGGTTTGGTGCAGCTCTCCACGCTACCCTCTCCTGCACAAGCCTCTACATCTCCGATTAACTACTGCAACCAGCATTCTTCTGAATCTGCTTACTGCATTCATCTCTACGGTTTTTACCCTCCTCCCCCTATCCTTCCCGCTAGTATTAAATTGGTGATCCCATGATGCCTCCGAATGTGCCCTACCAACCGAATCCTTCTTCTGGTCCGGTTGTGCCACAAATTTCTCTTATCCCCAATTCTATTGAGTGCCTCCTCATTACTTACGTTAAGTACCCATCTAATCTTCAGCATTCTTCTGTAGCACCACATTTCAAAAGCTTCTATTCTCTTCTTATCTGAACTGTTTATCGTCCATGTTTCACTTCCATATATGGCTACACTCCATACAAATGCATTCAGAAGGGACTTACTGACACATCTATACTCGATGCTAATAAATTTCCCTTCTTCAGAAACGCTTTTCTTCCCCTTGCCAGTGTACATTTTATATCCTCCCTACTTCGATCATCATCACTTATTTTGCTTCACAAATAGCAATACTCATCTACTACTGTAAGTATCTCGTTTCCTAATCTAATCCCCTCAGCTTCACCTGGTTTAATTCAACTTCATTCTATTATACTCGTTTTGCCTTTGTTGATGTTTATCTTATATCCTTACTGCAAGACACTGTTCATTCCGTTCAGCTGCTCTTCCTAGTCCTTTGCTGTCTCTGACGGAATAACAGTGTCATCGGTGAACATCCAAGCTTTTATTTCTTCTACCTGGAGGTCAATTCCTGCTCCAAATTTATCTTTTGTTTCTTTTACTGCTTGCTCAGTATACAAATTAAACATCACCTGGGATACGCTACGACCCTGTCTCACTTCCTCTCAGGCACTGCTTCCCTTTCGAGCCACTCGACCCTTTCTGTACAAACTATGAATAGCTTTTCGCTCCCTGTATTTTACCCCTGTCACCTTTAGAATTTGATGGGGAGTATTCCATTCAACATTGTCTAAACCTTTTTCTAAGTTTACAAATGCTATAAAGGTGGGTTTGCCTTCCCTTAATCTTTCTTCTGTGAGAAGTCGTGAGAAAAGTATTGCCTCGAGTGTTCCTAAATTTCTCCTGAAGCCAAATTGATCTTCCCCGAGGTCGACTTCTACCAGTTTTTACATTTTTCTTTAAGTTATTCGTGTTAGTGATTTTGCAACCGTGACTTATTAAAGTAACAGATCGGTAATTTTCACATCTGAGAGCACCTGATTTCTTTGGAATTTGAATTTTTACATTCTTTTTGAAGACTGAGGGTATTGTGCCTGTCTCACACACTCTACTCACCAGATGGAAGACTTTTGTCATGGCTTGCTCTCATAAGGCTATCAATACCTCTAAAACAATGTTGTCTACTGCCGGGGAATGGTTTCGACTTACGCCTTTCGGTTCTTTGTCAATCTCTTCACGCAGTATCATGTTTCCCTTATCATCTTTATCTACATCCTCTTCCATTTCCATAATATTGCCCCCAAGTGCATCTCCCTTTTATAGACTCCTTCCATCTTTCCACTTTCCCTTCTTTGCCTAGGACTAGTTCTCCATCTGAGCTCTTGATATTCATACAGGTGGTTCTCTTTTCTCCTAAGGTCTCTTGATTTTCGTGTATATAGCACGTATCTTACCCCTCGTGACATTTGTCCACTAGCCATCCCTGCTTAGCCATTTTGCACTTCCTGTCGATCTTTCGTTTACTGCATTTTTAGATTTTGTCCTTTCATCGATTAAAGTCAATTTCTCTTGTGCTACCCAAGGATCTCTACTAGGCATCGTCTTTTTACGTACTTGATTCTCTGTTGCATCCACAGTTTTATCTCTCAAACCTACCCACTCTCCTTCTACTGTATTCCTAACGCCTGTTCTTGTCATTGGTTCGCTAATGCTCCCGTTGTAACTCTGAACAATCTTTGCCTCTTTCAGTTGATCCAGATCCCATCTCCTTAAGATCCTACCTTTTTGCACTTTCTTCAGTTTTAATCTGCAGTTCATAACCAATAAATTGTGGTCAGCGTCCACATTTGACCCTGGGGATGTCTTACAATTTAAAACCTGGTTACGAAATCTCTGACTTACCACTTCATAATAAATCTGAAACCTTCCGGTCTCTCCAGGTTTCTTCTTTCATGATTCTGAAACAAAGCGGTAGCTATTGTTAAAGTATCCTCTGTGCAAACTTTTGCCAGGCGGCTTCGGGCTTCCTCTGTCATTCCTTTCCCCCTTCCATATTAACCTACTACTTTTCCTTCTCTTTCTTTTCCTACTATCGATTTCCAGTACTCTGTTGTTGTTGTAGTCTTCAGTCCAGAGGCTGGTTTGATGCAGCTCTCCATGCTACTCTATTCTGTGCACGATTCTTCATCTCCCAGTACCTACTGCAGCCTACATCCTTCTGAATCTGTTTAGTGTATTCACCACTTGGTCTCCGTCTATGATTTTTACGCTCCACGTTGCCCTCCAATACTAAATTCGTGATCCCCTGATGCTTCAGAATATGTCCTACCATCCGATCCCTTCTTCTAGTCAAGTTGTGCCACAAATTCTTCTTCTCTCCTCTCCAGTACCCTATGACTATTAAATTTTCGTCTCCCTTAACTATCTGAATGATTTGTTTTATTTCATCATAGGTGCCATCTATCTCCTCCTCATTTGTTGAGCAAGTTAGCATATAAACGTCTATAGAGGTGGTGGATGTGGGCTTCTTGTTTGTCTTGGTTACAATAACGCGTTCACTATGCGTTTCATAGTAGCCTATCCGTATTCCTTCTTTTATTCATTATTAAATCTACTGCCGTATTACCCCTAGTTGATTTTGTATTTCTAACCCTGTATGTACCTGACGGAAGGTCATGTTCTTTATGCCACCGAACGTCAATAATTCCCACTGCAGCTAACATTAACTTATCCATTTCCCTTCTTAAATTTTCTAACATACCTGTCCGATTAAGGGATCTGACTTTCCATGCTCCGATCCGTAGAACGCTAATTTCGTTCCTCCTCAAAACGTCTTCGTGAATAGTCCCCGCCCGGAGATCTCAATGGGAGACTATTTACCTCCGGAATGTTATACCCAAGAGGATGTTATCGTCATTTAACCATATAGTAGATCTGTATGCCGTCGGAAAATTACGGCTGTAATTTCCGGTCGCTGTCAGCCGTTCGCAGTACCAGCACAGCAAGGCCGTGTTGGTTGATGTTAGAATGCCAGATCAGTCAGTCACCCAGACTGTTGCCTGCAACTACTGAAAAGGCTGCTGCCCCTCTTCAGGAACCACACATTTGTCTGGCCTCTCAACAGATACCCCTCCGTTGTGGTAGGTGCCACGGTACGGCTATCTGTATCTCTGAGGCTCGTAAGCCTGCCCCCCAACGGTAAGGTCCATTTTTCATGACAAGTATTATTGAGCGTAAAATAACCTGAAACATATATGTCTGTCATCTTTACATTTGACTCGTCAGACTTCCTGTTTGACCATGAAAAATAGTTCAAATGGCTCTGAGCACTATGCGACTTAACTTCTCAGGTCATCAGTCGCCTAGAACTTAGAACTAATTAAACCTAACTAACCTAAGGACATCTCACACACCTATGCCCGAGGAAGGATTCGAACCTGCGACCGTAGCGGTCGCTCGGTTCCAGACTGAAGCGCCTAGAACCGCACGGCCACTCCGGACGGCCGTTTGACGATGAAATTCCAGCACTCTAGCTAGTAGGAAGTTATATATATTCATAGGCCTTATGCCTCCTGTTTAATCTCCTTTAGAGTCACAGCGCTGAAAAATTAATGTGGATGCTAGACATATTTGTTCTAACAACCTTTTACATGAAGGTGTTTCCTGCAGGTAGACTTTTCAATTTTTTGTATGGATTTACCACCGATTTGCACAATGCCTTATTCACAACTTGGGTCGATGGCTTCGTGGGGTATGCCCACAGTCGAACTCTAACATTAGGTCTTCCCAACTGAAATCTTGATTCATCTTAACAGGCCAGGATTTCTCAGTCGTCTGGCGCGCATCCGATATTGTCACGAGACCAGCAGAGGCGTTGCAGACGGTGCTGTGCTATCACAAAGGCTTTCGCGTCAGTCGCCTGCTGCCATATCCTTCGCTAAACCGTCCTAAAGGATACGCTCGTCGTACGTCCTACATTAATTTCTGCCGTTATTTCAAGCAGTGTTGCTTGTGTTAGCACTAACAATAAGAACGCCACTGCTCTCGGTCGTTAAGTGAAGGTGGTCGGCCACAATGTTGTCCGTGGTGAGACTTAATGCAACAAATATGGCGTTCTCCGCACGCTGTTGACACTTTGCATTTCGGAATATTGAATTGCCTAATGATTTCCTAAATGGAATGTCCCATGCGCCTCGCTCCAACTACCATTAGGCTTTCAAATTATGTTAGTTCCCGTCGTGCGGCCATATTGACATCGGAAACCTTTTCACACGAATCACTTGATTACAAAGGACAGCTCCACCAATGCACTGCCCTTTTATACCTCGTATACGCGATACTATCGCCTATCTTTATACGAGCATATCATGATTTTTGTTACCTCCGTGTATGTCCCATAAATGATCGATGGGATTCATGTAGGGTGATCTGGATGGCGGAATCATTCCCTCGAATTCGAATTGTCCTCAGTGCTCTTCAAACCAATCGCGAGCTGCTGTACTCCGGTGATATGCCACGTCGTCATACATAAAAATTTCATCGTTGTTTGGGAGTATGAAGTCCATAACTGCCACAGTTGGTCTCCAAGTAACCGAACATAGCCATTCCCTGTGAGAGATCGGTTCAAGTGGATCATTCCATGTAAACAAAGCCCACCCAATTATGAAGCCAGCACCAGCTTGCACAAGCCTTGTTGACCATTTGAGTGCATTTCTTTGTGGGGTCTGAGCCACGCTGGAACCTTACCATCAGCCCTTATCAACTGAAACCTGGAATAAGACCAGGTCACGGTTTTCAAGTCTTCTAGGGTCCAACCGACATAGTCATGAGCTCAAGAGTCGGGCCGTAGGTGATGTCTTTACTGTCGGAGAAAGCATTAGTGTGGGTGATCTGCTGCCATAACCCATTAACGCCAAACTTCGCGACAGTGTCCTAACGAATACGTTCGTCGTTCGCACCACATTGATTTGTGCGGTTATTTTACACACTGTTGCGTGTCTGTTAGCACTGACAACTCTACGCAAACGCCGCTGCTCCCGGTCGTTAAGTAAAGGGCGTCGGCCACTGCCTTCTCTGTGATGAGCGGTATTGCTTGAAACATGGTATTTTCGGCACACGCTTGACACTGTGCATCTTGTAATATTGAATTCCATAATGATTTCTGAAATGGACTGTCGCATGCGTGTAACTCCAACTACCATTCCGCATTCAAAGACTGCTAAATTCCCGTCGTGTGGTCATAATCGCGGGGATGGTAGTCACAGCGATAATACGAATGATAATATCACTGCTAGCTAGCTGACGATATTAAAACATTATTTAGTACTTGTGAGGTCAACTTCTTTTCGCTTAGATCGTCTGAAAACAAGCGATCTTGTCCTAGAAGCCGGCCGGAGTGGCCGTGAGGTTCTGGGCGCTACAGTCTGGCGCTACGGTCGCAGGTTCGAATCCTACCTCGGGCGTGGATGTGTGTGATGTCCTTAGGTTAGTTAGGATTAAGTAGTTCTAAGTTCTAGGCGACTGATGACCTCAGCAGGTAAGTCGCATAGTGCTCAGAGCCATTTGTCCTAAAAGTTCACTCCCTCAAAAGTAATTATTACAGACCCCTCCTTATTACTCAAGCGAATAATCTAATCATTATTTTGTAGTTGTTATAGTGTTCTGAAGCAAGCGACAATGATTGTTACTCACAGATAACGTAAGAACTTTCCCCCCTTCTAACAGCCGTGTACCGCAAGTCTCTAGAGGAACGGAAGGTTCCAAATGATTGGAAAAGAGCACAGGTAGTTCCAGTTTTCAAGAAGGACCGTCGAGCAGATGTGCAAAAGTATAGGCCTATTTCTCTGACATCGATCTGTTGTAGAATTTTAGAACATGTTTTCAGCTCGCGTATCATGTCATTTCTGGAAATCCAGAATCTACTCTGTAGGAATCAACATGGATTCCGGAAACAGCGATCGTGTGGGACCCAGCTCGCTTTATTTGTTCATGAGACCCACAAAATATTAAATACCCGCTCCCAGGTAGGTGCCATTTTCCTCGACTTCCGGAAGGCGTTCTGTACAGTTCCGCACTATCGCCTTATAAACAAAGTAAGAGCCTACGGAATATCAGACCAGCTGTGTGGTTGGACTGAAGAGTTTTTAGAAAACAGAACACAGCATGTTGTTCTCAATGGAGAGACGTCCACATACGTTAAAGTAACCTCTTGCGTGCCACAGGGGAGTGTTGTAAGACCATTGCTTTTCACAATATATATAATTGACCTAGTACTTACTGTCGGAAGTTCCATGCGGCTTTTCGCGGATGATGCTGTAGTACACAGAGAAGTGACAGCATTAGAAAATTGCAGCGAAATGCAAGAAGATCTACAGCGGGTAGGCACTTGGTGCAGCGAGTTTCAACTGACCCTTAACATAGACAAATGTAATGTATTGCGAATACATAGAAAGAAGGATCCTTTATTGTATGATTATATATAGCGGAACAAACACTGGTAGCAGTTAATTCTGTAAAATATCAGGGAGTATGCGTGCGGAACGATTTGAAGTGGAATGATCATATAAAATTAATTGTTGGTAAGGCGGGTGCCAGGTTGAGATTCATTGGGAGAGTCCTTATAAAATGTAGTCCATCAACAATGGAGGTCGCTTACAAAGCACTCGTTTGACCTATACTTGAGTATTGCTGATCAGTGTGGGATCCGTACCATGTCGGGTTGACAGGGGAGATAGAGAAGATCCAAAGAAGAGTGGCGCGTTTCGTCACAGGGTTATTGGTAAGCGTGGTAGCGTTACGGAGATGTTTAGCAAACTCAAGTGGCAGACCCTGCAAGAGAGGCGCTATGCATCGCGGTGTAGCTGTCCAGGTTTCGAGAGGGTGCGTTTCTGGATGAGGTATCGAATGTATTGCTTCCCCCTACTTATACCTCCCGAGGAGATCACGAATGTAAAATTAGAGAGATTCGAGCGCGCACGGAGGCTTTCAGACTTTCGTTCTTCCCGCGAACCATATGCGACTGGAACAGGAAAGGGAGGTAAAGGGCCCTCCACCACACACCGTTGGTTGGCTTGCGGAGTATAAATGTAGATGTAGATGTAGAATGTATATACAGTAATGCTTGTTTCAGTAACTGATATACTACTGTTGCAATTGTGAAAAAAAAATTTGTTTTTCACGTTGACACTATTACTACTGTTTAGCAGAACTTTTTTCTGTAATGATGGTGTATTGCTAGGGTTATTAGGAATGTAATTAACTTGCATGAGAAGTTAAAGTCTTAAATACTGCTTTGGGCATATGAGTAAAGGTAATAAATCTTCCTTAATACCATTAGTCTAAAAAATAAAAGGTAAATTCAAGTTCAAAGTTGGTCACTACCGTCTAATCATTACAGCTTGCCTGTACAAAAGCATGGACCGACAAATCAACCAATTTGCCGGTATCCACTTAGAAATGCTCATGGGTTGGCGAAAACGACACGGTAGCTTAAACTTGGAACAACGATTTACGGGTGCAGTTTAATAAAGTACCACTCCCTAAAACTCAGACGGGGACAAAGGCTGTAATTGCTTTCGACCAGGACAACAACGGAGTAACCCGTTTTCGCTTTCCATTCACGAAATAAATCGTTTTAATTAAACACAACAGCGTGTATGAAACAATTTTTCGCTCTGTTATCGCAGCTGTGGCGGCGGCGCCCCCGATAAGAGATTTAAATGCTCCCGTCGCCTGATCGTAAATAACGCCGGCCCATCGTGCCGCTGCACAGTTTGACAAGCGCAGCGCCAAGGGTGCTAACGGCAGCGCTGGATGCCCAGTCCCCGGGTTTGTGCGCGGCTGAATTGCAGCTCCGCTTGGCAGACATCCACCAGCAATAAAGCCAGTATCACTCATTCATCCATCCAAGACCATACGATCGTCCCCACGTTAGACCGTTGAACAATAGTTGGGCTGTCATACGATTCGTGATAATCCCCTAGTCCGCAGCTGGTGGTCGTGCGGTATCGTTCTCGCTTCCCGCGCCCGGGTTCCCGGGTTCGATTCCCGGCGGGGTCAGGGATTTTCTCTGCCTCGTGATGACTGGGTGTTGTGTGATGTCCTTAGGTTAGTTAGGTTTAAGTAGTTCTAAGTTCTAGGGGACTGATGACCATAGCTGTTAAGTCCCATAGTGCTCAGGGCCATTTTTGATAATCCCCCCCCCCATATCCCCCTAACCCCGACAGTCCGCCAAAGAAAGCATATTAGTTAAGATGTTTATAATATTAGATGTATAGGTTAAAATATCTAATTTTTGGAGAATTAAGTAGAATAAAAACTAAAGGCTTCTGAACTGTCGAGGCATTCAAAAAATTTCCAAGAAATGATTAACATGGATGTTTTGCTTGGGGGCCTGCATATACGGGTTGGCGTACGGCTGGACTGGCTGTAGAGAATTTTACAGCCAGGAAAAGACGTGTCTCTGCAGGCTACACGCACCTACTGTCAGCAAAAAAACGGACACGTTTTGTGAGTCCACAGGTTGTAAGTCAAGATAGAAAGGGAACAAAAGGCCTCCCACTATGATAAAATAACAGGAAGACCGACGCACCGAAATCGGGTGGAAATGGTAGAAAGCGACAGCAATGTACAGGGTGATCAAAAGGTCAGTATAAATTTCAAAACTGAATAAATCACGGAATAATATAGATACAGAGGTACAAATTGACACACATGCTTGGAATGACATGGGGTTTTATTAGAACAAAAAAAAGTTCAAAAAATGTCAGACATCTGATCAGAATAGCTATAATTACCATAACAAAGTAAGACAAAGCAAAGATGATGTTCTTTACAGGAAATGCTCAATATGTCCACCATCATTCCTCTATAATAGCTGTAGACGTGGAGTAACTCGAGGAGTAATGTTGTGAACAGCACTGTAAAGCATGACTGGAATTATGGTGAGGGATTGGCGTCGGATGTTGTCTTTCAGTATCCCTAGAGATGTCGGTCGATAACGATACACTTGCGACTTCAGGTAACCCCAAAGCCAATAATCGCACAGACTGAGGACTGGGGACCTGAGAGGCCAAGCGTGACGAAAGTTGCGGCTGAGCACACGATCATCACCAAACGACGCTTGCAAGAGATCTTTTACGCGTCTAGCAATACATGTTTTTTTTTGTTCTTATAAAACCCCATGTCATTCCAAGCATGTGTGTCAATTTTTACCTCTCTATCTACTTTGTTCCGTGGTTTATTAAGTTTTCAAATTTATACTGACTTTTTGATCACCCGGTACTTACACTGCCAAAAGAGACTGAGACACCCAAAAGGAGAGGAGGAAACCTAACGATACTTCACGGGTTGACAGAGTGTATGATGTTATTTTAATGAATTGAGTCCCACCTACAAGTAACTTGTTAATACAAGCTGACTTTTCAGTAAGACGTTGCCCCCTTTTCTGGCTTGGATCCATGCACTGATTCGCTTATGAACGGTGTCATAATGGCATTATAATCCCCAACTATTGTAAGTGGTTCATGATATCGTGGATATTAGTAATAGGACTTTGTTGTCAACCGAGCTGGGCCCATACATAATCTGTCGGGGACAGATCTGTGGTTCTTATCGGCCGTAGGAGAACGTCAGTATCTCGCAGCCAGTTCACAGAGACAAGCGCCAAGAGAAAACGTGCAACGATATTTTGTAAATGGTCACATGGCAACTGTGGTCTGGGGTAGCGTCTTTGATTCGTAATCAAAATGCTTTCAGTGCCAGGTTCAAATCCTACCGCTGCTTAAATTTTCATTTATAAGCGGCATTGGCGGCCGAAGACTTACGGCATAAGACGTCACCCTCATTCTGCCGGCGGCCTTTTCAAAGAGGGCTGAAGAGCTGACAGAGGTTCAGGTCACTCTCTTGTTGTAGTGGTGGGCCACTGCCCCTGAAGGCGGAACAATCAGCAATGATCAACGGCCTGTAATTGAAGAAGGCGTCATGATGATCTCTCGATTGGCAAAAGCTTCCCGAATAGTCCCCCATTCGCATCTCCGGGAGGGGACTGCCAAGGGGGAGGTAACCATGAGAAAAAGAGTGAATAATCAACGAAAGGAGAACGTTCTACGAGTCGGGGTGTGGAATGTCAGAAGCTTGAAAGTGGTAGGGAAACTAGAAAATCTCAAAAGGGAAATGCAAAGGTGCAATCAAGATAGAGTAGGGGTCAGTGAAGTGAAGTGGAAAGTAGACAAGGATTTCTGGTCAATAGAGTATAGGGTAACATCAACAGCAGCAGCAGAAAATGGTATAACGAGAGTAGGATTCGTTATGAATAGGAAGGTAGGGCAGGGAGTGTGTTACTGTGAACAGTTCAGTGACCGGGTTGTTCTTATCAGAATCGACAGCAGACCAACACTGACAACGATAGTTCAAGTATACATGCCGATGTCACAAGCTAAAGATGAAGAGATAGAGAAAGTGTGGGATATTGAAAGGGTAATATAGTATGTAAAGGGGGGTGAAAATCTAATAGTCATGGGGGACTAGAATGCAGTTGTAGGGGAAGGAGTAGAAGGAATGTTTACAGGAGAATATGGGCTTGGAACAAGGAATGGGAGATGAGAAAGGCTAATTGAGTTCCGTAACAAGTTTCAGCTAGTAATAGCGTATACTCTGTTCAAGAATCACAAGAAGAGGAGGTATACTTTGAAAAGGCAGGGTGATACGGGAAGATTTCAGTTAGATTACATCATGGTCAAAGTGAGATTCCGAAATCAGATACTGAATTGTAAGGTGTACCCAGGAGCCGATATAGACTCGGATCAAAATATCGTAGTGATAAAAAGTATGCTGAAGTTTAAGACATTAGTCAGGAAGAATCAATACGCAAAGAACTGGGATACGGAAATACTAAGGAATGACGAGATACGCTTGAAGTTCTTTAAGGCTCTAGATACAGCAATAAGGAATAGCTCAGTAGGCAGTACAGTTGAAGAGGAATGGACATCTATAAAAAGGGCCATCACAGATGTTGGGAAGGAAAACATAAGTACAGAAGAAGGTAGCTGTGAAGAAACCATGGGTAACAGAAGAAATACTGCAATTGATCGATGAAAGGAGGAAGTACATAAATGTTCCGGGAAACTTAGGAATACAGACATACAAGTCGCTTAGGAACGGAATAAATAGGAAGTGCAGCGAAGCTAAGACAATGGCTGCTGGAGAAATGTGAAGTCATCGGAAAAGAAATGACTGTCGGAAGGACAGACTCAGCATTTAGAAAAGGCAAAACAACCTTCAGTAACATTAAAAGCAAGGGTGATAACATTAAGAGTGCGGATAGGGGGCAAGAATACACTGAAAGCCTCTATGAGGGGTAAGACTTACCTGATGTGATAGAAGAAGAAACAGGATTAGATTTAGAAGAGATAGGGGATCCAGGATTAGAATCAGATTTTAAAGGAGCTTTGGAGGACTTAAGATCAAAGAAGGCATAAAGGACAGATAATATTCAATCAGAATTTCTAAAATCATTGGGAGAAGTGGCAACAAAACGATTATATAAGTTGGTGTGTAGAATGTATGAGTCTGGCGACATACCATCTGAATTTCGGAAAATCATCATCAACACAATTCCGAAGACGGCAAGAGCTGGCAATTGCGAGAATCATCACACAATCAACAGCTCATGCATCCAAGTTGCTTACAAGAACAGTATACAGAAGAATGGTAAAGGAAATTGAGGAAGTGCTAGATGACGATCAGTCGGGCATTAGGAGAGGTAAAGGCAACAAATGGTTCAAATAGCTCTGAGCACAATGGGACTTAACATCTGAGGCATCAGTTCCCTAGAACTGAGAACTACTTAAACCTAACTTAAACCTAACTAACCTAAGGACATCACACACATCTATGCCTGAGGCAGGATTCGAGCCTGCGACCGTAGCGGTCGCACGGTTCCAGACTGAAGCACCTAAAACCGCTCGGCCACATCGGCCGGCTAAAGGCAACAGAGAGGCAATTCTGACTCGCGGGTAATAATGGAAGCTAGACCAAAGAAAAATCAAGACACGTTCATAGGATTTGTCGACCTGGAAAAAGCGTTCGTCAATGTAAAATCGTGCTATATATTCGAAATTCTGAGAAAAGGAGCGGTAAGCTATAGGGAGAGACAGGTCATATACAATATGTGCAAGAGCCAAGAGGAAGTAATTAGAGTGGACGACCAAGAACGAATTGCTCCCATTAAAAAGGGTGTAAAACAAGGATGTAGCCTTTCACCCCAACTGTTCAATCTGTACACCGAGGAAGCAGTGATGGAAATAAAAGAAAGGATATCAATGATACGATTCGCTGGTGTTATTGCTTTCTTGACTGAAAGTGAAGAAGAATTACATGATCTGCTGAACGGAATGAACAGTCTAATGAGTACAGAAAATGGATTGAGAGTAACTCGAAGAAATACGAAGGTAATGAGAAGTAGCAGAAATAAGAACAGCGAGAAACTTAACATCAGGATATATGGTCACAAAGTAGATTAAGGAATTCTGCTATCTAGGCAGTAAAATAGCCAGTAAAATAACGAAGCAAGGAGAACATGAAAAGGAGACTAGCAATGACAAAAAGGGCATTCCTGGCCAAGAGAAGTCTACTAATTTCAAATATCGGCCTTAATTTGAGGAAGAAATATCTGGGAATGTATGTCTTCAGTACAAGTATACGGTAGTGAAACATGGACAAAACCGAAAAAGGAGAGCATCGAAGCATTTGAGATGTCGTGCTACAGACGAATGTTGAAAATTAGGTGGAATGATAAGGTAACGAATGAGGAGGTTTTGCGCAGAATCGGAGAGGAACATGTGGAAAACACTGATAAGAAGAAGGGACAGGATGATAGGACATCTGTTAAGACATGAGGGAATGACGTCTGTGGTACTAGAGGTAGCTGTAGAGGGCAAAAAATTGAAGAAGACAGAGGTTGGAATACATCACCAAATAATTGAGGACGTAAGTTTTAAGTGCTACACTGAGATGAAGAGGTTAACTCAGGAGAGGAATTCGTGGCGGGCCGCATCAAACCAATCAGAAGACTGATGACCAAAGAAAAAAAAAACAAAAAGAAACATGATAATATCACAGGATGTAACACATGATGACGCAGGAGTTCCTTCAATCGTTACCACCTGTGACTTGACGTAATACCCCTTAGCTTCACACAGGACTAGCGCCGCTGTGCATTTCCTAGCACTGGCGGAATTGATTGCCGCCAAATTCACCAAAGATGATCACCCGGGGTGGTGCAGGATCGCGTGAATCATTACTGAACACAGTACCACGTCATTAATCAGCAGTTCAGTTACCTGTTACGGCATCATCCCAGACGCAAAAGTTTCTGTTGTGGTGTTAACGGCAGACGATGCACGGGACGGTAATTCCTAGTTCGCCTCACCTAGTTTCCGACCAATGTTGTGATATATTATACAATGCTGTACTATTCGTTGCATAGTTCTGAGATTTCTTCCTCAAATTAAGGCCAGTGTCTGACAATAGTAGACTGCTCTAGGATAGGAACGTACATTTACCCAATGCTAGTCTGCTTTTAATGCCCTTTCTGCTCCGTCCGTGATGAATTATTTTGCCGCCTGGGTTGCTAATTCCTTAACTTCATCTACTTCGTGATCACCAACTATAACGCGAATTTTATCGATTTTCTCATTTCTGGTACTTCTAGTTACTTCCATCTTTCTTCGAATTACTCTCAATACACATTCTCTGTTCATTAGACTCTTCATTTCATTCAACAGATCCTCAATATCCTCTTCACTTTCACTGTCATCGACCAGTGTATCACTGATATCCTTTTTTGCTGTATTTTAATCCCTCTCTGGACCCTTTTATTTCCGTCATTGCTTCAGCGAAGTACAGATTGAACAGCGGGGGTGAAACCCTATTACCCATCCAATAAATGTAACTCCAACCTATGCCCAGAGTGTGGGACTTCGACTGGTTTGACTTCCAATGATAAAATACCAACGGCCGTTATTTTGATTTTATTGGTTGGGCAACCAGTTTCTGCATTACATTGTGCCATCTTCAGGCGTGCATGTATCGAGTAGCCCTCATGTTAGAAACCAATGCAGCACTGCCAACAGGTAAAGATTTTTTTCCCATACCACTGACTTGCTGACAGCTGTCCAAGGAGCGCGTATACCCTTGGGAAAAAAGTCTTCACGATACCAGTTGACAGTGCTGCATTGGTTTCCAACACGAGGGTCAATCGATATAGGCAGACCTGAAGATGGTATAATGTAATGCCGAAACTGGTTGGCTAACAAATAAAACCAAAATAACGGTAGTTGGTACTTTATTATTGGACATTACCGGTCCTTCCCTATACCTTACCTTTATTTTTTCAGAATTCCGAACATCTTACACCATTTTCCAGGTCGACAAATTATAGGACAGTGTTCCAATTTTTCTTCAGTTGTGTTTCCTTTATCAAAGCAACGTCAGATCTGGCTCTCTGGTGTCATTTTCTATTTTAAAGGCAATCTGATCGACATGTATCATGTCCTCAGTTCCCTTGTCCATTCTTCTGTTCATTATTTTTCCAGCAACTTGAACGCAAAAGCTGTCAAACTGATCGTACTTGTCTGCTCTTGCTATCTTCGGAATTGTGTGGATGACGTTTCTCCCAAAGTCCGATGGTATATCGTCAATCTCATACATTCTGCACATCAACCTGATTAATTGTTTTGTTGCCAGTTCTCCCACTGGTTTCAGAAAAACCGATGGAATGTTATCCATCCATTCTGCCTTATCTGATCTTAAGTCTTCCAAAACTCTTTTACATTCTGATTCTAATACTTCATCCGCTATCCCTTCCCTGTTGATTCCTGTTTCTTTTTCTATAACGTCATCAGATAAGTCTTCCCACTAGTAGAGGCCTTCAATGTACTCCTTCCGGCCATCTGCCCTCGACCCTGAATTTAACAGTGAAGTTACCATTGCTCTCTTAATATTGCCATCCTTGCTTTCTATTTCACTGAAGACTGGTTTGACTTTTTTGTATGTTGAGTGCTTCCCACCAACATTTCTTTTTCGATTTCTTCACTCTTTTGAAGTAGCAATTTTGTCTTAGCTTCCCTGCACTCCCTATTAATGTCATACCTAAGAGACTTGAGTTTCTGTAATCGGGAATATCCCTCAAGATTTTTGTACTTCCTTCTTTCGTAGATCAACTGAAGTATTTCTACTGTTACCTTCCTTGTACATGTGTTTCTTTCCAACTTCTGTATTTCGCTTTTTACAGATTTTGATTCCCCTTTAATTGGCCTACTTAGTTACTCGTAGTCGCAGTATCTGTAGCCTCAGAGAACTTCAAGTGTGTCAATTCCTTCCTTAGTACTTCCGTATCCCACTTTCTTGCCCGTTGATTTTTCCTGATTAGTTTCTTGAACTTCAGCCTAGTTTTCATCATCACCGAACTGTGATTTGAGTCTATGCCCGCTCCTGGGTAAACTTTGCAATCCAATACGTGATTTAGAAATGTCTCTCTGACCATGATGCAATCTATTTGAAATCTTTCCGTATCCTCGGCCTATTCCAAATATACCTGCCCTTGTTGTGATTCTTGAACAGAGTATCGGCTACAACTAGCTGAAATCTGTTGTAGAACTGAACTGGTCATTCTCCTCCCTCGTTCCTACTACCAATTCGATATTCTCCCGTAAATCTTTCTTCTACTCCCTCACCTACAACTGTATTCAAGTCCTTCATGACTATTAGATTTTCATCTCACCTAATAACGAGCATCAAAATCGATTCAGGGTTTCGTGGACACAGAGTTGTCGTATCGAGATTGAATACTGTAATCACCAAATTCTCGAAAAATAAGCGAAAAATAAATCTATTCAAAATAGCAGATAAAAATTCACTTGACGCCTCCTAAGAGACAATCTCCACTCATTGCAAATTAATAGTGTATGTGTAGACCAGATGTGGCTTAAATTCAAAGAAATAATGTCGGCAGAAATTGCAAGATTTATACCAAATAAATTAAAAAACGCCGGAGCTGATCCTCCTTGGTACACAAAACGGGTTAGAAAACTGTTGCAGAAACAACGAAACAAACATGCCAAATATAAACAGACGCAAAGATTGGCGATGTTATACTGAATCTCGAAATTCAGCTAGGACTTCGATGCGAGATGCGTATAACAGTTTCCACAACGACACTTTGTCTCGAAACCTGTCAGAAAATCCAAAGAGATTCTGGTCGTATGTGAAGTATGTTAGCGGCAAGAAACAATCAATGCCTTCTCTGCGCGATAGCAATGGAGGTACTATCGAAGACAGTGCTGCCAAAGCAGAGTTACTAAACACAGCCTTCCGAAACGCCTTCACAAAAGAAGACGAAGTAAATGTTCCAGAATTTGAATCGAGAACAGCTGCCAACATGACTAACGTAGAAGTAAATATCCTCGGAGCAGTGAAGCAACTTAAATCACTTATTAAAAGCTAGTCTTCTGGTGCTGACTGTATACCAATTAGGTTCCTTTCGGAGTATGCTGATGCATTAGCTACATACTTAACAATCATATACAACCGTTCGCTCGACGAAAGATCCGTACCCAAATACTGGAAAGTTACACAGATCACACCAATATTCAAGAAAGGTAGTAGGAATAATCCACTAAATTACAGGCCCATATCGTTAACGTCGATATGCAGCACGAATTTAGAGCATATATTGTGTCTGAACATTATGAATTACCTCGAAGAAAACGGTCTATTGACACACAGTCAACATGGGTTTAGAGCACATCGTTCCTGTGGAACACAACTAGCTCTTTATTCACATAAAGTGTTGTGTGCTATTGACAAGGCATTACAGATCGATTCCGTATTTCTGGATTTCCGGAAGGCTTTTGACACTGTACCACACAAGTGGCTCGTAGTGAAATTGCGTGCTTATGGGATATCGTCTCAGTTATGTGACTTGATTTGTGATTTCCTGTCAGAGAGGTCACAATTCGTAGTATTTGACGGAAAGTCATCGAGTAAAACAGAAGTGATTTCTGGCGTTCCCCAAGGTAGGGTTATAGGCCCTTTGCTGTTCTTTATCTATATAAACGATTTGGGAGACAATCTGAGCAGCCGTCTTCGGTTGTTTGCAGATGACGCTGTCGTTTATCGACTAATAAAGTCATCAGAAGATCAAAACAAACTGCAAAACGATTTAGAAAAAATATCTGAATTGTACGAAAAGTGGCAGTTGACCTTAAATAACGAAAAGTGTGAGGTCATCCACAAGAGTGCTAAAAGGATCTCGTTAAACTTCGGTTACACGATAAATCAGTCTGATCTAAAAGCCGAAAATTCAACTAAATACCTAGGCATTACAATTACGGACTACTTAAATTGGGAGGAACACATAGAAAATGTTGTGGGGAAGACTAACCAAAGACTGCTTTTTATTGGCAGGACACGTAGAAAATGTAACAGACCTACTATGGAGACTGCCTACAATAAGCTTGTCCGTCCTCTTTTAGAATACTGCTGCGCAGGGATCCTTACCAGATAGGACTGACGGAGTACATCGAAAAAGTTCGAAGTAGATCTGCACGTTTTTTATTATCATGAAATATTGGAGAGAGTGTCGCAGAAATGATACAGGATTTTTGCTGGAAATCATTAAAAGAAAGGCGTTTTTCGTTGCAACGGAATCTTCTCATGAAATTCCAATTACCAACTTTCTTCTCTGAATGCGAAAATATTTTGTTGACACCGACCTACATAGGGAGGAACGATCAGCACGATAAAATAAGGGAAATCACAGCTCGTACGGAAAGATATAGGTGTTCATTCTTCCCGAGCGCTATACGAGATTGGAATAATAAAGAATTGTGAAGGTGGTTCGATGAACCCTCTGCCAAGCACTTGATGTGATTTGCAGAGCATCCATGTAGATGTAGACGTAGATACGTATTGAATTTCCCGATAGATATCCCCATCCTCTGTTAGCGACGTCATTGTATATACCTGAATTATTGTTGTGCATGGTTTGCTGTCGATTCTGAGGCGCATTCCTCTATCACTGAACCGTTCATAATGCACTCTGCGCTACCTTCCTAATGATAATGAATCCTAGCCCTGTTACACCATTTCCTGCGGCTACACTCGTCTTACCAGTAATCCTTTCACTCCACTGTTTCCCACTATGTGTAGATTGAGCCTCTGCATTTCCCTGTTCAGATTTGTTGCTTCCCTATCTCGTTCAAACATCTGACATTCCTCGCCCCAAGTCATAATGTTACCCTTTAGTTGGTTATTCAATCTTTTTCTCACGGTCACCTTCCCCTTGGCAGTCATCTCCGTAATCGTTCGCCATTTGAGAGATCATTACGATTTTATTTTAAATTGGAGACCACATGACTTTGGGATTCACATTATGTCTCTTTAAGGCTACGGAAACAATTGCATCCTCATGCCGTTGATCATTGCTGATTCTTCCGATTTTTAAAGGCAATTTTCCACCCGAAGGGCGAGAGAGTGCCCTGAACTTCTGTCCGCTCCTCCGCTGTTGACCGGAGAGGGTGACTTCTTATGGCGGAAGTCTTCGGCCGTCACTGCTGGTGATTGTTATTCCAAATTTAAGCAGTGGCGAGGTTCAGACCTGGGACCGAAGACTATTTGATTACATGTCAAAGACACTACTCCCTCTTTACCGTACTTCAAGTTGAAGGACGTGGTGCAGAGTGGACGAGGTCGTTCGTGGAGGCATTACCTGTCTTCTAAACGATAATGGAGAGGCAGCAAGAAGGAAACATTCTACCTTTTATTAATAATTTTTATTTCCATTTTTTTATACCCCCGGGAAGATAGAAAAAACAATCCTTTGTTGCAGAACAACTACTGATGTAAACAATCATCCGTTTCAGGAAGAACACAATTTGTGAGCTCTAAAAAATACCACCAGACACATCGGAAAAAGAAATGATGGTTGGCAACATGACAGTATTCCTCGGCGTTGTTATACATTAGTTTGTAACTGATATTCATATAATGAAATGAATGAGCATTCGTTGGATTGTGATTAAGGATCATGTTTTCAATCTAAGAAGCAGGCTGTAACCCATTTTTGACCGCTTTCTGTTGGCATGCCTTATAGTAATTATGGCCTTCATATAGGCAAGTACATCGTCTAATCTTTCCGTGCTCTAAGCATGGTGTGTTGCACTATAATAGTATATTTTTAAGATTAGTTGCTCTAGCTCCAGACTTTGGGTTGAACACCGCTGTATGTTAATAATTTACTAGAAAGTTTTTTGGCATTCAGTCTAATTCCTTTTGATAATGTTCACAAAAATTTCATTTTCTTTCGTATTTATTTTGGCGCTTACTTAGCTATGCTGCCATAAAGGTTCGCAACTATGATGTAAAGGATGTCTTAACTACGTTTTGTCAGGAAGAAATCATCAAGAAGTGTTTAGCATTTTAGAACTTTTATATTTGGAATCATGGTTGGTTTTACGTAGTAATGAGAAGTATTTGACGTTCAATGGTAGTAACCATGCACGGCAGCTACGCCTGTCGTACTTGTTGTGAGTTCATCTCGTGCATTGGCTCTTGACAATTAGTCTTGTGGCTCCCTAGTAGGCATTACGTGTGATCATATGGATGCAATATTGTGGAGATTTGTGTACATTTTAACTTTTCCTTTTGACGTGAAAACACATCATTCATGTCACATGTTGTGCATCTGGAGATTTAATGAGAAGATTTTGTGTGCGTCTGGCACAAGATTTTTATAAGATATGTTTTTATAAGATGTACGAAGATATGATGTCATTGATTCCTCTATGGGTTAATCTGGCATTATTTGTTAAACAGTTTGTCGTGCATTGTAATGTTATTACAGATCTGATGCTGGTAATATAGTTCACCGAAACCGGTTATCCACAATAGTGTTTTATTGTGATCTTAGCTAAGATGTTTTTCTGCTCCCTAACAAGTGCGGCAATATCCCAGTCGTTGGAACTGTGCAGACCTGAGCCTTTCCACCTCTCCAGGAAACATGCTGCCCAGAAACTTCGCAGTGTACGTTTTATATTTCCAGCGACATTGGATTATCTGATGTTGTTCTAGTAGACAGAGACAATAACCAATGCCTGATATTACGGTCCGTGAGATAACACGTTGTGCGATGCGTGTTCTGTAGTCCCAGCGGATTGCCGATGTTTTCTGGCGAGTAAGGGAAGTTATGGCCGGGGGGGGGGGGGGGGGAGAATAAAGCGTCTATTTTGATCGCGAAGCCTTCGGTGCGTTGGGGGAGTGCCATGACGCGTTGCGTCAGCCGCTAAGCGTCCTTCGCCTCATCGCACTGCAGACGATGTTCGTCGGTGTCCAACACACCAGATATAAGGCAGAGTTGGGAATCAACCATGCCTCAACCATGCCAATGTTGTACAACCGTCGATGTGTGACTGTTTTGTGGTTGATAAATGTATACCAAGACGATCTCACCGCCATGTTGAGGAGAAGCGTGTGGACAGAGTAAGAGATGTGTCACCAATCCCTAGTTCGAGATTTAAGTTCGACAACATTGATGCAGTGATGACGCCTTAAGTATCGAAATACCTCATGGGTGGTGGGAGTCCTCGTGGTATGTATTGGTGACCGAACATAACTAAAATGAATAGAGCGACGCGTGAGAAAGAAGATGATACAGCGGCTACCACCACCGACGGTTGAAAGGACTGGGCAAGAAAAATGTCCAGGATCACCGAGGTGATGGCGTGTTGCCGTTGGTTCTAGATCCGTACCATCACTCGCAGGTATAGAGTGAGAGACATTTCCGCGCGTTCGTGAGATTAAGTACTCCTTAATGTTGTGGGCAAGTTAAAGTCTCATATTTGACCTTAATCATCTTCCCCAGAGGCCGTCATTAACCTGTCAGCAATAACATTTCGCCTTGGCAGCAACTGTTCCACGTACACCAGTCGTGAAGAAAAATGAACATTGGTATGTATCATCCTTCGGAACAGGTTGAGTACGAAGCAAGTTGTTGAGTATGTGCAGTCGGACGTGGTGGAGCAGTCACTGGTAGTACAATGGAGATTCGCTAAACATATAATAAACACCGTCGCTGAGCCAGATGCCGAGCCTGTCCTGCTTCAGAGAAACCCACCCCGCCTGCAAGATATGGACAGAGCCGGTGGAATTATTGTTATTTGGGAACTCCAACGTTGGGCGCGTTATTGGGCCAGTTAGTGACATGACTGCCAAGAAGGGGAAGGATGCCGATGTGCACTCCGTGTACATACCGGGTGGAGTCATTTCAGACGTGGAACGGTTCCTCCCAGATGCCATGAAGAGCACAGGGTGCAGCCAACTGCCGGTGGTAGCTCACGTCGGTACCAGTGATGTGTGTCCCTTCGGATCAGAAGAGATTCTCTCTGGTTTCGAGCGGCTAACAGAAGTGGTAAAGATTGCCAGTCTTGCTTGCGAGATGAAAGCAGAGCCGACCATTTGCAGCATAGTCGACAGGACCGACTGCGGATCTCTGAAACAGACCCGAGTGGAGGCATTCTCTGAAAATTATTTCAAGGATGGGATCACACTGGACATCTCAGTAACAAATAATCCTGAGTTAGTAACAAACGGATACATGGATTACTGAACACATGGTTGTCGTAGCGTGAATGAATATTGTAGCCCCCTAACTCCTCCAAAAATAAACGAAAAATATGCCTATTCAAAAAAGCAGACCAAAATTCACTAGACACCTTCCTGAGCGACAATCTTCACTCCTTCCAAATTAACAATATAAGTGTAGGCCAAATGTGGCTTGAATTCAAAGAAATATTATCGACAGAAATTGAGAGACTTATACCTAATAAATTAAAAAAAAAACAACGACGGAACTTATCCTTGGTACACAAAATGGGTCATAAAACTGTTGCAGAAACAGCGTACAAAACATGACAAATGTAAACAGACGCAAAATCTTCAAGATTAGCGATCTTTTACAGAAGGTCGAAATTTAGCGCAGAATTCAATGCGAGTTGCTTATAACAGTTTCCACAACAAAACTTTGTCTCGAAACCAGTCAGAAAATTCAAAGAAATTCTGGTTGTACATGAAGTATGCTAGCGGCAAGACACAATCGATGCCTTCTCTGCGCGTTAGCAATGGAAATACTATCGACGACAGTACTGCCAAAGCAGAGTTACTAAACACAGCCCTCCGAAATTTCGTCACCAAAGAAGACCAAATAAATACACTCCTGGAAATTGAAATAAGAACACCGTGAATTCATTGTCCCAGGAAGGGGAAACTTTATTGACACATTCCTGGGGTCAGATACATCACATGATCACACTGACAGAACGACAGGCACATAGGACAGGCAACAGAGCATGCACAATGTCGGCACTAGTACAGTGTATATCCACCTTTCGCAGCAATGCAGGCTCCTATTCTCCCATGGAGACGATCGTAGAGATGCTGGATGTAGTCCTGTGGAACGGCTTGCCATGCTATTTCCACCTGGCGCCTCAGTTGGACCAGCGTTCGTGCTGGACGTGCAGACCGCGTGAGACGACGCTTCATCCAGTCCCAAACATGCTTAATGGGGGACAGATCCGGAGATCTTGCTGGCCAGGGTAGTTGACTTACACCTTCTAGAGCACGTTGGGTGGCACGGGATACATGAGGACGTGCATTGTCCTGTTGGAACAGCAAGTTCCCTTGCCGGTCTAGGAATGGTACAACGATGGGTTCGATGACGGTTTGGATGTACCGTGCACTATTCAGTGTCCCCTCGACGATCACCAGTGGTGTACGGCCACTGTAGTAGATCGCTCCCCACACCATGATGCCGGGTGTTGGCCCTGTGTGCCTCGGTCGTATGCAGTCCTGATTGTGGCGCTCACCTGCACGGCGCCAAACACGCATACGACCATCATTGGCACCAAGGCAGAAGCGACTCTCATCGCTGAAGACGACACGTCTCCATTCGTCCCTCCATTCACGCCTGTCGCGACACCACTGGAGGCGGGCTGCACGATGTTGGGGCGTGAGCGGAAGACGGCCTAACGGTGTGCGGGACCGTAGCCCAGCTTCATGGAGACGGTTGCGAATGGTCCTCGCCGATACCCCAGGAGCAACAGTGTCCCTAATTTGCTGGGAAGTGGCGGTGCGGTCCCCTACGGCACTGCGTAGGATCCTAAGCTCTTGGCGTGCATCCGTGCGTCGCTGCGGTCCGGTCACAGGTCGACGGGCACGTGCACCTTCCGCCGACCACTGGCGACAACATCGATGTACTGTGGAGACCTCACGCCCCACGTGTTGAGCAATTCGGCGGTACGTCCATCCGGCCTCCCGCATGCCCACTATACGCCCTCGCTCAAAGTCCGTCAACTGCACATACGGTTCACGTCCACGCTGTCGCGGCATGCTACCAGTGTTAAAGACTGCGATGGAGCTCCGTATGCCACGGCAAACTGGCTGACACTGAGGGCGGCGGTGCACAAATGCTGCGCAGCTAGCGCCATTCGACGGCCAACACCGCGGTTCCTGGTGTGTCCGCTGTGCCGTGCGTGTGATCATTGCTTGTACAGCCCTCTCGCAGTGTCCGGAGCAAGTATGGTGGGTCTGACACACCGGTGCCAATGTGTTCTTTTTTCCATTTCCAGGAGTGTGTTCCACAATTCGAATCAACCACAGCTACCAACATGAGAAACATAGAAGTCATCATGGATTTAGAAAACATCTTCTTTGTGAAACACAACTAGGGATTTCAGATTGATTCCATATTTCTGGATTTTCGGAACGCTTTTGACACTGTACCATATAAGCGGTTTATAGTGAATTTGCGTCCTTATAGAATATCGTCTCAGTTACGTGACTGGATTCATGATTTCCTGTCAAGGAGGTCACAGATAGTAGTAACTGAAGTGATATCTGACTTCCCCCAAGGTAGTGTTATTGGCCCTCTGCAGTTCCTTATCTATGTAAACGATTTGGCGGACAATCTGTTGTTTGCAGATGACGCTGTCGTTTATCGACTAGTTAAGTCATCAGAAGGTCAAAACAAACTGCAAAACCACTTATAAAAGATATCTGTATGGTGTGAAAATTGGTAATTGACCCTAAATACCGAAAAGTGTGAGGTTATCCACATGAGTGCTAAAAAGAATCCGTTAAACTTCAGTTACACGATAAATCAGTCAAATCTAGTGGCAGAACATTCAACTACATACCTAGGAATTACAATTGCGAACAACTTAAATGGCAAGGAACACATAGAAAACGTTGTGGGGAAGGCCAACCAAAGACTGCATATTCTGGCAGGACACTAGAAAATGTAACAGATTTATCAAGGAAACTGCCTACACTATGCTTGTCCGTCCTTTTTTAGATTACTGCTGCGCAATGTGGGATCTTTACCAGATAGGACTGATGGAGAACATCGAAAAAGTTCAAAGCAAAGCAGCACAGCAGCACGTTTTGTATTAACGCCAAATAGGGGAGAGAGAGTGACTGAAATGATACAGGATTTGGCGTTGACATCATTAAAACAAAGGCGTTTTTCGTTACTTCAGAATCTCACGAAATTACAAACACTAACTTTTTCCTCCGAACGCAAAATTATTTTGTTGACGCCGACCTACATAGGAAGAAACGGTCACCATGATAAAATAAGGGAAATCGGAGCTTGTACGGAAAGGTACAAGTGTTCTTTCTTTCTGCGCGTGGAATAATAGAGAATTGTGAAGGTGGTTTTGATGAATCCCCTGCCAGAGACTTAAATGTAATTTGCAGGGTATCCATGTAGATGTAGATGAATGAAAGTTACCTACGCCTTCTGCTGTACTTGATCTCTAGGGCTCGATAACATAAATTCATGTTCTCAAAGACATTTGAGAAATATTTACAAAATAGTTAACCCGAGTAGTGTAAACTCAGAAATCGTCACACGAACTACACTAAGGTCACAGTGACCCTTAGTTATTTAGTTTAGAATATAAAGTATTTTATCATGAAATTGGACTCTAATATACTGAACACATTTTATACTTTTTCAGTCCATACTAGTATTAATGCATCCAGAACACGAGTTTAAGTAAAAACTGCAAAGAAAGGTGTTAAATGATAAAAACTTGAAAATAATCTATATCTAAACACTTTATTTACAGTTTAATTAGATGAAGATGCCAGTCACTTAATGAGACGGACATATCATACAAGTATTTTGAGGGAGTCACAATTATTCATAAATCCATTCATTCATTATTTACGCAGTCTAGGAATATGGACTATAGTGTTACAGGCAACTGGTAGGCCTATTGTATAAGCAGTAGATGTGTTCCGACAATGGCCGTTCTTACCGCGGAGGCTGTATTCTCTTCATTCCTGTCTTAAAATCGGCAGTTTCACCACTGTCCGCCACTGATGCAGGAGTGTCAGCTTCAGAAACGCTTTTATCATGGAAGTCAATAACGTTAGTTTCAAGACTGTTTCTCTAACAATGCATCCCGCATAGCATCTTTGAAAAATGTTCAAATTTGTGTGAATTCTTAAGGGACCAAACTGCTGAGGTCATCGGTCCCTAGACTTACACACTACTTAAACTAACTTATGCTAAGAACAACACACACACCCATGCCCGAGGGAGGACTCGTACCTCTAGCGGGAGCGGCCGCACGATTAGTGACATGGCGCCTCCAACCGCGCGGCCGCTCCGCGCGGCTTGGCATAACTGTTGTGACTTGGCAAGACTGCCAAGCCACTGTGAGATAGCCGAAAGGCACGCGTTTAAGCTCACGCAGGCTGGTGTGAGGTCTGGAACAGTTAAAGGAGTTGAGTCTATAAAAAAAGTACGTAGCTTCTGGAATACTTAACTTTAATCCACAATTGGTGAACATCGGTCTGACGGTACATGCATCACAAGATAAATAGCAATTGATAATGGCGCCTTGCTAGGTCGTAGCAAATGACGTAGCTGAAGGCTATGCTAACTATCGTCTCGGCAAATGAGAGCGTAATTTGTCAGTGAACCATCGCTAGCAAAGTCGGCTGTACAACTGGGGCGAGTGCTAGGAAGTCTCTCTAGACCTGCCGTGTGGCGTCTGCAATCACTGATAGTGGCGACACGCGGGTCCGACGTATACTAACGGACCGCGGCCGATTTAAAGGCTACCACCTAGCAAGTGTGATGTCTGGCGGTGACACCACAATCAAAATGTTCAAATGTGTGTGAAATCTTATGGGACTTAACTGCTAAGGTCATCAGTCCCTAAACTTACACACTACTTAATCTAAATTATCCTAATGACAAACACCCATGCCCGAGGGAGGACTCGAAACTCCGCCGGGACCAGCCGCACCGTCCATGACTGCAGCGCCTGAGACCGCTCGGCTAATCCCGCGCGGCAGCTTAGCATCTTTCATGAATAAAATATCATTCCAATCTGTCCCATTCATCTAAATTTTCTTCACACTCGGCAACAGTGAATAGTTACATGCTGGGTTCTTCAGGATTACGATGAACATTCGAAAAATATTTCTGTCAAATTAATTAAACAACAGTATCTCACAGCTTCGAACGTCTATCTTGCGCTATTTCTTACCCAGTGCTGAATTTACATTGGTTGCAGTGGCCTGTTTATATGCAGTGGGCTGAATATACATTGGCGACAGAGGGCTGTTGATGTGCAGTGGTGCATGAACAGTAACAAATAAAATACTCTCGGGTCAGACTGACCCTGGCGTACGCTGCTAGGGTTCAGAAAAAACACGCAAACAAAATGAAGATGGAGTATTGCCTAAAGTATAAAGAAAGTCAAGGAATTATGGCGGAATATTAAAAGTATTTCAGTAAAATACTCCCCACTATTGTGGAAGATGAAAGAGAAAGGGGAAAATGCTCAAGTATTAAAGGGGCAATCCATTCTCTACAAAACTGTGGGAGTAGCCCTAATCACCACAAAACTATGGAAAAATGCTAGCGAAGACATCGATACAAAACCAAAGGAAATTTTTAATAAAATCTCGTGGACAGAAAAAAAAATCTCTCATAATTGAAAGACGACAATGAGACGTCCAGCATTACTTTCGCAAAACGTCAAATCACAGCTTTCTCATTACATTTCATTGCTTATGTCGATTTGGGAAAAAAAAGAAAAAGATTATTAGGGCAGCACAAGAACATCTCTCGGGAATACTAGTTGAATTTGGGTTATAACAAATGGCTAAAGACGTTATTCAGGAGTGTGGCGTTTGTGTGTGTGTGTGTGTGTGTGTGTGTGTGTGTGTGTGTGTGTGTGTGTATGTCTAATTTCAGGTTATGGAGTTCAAAGGCAAGCCATCTTTAGGTACTGGAAAGTCTGAAATTATACATCAGCGATCGTACCAGAAACGCACTGTTTACCAGACAAACCTGGTCTCCGCACAAAACACTAAATGAAAAATTAAAAGGAACATCAAATTACGATAAAAATCTTAGGCGAGAGGTAGGACTGACGACAAAAGATGAATACGTCACAAAGATAAATACGTCGCCCGAGACCAATCAGAGATCTACAAATAAATCCCTAAAATCAATGTTACCATGAGTATGTGATCACTCATTAGAATCACACTTTCTTGCGAAATAAGATTATTATGCTCACCCCAAAACAGCCGGCCGGTGTGACCGAGCGGTTCTAGGCGCTACAGTCTGGAAGCGCGCGGCCGCTACGGTCGCAGGTCGAAGCTGCCTCGGGCATGGCTATGTGTGATGTCCTTAGGTTAGTTAGGTTTAAGTTGTTCTAAGTTCTAGGGGACTGATGACCTCAGAAGTTAAGTCCCAAAGTGCTCAGAGCCATTTTTTTCACCCCAAAACAAAAAGAAACTTGAAAAAAGACTTAAGCAATTAAGACCACAAAATTAAGATGAGCGAAATGTAGTTAAGAACAACTCTAGAAAGAAGAGAGAAGGGCAAAACAACATGCGTTTTCGGTGCAAGAGAAACACACTCACGAGATGTGCGTGAAGAAATGATGCGTTTAAGCAAAGGCCAAAAAGCATGTAATTCGCGTGATCCTAAGCTACTCATTCGCGAAAAATGTTACTGGTCTGCACAAGCATTGTCCGTGAACTGCTGGAATTAAGTCGTCCACGTCTTTGTGTCTTCGATACAACAGGTTACTGTGTCACAGGAAGAAATATATGACCATTCGGAGAAGGAATTCTATGTATTTAACGATACTTCTCACCTTAGTAACAACTTTAGCCTAGGGAACAAATGATTTAGTTAATGTACTAAAATGACTACAGTAAATCAGAATGTATGTATGAATTAACGAATTTAAACTCTACCACTTTATTGCTTTTGACAGGGAGTAGTAATTAAGCTAATAAGATTTCATCTATAATATATCCCTTCGTGGTCTTTACGTTCCAGTGAGACGCAACTAGCCGCACATCTAATTCGCTGAGTAACAGCGCATGACGTGTTGTGTGTGTGTATGTGTGTGTGTGTATGGTTTTTTTCTGTGTTTTACCAGTCTATTTATTTGTCGTCTCGTGATGTGTTTGTGTGTTTTGTGCCTGATTAACAACAGTTAATTACGTAATGCATTGTATAATTAGGTCATAAGCAATGACTGTAGACTGCCATAATGGTTTCGCTCACTATGTTGATACATGGTGCAACTAAATTTACCTTGCTCCCTGGAAAGATGCCCGAAAAAGTTTCACATTCATAACTCGCGTTCTTGCCACTTCGACACTACAGCGTTGGCTTTCCGTTTCTGGCAATATGGGATTTCTCTTTTGTATTTCTGTCTGCTGTACACAAATGCAGACGGAACTAACAGCTCTTCTCATCTATAATGTTTTTCAGTTTTGAAAGGAATCTGCAGTGTAACTGTGTCATTTTTTCTACAGTATAGAATTATAGAATAATAACTTGTTTTATCTTTGAACTGGTCATGTGAGCATATCATTTAACATACACGTCTGGTAATATGGGGTTTAATGAGGAACAGATTAGATCGTATGATTCAAATGGCTCTGAGCACTATGGAACTCAACATCTGAGGTCATCAGTGCCCTAGAACTTAGAACTACTTAAACCTAAGTAACCTAAGCACAACACAAACATCCATGCCCGAGGCAGGATTCGAACCTGGGACCGTAGCGGTCGCGCGGTTCCAGACTGAAGCGCCTAGAACCTCTCGGCCACACAAGCCGGCAGAGGAACAGATTAGAGAGGAAACAGATGTGTAGGGCTTACCGACAAATAAAACAAATGAAAGCAATGTTACAAATTTCGAAGCAATATATGAAAAATTACTGTGACTTGCTCAACCAAAAATTAAATACAATTCCACATGGTGTGGCGAGGGCATATGTTATGAGCTGCTGTCAGACGTACGTGAGCCAACGGTGTTGCCGCACTGATTACACCGGTTCCCATCAGATCACTGGAGTTAAACGCTGTAAGGCATGGCTGGCACTTGTATAGGTCACCATCAGGGTCTGCCGAGTGCTGTTGGCAATCGGGGTGCACTCAGCCCTTGTGAGGCCAACAGAGGAGCTGCTTGATTAAGAAGTGGCAGCACTGGTCACGAAAACTTACCCCCCCCCCCCCCGGATCCGCATCCGGTGGAGCCTAAGAGCTGAGGATGACACGGCGGACGGCCGCTACCGTTGGGCCTTCAAGACCTTTTCAGATGGTGTTAGTTTTTTTCTTTTGCTTTTTGTCACGTGTACACGAAGGCCTGGGATCATATTCTTTTAAAGGGGTGCATGTTTCTGAAATAAACCGCTTTTAGCAGTATATGAAAATTTACAGGAACACGGGTGTTTCGTGATTTCGAATCACTTCGTCAGGTGTACATGTAAAAGATAGGATACGTATCGTCGACATTATGATAGGAAACAGATACCAATCCTAGTATTCCATGCTTATGACGACCAATATGAAGTACTCACACGTCAGTAAAACATTTAAGCCCTATACGGGAAGGATGGGGATGTAACCTTTTCAAAATAAAATACTGCTAGGTGGAGGAAGCAGGGCATCATAATTCAGATCGAGAAGTTGAGAACCCGACAGGTTAAAAGCGTCATTACGTACAATGAAAAGACCAAAACAGGAAAACAAGGGCACAAGCCGCAGCTAGCAACATTGAAAGTCCATAGTTAGGAAAACTTACTTTCCATTAGGAAGCGGCGGACAGGAACCCTCCAACCGCTACGCCACGCATGCCACCACTGATAGTCCACGTGCTCATGTGTATCACGAAGTGAACTAGTGCCACCATACGCATTGCGTGGAAACTTTTCGAACATATCCAAATAACATGGGATTGACTGACTCCTCCGTTACACAGCGTAACTATATAAAGCATAACATGCTTCAGAGTAAGAACCGTAAATTCAAACAGACCAGACACAAAAGCATATAACAACAATCCCAGGAACGGTGCCCAAGCAGGTGAACGACTGTGACATTAAGTTCTTGAAAGGCAACAAAAATTCAACAGATCATTGTAATTTCTTAATTCAACATGATTGTTAAGGGTGTTTTGGGCGTGTAGCTTTAGACTCCGCATAAATTCAATCTTTTCTAGAATGTTTAAAGTCACGCCTTTTAGTTATCTGTGTAGCGTTTTTAAATTATTAGCTACACCTGTTATGGAGTGATCAGAATCACGGAAGCGGCTGCTTAAAGTAGACTTCGAATTCTTCAGACTCCGGTGTTTTCGGAGCGTAATACCAACCACCCTGTCAGTCATATCTGGCAGGACAACTGTCGCAGCTGATGCAGTTTACGACAGTAGTGTCGTACTTTTCACATCCTACCTTCTATTTAATTCGGGTGTATATTGCATCAACTGCAATTGACTTGACAAATATGTGGGGCAGACTATCAGAGACTTTGGTATTAGTTTCCGAGAACACCAGAGTCCGGGGAATTCCAAGTTTACATTAACTAGCCACTTACGTGATTCTAGCGACTCCGCAACAGGTGCTGCTAATAGTTTAAAAATCCTACGCAGGCAAGTAAAGGCGCCAGCCATCAGCATTCTGAAAGTGAGTGAAATTTCGCAGAGGCTGAATTTGTATCAAGTGGAGGAAGGTATTACAACAAACTGTCGACCTTCGATTGCCTTCCGAGGACATAATGTCACGGTTTTTCGAATGCTTGGTTATTGATCCTCGGCTTGTTGTTGTATGCTCCTGCGTTTGGTCAATTTGCTTTTAATGATTTATACGCTGATGTATTTTATAATTCATACGCTTTACTGTGTAATGGGGTCTCAATTATTTCCGTAATTTTTGTCAACACTTGTGAAACTTTATAACTTTTCCCGCTATGTGCATGGTGGATCTAGTACCATCCATGATGCACATGAGTTCATTGACTATCAGTATGGCCCTCCACGGCAGGGTGATTGGAGGTTTCCTGTCCACCACTTCCTGGTGTGAAGTGAGTTTTTTTAAGTATACAGTTTCAATATTGCTAGCTGGAGCTTTTACATTTTCTTGCATTATTATCTTGCTGTTTTCATTGTAGGTAAACCCGCTTTTAACATGTCGAGTTCTCAGCTGGTCGATTGCAACTATGTCGCACTGCTTGATCCAGGTAACTGTATTTTATTTTGAGAATGCAGTGTCCCCATCTTCCCGTATCAGGGCTTAAATGTTTTACTGAGTACTTCATATAGGTTGTCACGAGCATATATTATTAGGATAGGTATCTGTTTTCTATCATAATGACGACTGTACAATTCATATCTCGTTGATGTAACCTGTAAAAGCGATTTGAAATCGAACAATGGTTCAAATGGCGCTGAGCGCTATGGGAATTAACTTCTTTGGTCATCAGTCCCATAGAATTAGAACTACTTAAACCTAACTAACCTAAGGACATCACACACATCCATGCCCGAGGCAGGATTCGAACTTGCGACCGTAGCGGTCGCACGGTTCCAGACTGTAGCGCCTAGAACCGCATGGCCAATGCGGCAGGCGATTTGAAATCTTAAACCGTTCGTTTCCCTGTATAAGTTCATATACAGCTTAAAGCTGTTTATTTCAGAAACGTGGAATACCTCATCTGCGGTTGCCCTCAACAGAAAACTGTTTGTTAATTGGCTTTAGTTGGTACAGAGGGCCATTTTGGCACAAGGATCGTGAATGAGTTTGGTGAATTGGGCTTGGATTAACTGCCATGAATGAGTTAGTATGGATCCATACTGATTCTTGGGACGAGTAGGTTAAATTGGTACTGTGGACCGTTTGTCAAGACTACCTTAATGCTACTGATTCTTGGAACAAGTAGTAAAAATTGGGTTTGGGGACCACTGGTCAAGGCCAGCTTAGAGGCAAGGTAATGCACTGATGTTGTGCTGGCAGATGATATCACTCGTTTAATGAGGAATGTCAGTGAGCATGGACGACAGGCGCCAGCAACTTCCATTGGCTGGTACACTGTGGATGGTTCTTTGGGTCACACGCTGCGCCAATGTCAGTAGCTACGTAGCTGCGTCTCGAACAAAATCAAGGCGTCATGTGCCGGTTTTGGTTTAGGCGTACTTATGGACTCGAGGGCCAGGAGGCTGCGTTGCATATTGTGACCGTAGGCAGCTCAGCACATGAGGTCAAGCGCTATACAGTAAACCAGACTGCCCGCATCAGTAGAGGTCTTCAGGTCAAGCAATGGAGAGATCGTCGTACACAGAACGAATTCTGTGGGCTGTGATTATGAAACATTACTCCTAAGGTAGGCCATCAAATATTAATTTTAAATAACTGGAAACAAAATTGGTTTTATTAATGACAAAAGCGTTGCCGGTGTGTGGCACTTATATTAGTCTCAAAGCAAGAGTTCAAAGCGACAATCACCTGCAACACTGCATGCTTTACAACAACTTATAAATCCTTGCTGCACTTTTGCATGCATGCCTGTTACTTTCTGCACAAATCAATCGCTTCAAGTAAGCTCACCTGACCAAAAATTAGTTACTCCTGAAATGACCACACAGATCGCTTTGGATTGCTGCAGGTTGCTTACAGCTGCTAACGAGGGGTTACGTGACCATACACTTCCGACATACAGGGAGTGTAAAAAAATATCGAAGCATCACAAACGCAGTATATTACCACGCCTAATAAGGTGTAGGAAGCCCGTTGGCATTCAAAACTGCCTCCAGTAGCCTCGGAATAGATAGGTACATGTCCTGTACGGTTTTCAGGGAAATCTCATACCATTCTCGGCACAAAATAGTCGCTAGTTCAGGATGGAGGTGAACAGCGATCACGCATCCTTCTCTTGAAAGTAGACCACAAAGTCTCGACAATATAGGTGCAGCTGTGATAGTCCAAATTACGATGCACTGCACTGCGGTCACTACAGCTGTTACGAAATACATATAAAGTATTTGCATTTGCGAATATGGACAACCAAATGCCAAATTGTAAGGCGACTGCTCGCGAAAAGCGAAAATTCCGGTTTCGAGTCCTAGTCCGGCACAAATTTTCATTGTCGTCTATCTGTCGTAAAGATGACGATTGTCCATAATCGCAACTGCGAATACTCTTCATGTATTTCATAAAGGTTGTAGTTGCAACTGTGTCCGTTCGTTCGGACAAGCATGCTTGTCGGAATAAAACATGAACAGCAATGTCATACACTACTGGTCATTAGAATTGCTACACCACGAAGATGACCTGCTACAGACGCGAAATTTAACCGTCAGGAAGAAAATGCTGTGATATGCAAATGATTAGCTTTTCAGAGCATTTACACAAGGCTGGCGCCGGTGGCGACACCTACAACGTGCTGACATGAGGAAAGTATCCAACCGATTTCTCATACACAAACAGCAGTTGACCGGCATTGCTTGGTGAAACGTTGTCGTGATGCCTCGTGTAAGGAGAAGAAATGCATACCATCACGTTTCCGACTTCAGATTGTAGCCTATCGCGATTGCGGTTTATCGTATCGCGACATTGCTGCTCGCTTTGATCGAGATCCAGTGACTGATAGCAGAATATGGAGTCGGTAGGTTCAGGAGGGTAATACGGAACGCCGTGCTGGATCCCAACGGCGTCGTACCACTAGCAGTCGAGATGACAGGCATCTTATCCGCATGGCTGTAAAGGACCGTGCAGCCACGTCTCGATCCCTGAGTCAACAGATGGGGACGTTTGCAAGACAACAACCATCTGCACGAACAGTTCGACGACGTTTGCAGCAGCATGGACTATCAGCTCGGAGACAATGGCCGCGGTTAAACTTGACGCGGCATCACAGACAGGAGCGCCTGCGATGGTGTACTCAACGACGAACCTGGGTGCGCGAATGGCAAAACGTCATTTTTATCGGGTGAATCCAGGTTCTGTTACAGCATCATGATGGTCGCATCCGTGTTTGGCGACATCGCGGTGGACGCACATTGGAGGCGTGTATTCGTCATCGCCATACTGGCGTATCACCCGGCGTGATGGTATGGGGTGTCATTGGTTACTTGTCTCGGTCAACTCTTGTTCGCATTGACGGCACTTTGAACAGTGGACGTTACATTTCAGGTGTGTTACGACCCGTGGCTCTACCCTTCATTCGATGCCTGCGAAACCCTACATTTCAGCAGGATAAATAACGACCGCATGTTGGAGGTCCTGTACGGGCCTTTCTGGATATAGAAAATGTTCGACTGCTGCCCTGGCCAGCACGTCACCTACTGAAAACGTCTGGTCGATGGTGGCCGAGCAACTGGCTCGTCACAATACGCCTGTCACTACTCTTGATGAACTGTGGTATCGTGTTGAAGCTGCATGGGTAGCTGTTCCTGTGCACGCCATCGAAGCTCTGTTTGACGCAATGCACAGGAGTATCAAGGCCGTTATTACGGCCAGAGGTGGTTGTTCTGGGTCCTGATATCTCAGGATCTATGCACTCAAACTGAGTGAAAAATTTATCACATGTCAGTTCTAGTGTAATATATTTGTCCAATGAATACCCGTTTATCGTCTGAATATCTCTTTGGTGTAGCAGTTTTAATGGCCAGTAGTATATTTATTTGCTGTCACCTGGCAAGCGACTTTCGAGTAAAATGTCTCCTGTGTACGGGACTATACACAGTGGATGTACCAGTACAGGTTGTAGACGTATGGTTGATAACATTTGGAAATTGGGATCTGGCGGTGGGTCGCGCTCGCGGCGGAACATGAGAAATCAGGGTTTCGACTCCATGTCCGGTAAAAATTTACGTTATCGTCATTCCATTTTATAGTTGACGGTATTCCATGTTCGGAACTGCGAATACATTTCATATATACAGTGGTATGGTAACAGTGGTAACCGTGAGAGACGTGACAGTTCATCCTCGCGCTGACAACACCAATCCTGGATGACGAGAGCTATGTGAACCGGGGCTTTGTCATCTTGGAAGCAGCGTCGCCATTGGGGAACTAACACTTTATAATGAGATGAACCTGATCAACCGCAATTATCGTACAATCCTTGGCACCAATGTGCCTATGCAGAGTATCCTTGGAGCCATGGAACACCACGATAAACCTGCCCTAATGATCACCGAAACCCCGCCACTATGGGGACACAAATTCGGCCAGAGGTTGTAAACACTGTGAAGCAAGACTCATCCAACCAACTGATTTTCCTTCATTGCGCAATAGTCCAGGTTTTTTGGCTTCGGCACCACGTTTCCTGTTCCAGACATGGTCATCGCTGAAGAGTGGCTCTGGGAATCAGGCTCACCCAGCAATTTCCTGCTTGCATGGCTTTTTGGTGCTGATTTGATGCCGCCTGTGTTCGCCAATGCGACGATCAGTTCGGCAGTGATTCTGCAGCTGTCCTCCTTTTCCGTTATAATCCCTCTGTTACGATCACTCAGCACACACTTTCGTCCTCTTTGCGATGTAGCGCATGATGTTTTTCTCCTTAACTTGTATGCGATGCAAATCTTGGCTATGGTGTCTCTTGAAGCACCGAAAGCTCTCGGCTACGTTGGCTACAGAATCACCCACCATACGATCACCAACAACTGTCCAATGTGCAGTGCACTGAGCTCTAATATAACACACTCACAGCTACACATACCACTGCTGCGACCGCAACTGACAATTGCAACGCACTGAAGATACTGGAAAGGTGCCTTTCGTCACCAAATACAACAGTGCATCCTGCAGGCTTGGCTGTCATTTACACTTAAGTTCAAGCACTCATATCTCGCTTTGTTTCCATATTTTTGTCCGATCCCTGTGAGTCCCAGTAGTGAAGTAGGTCGCTCGTATGAGACGGTTTTGTGGAATGAGCGCTGTAAGCTGGCTCATGTGGAGACGTGAAAGAACGCCAGGAAGGACCTGTCCTGTTTGGACACACTAATGACCACTCTGTGGATGAAGTTGCCCTATTTGTTGGTGAATGTATGTCGCTAAACGCCACTGTTAACATGCAACTGCACCTCTTCTACAGCTCAAATCACAAAGAAACTGAACAATAGTGTACTGTTGAATATTTGATGTTATGAGGCGTTAAGTCTGCTGTGTGTGAAGGGTGTTGTGGTAAAACTTAAATTGACATTATTTAAAGAATGTAATATTAAGAACGAAATAATGTTTTAATTTTATGAAATATATAACGTCCGCTCATTCTCGATAGAGTGAAAACGTACCAGAATGTCTATTTCAACAGTGTTGGTGGCAGAGTGTGTGCTTCTTTGTACACCTTCGTGATGAGGATGCTGTGGATGCTTACATCTTATGAGATAACAACAACCGCATTAACAGGGCTCGTTAAAACATCAGCTCTCAGTATCACATATAATGTTTGGAACTATTTGGAACAATGGGTGGGACGTAGAAATAACCATCTCCACATTTTGAAAGCCTCATGGGATGACTACATCAGCAGATGTCACACGTGAAGAAATATGTGGAATCGCGGAACAGAGAGAACCTCCTGTTTTCTTTTTTCTTATGCGGCCCGCCACTAATTCCTGATCCCGAAACACGTGTACTATCATACTGTCCCTTCTTCATGTTTGTTTCCCGTACGTTTCTTTCTTCGTCGATTCTATGGAGAAGCTCCACATTCCTTATACAGTTCACACAATTTTCAGCATTTTTCTACTGCACCACACCTCAAAAGCTTCGATTCTCCTGTGTTCCGGTTTTCGTACAGTCCGTGCTACATTACCATACAATTCTGTGCTCCAATTGTACTTTTTCAGAAACTTCTTCCTCATATCAGATCCATGTTTGATATCAGCTGACTTTTCTGGGCCAGGAATGTCCTATTTACCTGTGCTAGTTGGCTTTTTATATCCTACTTGCTTCGCCCGAATTGGGTTATTTTGATTTCACTGTTTCAGAATTCCTTAACTTTGTGTTCTTCATAATAACCTATTTTGATTTTATCTCATTTCTGGCACTTCTAATTAAATCTTTCTGTTCCCAGTTTATTCTGTCTATATTCTTTACTCATTAGACTGTCCACTCCATGCAACAGATCTTGTATTTCTTCTCCTACCTCACTGAGTTACCATTGTTATCAGCGAATCTCATAATTTACAGCCGTTCACCTCGGATTTTAGACAAACAGTATAAGCTTTCTTTAATATCCGTCATATCTTCTTCGATATATTGACGGAACAATTTGGGAAAAACACTGCACACCTGCCTTACACTCTTTTTACTCCGAGCACTTTGTTCTTTATCTTTTACTTTCTATTGTTTACTCTTAGTTCTCTTGCATATTGAACATTACCCATCTTTCCCTACAGTTTACTCCTATTTTCTTCAGAATTCAAATCATCATTACTTTTCCTAGAGCCAAACTGGTCGTCATCTAAGAGATGCTCAATTTTCTTTTCCATTGTTCCTTATATTATTCTTGCCAGCAGCTTGGATGCATGAGCTGTTAATCTGATTGCAAGAGAGTTCTTGCACTTATTTATCCTTGCTATCTTCGGAATTGTGAAGGTGATTTTTTTCCGAAAGCCTGTTGGTGCATCAGAGTCTCATATATTCTACGCACTAACTTGACTGGTCCTATGGTTGCCATTTCCCAGAATGATTTTAGAGTTTCCCATGGGATGTTACCTATCTCCTCTGCCTTATTTGGTGGCAGATCTCCCAAAGCTCATTTTATTCTGTCTCTAGTGCTGTGCCCCTTTTCTCTTTCATATCGACTCCAATTTCTCCTTCTATCATGTCAACAGGCAAGTGTTACCTCTCATAGAGGCCTACAGTTACTCTTCCCACCTACCCGCTTTCTCCTCTTCATGAAACACTTGAATTCCCATTGGATTCATTATATTACCACTCCTGCTTTTAATTTCACAAACTGTTGTTTTGATTTTTCTATATACTGAATCAGTCGGATAATCATTTCTTTCATGTATTTCTTCAGACTTTTCGTGTAGCAATTTTCCATTAGCCTCCTTGAACTTACCGTTTATTTTCAATCCTTATTGATTATTTGCTATATTCTTTCCCTGAATGTTTTCGTACTTCCCCCTTTCATCGATCAATCGAATCTTTTCTTCTGTTATCCAAGGTTCCTTTGCGGTTACCAGTTTGTCCAACTTCTGTGCTTGTCATTTATAGCGATATTGTCCTCTTCCACCGATCTCCAACTAAACTGCATGGTGTGGTATTCCTTATAGCAGTATCCTAATCCTTAGCGAACTTCAAACGTACCTCATCATTCCTTAGTGCTTCAGTATCCCCGCTCCACCCACAATTATACTTCCTCACGATTTTCTTAAACTTAAGTCTAATCTCCATCATTACTAGACTGTGATCCGAGTCAGCATCTGCAACTGTGTACACCTTACAGACCAATACCTGATTTCGCAGTCTTTACTAGTCAGCTGGAATCTTCCCTCATCTCCAGGTCTTTTCAGAGTATATCTCCTCGTAAAACTTTATCAGAGTATTCGCTGTTACCATCTGAAATTCATCGCAGACGTCAATGAGTCCTTTTACTCCCTCATTCCTACTGCCAAGCCGTTCTTTAGAACTTTTGTCTACAAACGCGCTGCAGTCTCCCATGTGCATGAATCCAGTATCAGGACTAACGGTTGTTACACTGTATTAGAATACGTCTACGGGAGGAGATAAGCTATTTGTCCAGTGCTCTTAGTCCTATTCTATTTCTATAACTGTCTTTTATACACGAAGTACCTCATGTAACCAAATACGATAAAATAGAATCTCAAACAATTTCACTTAAGGTTATGCAGTTTGTTAATACCTCTCACACAGTTACTGCTTGCTGTAGACCTCGTAACACCTGAAATGCTCATTCTTGAACATTAGTCTGCACCTCAAAATACTGCGTTAAATTTACACTTTGTTTGCATAATTTAATTTTTCAACACCTGCATGCCACGTAAACGACTATTTACTTCAGTTACTGAGTGATTTAGTTGAGTGATCTCAGTTCTGCTTAAGCAAAAACTGTTTCTTCCGCGTAAATTAGGATGTTCCGTGATTGGATGTTGTATTAAAAACGTGTTAGTGCAGCAGTAGATACCTGAAAATCTCACAATAAGGAAATGAATTTCATCAATGAAGTAATTTTAAATACAGGTATTTTTGAAAATTATACTATTTGTGACAAACATGAGACGATAATTAATGACAAATTGACCGACTGTATTGATACTTGTAATGAATCTAACGATCTTATCTGGAACGAACTCTTCACTGGTAGTGGTTGATGATCCCTTACTGTCGGCAGTTAGTATTAAATTATGGAACCGCGCGACCGCTACGGTCGCAGGTTCGAATCCTGCCTCGGGCATGGATGTGTGTGATGTCCTTAGGTTAGTTAGGTTTAAGTAGTTGTAAGTTCTAGGGGACTGATGACCTCAGATGTTAAGTCCCATAGTGCTCAGAGCCATTTGGACCATTAAATTATGGGATAAAATCTTTGAGTGTTCGAGCTATATAAAAGACGAATTATGGTTCGTTTAACTGCTGAATTTTGAAGTTAAACTAATGTAACTGAATATTTTCATCACCACAAATAGTTATATAGAAAGCTGTAGTATTTACTGAACAGTACGTAGTGGTACTGATGCTGTGAGCCGTCTGCAGCGCTGTAAATAAGCTTTCCCATCTTACACACCACCTCTTGTGTACGGATACCTGTTTGCTCTTTTGATGTTCAGCAGTTGTGATGGTGCTGTATTAATAATGTTGACCTATTGAAATGATGTGACATGCAACGTGAATAGCACTGGTATATGTACGTTTATCCTGCGCTGACAGTTATTAACTGAAACCGATAGCAACAATAAAAGAGAAATAGGAAACTGCATGTCACGCATTACATGAAATATTAAACAGCTGCCGCTCACCTCCACCCCGCACCCCTTCCCAACAACTGGATTCATGAGGAGTGCTGTAACCAAAGAAATAAAGCTGTAGCTGTGACACGACAAGTATGTGATCCACACGCAGCAGATGAAAGGTTTTGTCGGCCACTTTTAGGCTATCTGTCGGCACATCGCTGAGGACGGACAGACGTAAGAAGTCGCCGAAAGAAGCGGGGCGGACAAGTGGTCCGTGACGTGCCCTGGTGGTAGGGAAGAAGAGCGAGGAGGAGCAGTTTTCATTACGGCAACTGTCAGCTGCTGCCTCCGGTGACGTTCTGGGGCTCCTGAGAGCAGCGTATCAGCTTTCCAGATACGCCGTCCGGCGGCAGTGCTGTCGACGTCAGGGCGCGCCGCTGTACCGTGGCACCGCGTCGCGTGTCCTCGTCTTCCGACACCCAGCACTCGCAGTGCAGCGTATGAAATGAAATGCGAGAGCGATAAAGTTTTCAGTATTAGTTCTTATACACTGAACACTGACAATGGGAATAACTATGCTTACGTTTAACTCCTTTTTTCTATTTCTGGAAATTTCTTTTCTAGTCTAATTTATCCCTTTCGAACCTAACGGGTGTGACGTCGGTGCCAATTGTCACGTTATATATATATATATATATATATATATATATATATATATATATATATATATATATGTTTTAATTTATCAGCATGAATTCTTCTCTTGTTTGAGCGTGAGTCTTTCTCTCAGGGATATGATCTTTTCTTATCACTTTTACTTACGTGCATAAGCAAATATGAAACGGGTTCTTTAAGGGCCGCTGTTATTCATGTACCAACTTTACATTTGAAACGTGATGACTAAAATGTAGTTGCCATTAACTGAATTGAATGTAATTTTGTTAATTTCTATTTATTGATTGCAAAGCAAGGCTCGAGGAAATTTCGATTGTTGCCGTGGAGCGGCCAAGATAAAACTTACTGAACTCATGGAATCTGTATAATTTAAAAAATGAACTTTAACGTAAATTAATTATCTGTAGCAATTTAAAAAGGCTCTTACAACGAAATCCCTCGCATTTACAGTTACTGTTAACACTGAAAAATAAATTAAAACTTCGGGGCGTAATGGCCGACCAGAGGCTGCATCGGAAGATGAGCTTCTCGCAGCGCAAATTACTAAAAAAATGCTTATTGAAAATAGTTAGCCACTGCGAGCATTTGAGGTGACAACTATTACAAGGAAATTCATTTTGTGATAATAATAACAATTTTATTTTATCAGAAATGCGAACCACTTACATAAAATATGTGTAACCGCCCAATGGCTGCCTTCCGTACCGCGAAACAAAACAGTGTGTGTCCCATAAAATACGTCCTTCCTCCTCGGCCGTACAATCGCGCCTCTTTTGATCCTTTTTTATTTTCATAGACATTAAATGAAGATGCTACTCTTAAATTATCGCTGCACGTCAGTTGTTTCAAGAACATTAACTGTATCTTTTATACTAATTATGTTCATGAAATACAAATACATAAGATAAAAAAATTTTTGTACACCCTTAGCAATATTGTTCACTGTTTACAACCGATTAAAATGTCAATATTTATGTGGCGTACCGTCACACGGGACATATATGTCTCACAAGAAGTCCCAAGTAGACTGTTGGGATAAAGGCGTCCCAATTTAACAACACTACAGTCTATTAAACTTCCCTCCTTGTGTCTGTGCTATTGGCGGCACTTGTGAAACTGTCATGGCGGCATAGTTGCGAATAAATCACATGTTCGTGGTGATATTTGCATCGTTTCTTGAAGAAAATCGTTGAAATAGAGCTAAGAAAATGTGAGTGTCATATATAAGTACTATCTACACCCATTTATGTTGTATTGATTTATAATTCGCATGATTGTGAAAGTTTATCGTATGAAAAAAAATAGTGTTTTTGCGACTTGAGATGTGTATGTCCCAGTAGTTCTTTTTCTTGGGACATTATTGTCCCACGAGTTCTCAATATAAAGGAAACACACTCTAATTGTTTTTATATTCTTTATTATTTCAGTAACAGTGACGCAGGACTGAATCAAGGATGGCTTCCGATAAGGATAAACGTATCTTGCAGTGGCTTGATGAAGACAATGATGACTGTGTTGATGATCCTGACTTTTCTTGCAGTTCTAAATCACATGATAGCAATGCTTCTAACACGAGTGACTCTGATGTCAGTGACCAAGACAACAATGAGGTTTCGTACGGCGGAGGTTCAACTAACAATGTAGTGTTGTGGTCAAAGGTAGATGCAATGTTCAGACCTCGAAAGATCAGACCTCGAAAGACTATGCCAAACATGGTAATTCCAGTTGTATTAGCAAAATTGGATAGGAGTGCTTCAGAACTAGACGTCTTTGAGAAAATATTTCCTCCCAGTCTTTTTATATTTATCTCTCAGTGTACTAATCAGAGACTAAAAATGATGAAGAAAACCACAGTTCAGAGCACAGATCCTGGAGAAATTAGGTTGGTTCTTGGTGTTATGCTTGTAATGTGTTACAATAGAGTGCCCTCATTTTCGGACTATCGCTCACACAATACTTCAATGGGAAATGTTGCTATAAAAAGAGCAATTTCCAGGGATAGGTGCAAAGTGTTACTTTCTAAACTGTACTTCAATTTACCTGAGAGACCAGACACAGCTGTTAAGCTTTACTACCCAGAGCCAATAGCCACTTGCCTGAAAAACACTTTTCAGAAAGCGAGGTCGGAAAGTACAGCACACAGCAATGACGAGTCTATGGTAAAGTTCAAAGGAAGGTCAGCCTTGAAACAATACCTTCCTATGAAGCCAGTGAAGCGTGGGATATAGATATGGATGAGGAGTGATTCTGTAACAGGCTACACATATGACTTCAACGTATATTGTGGAAAGGATGCAAATAATCTGGATGGCACATTGGGTGAGCGTGTAGTTCGGCAGCTCTCAAAAACAATTAGAGACACTAATGTAATGTTGTCATTCGATGGATTTTTTACATCAATTCGTTTGATGGATACCTTGCCGCTTGCAGCTGTTGGTACATGTATGGCTAACAGGAAAAATTTGCCATAGTCAACAAAGAAACTTGCTAGGGGGGAATGTGAGTTCCTTTGCAATTCGTCTGGTACGTTGTGTTGCAAATGGCAGGACACCAAAGAAGTAATGTTGGTCAGTAACTGTCATTCTAATGATGTATGTGGAGTGAACAGAAAAGCAAAAGATGATTCTATATTGGTTGTAGAATGTCCAGTGGCAATGAAAACTTATAACGACTATACAGGGTGTTACAAAAGGTACGGCCAAACTTTTAGGAAACATTCCTCACACACAAATAAAGAAAAGATGTTATGCGGACATGTGTCCGGAAACGCTTAATTTCCATGTTAGAGCTCATTTTAGTTTCGTCAGTATGTACTGTACTTCCTCGATTCACCGCCAGTTGGCCCAATTGAAGGAAGGTAATGTTGACTTCGGTGCTTGTGTTAACATGCGATCCGCCCCGGTAGCTGAGTGGTCAGCGTGACAGACTGTCAATCCTAAGGGCCCGGGTTCGATTCCTGGGTCGGAAATTTTCTCCGCTCAGGGACTGGGTGTTGTGTTGTCCTAATCATCATCATTTCATCCCCATCGACGCGCAGGTCGCCGAAGTGGCGTCAAATCGAAAGACCTGCACCAGGCGAACGGTCTACCCGACGGGAGGCCCTAGCCACACGACATTTCCATTTCCATTGCTCTACAGTACTAGCATCAAGCACATCAGTACGTAGCATCAACAGGTTAGTGTTCATCACGATCGCGGTTTTGCAGTCAGTGCAATGTTTACAAATGCGGAGTTGGCAGATGCCCATTTGATGTATGGATTAGCACGGGGCAACAGCCGTGGCGCGGTACGTTTGTATCGAGACAGATTTCCAGAACGAAGGTGTCCCGACAGGAAGACGTTCGAAGCAATTGATCGGCGTCTTAGGGAGCACGGAACATTCCAGCCTATGACTCGCGACTGGGGAAGACCTAGAACGAAAAGGACACCTGCAATGGACGAGGCAATTTCCTGTAACAAAGTGTTTGAAGTCACGCTGGTACGTTCTGTTGCTGTGTGTTTCCATTCCATGATTAATGTGATTTGAAGAGAAGTAATAAAATGAGCTCTAACATGGAAAGTAAGCGTTTCCGGACACATGTCCACATAACATATTTTCTTTCTTTCTTTGTGTGTGTGGAATGTTTCCTGAAAGTTTGGCCGTACCTTTTTGTAACACCCTGTATATGTGGCACGGACTTGGCTGATTCGATGAGTACACTGTATGACTTAGACAGAAAATCTGATAAATGGTGGAAGAAAGTGTTCTACAAACTGTTGCTAACTAGCGTTGTAAATGCCTGGATTTTACAAAAGGAAATTCAACACAAGACAGTGCCACTGAAACATTTTCTAGTCAACCTAGCAGGGCAGGTGACTGCCACGGGACTAAATACCGCTAAGGTACAGCGGAAATCCTCAACTGGGCGCCCATCTAAGAGAGCAAGAGTTGTGCAGAATGTATGGCTACACCTCCCTGAAGAAGGACCTACAAGAAGAAGGGTTTTTTGTGTTCCAGCAACAACAAGGAAACAAGAACAAAAACTATTTGCAAAATGTCCCAGCATCCATTATGCAAGAAGTGCTTTGCAACATATCATATGTAATTATAATAAATCAGACATGTGTAATTCCTTGATTGTGAATGTGTTCTACAAATTATTACTAACAAGTGTAATAAAAAAGCTGATTGTATACATCTTCTTTTCTATATATATTTTAGTAGCCGCTATTGCTGTTGGGTACTGGTGGCGACAACGTTTGCCCCGTTCAGTAAGCCTAGTGGGACACCTGTGTCCCACTCAATAAGACTACTGGGACACCAGTGTCCCAGGGCCTAATTGCACGAGGTGAGTTCAGAATTGACAAAAATGTATTCGTAATATTATCAAGACTAGTAAAACACTATGTGGTCAAAAGAAGAAGTTTCTATATAAAATTTAAAAAATTCGCCTTTAAAGGGTTATTACACTTCTGTACAAATGTAGCAGGAGAAAAATTTGAAAGACGGTCACTACCTTGAGCTACCATAGTACTACGATCCAAGTTTTAATGCCATGAAGCATTCTTTTGTTTAAATGAAATTTGGCCAATGACTATATAAAAACGCAATGACACAAAAAATTTTCCTGATATGCTGTAGCGACTGCGAACTTTCCTTTCTTATAGTGCAACGTAATAATGAAACGAGGAATTAACATAACTTAAGCTATGGGCCCTAACCAAGTACCGTGTGAGCAAAAATAAGTATAACGAAAAATAATAGCTACGCAGACAGTGATTTTTCAAGATGTGCTTAATTTTAATTAACTTTGGAACTTTGGAGTATTCGGCCCTCTCTTAAGTAATGTTGACCGCTTACCTCAAGAGCAGATGGCCAAGTGGCGCAGCCACTGAGTGGTTAGACGATATGAGAGTGAAATGTTTTATTGTTTGTCTTCCAGACAAGTTACGAGCGCCCGCTATTCGTACCGTTTGGTTGCTATCGTAAAAAATTTTGACACGTACATAACATGCAGTCCTGAATGAGCACTACAGAGACGAAACATATTTGTAGCAAGTTACTTTTTCTCGTCCTGTGCCTACCTTACCATGACAGACTAACATTTACTCCCTACAATCTTATTTACATGCTGGATATATTCCAATCTCTGTTTATACAGGGTGGTCCATTCTTCGTAACCGGGCCGAATATCTCACGAAATAAGCGACAAACAAAAAAACTGCATTGAACGAAACTTCTCAAGCTCGAAGGGGGAAACCAGATGGCGCTATGGTTGGCCCGCTAGATGGTGCTGCCATAGGTCACACGGGTACCAACTGCGTTTTTCTTAAATGGAACCCCATTTTTATTACATATTCGTGTAGTACGTAAAGAAATATTAATGTTTTAGTTGGACAACTTCTTTCGCTTTGTGATAGATGGCACTGTAATAGTCAGAAACATATGGCTCACAATTTTAGAAGAACAGTTGGTAACAGTCAGGTTTTTTTAAATTAAAATACCGAACGCAGGTACGTTTGAACATTTTATTTCGGTTATTCCAATGTGATACATATACCTTTGTGAACTTACCATTTCTGAGAACGCATGCTGTTACAGCGTGATTACCTGTAAATACCACATTAATGCAATAAACGCACAAAACGATGTCCGTCAACCTCAATGCATTTGGCAATACGTGTAACAACATTCCTCTCAACAGCGAGTAGCTCGCCTTCCGTAATGTTCGCACATGCATTGACAATGTGCTGACGCATGTTGTCAGGCGCTGTCGGTGGATCACGATAGCAAATATTCTTCAACTTTCCCCGCAGAAAGAAATCCAGGGACGTCAGATCCGGCAAAAGTGCGGGCCATGGTATGGTGCTTCGACGACCAATCCGCCTGTCATGAAATATGCTAACCGCTTCAACCGCACGCGAGCTATGTGGCGGACATCCATCATGTTGGAAGTACATGCAGTGAAACATCTTGTAGTGACATCGGTAGCACATTACGTAGGAAATCAGCATATATTGCACCATTTAGATTGCCATCGATAAAATGGGGGCCAATTATCCTTCCCCCCATAATGCCGCACCATAGGCCTACATTAACCGGCCAAGGTCGCTGATGTTCCACTAGTTGCAGCCATCGTGGGTTTTCCGTTGCCCAGTAGTGCATATTGTGCCGGTTTACGTTATCACTGTTGGTGAATGAAGCTTCGTCGCTGTATAGAACGCATGAAAAAAGTCTGACATCGTCCCGTAATTTCTCTTGTGCCCAGTGGCAGAACTGTACACGACGTTCAAAGTCGTCGCCATGCAATTCCTGGTGCATAGAAATATGGTACGGGTCCAGTCGATGTTGATGAAGCATACTCAAAACCAACGTTTTTGAGAATCCCGATTCTCGCTCAAGTTCTCTGCTACTGATGTGCGGATTAACCGCGACTGCAGCTAAAACACTTACATGGACATCGTCATTTGTTCCAGGTCTGGTTGACGTTTCACATGTGGCTGAAGACTTCCTGTTTCCTTAAATAAGGTAACTATCCGGTGAACGGTCCGGTCACTTGGATGATGTCGTCCAAGATACCGAGCAGCATGCATAGCACACGCCGGTTGGGCATTTTCATCACAATAGCTATACATCAACACGATATCGACCTTTTCCGCAATTGGTAAACGGTATATTTTAACACGGTAATGTGAAGCAAATACCGTCCGCACTGGCGGAATGTTGCGTGATACCACGTACTTATACGTTTGTGACTAATACAGCGCCATGTATCACAAAGCGAAAAAAATGGTCCAGCTAAGACATTCATATTTCTTTACGTACAACACGAATATGTAATAAAAATGGGGGTTCCAATTTAAAAAAAACGCAGTTGATATCCGTTTGACCTACGGCAGCGCCATCTAGCGGGCCAACCATAGCGCCATCTGGTTTCCCCTTCAAGCTAGACAAGTTTCGTTCTTTGTTTTTTTTTTTTTTCGTTTGATGCTTATTTCTTGAGATATTTGGCCAGTGTTTTCCATATATTCCTTTCCTCGCCGATTCTGTGGAGACCTCCTCATTCCTGACCTTAGCGGTCCACCTAATTTTTAACATTCGTCTGTAGCTTCACATTCCAAATGCTTCGATTCTCCCACTGTTCCGGTTTTCCACAGTTCATGTTTCACTACCACACAATGCTGTGCTCCAAATGTACATTCTGAGAAATATCTTCCTCAAATCAACGCCTACTTTTGGTATAGTAGACTTCTCTTAGCCAGGAATGCCCTGTTTGCCAGGGCTACTCTGCTTTTTATGTCCCCCTTGCTTCGTCCGTCATTCGTTATTTTTCTCCCTAGGTAGCATAATTTCCTAATTTCACCAACTTCGTGATCAATTTCGAAGTTAAATTTCTCGCTGTTCTAATTTTGGCTACTTCTTAATACTTTCTTCTTTTTTCGACCTACCCTCAATCCATAATTTTGAATAATTACATTGTTCATTCCATTTAACACATCTTGTGACTCTTCTGTACTTTTCCTCAGGATACAAATGTCATCAGCGAATCGTATCACTGATAGCCTTTCATCATGAATTTTACTTCCACTCATGAATCTTTCTTTTATTTCCATCACTCCTTTTTACATGTGCAGAGCGAACAGTAGGGGCGAAAACTGCATCCCTGTCTCACACCCTTTTTAATCCCGGCCTTTTGTTCTGCGTCTTCCATTCTCATTGCCCTCTCTTCGCTCTTGTACCTATTGTGTGTAGTTAAAGAGGTAGTGCTGTTTCAAGATTTGCTTAATTTTGATTGATGTTAGTGAATTTCGCCGTAGCCTATGTAAAACTGGCTTCTTACCTTTGGGGTAGAGCGTTAAGTAGTGCAGCCACTACTGGGTTAGAGGATGTGAGCGGGGACATCTTCGATTGTCTTGCAATACTGGCAATACACGGGCGTGCGCGATTCCCACCGATCAGCTGCTATGTTGCAAATTTTGACAAGTCGTAACACGTATTCCTGAAAGAGCAACATTTGTGTTCATGTCTCAGATTGGATGACAAATATAAATGTAAGTACCATTACTGTTATTAATCCATTAATCATCCGCTCACATAGATAACACAGCAACAATTCTTCAGGCAGTTACAGCGTCAAAACTATGAGGTCCATGAGGGAGACAGCAGTCTTAACAAATATCAATCGAGGCGAAGTGTTACGAATGTTGTTTTGACGAACATTGCTTGGGAGCCTTCGGGCAACTTACCGTGCGCTTCACAACTTACCTTGCTATTACTGTAGCTACACTAATGGGGCCTCGTAATATACTTATTTATGCAGGTTACAAATTAAGAACAACATCTGTAAACATGCGGCCTGAAATGCCGCTCCACAATATCGGGATTGGCTGTTGAAGAAAAATGTTTGACGACCACCGTGTCAGGTCATTAGAAATTGATACTGTATCCTTTCTGGCAAGTTTCACATAGTCATTCCCTATCTGTGTTGTTGCGTCCATCCTTGCTGGAGCAATTGGTGCAGTGAAAATAGAACTGCGCTCGGTATCCCACAGAAAGTTGGAAATGAAGTGATCTCGTGTGGTAGTTAAACATTCACGACTTCCTCACTGAAAACACGTGTTTTGAAGATCCACTGGCACATGCACTTATGCTGTTAGATGAAATTTGAATCTAAAACTGAAACAACCTCTGTGCTGAAGGCAGATCATTTACTTTTTTGTGAAGCAGTATGGAAATGAATCTAATTTTCTTGTGAAGAAAGTTGTCAGGAGACCACATGTAAAGACCAAACGGATGGATAATAACTTCGTCAGAGTCGGAATTTATAGTTAATCTTAACAAGCATTTGTATATTATACAGAAAAAGAGTTCGCGGCCTTATGTCTTGCAAGTATTCTCGAAGAGACTACGTGATTTTACGTCAACATACGTTTATAAAAGACAGAAAAACAGTCTTATTTTCCTTTCGGTACCCATAATATTATTTAATGAGAGGAAAAGCAATGGGATAAATTAGTTGCAGACACTGATGAATGGATAGAAAATGGATATAGATTCCATTTTTTCCAATCCAGTTGTGAAACCGAAAAAAGAACTATTTTGCCCACCTGGCCAGCATTTCATAAGTGAATGAATCTGATAACAACATAACGGTTAATTACGCAAAAATAGCGCAAGCAACAACAATCTAACGACAATCCTGGACGATGGTGCTTCAGTGGGCCCATTATAAGACAAGCGTCTATACTACGCTGTATCCAACAAGCAGGAGAGAATAGCGTTTTCAAGGTAGCAGTGAAAACACTATGTCCTTTGGTACCACAAGCCATGCGTGGCCTCGGTACACGTCCTCTGCGCCGGGCAATAGTACCGTCTAACTGATCTCAAAGTGTAATTATGTCTTGCTTTGCGGCTCTTAACCAAAGACGAACCTACTCTAGCAGACACGGGACGGTCTTTATGTTCACCGAATCGCCCAAGTCCTTATCGATATGCATATGAATACAGGGTGAGAAATGTGTCTACAACACATGGCTTGCAATTTCTTCTACAAATTTCATTGTGTAATAAGATTTCCTATAATTTCAAGGTTATGACAGGTTACATTTCCATTCATCTATCTTCAGATATATAGAGACAAGGCAAAAAAAAGAAAGTACGTAACCATCATATAACTTAATGTTCACAAAGCTGCTATTAAACCATATCTAAACCCATATGCAGCAGAACGTACAAGTCGCAAAAATAAAAACACGTAAGTGTCTATACAGAAATATGCATACTACGCCGTAGAACAATACTGTATTGTAGTAGCGTATGTGTTGTTAATATATGCTCGTTAGACAATTGCCTCTAGGCAGCGAGAGTCCATCAAACGGAATTCTTTATTATTCCTGAATTATTTGGTACATTCAAATTACAAATAACAGAAAGTATATCCACGTTCAATACACGTACTTGTTCATGGTAAAAGAAAGATAGAGTCACAGAGATATTTAACGAACGCTGCAGACTGGATCTGAACTCCTGATGATTCTGTAGGCAGAACGCCATCACGGCGGGCTCCATCATCCATTCTGTGGCGCGAGTAGAAGGGACGTCTGCCAACCGCATCCTTGGTCAGAGTACCGTGCGGGAGGGACTACTCAACGTACTGAGCAGCACACAAGATACCACTGTCTCGTCACACATGTAACCCTACTCAGAATAAATTAATAGTTCTATAATTTCTCACAAAATGTCCATGTATGTCCAATTAAGAGAATTTCATATTCTGATCTGTCTCTTATGACATTTCTGAGTACCCCGCTACGATCATTGTAAGATAAAAATCTTTTTAATGCAGACGGAGCAATATGTCAACAATTGTGTAAACTGAATGTAAGCGAATCCAAAGTCTTTGAGTTTGGGATGTGCTTAGAGCACTGATTCTGATATTATTGTCACATCACATTATTTTGTTGTAGAGCGGTACGAAATGGTCGCTCATGACCAGACGCTTGCAGATTCAAATTATTGTGATGAAGGCAGAAAAAAGTAAATACTTTTCAACAGATAGGAAAGCAGCTAGTTGAGAAGAACAAAGAAAAGTGTTATTTTTTGGTGCGTTTTGTTTTGATTTGCTACACCAGTTATAAGGCAATGAAAATATCAGTAATTCAATTTCTGTGTGACAACAGAAATAACAGAACAATTCACCAGGTGCTGTAGCGTTTAAATGGCGCGTAAACATATGATATAATTTTAAACACGTGATAACATGAGGGAGAAAATAACATGTAATAATCGTGTTACAACACTGAGCAAACATATTCTACAGATATGGTATCTCGATGCTCACCCAAAAAACTATTAAAGAAAGGAGAACGATCAATTATGAGTGCTTATGTAATACCGATTTGGCACAGTGGGTTCATTACTGGAGCATGCTTGTTCCATTCTGGAGAAATTTCTGTACAATATAGACTAGTAACTACAATAGCTGCTACACTTCTGTATGTCAATGGCTCACTGATTGTGTTGTGTGGTAGATAAAAGAATTGATTTGACCTAACTCCATTTCAGGTGATGTGATTGTCACTTTAGAAACAAATTAGTACGAAATGGCACTGGTGAATTACATCGTGATTCATTTATGATAATCGGAATGGGAGATGTATGTCCATCAAATTGTTTCACAGTTTGTGAAAAAATTGGCGTATGGTGTTATGACGATTACACAAAATGTCAGGTAGCTCATTGTTCACTGAAAAACCATAAATAAGACATAAACCTTATAAATAATGTGCCCTTTATGTCAGATATTTATATCATAAGACAACTGACTTCATACCCTATGTGCCATCCCTAATTATACTTAGAAAGATCTGAACACCACTTTCGTTGGGTTACAATAGTATACATCATGTCCACATGATTCACCAGAATACTATCATACCCTCACATTTTTGTAAATAATTGTCGTTTTGCAATTACCTCAAACACTTGGACATCATATTGTACAGATACTATGGATGAAAGTTTAAGATGTATATTTTACTTACAAGCAATATAGGACAATGACTTAATACTAAGAAGTTGTGGCAATTTTGTGAGAAGTAAACTGTAATCAAACATATTAATTTTAACCACCTCTGTCATTTCCTTATTTCTAAATGTTCTTAATGAACGATTTAATTTCCTGCTTTGCTTACAAGACACTAAGTACTATTGGGTTGTTATCAGGATACATATGGAACAATGTATGATTACTTTCTCAATAACAGTTAAATTCTAGATATCTTTTTGAAGATTTATATTTGGTCCAATTACACTACTGATTATTAGAACTGCTACACCACAAAGATGACGTGCTACAGACGCGAAATTTAACCGACAGGAAGAATATGCTGTGAAATGCAAATGATTAGCTTTTCAGAGCATTCACACAAGGTCGACGCCGGTGGCGACACCTACAACGTGCTGACATGAGGAAAGTTCCCAACCGATTTCTTATACACAAACAGCAGTTGACCGGCGTTCACTGGTGAAACGTAGTTATGATGCCTCGAGTAAGGGGGAGAAAAGCGTACCATCACGTTTCCGCCTTTGATAAAGGTCTGATTGAAGCCTATCGCGATTGCGGTTTATCGTATCGCGACACTGCTGCTCGTGTTGGTCGAGATCCAATGATGTTAGCAGTATATGGAATCGGTGGGTTCAGGAGGGTAATGCGGAACGCCATGCTGGATCTCAACGGCCTCGTATCACTAGCAGTCGAGATGACAGGCATCTTATCTGCATGGCTGTAAGGGATCATGTAGCGACGTCTCGATCCCTGATTCAACAGATGGGGACGTTTGCAAACCCACAACCATCTGCACGAACAGTTCGACCAAGCTTGCAGCAGCGTGGACTATCACCTCGGAGACCATGGCTGCGGCTACCCTTGACGCTGCATCACAGACACTAGTGCCTGCGATGGTGTACTCAACGACGAACAAAGGTGCATGAATGGAAGATCGTCATTTTTTGGGATGAATCCAGGTTCTGTTTACAGTATCTTATGGTCGCATCCGTGTTTGGCGACATCGTGGTGAACACACACTGGAAGCGTGTATTCGTCATCGCCATACTTTCGTATCACCCGGCGCCATGGTATGGGGTGCCACTGGTTACACGTCTCGGTCACCTCTTGTTCGCATTGACGGCACTATGAACAGTGGACGTTACATTTCAGATGTGTTACGACCCGTGGCTCTACCCTTCATTCGATCCCTGCGAAGCTCTACATTTCAGCGGGATAATGCACGACCGCAGGTCCTGTGCGGGCCTTTCTGGATAAAGAAAATGTTCGATTGCTGTCCTGGTCAGCACATTCTCCAGATCTCTCACCAATTGAAAACGTCTGATCAATGGTGGCCGAGCAACTGGCTCGTCGCAATACGCCAGTCAGTACTCTTGATGAACTGTGGTATAGTGTTGAAGCTGCATGGGCAGCTGTACCTGTACACGCAATCCAAGTTCTGTTTGACTCAATGCCCAAGCGTATCAAGGCCGTTATTACGGCCAGAGGTGATTGTTCTGGGTAATGATTTCTCAGGATCTATGCACCCAAATTGCGTGAAAATGTAACCACATTCAGTTCTAGTATAACATATGTGTCCAATGAATACCCGTTTATCATCTGCATTTCATCTTGGTGTAGCAATTTTAATCGCAAGTAGTGTATTAGGGCGATAACCTCAAAGGTAAATACTATGAACATAATTACGTCTTAGTTACGATTAAGGGTGCAACGGAAGTAAACTCCAACGTTGAGATAAATGTTGACTCAGTTCAAATGTTAGGGTGGATATATATCACTTTGTGAGAAATATGCATGGGTTCTCAATAACGCCATGGTTATTCCGTCCTCTATACCTGAAGCTGTTCTGCATCTGATAAAAAGTGAGATACTGTGAAATAAGAAGGGATTTTCTTTGCAGACAAGTGGTCAATGCACGAAATGAGCATGTCGATAATAGGGTTTGCGCACCCGATGCGTTAAGGCCTATTCATGTCTCCTGGCAAGCTGTTTGAACTCAGGAATTCTGAATAGAATATCTGAGGATGTATTGCCACTGGCGTGGCTATTGGGAGCCGGTATTCCAACGTGAATAACATAACATTGTGATTAATGGATTTAAAGGGACTCCCACTTTGTTTTAAGAGACTGGCTGCGCCTAGTTACTTCTATACCCGCTTCTCATCATACGAAGTTTGACTAACCAAACTACACTCCTGGAAATTGAAATAAGAACACCGTGAATTCATTGTTCCAGGAAGGGGAAACTTTATTGACACATTCCTGGGGTCAGATACATCACATGATCACACTGACAGAACCACAGGCACATAGACACAGGCAACAGAGCATGCACAATGTCGGCACTAGTACAGTGTATATCCACCTTTCGCAGCAATGCAGGCTGCTATTCTCCCATGGAGACGATCGTAGAGATGCTGGATGTAGTCCTGTGGAACGGCTTGCCATGCCATTTCCACTTGGCGCCTCAGTTGGACCAGCGTTCGTGCTGGACGTGCAGACCGCGTGAGACGACACTTCATCCAGTCCCAAACATGCTCAATGGGGGACAGATCCGGAGATCTTGCTGGCCAGGGTAGTTGACTTACACCTTCTAGAGCACGTTGGGTGGCACGGGATACATGTGGACGTGCATTGTCCTGTTGGAACAGCAAGTTCCCTTGTCGGTCTAGGAATGGTAGAACGATGGGTTCGATGACGGTTTGGATGTACCGTGCACTATTCAGTGTCCCCTCGACGATCACCAGTGGTGTACGGCCAGTGTAGGAGATCGCTCCCCACACCATGATGCCGGGTGTTGGCCCTGTGTGCCTCGGTCGTATGCAGTCCTGACTGTGGCGCTCACCTGCACGGCGCCAAACACGCATACGACCATCATTGGCACCAAGGCAGAAGCGACTCTCATCGCTGAAGACGACACGTCTCCATTCGTCCCTCCATTCACGCCTGTCGCGACACCACTGGAGGCAGGCTGCACGATGTTGGGGCGTGAGCGGAAGACGGCCTAACGGTGTGCGGGACCGTAGCCCAGCTTCATGGAGACGGTTGCGAATGGTCCTCGCCGATACCCCAGGAGCAACAGTGTCCCTAATTTGCTGGGAAGTGGCGGTGCGGTCCCCTACGGCACTGCGTAGGATCCTACGGTCTTGGCGTGCATCCGTGCGTCGCTGCGGTCCGGTCCCAGGTCGACGGGCACGTGCACCTTCCGCCGACCACTGGCGACAACATCGATGTACTGTGGAGACCTCACGCCCCACGTGTTGAGCAATTCGGCGGTACGTCCGCCCGGCCTCCCGCATGCCCACTATACGCCCTCGCTCAAAGTCCGTCAACTGCACATACGGTTCACGTCCACGCTGTCGCGGCATGCTACCAGTGTTAAAGACTGCCATGGAGCTCCGAATGCCACGGCAAACTGGCTGACACTGACGGCGGAGGTGCACAAATGCTGCACAGCTAGCGCCATTCGACGGCCAACACCGCGGTTCCTGGTGTGTCCGCTGTGCCGTGAGTGTGATCATTGCTTGTACAGCCCTCTCGCAGTGTCCGGAGCAAGTATGGTGGGTCTGACACACCGGTGTCAATGTGTTCTTTTTTCCATTTCCAGGACTGTATAATGTTGAATTAAGAAACCCAATTACTTCTACTAAATCTTAGGCTCTGAATACTGGTCACTGAAGATGTAAGGAAAGTGGAAAAGCATCAGATAGCATCTAGGTTTATCACACTTTTGACGTTAGCGTGAGGACGAAACAGAAGTAAAATCAAGACATATGTAATCACACGAATCTTCGCTTCAGTGTGTTCTTTATCTGATTAGGAGGTCGAGAAATTGTTCAAAGAGGTAGAGACACAGATCTGCAAGAACAAATTCTACTGGTTGATGATTATGGGGCTTCCTTCAAAATAAACGTAAGACATAAACAAAAGAACGATTCTTCAGCTGGAAGCTTTTGGAATAATATCAGAATTAGCAGAAAGTATGTGTTGGTAGAATCTGCCAGAATTAACACACATATATATAATTATTTTAGGCTAAAGAAAGCAGAGAGCATGAATCAAGTACACCGAAAAACTATACTACTTTTAATTAGTCCAACGGAAAACTAATACAATAGGATGTGAGATGCTGGTATTCACGTTGTGGTTTTCAGTCAGAAGACTGGTTGCATACAACTCTCAAAATTAATTTATCCTGTGCAGTGTCTTCATCTCTGCAGAGGAATTCCAGCTTAGAGTATAACCCGTTGAAAATGATGACTGCAAAAATACTCACAGAACTGGAAATAAACGAACAAATTACACTGGAAACGAGAAAAGTATATTTTAAGAATTAATTTAAGAATATACTGGTACACCAGATGATTTTCACCATAAGGCTCAGGATCTAAAACAGTGAAGGTCGTAGATACATAAATAACAGATGTAACTAAGCAAATGGCAGAGTATATTGCTTGTAAAAGAGATAGCAACCTAAAACTGAAATAGAAAAAGGCAAAAGATTCAGGAAAAACTATATATGCACGAATGCATTGCTGAACTAAGTGAATCTGTTCGTAAACGTATCCGAAAAAATGTTAGAAAGTAAAATCAAAATGTGATAAGAAAGGAAACGGGACAGTCAATAGAGTGTGATGCGAACAAAAGTGTACGTTGAGCGGATGTACCGTGACACCTGTTAATATAGCAGATAGAAACGTAACTTGAAAACCGAGAAAACTGTAGAATTAATCATTCATTTGGTTGATTTATGTAGTTCAAAAGATGAAACGGGAACATCGACAGATAATACCGGACGTGAAGGTCATTTGAGGTGAGGTGGAAAGTGCCTGTAAATAGTGATATTAAAGTAAATCTGATTGAAGAAAAAAGGAACCTTTTTTTTTTTCAAGCAACTATTAACAGCAGCAATGTGCTTGGAGAAATGCACGGTATTCACAATGCTGTCTTACAATACATTTATTCACTACTGGTCTCGATCATGGACCAACTTTACAGCGGAAATATATGTAGTATGACAACATCACATGGCATACACGCTATTTGACCAGAAAAGTATACGCCTTTTCACACCGGAGATCACACGGTGTTAAGCATCCATTTTCTTACGTTTTCAAGTCAGCAATGATGTATAATTTCCAAGTCAAATAGCACGTATGCCAGTTGAAATTATCACAAAAAATGTTTTTCCATTGTGAAGATGGTCCACGAGCGAAAACGGTAGTAAATGAATGTACAGCAAGACAGGAGAGTGTATATCATGCAATTCTCAAGATAGTTAAGTAAGGTGGTTCGATACCACGTAATTTGCTCTTAGAAGGCGAAAGGTTACATGAGACCCCGGTATGTTAAAGATCATAAGGCAGCGGTTCCCAACCTGGGAGTAATAACGCTCCTAGGGGTAAAATGAAATTTTCTGAGGGGTAACAATAAAAGTATTCAACGGTGTTTCGGTCACCACAGTAAATAATTTTTAAAAGAGCACTAATATTACTAGGACAACGACCTTGTCGCAGTGGTTACGCCTGTTCCCGCGAGATCACCGAAGTTAGCGTTGGCGGGCGTGGTTGGCACTTGGATGGGTGACCATCCAGGCCGCCATGCGCTGTTGCCATTTTTCGGGGTGCACTCAGCCTCGTGACGCCAATTGAGGAGCTACTCGACCGAATAGTAGAAGCTTCGATCAATAATACCATCTTACGATCGGATGAACGGTGTGCTGACCCCACGCCCCTCGTATCCGCATCCTCCACGGCGGTGGGATGGTCCCGGTAGGCCACTCTTGGCCTGATGATGGAGCGCTTTTTTTATTACTCTTATTACTCTTTCCTAAGACAGGAATTGTTGTATTGAAAGTTATCAAAACCGCCAGAGCCGGTCCCTTGCATGTTCCTGCAGCCGCTGCGTATGGCACTTTCAACATCGCCATCATAGAAGAACCAGTATAGCCCGTTGACCAACGAAGACCGCCAGGACGGCGTTATGAGCGGTGGCTATCTGGGCGCCGGTATTCTGTTTGTAGTGTCGTGCATCTAGTGAGAGTTCCGTTTTGCTACCTGGTGCGAAGCATCACTTCAATTTGTTGATAGTTGGCTCTACCGCCAAGCATTCAGTATATAGACACACGCCTTTATCAGACATCTGCTGATTGTTAACAAGTTACCAACAGTGTAACAGTTGTTCAGAATAAGTTGAAGGAGGTCTTTATTCAAACTGCATTTGTCAATATTTTGCTTGATTGTTCAGATTCTTAAGGCGACAGATACTTTGGTAGGTTTCCACCCAATTGTCATTAGCAACATGGGCAACGGTCGCAGACGGGCAACACCACAATAATACTAATTACATAAGTTACTAATACTTACATTATTCCAAAATACTAGGATTAACGTATGACACAATGTGGTAAGGGCTATAATTTTGGAGGCGACTCTATGAATATCATCTTCTTTACGTATTCCACATGCTATACACATCCTTTGTAATTTGTGCCATATTTCTCTGACAGTAACATTGAGGAAAGTATATCACATAAATGTCACATGAAAATGTTTCTCCAAATTGCAGGGCTACCCACAATAATCTAGAATTTGCTTTATTACTTTCCTCGCAACAGATATACAAACTTATTGACAGTACGACATACAACTGACCATTTAGTGGCTACTAAATAGCTGTAGGGCCTACTATATTATTATTACTGACCCAGTTATGTACACATCTGGTCTAGCGTTAGAATCTTTGGTTAGTAATCAAAACGTTCTCAGTCTTGCGTTCGAAACTCGTCACTGCCAAAATTTTGATTAGTAATCAGCATTGACAGCCGAGTTCTTCCTGAATAACTGACCCTCATTCAACCAACGGCCTTTTCAAAGAGGACGGAGGAGCGGAGAGAGGTTCAGGGCACTCGGTTGTACTTGGGGTGGGAAACTGCCCCTAAAGGTGAAAGAATTCGCCATGGACAATGTCATGAGGATACAGAAGGCAATGGAAATACTAGATCCGAGGCACACAAGGTGTATCCACAGGACATATGTGAAGGGACTGCCAAGGGGGAGGCGACGATGACAAAAAGATTGAACAATCAACGAAAGGATAACGTTCCACGGGTCGGGGCTTGGAATGTCAGAAGCCTGAACATGATTTTAAAGGTAGAAAATCTTCAAATGTAAATGCAAAGATTCAATATAGATATAGAAGGGGTCAGTGAAGTAAAATGGAAAGAAGGCAAGGATTTCTGATCAGATGAGTGTAAGGTAATATCAACATCGGCAGAAAATGGTGTCACGGGAGTATGATTCGTTATGAATAGGAAGGTACGCTAGAGAATATGCTACTGTGAACAGTTCAGTGACAGCATTTTTCTTATCAGTATCGACAGCAATCCAACACCGACAACGATAATTCATGTATCCATGCCGACGTCTCAAGCTGAAGATGAAGGGATAAAGAAAATATATCAAGATATAGAAAGGGTCATACAGTACGCAAAGGGAGATGAAAATCTAATAGTTGTGGGGCTGGGAATGTAGCTGCAGTGGAAGGAGCAGAAGAAATGATTACAGGAGAATATGGGCTTGGGACAATGAGGAGAAAGGGTAATTGAGTTTTGTAATGAATTTCAGCTAGTAATAGCAAATCTATGTTGAAGAACCACAGAAGCAGGAGGTATACTTGGGAAAGGCTGGGTGATACAAGATATAGTTGAAGGTCTCTTTGGCTATAGATATAGCAATAAGAATTAGCTCGGAAGGCAGTAGAGTTCAAGAGGAATGGACATTCCTTAAAAGGATAATCCCAGAAGTTGGAAAGATAAACGTAGGTACAAAGAACGTAACTGGAAAGAAACCATGGGTAACAGAAAAAAATGCTTTAGTTGATGGATACAAGAAGCAAGTACAAAAGTGTTGAGGGAAATTCAGGAAGCCAGAAATACAAATCGCTGAAACAAGTAGGAAGTGCAGGGAAGCTAAGACGAAATGGTTGTATGTATAGTGTGAAGAAATGGAAAAAAAAATAATTGACAGAAGGACTGACTCAGCACATAAGAAAGTCAAAAGAACCTTCTGTGAATTAAAAGCAAGCGTTGTAACATTAAGAGTGGAACCGGAATTCCACTGTTGAATGCAGAGTAGAGAGCGGATTGGTGGAAAGAGTGCATTGAAGGCCTCTGTGGGGCGGGAGATTTGTCTGATGTGATACAAGAAGAAACAGGAGTCAATTCAGAAGGGATGGGAGATCCAGTATTAGAATCAGAATTTAAAACAGCTTCGGAGAATTTAAGATCAAATGAGGCAGAAGGGATAGATAACATTTTATCAGAATTTCCAAAATCATTGCTTGAAATGACAACAAGACTAGTTTGTGTGTGGCGACATGACATCTGACTTTCGGAAAAATATCATCCAGACAGTTCCGAAGACTGCACGATATACTAGTGCGAGAATTACCGCTCGGTCAGCTTAATAGCCCATGCTTTCACGTTGCTAAAGAGAACACCATATAGAAGAATGGAAAAGAAAACTGAGGATGAATTAGATGACGATCAGTTTGGCTTTAGGAAAGGGAAAGGCACCAGAGAGGTAATTCTTTCGCTGCGGATCATAATGGAAGCAAGACTAAAGAAAAATCAAGACACTTTCATAGGCTCTGTCGACCTGGAAAAAGCCTTCCACAATGTAAACTGGTGCTAGATATTCGAAATTCTGAGAAAAATAGGGATAAGCTATAAGGAGAGACGGATAATATACAGTATGTAGAAATCCCAAGAGGGAATAATAAGAGTGGACGACCAAGAACGAATTGCTTGTATTAAAATGTTTGTAATACAGGTGTGTAGTCTTCCGCTCTTGCTGTTCAATCTGTACATCGAAGAAGAAATGGTAGAAGTCAAAGAAATTTTCAGGAGTGGGATTAAAATTCAAGGTGAAATGATATCAATGATACGATTCGCTGATGACATTGCTATGCTGAGTGGAAGTGACGAAAAACTCGGGATTTGCTGAGTGTAATGTACTGTTTAATGAGTTCAGAATATGGACTGAGAGTAGGTCGAAGAAAGATGAAAGTAATGAGAAGCAGCAGAAATGGGAAATGCAAGAAATTTAATTTCAGGATTGATGGTCAGAAATAGTCGTACTTAAGGAATTCTTCTAGCTAGGCAGCAAAATAACCAATGACGGACAGAGCAAGGAGGATATCAAAAGCCGATTATCATTGTGGGCATTCCTGGCCAAGAGAAGTCTACTAGTATCGAGCATAGGCTTTAATTTGAGCAAGAAATTTCTCAGATGTGCGTTTTGAGAATAGCATAGTGTGGTAGTGAAACGTGGACTGTGGGAAAACTAGAACGAAAGAGAATCGAAGCATTTGAGATGTGGTGCTACAGACGATGTTGAAAATCAGCTGGACTAATAAAGTAAGGAATGAGGAGGTTCTACGGAGAATCGGAGAGGAAAGGAAGATGTATAAAACACTGACAAGAAGAAGGGACAGTATGGTAGGACATCTGTTAAGACATCAGGGGAGTTCCATTGTAGTAGAGGGAGCTGTGGAGTTCGATAACTGTAGAAGAAGACAGAGATTCGAATACATCCAGCAAATAACTCGGGACGTAGTTGGCAAGTGCTTCTTGAGATGAAGAGGTTGACTCAGGAGAGGAATTCGTGGCGGGCAGCATCAAACCAGTCAGAAGACTGATGACTCAATAAAAAAATTTGGGGCTCTGCTCAGACACAAAGCTGAAGACTTCCAGTTTCTGCCAGTACAGAAGTAAGAGGTCCAGCAGTCAAATGATTTACAAACAGTAAGTATAGTGAACACATTTGTAGTTGACTGATTTCAAATGGTGGTGCACGATGTCGGCGAAACAAGTGTCGCTAGGAAGAGGAGTGGTGCAGAGGAACGACGTTTCGCAACAAGTGTCTATACTGCATATACATGTACATCTACATACATACTTTGCAAGCCACCTTACGTTCATGGCGAAAAGTGTCATATATGCAGTCTTCGTTACAAATGAACCACAATTTCCTACAATTCTCCCAATAAGCCGAAGTCGACCATTTGCCTTCTATACTACAATACTTACAAACTCACTCCATTTCACACTGCTTTGCAACGTTACACTCAGATACTTAATCGTTGTGACTGTGTCGAACAGCCCACTACTAATGCTGTACCCGAATCTTATGGGTTTGCGTCTCCTACTCACCTGCTTAACCTATTTTTCTACTTTTAGAGATGGCTGAAATTCATCACACCAACAACAAATTTGTCTAAGTCATCTTGTATACTCCTACAGCCACAAAACGAGGACATTTTCCCAAGCACGGCACTGTTTATCCAGTCTGCCAGATCTTTTATACATATACATATGAAAGGGAGAGAGAGAGAGAGAGAGAGAGAGAGAGAGAGAGAAAGACTGTTAAAATTTCTTCAAGCCTCTCACTTATCTATCTATTAAATGTAATTCGTTAAATAATTCGTTAAAAATGACAAGTGTGACACCGTTTCAAACGCTGTACGGATATTAATGTGGATAGTTATCTTTCTTTTCTGAGAACGAGCTGTAGCTAGCAGTCGAGATACTCTGAGAACTTCTTCATCTCTCTACAAAAAATTGGTTGTCAGAAATAAGCAGCACAATTTTTTTCATTGACTCATTTAGTTACTGGTTTAATAAAAAATCTAGAAAAACTAAGTACCATTCATCTGTAGTCGTTTTAAAAATAAAAGTATCCGAAGACAATTCTTTTACATTCAAAGCTTTGTTCAGCCGCTGATTTCCATGATAGTAGTGGCCGCGTTTGGGTGGTGGTGGTGGTGGTGGTGGTGGTGGTGGTGATGGTGGTGGTGCTGGCGGGGGGAGGGGTGGTGGTATTAGATAACATCTCTCATATCATCTCTCTCCACTCAGGGGTAATGGTCTAAGAAAGTGGTTGGAAACCACTGCCATAACTTACCACTGTTGCTAGAACATACTCGAATAGTAATTCACGGTTTACCTCTCGTGCAGATGAGCTGCAGTAACCAATGGAGGAGTGTAATAGAGAAAATTCGAAAGCGGTCCTCAAAAACAGTTATAAAATGTACAGAACAAAGTGTGAGCGTCACAAAAATAACACTGAGGTCCTTGGACAACTTTATGTGGTTATTTTATGAATGGTTTGAAAAAATTAGATGAGCAGCAAAAGAAATAAAGAGAGAAATACAATGTCCTCCAATACTTTTCGCTAACTGAATAATGGACCCACTAAGGCTGAAAAATGAAGTTCGCAGCCAGGGAGTGATTACCATCTATGATTTAATGACAGTAAGACATAGGCTTCTATTTAAAAAAACACTGTCAGATGCTCAATAAGCAATGCAAAGAATCGTGATAGGTTGTCTTGCTGATATAGGGAAACAAATAAATGGCTCAGGAAACGAACTGGAATAGAAATTAATGGCAGCGACTGATGCCAATAGATTGGAGCTGAGAGGGACATACAGCGAACCCAGTGGATGGTCGATGAACCAAGGAAATTATTTGCTTTTCTGAGAATGACCAGAAATAGAACTGACGATCTGGTTGAAGTTGTCATCAGAAAGGCGTTAGAGCGTTAGTCTCTGAAGAAGATCGTAATTCATGATCTGGAGTACGTCGTTATCCCCGCAGCGGAAATCAACAGACTACTGACGGTTATCAATTTCATTGCAACTCCCGAAGGCGATGAAGATAAGGGCTGACGACAGATCTAGAATTATAAACTAGCTGTGGGGGCTGAGGATCTTTTGAAAATTTGGAAATTTGTGGTAAGGTCTTATGGGACCAAACTGCTGAGGTCATCGGTCCCTAAGCTTACACACTATTTAATCTAACTTAAACTAACTTACGCTAAGGACTACACACACTCATGCCCGTAGGAGGACTCGAACCTCCGACGGGGGTAGCCGAGCGGACCATGTCAAGACGCCTAAGACCACGCGGCTACCTCGCGCGGCCAGGTCTATTGAGATATAAGTTACGGCAACGACAGAAATCTTTTACTGTGTACTTATGTTAATGTGCTATTAATGAATTATTATATGTTTTGAAGATACCTTTACCCTTTGTCCTGGGTCGAAAAGCAGACATAATTATTACGTCATGCTTCTCTGTTAGGAAAACCTTATCTCTGAAACTTAATCATCTCATCATAATCGATTAGTGAATGGAAAGGCATACTATAAATTTAAAGGACAACGATGTTTCCAATAGGGTGTTATCCTAAATCAGCACTTTATTCAGCACTACTAGATAGTTTCATGCGTATTCTCATTGTGGAGGGCACGATGAATGTGGGTATATTATCGAAAATGGCAAAAATAATAAATGAGGTGCCATGTCTGTTATATGAATATAATTCTAAATTCCGGCGAGGTATGCTGTCACGCTCTACTTGTTCAGTTGTGTAATTTAACCCAAGTATGTGCATTTAATGGGCTAAACTTTGAGCTCCCGGATAACAACACAGCCGAAAATATGTAGTAGTTAACATATAAATTAAAACGATTATTTAATCCTTGACATTAACAGCCAGTCGAGCTAAATTAATACCACTAAAAAAATTGATGAGTATGATTTATCCACATACATTGTGCGCGAGAGTTATCATAAAATCTGAACATCACAGTTAATGTGGTGGTCTACAGGGCGGAAACTTATTTGATCCAGCTCTTCACGCCAGGGTATTCTATGCAACCCGAATAATTACTGCAAAATTCATGCTTTTGTATCTGCTTACTATTCTCACACTCTAGTCTCCCTCTACAGTTTCCATCCACCACACTTCCCTCCGTTAGGAAATGATTCACTGATGCCTTAGCAGAGTTCCTGTAAACCAATTCCTCCTTTTAGTCTTTTGTAAAATACTTTCTTACCTCTTCAATTCGCTTTAGTACTAGTTCATTAGCTACTCGATCTACAAGTCTCGTCTTCAGCATTGATTCATAGCGCCATATTTAAAAATCTTCCATACTTATCTTGTCTCAACTGCTTATCGTAAACGTTGCACTTCCGTACATTGCTGTACTCCAGACAACTATTTTCAGAAAATTTATTGTTAAATTTATATCAAATGTTAATATATTCTTTTTTTATAAATGATTATCTTTTTATAGCCAGTCTGCATTGTAGCTCCTCTCCGCTTCGACATTCATCTGTAATTTGGCTATCCAAATAGCAAGATTAGTCTCCTACCTTTAGTGTGCCTCTGCTTAACTTAATTCCCATAGCATTACTTCATTGAATTCGAGTACATTCCATTATGCACGTTTCATTTCGTGGCTACTCACCTTATGACTCCTTTTTCGGACATTATCGACTCCACTCAGCTGTTCTGCTAGTCCACTGCCGTTTATAACAGAAATGTATGTCGGCGTTAAGCCTCAAAGTTTTGTTTCTTCTGCGTGAAATCTAATTCCCTTTCCATACATCTCCTGAGCTCACATTACTGCTTACTCAGTGTACAGCCCTGTTTCATTAACTTCTCAACCCATGTTTCCTCTTCATGCCTCTCGACTCTTATAGCTACCATTTGATTCCTGTACAAGTAGTAAATGCTCTTTTGCTCTCGGTATTTTATCCTCGGTACATTCAGAATTTCGTAAAGTCTATTCCAGTTAACATTGTCAAACGTTTTCCTTAAGTCTACAACTGCCATAAACGTACGTTTGCCTTTCCTGAACCTGTTTTCTAAGAGAAGTGGTAGCATCATTACAGGCTCTCGTGTTCCTAGAATTCTCCGAAACGCATTCTTATATTCCCGTTTTTGGCTTCTATTACTTTTTCTATTACTCTCTAAATAATTGGTGTCAGTATTTTGCAGACAACCTTACCAAACTGACGAGTCAGTACTATTCACACTTGTCAGCACTTATCTTATTTGTACTTGTAATTATTACGTTCTTCTAGATGTCTGAAGATATTACGTTTGCATCATATGCCTTGTACAATAGATGGAATACCTTTGATTAACTGTACCCGGCAAGGATCTCAATGCCTCTGAAGGAAAGTTGTCTACTTCAGGGCTCTTGATTTCAGTTATGTCTTTCAGTGTTTTGTCCAGTTATGCTCGCAATATTACTCTATTCATCTTCAACTGCTTTCTCTCTCCTTTCTGTAACGTTGCGTTCAAGATCATTTCCTTTGTACAAATTTCTTATAGATTCCTTTCAGCTTTCCCTTGGTACTGGTCTTCCATCTGAGCTCCTGATTTTCATACAGAATATTTAGGAGGTTTCATCTCCTCCTCTTCCCTTGAAAACTTTCTTTAAGTTTCCTGGAGTTGGTGTCTAAAAATTGCCTACTGATACATGCTCCTACAAATTTGCGTACCTCATTCGCTTGCTTCAATTTCTGTTTTCTTACGTACTTTTCTTTTCTCGTCATTTAAATTCTGTGTCTCCTGCGTTTTCCGAGAATCACAACTGAGCTCTTTCTTTGTGCCAATTTTGATTCTAGACTGTCTTCCCTGTTCCATCTCCTAAAGCTATCCATTCGTCTCAGATTCTTTCCCTCTCCTCGTTCCACTGAATGTTTCAAATGAACCAAGTCCCATTTCCTTAGTTCACTTTCTTTTTACAAATTCTCCATTTTTAATCTGCATATCCCATAAATTATGGACACAGTCGACATCTGTCGCTAAAAATATTTTACAGTTAGTTTTCGCAATCTCTATGACGCAGGGAAGCAAAACGTGATGATAGTTTTAGAAACAAGGCCGAGGGAATGTGGAAGAGTTAGGCAAGGTTCAGGGAAAACATCTTTCACCCTTTAGTTCACATACATTAAAAAAAAAAACCAAAATTTTTCCAGTGTTTTAATCAATATAATAACAGGGTTTAAAGAATTTAAATAAAAACCACTTAACGTAACAACAGAGGTACTGAACGTCTCGAAAAAGGTTTACAGTTGTCCAATTCTTAAAGGAAGGCTTAACTATTTAAGAGGAAAGAAACTATTCAAGAGTCGACCTAAAAGTATGTTTTCAATCCTTTAAAACTATCAATGAGTCCAGAACGTTTAGCGATAACCAAACAACAGAAAATTTTCTTAACCACTGTAACAATCTAGCTTCTTGCACTATAGTCTCATGTCCGATAACTGGATTGTACAACGAACGCCACAGTCAGACCAGTTTTTAACCATCTTCTCTGTAAACCTAACAACGTTGCCTGAAACAAAATCAGGTCTATTTACTTTACGAATATTACACTCCTTCGGTTTTAAGTGAAAATTTGGCTTTAATATGATAACTGTCCACCCCCATTAACTTCGCTTATTGTGTTCGTAAGTGGCATACTGCCTAAGAATTGCAGGACGCATTGTACTCTTATTAGCATTTAACTTTTACAGAGAAGTTTGGCATTTCTGTATTTTTTTTTTTTTGCCAAATTAAACTATGACGCTACAATGTTTCACAGCAGTCTTAATATTTGTTGAAACGAAAATATAGCCCGTTAGCAGATGCCGATATCGTCTTTAATTAAGGGCAACCGGATGAAAAACGAAAGATTAATTATTTACTGTTGTCCTACCAAAGAAAAACTCCAGACTCTTATTTAATTAACACTTGCAAAACTGTTCATATATTTCTAGTGCGACTCGATAACTGGCGATGGTTCCGCGAGAAACATGAAAGACGCCCTCGACTTGAACAAAGTGGCGTGATAGGGGGCGTTGGAAATTGTTGAACGAAAATGCAGGATACTGTATCCAGCCGAAAAAAGGAGTGTTTAGCTCTGAATATTCCATAGGATCGTCGGTGTTCGACTGACACCATATGTATAAGAAGGGTAGAAGGACGGATCCTCAAAATTACAGACCAATATCCTTATCATCGATTTGTTGCTGGATTCTCGAACATATTCTCAGTTTGAATGTAATGAATTTCGTTGAGACAGAGAAGTTGCCGTCCATGCATCAGCACGGCTTTAGAAAGCATCGCTCCTGCGAAACGCAACTCACCCTTTTTTCACATGATATCTTGCGAACCATGGATGAAGGGTATCAGACGGATGCCATATTCCTTGACTTCCGGAAAGCGCTTGACTCGGTGCCCCACTGCAGACTCCTAAATAAGGTAGGAGCATATGCGATTGGTTCCCAAGTATGTGAGTGGCTCGAGGACTTCTTGAGTAATAGAACCCAGTACGTTGTCCTCGATGGTGAGTGTTCATCGGAGATGATGGTCTCATCTGGAGTGCCCCAGGGAAGTGTGGTAGGTCCGCTGTTGTTTTCTATCTACATAAATGATCTTTTGGATAGGGTGCGGCTGTTTGCTGATGATACTGTGGTGTACGGAAAGGTGTCGTCGTTGAATGACTGTAGGAGGATACAAGATGACAGGATTTGTGATTCGTGTAAAGAATGGTGGTTAACTCTAAATCTAGATAAATGTAAATTAATGCAGATGAATAGGATAAAGAATCGTATAATGTTTGAATACTCCATTAGTATTGTAGCGCTTGACACAGTCACGTCGATTAAATATTTGGGCGTAACATTGCAGAGCGACATGAAGTGGGACAAGCATGTTATAGCTGTTGTGGGGAAGGCGGATAGTCGCCTTCAGTTCATTGGTAGAATTTTGGGAAGATATGGTTCATCTGTGAAGGAGACCGCTTATAAAACACTAAACGACCTATTCTTGAGTACTGCTCGAGCGTTTGGAATCCCTATCAGGTCGGATTGAGGGAGGACATAGAAGCAACTCAAAGTCGGGCTGCTAGATTTGTTACTGGTAGGTTTGATCATCACGCGAGTGTTACGGAAATGCTTCAGGAACTCGGGTGGGAGTCTCTAGAGGAAAGGAGACGTTCTTTTCGTGAGTCACTACTGAGGAAATTTAGAGAACCAGCATTTGAGGCTGACTGCAGTACAACTATACTGCCGCCAACTTACATTTCGCGGAAAGACCACAAAGATAAGAGAGATTAGGGCTCGTACAGAGGCATATAGGCAGTCATTTTTCCCTCGATCTGTTTGGGAGTGGAACAGGGAGAGAAGATGCTAGTTTTGGTACGAGGTACCCTCCGCCACGCACCGTATGGTGGATTGCGGAGTATGTATGTAGACGTAGATGTAGACAGCAGTGGTCCTTACAAGGTGTTGCTGGTTGACAACGACCAGGTATAACGATAAACGGCCAACTGGTGTCACAGATGCGTAGTGAGAGCACCGCCGTGGTTCCACGATGACGTGACGTTGCAGCGTGCCAGGTAAATTTCGTGTGTAGCTTACGAGCGTTTACCTGATGCCGCGGTTAGCCACACTCGTGGGGCTCGGCGGTTGTTGGGCCCGGTAGTGGCGCACGCGACCGCAAAGTATTCGGAGATGAATGGGGATCTACGTTACAACGCCGGGGCGAAGTTAACGGCGGGGAAACGAGGCCCATCTCTGGCGTGAAATATGGCCTCGCAGGTGCGACCCCGGCAGCCAGGTGCTGCGACGCCTGAGCAACGTTCGCAGGGACACGAAAATATTCACGAAATTACCCTGCATCAATTCTCGTGGGAGTGGCACATAAATGCACCCACTCGCTGCAGTGCAGGGCACTGTGCAGCGTATTTTAGAACGAGCAAAATATATGCTCGAGACATAAAACAAAACAAAATATGCAGAGAGGTCATTTCTATCATAAGTCACCGACACATCACAACTACATACATATTCTGCAAGTCACAGTACGGTGCGTGTCGGAGGGTGCCGTCCGTCACTTGTGGTGATTCCCTTTGCTGTTCCACAATCAAATGGAGCAAGACCAAATTTTTCTCGTCTTCCGGTCCTTGTGTAAACTGTACGTCACTAGCAGTAGCATCGTTCCGCGAGCATGCCGCAAATATCGGTTCTATAAATGATCTCAATACTCGAAACTTCAACAAAAGCCCGTACCGAGCTACTGAGCGTCTCTCCTGCAGAATCTTCCACTGGAGTTTATCTATTATCTCCGTAATGCTTTCGCGATTACTAAATGATCCTCTAACGAAGCGCGCTGCTCTCCGTTGGATCTTCTCTATCTCTTCTATCAATCCTAACTGGTACAGATCCCACACTGCTGAGCAGTATTCAAGCAGTGGCGAATAAGCGTACTGTAGCCTACTTCCTTTGTTTTCGGATTGCATTTCCTTAGGATTCTACCAATGAATCTCAGTCTGGGATCTGCTTTACCGACGATCATCTTTAAATGATCATTGCATTTTTAATCACTCCTAATGCGTACTCACAGATAATTTATGGAATTAACTCTTCCAGTTGCTGACCTGCTATATTGTAGCTAAATGATAAGGGATCTTTCTTTCTATGTACACTTGTCTACATTGAGATTCAATTGCCATTCCCTCCACCATGCGTCAATTCGCTGCAGATCCTCCTGCATTTCAGTACAATTTTCCATTGTTACAACCTCTCGATATATCACAGCATCAACCGCAAAAAGCCTCAGTGAACTTCCGATGTCATCCACAAGGTCATTTATGTATATTGTGAATAGCAACGGACCTACGACACTCCCCTGCGGCACACCTGAGATCACTCTTACTTCGGAAGACTTCTCTCCATTGAGAATGACATGCTGCGTTCTGTTATCTAGGAACTCTTCAATCCAATCACACAATTGGTCTCATAGTCCATATGCTCTTATTTTGTTGATCAAACTTTGTTGGTCAAATCTACGTCTCTCGCCCATTCGCCTACCCTGCCACATACCTATCGCGCTCCTTTCATTTCATATCCATTTGCAACATTTCGCCTGGACAGTTAATCGTCCTACATGTGTCAAGCAAAACACTGCTAGCCCTGTTTTCCAAAAAAATCTGCAGAAAATCTTTGTTATGCGTGTTGTTGTGTGATTTTGCGAGTCCGTTCTCTTACTCTTTTTATACGAGGGTTGCCCAGAAAGTAATGCACCGCATTTTTTATCTCCGCCGAAAACAATGGTACGAATGCGAAAGGTTGCGTATTAGTTGAAGTCTCCTGAGTAAGCGTGCCAAGTTTCCGTCACTTTCGACAGATAGCGTAGCTGCAGGACAGTTTCAAAATGGCGTCAGTTGGTGATGTACGTTACCAGCAACGTGCCGTCATTGAATTTCTCACTGTAGAGAAACAATCTGTGTAAAAGTTTCACAAACGCTTGTCTGTGGGGTATCTGCTGTCAACAGTAGTACAGTTAGTCGCCGGGCACGTAGGGTGAGGTCATAAGAAGGCGGTTCGCCGGAGCTCCACGATTTTCGGCGGTCGGGGAGACCATCCACGGCTGTCACATCTGATGTCACTCGCGAGTTTGTGCCATTAAAGGATGCCATTCGTGGAAGATATTCTGAGTACGATGAACAGGTGATTCATACAATGAAGCAGTGGCTCCGCTACTAGGACAAGGATTGGCACCGACAAGGCATACACACCCTTGTTTCGCACTGGAGGAAGGCCATAGAACGGAATGGAGATTACGTGGAAAAATAGGATGTGAAGATAAAATACCATCCTTTCGTGTGTGTAATTCTCATTATGTTGAGTAAAGATTTGTTGAAGAAAAAAATGCAGTCCTTTACTTTCTGGGCAACCCTTGTGTAAGACAATCACCTCCACCATTTTCTAGTCGCTTGGGACTTCGAGCTGGAAGAGAAATTTACGATAAATGTAAGCGAAGTAAGGGGCCAGTGAAGTATAGTACCCCCTGTAAAACAAAACTGGGGTTTTACCCGACCGGGCAATTTCTTTATTTTCAACTCTTTCAGTTTGTTCTTAATAACAGCGATGCCAATTTCCGTATCCTCCTCCACATGGGAGTCTATGTAACAGTCAAACGATAGTATGGCTGCAAGCTCATCATATATGAATAATTTTTTAAATGGGAGATTTAAGACTTCAGATTTACTAGTCTTACCATTCACGAAATCTATTTATAAATACAGTATTCCTTCAGATGTTGATAGAATTTTCCGGTCTGGAATAAGAGTAGCTTTTGACTACTTTGAAACTTGGGTATTCATTAGGCTCTTTCATTTCTTCCCGTTACATTTTGGTTCCAGTTGATAACCGCAGCACAACATAGCAAATCTCAATCTGACGAAACTGCCGATGAAACGTAAAATTATGAAAATTACAACAAAGAAGGTTTAAGATCAGGAGTAAACCACCAGTCCCAATTCTACACCAGGCTGTAATACAATACAGGGTGACACTGAAAACTGATGATATATGGATGTAAGTCAAAAATTTGTATATCCAAAAATATGATTAACCAACATTCTAATAAAAGATAAAATATCATGCAGCTTTCACAGATGGTCTGAAGATGGCAATCTAGCTGAAATAGATCCATTGGAATAAATACATCTTTACTCTACAATAGCAGCAATCTGGATGTTTCTACACAATGTCTCTATGGGAATTCTACTGCAGCAATAAACACCAAGAATAGCTATATAACTAGTTCACGTATTCCCCTTAAATCAACGCGAAGGAGAAGTACCCGCTCTGTTTCTACCTCCGTCCGCCGTAATGAAAATGTCACCAGATTTCACAAGATCAATATACAGAAACTCTGTAGTGCTTCCATTACAGCCCACATTAAGAAAAAGACTCAAATAAGTATATAAAGCAAAAAGCTACTTCTATAGTGACCAGCCTTTCCTGTGTATACGTTTCATGTGTTCTCATCGAAACTAGAATGAAGAAAGCAGTGGGCAGTATATTAAGAAGTTGAAGTCACTGATACGGTGTCAGTGGTTTAGATCACATCTGATGTCAACATTCGTCAAATAAAAAATGAATTAAGAAAACAAGCCGCTGTTTGTGTATCTGCGTGTTTCGAAGCTCACCTTACTTAGTTTGGCTTTCGTACGCGTTTCTTTTATTACTTCTGTCTTCCAAAGCAGACTGTGTAACCATTTATTACCAGACAGTGGCGGTTTTAATTTCTTCCCTAGAGGAAGGCTGCGTCGTATTTTTCTTCCCCACTGAAAAATGGCCCTCTTCAGGAACTGGAATTTAGTACACTGTGCACAGTCCGAGAGGGGAAAAGAAGACGACTTAGGTCGTTTGTTCAGTGAAAGAGTTTCCCCAAGAATTGCTCCAAGTTCCGCTATTCAGTCTCTCGAAGCCTGAAGCATGACTTGTGATTACACCAGTTCTCTTTCGCGGGTCTCAGAAGTGAAAGTACTTAGACAAAGTTAAGTATTTTGCACTGACAGATCTGTGATGTGGTTCGTAATGTGTATGTGTGAAGGAAGGAAACTCAGATTCATTTTCACAGCAGAGAAGATTGTGATGTCTTTCCGTGTTACTAAAAACGAAATTAAAGTGTTCACAATTAAGTATACAGCTGAATGTAAATATACCAATATTGCGTTTGACAGATTGTGTATTAAATAACTGTAAACGCTTAATGTTGTTGCGAAATTCTTTCGCTCTCGACGATACAACTAATTGATGTTAAACAAAGAGTGCAATAAAGAATTTTTCACTTAACTCCTGAATGGACATGCTTTCTGGTTAAGTCATCTGCTAGTGAAGTGTATGTGTTTTCGATGAATTTAAGGAGGTATTGGGAATTTAGCTCTTGTTTTGTTCGTAACAGAATACGCAGAGTTCTTGTTAAGTAACTCTGAAGGCCGTTAGTCCCTCATGGAGCATAAACCTAAATTTATATAACGTCCTTCAAGTGATGCACGGTTAAACATGTCGTAGTTAAGTCGACGCGTCTGGTAAGATGGCATAAAAACGTATTTCACCACGCTTCAACACCCGTCAATATACAAGAAAGAAGTTGCAGCTCGTTTGTTTTAAACACTACCAGCGTTTCTCATTCTCATTTCGTAGACTATTTCTTTTTTTATACTCTTCGTCTATGACTACTAGAGTCTAAGTTAGTCGTATACGAGCTAAATTATTTCTTGTTTAGTACAACCTCCTTAAAAATTTCCACTAGTTAACAAAGACCTCTTAATGAAAATACTAAAGGAAACTGACTTTTTAAATAAAGTGAGATGTGTTTCGTCTCACGCTACAGATTAACAGGTTGGTTATTGTCATTATTTTCATCTTGCAGAGAGAGATAGTCTATGTTTGGTTGGTTGATTTGAGGGAGGGGACCAAACGGGGACGCCATCAGTCCCATCGGATTAGGGAGGGATGGGGAAGGAAGTCGTCCATTCTCTTTCAAAGGAACCATTTTGGCATTTGCCTGAAGCGAGTTAGGGAAATCACGGAGAATCTAAGTCAGGATGGCCGGACGCGGATTTGAACCGTAGTCCTTCCCAACACGAGTTCAGTGTGCTAACCACTGCGCCACGTCGCTCGGTGGTAGTTTGTGTCTGTGATCGTAATTTAAGTTGAAGTTTTTATTCTGACTGACTATACTGATACTTATGTTGGTGTTATATGTCTACAGAGCGCCGGCCGCGGTGGTCTCGCAGTTCTAGGCGCGCAGTCCGGAACCGCGCGACTGCTACGGTCGCAGGTTCGAATCCTGCCTCGGGCATGGATGTGTGTGATGTCCTTAGGTTAGTTAGGCTTAAGTAGTTCTAAGTTCTAGGGGACTGATGACCACAGCTGTTAAGTCCCATAGTGCTCAGAGCCATTTGAACCATTTTTTGTATGTCTACAGACCGCGTTCTCTATCAGGCTGCCTTGCATCAAAGATACAAAAGTGTGATCATCAATGAAAAGTGGTCTTGTTTATCGAAATTCTCGGATTTGCCACGTAGGAAACATGGTTAAACTTGGAGCACCTTTTCCGGCTATCCCTTCTACTAATTTACAACAATCACCTATCTGTCGTTCACTGAACAGAGCTCTGATTTTAATTTTCACATTACAAGTCTCATTATAGCGAGATGAGACTGGTACTAAACATTATTGATAAAATTCCGTTTCAGTTTTAGTGGTATCTTCCGTTTGAAAACTTTCTTTTACTCCTCTCTTTATTGCATTTGCTCTCTGCCCATTCATTACCTTCAGCCGCCTTAAATACAAAATCTCCTCTGCTCGTTCTATGACACCATTGTTAATATGCGCCATTCTCTTTTCGACGTGTACATTATTTCATTTATTTGGTGATCTTTGCTTTCACCAGCACAGCCAGCCAGAGATTAGGGTGGTGCCTATCCTTTGCAGGCCTCGCTCCGTCGTATTCTACAACTTCTCAGGAATTTGAAACAAATTTCATTGACATGCTTAACAAAACGTAGTTAAAAACAGTGGCCTCTCAGGTTAACAGACAGTTTTCAGATAAATCGACAGAAATAATTAACAATCACTCAAAGAGACACACACGAACACACTCAGACACACACACACACACACACACACACACACACACACACACACACACACATCAAACCAGCTGTTTTAAACTAGTTCCGTGAAGGCTTCAAAATGGTTCAAATGGCTCTGAGCACTATGGGACTTAACTTCTGAGGCATCAGTCCCATAGAAGTTAGAACTATTTAAATCTAACTAACCTAAGGACATCACACACATCCATTCCCGAGGCAGAATTCGAACCTGCGACCGTAGCAGTCGCGCGGTTTCGGAATGAGCGCCTAGAAACGCTCGGTCACCGCGGCCGGCAGTTCAGCGAAGGACTAACAAAATCAATGGTCATTTCGTCCACATATGCACCATATTCGTAGATGTATACAAGAACGTGTGGGTTTCGTGTCATTGACATTCATACACCTGTAACATGACAAACAAGACACAAGGCTAGAAAAAGAGAAGAAATGTGCATGTTAGGACGAGGGCATCACACAATTAAACAAGAATCGCTCACGCTACTACATTTGTCAAATCGTTTTTATGAGTATGAAACTTACGCACGTATGTGTTGGCAGTACCTCTTATTGAATGGATTTTTAACTTCTTTTGTAAGCACGGTGCAGTTGGCAATCTTTACAGAGAGGGCTAGCATGTGTGTAACTGCCAGTACACAGGTCAGCAACATAGAAAGTCGTGAGTAGCAGTGACGAGTGAATAGACAGTCTAGCTTTACTAATTGATGACATGTGGAAGGATAATATTTTTACTCTTATGTAAATGAGAGAACAACACTGTCTCGTTCTGACTTTGATAGGAGACATCTGTGTGTGATGCGCTCTTAAACTCCAGAATAGGGCAGGAATGAAGAAAGAGTATCTTCTATTAACAATTGCAATAACTCGTCATCCAGCATAATAAACGAGACAGTCCTCCAATAGCCAGATATATGAATGCTTGAGTCGGCTAAACACCATTCTTAAACAGAGCTTAGAGCTCTCTCCGACTTTAACTCTCTGAAGATAATCGATACCTTCTTTCGAAAGAAAGATAATAATAAATACATATGGAGTGCAAGGTGAATAGATCCGTTACTGATCATGTAATGCTAACCCCAGGATAGCCTAACAACGGATTTGATATTGGCTCATATCGACTCACGGTATGCTCAAAGATCCAAATTTTGGCTAGATGGAGGAAAGCGACACAGAGAAACAGTCATAAACACATAGCAAAATATGCGGTTCACCTCCTAAAAATGGAAGATATTAGATATCCCAGAATGCAAGAATATCGATAAACTGACGACTGTAAGCTAAAGAGAGTCGATTGCAGAAGAATGACCAGCAATTAAAAATGCAACGTTGAAAACAGCTGGAAAGGGTCTAGGCAAAACGTGAATATACAGAAAAAGGAAGGATAAAAAATTTTAGACCAAGGATTGAGTAAGCAGTGAAAGGAAAACGACAAGCATATAATACATATCTACACTCACACTCTCAAGAATCTCCCCTGATATATTGTAGGAAAAGAAACGTTGCTGTAAATATAAAAAAGAAAAAGCAATGGAACTGATTGGAACTTTTCGTTAACGAACAGAGATTTATATTCATGGGTGACAGCCAGTAGCATCCAAGTAAATGAGACACGTGAAACAAAAAGAGAAAGTCACATTCCAAATAAATGTAATAATTTTGGATCGATGGGAATAACATTAAAAATTCTCTGGGTTGATGGTTCAGCCACAGAAGAACACTGTGAAAATTCCTCGACCAACGGAAAAACAGATCTCATCGAAATGAATGAGATGGATGTAGCAGAGCAAAGGTCGAAGAACAAGAAATCAATAAGGACAGATGGAATACATGGCGAATTGCTTAAATACGGAGATCTTTCACTGCAGGAACGCCTGCTACATCTCATCAACTTGGACAGCGTTGAAGGTACCTGAGGAGTGAAGTATGCTCAAAATTTTTTCCATATTGAAGAAGGCCAAACGACTGCAGAGGAATTAGCCTCTTTCGGATATATATATGACCGCTTTTTCCTGTGCACAGATTTCCCTCATTCGTTGTGAGTGGGCGTGCTTGCGCTCTTCTGTCCAAAGGAGACCGTGTCTTCTTTTCGGTGGCTCGTCTCGGGTTATTCCGTTTGTCAATACCTTCTTTCGGAAAAGAACTCTGTCAAAAGAATCTTCGGGTTTGAAATGTAGCATCTGGAGGTCTTCTTTGGTGTTTTTAAACCACGGCGTCGTATTTTTTGGTTTTGAATCAAAATAGAGAAATATATTTTTGATTAACCTATTTCCGTCCATTCGTCTGAGGTGACCATAAAATTTTCCCCATGTTTTACGGATTGTCTCTGTAATTTTTTCTATTTTACTGTACACTTCCTTGTTGAATCTGTTTTAATGGATGCCATTCTTGTATTTGGATCCTAGGGTTCTTCTAATGATTTTGTGCTCTTTTTTCTCCAGTTCTTCGAGGAGTCTTTTATCAGCGTTTAGGGATAAGGTTTCGGCTGCATACAAAACTACTGGCTTCAAAACTGTTTCGTAGTGACGTATCTTAGTGTTCTGGGAATGGCATTTCTTATTGTAGATCGTGCGGAATGATTCGTAAGCTGTTCCTAGTTTGCGTATCCGTTCCCTGAGCGCTTCCTTATCCACTCCATTTTTCATGATGATCTCACACAGGTACCGGAATTTTTCTACTCGGGCTATGACGCCATATTTCGTACGGAGTTTTGGTGGTGCGTCTTTAATGTTAGTCATGACTTCTGTTTTCTCAAATGATATTTGCAGGCCAGTTTGTTCAGAGATTTCTTTTAACAGTACGATTTGAACTCTAGCGGTGTCTAAGTCGTTTCACAGAATGGCAATGACGTCGGTAAAAACTAAGCACTCTACCTCGATCACCTTCGATTTGGTTCCAATTCGCAACGGGCTATAGTTGCTTTCCATTAATGTTTCGCGCCATGTTGTTATAATATTTTCAAGGACGCAGTTGAAAAGCATTGGGACAGTCCATCACCTTGCCTGATCCCTGTTTGGACATCAAAGGAATCCGAGAGGCACCCGAGGAATTTTACTTTAGATTTTGTATCTGTTAGTGTACCTCTAATTAATGCCTGCAGTTTCAGGTCAACTCCGAACTCATTTAGGATGTTCTGCAGGACCTCCCAGTTCAAGGAGTCGTATGCCTTCTTTAAGTCCACAAAGACTGACACGTAGTGCTTGGACTTTAGAGTGTAATATCTGATTATTGTTTTCAGTTTGTGGATATTTTCGGCTGTTGAGCGACTTTTTATGAAGCCCCCTTGGTATTCACTTATTTGCTGTGCGACTTGGACTTTTAAGCGCTCCAGAATGGCTAGTGGGATAATTTAATAGGTTACCAGTAGCAGGGATATTCCTCGGTAGTTTTTGATGTCTTTCATGCTGCCTTTCTTGTGCAAGGGATGGATCTAGACCGTTTTCCAATCTTCGGACAGTGTTTCCTCATTCCAAATTCTATTTTTGGTGCGATTTCAAGTGATTCCTTTGGGCATATTTCCACAGTTGTGCTACGACTGAGTCTTCACCAGGTGCTTTGTTGTTTTTGAGGGGGGCATTGTGGCCCTTGATTTCGTCTTTTTCAGGTAGTCTGGACTCTGGGTTCTTTGGTCTCAGTGCGATTTGGCGGTTTATTACAGTTCAGTAGGTCTTGAAAGTAATCTGCTAGAATGTAACAATTTTCTTCATTTGAAGTCGCCAGTGTACCGTCTTTTCGCTGAAAGCATAGTGACGGCGGTTTGTAACCGGCCAGTTTGCGTATGAAGGCTCTGTAGTATTCTCTGGATTCATTCTTCCTAAAATTTTATTCTATCTTTTCAATTAGTGATTTTTCGTACCTACGTTTCTCAGTTCTGAGTGACCTGGCTGTGTGGGCATGTTGGATTTTATAGGTTTCCCAGTCAGTTTCCAGTTTAGTTAAGTAGAATTGTTTCCATGCACCGAGCCTTTCTTTGAGGACTGCCTCAAATGTGTCATTCCACCAGGCATGATTTTTGCTTCTTTCGATTTCTGCAATTACTTTGGCAGCCTCTATAATTCGCTCTTTGAGGTATTGAAGTCACAGTCGCTTGGTCTTACCTTTTCTTGGAACTCCATGACCCTTTGTTGAAGTTTATCATTGTCAAAGCGTATAATTTTTTTGGTGGTCTTTCTGGTGTTTTTGGGTATATGTTTCAATTTAATTATGGACATGTAATGATCTGAAGAACATTTATATTTTTCTTTGACATTCATAAATTCAGGGCTGTTCCTCCTGGAGATTGCGACATGGTCTATTTGGAACTCTCCGATGGTTTGGACGGGAGATCGCCAAGTGATCTATTTCAGAGTAGATGGCGAAAGTTGGTCGACAGTACATGCAGTTTGTGGTTTTCACAGATAGATGCAAATATTATGCCGTTTTGGTTGCTTTTCTTATGTGCAGGGTAATTTGCTACTCTTTTCTACTTCTCGGTCGAGTTAAGCATCGCTGTCACATGATGTTTAGGGATTTTAGATAGTTTTTCATCCAGTAGCTCCCAGAAGTTATCCACTTCTTCTGGGTAAGATATATTTTTATCATTTGTAGGCGAATGCACTTTTACTAGGGCATAGGTTTTGTTGGCACATTTGACTGTCAGCATAGATAATCTGTCATTCACTGGTTCAAAGTTTGTGACCGATTTAAGGACTGTGGTTCTCACGGAAAACGCAGTTCCAAATATCACAGCTCGATTGAGGATTGGGTTTTGAGGTCCATTCCTGAAAAAATGGTAAACGTCGGATTCTAAGATCTCTTCATCTGGGTACCTTGTTCCTTGTAGGGCAGTTATGGATATCTGATTTTCGTGTAGGGATTTCGTGTAGGGATTTCTTGGGGGTTTTCAGCTTGCCACTTTGTGTGAGTGAGTTTATGTTGAAAGTTGGTAGAAAGGCTTTTGATTTAGTTCTGAGTTCTTGATAGCGCGGAATACACCGAGACCCTCCGATTCGTCTCATGCATGATGCCGAGTTTCTCCCAGAATCTGAGTGAGACTCGTACACCGTGACTTTCCCGGCCAGGGACTCATCAGAAGACTTAATCCCTGGAGTAATTTTCATGAAATGTGCCATAATGCTTCTTGACTTGAAATTGTTTTGGACGCCTACGCACACTGGTTTCAAGTAGAGTTGTTAGCCCCAGAGACTACCCCAGGATGTTTTCTGGCTTCTGTGTGGTTATTTATTCTCAAGGTTTTCTTCCTTTAGCTTTTGATAAGCCAAAATCACCCTAAAAGGCAGCAGCCGCTAGTTTTGGTCCACTCTGGGTATTTTATTTCCCCAGTACCCATCATAACTGGTGAGCGTTTCCCTATCCGCCGCCAAGGTAGTGGGGAGGCGGCCAATAAGAGACCAGCAACTCCACACGGGTATATATATATATATATATATATATATATATATATATATATATATATATATATATAAAATTACCATAAATAACAGACTGCACCCTACCTTTAACAAAATTTGATCAGAAGAAAAAGTTGTTTTAGAAAAGGACGATGCTGTACTGACGATATTTTTAGTGTAAACCAACTTAGGCCCATAAGAAAAACGAAAGAACTTATAACTTCGAAACGCAACAGCGTTTGTGGCTGATGAGAAGACTTTTGACAAAGTGGCAGATTATGAAAAAAAGAGGCAACCCAGCGCATCTAATTAACTATGTTAAAGCTGTTTACAAAGAAACTAAAATTATAACCCATGATGAAGATAACTTGTCTAAACTGTTAACAACAACACAGGGAGTTAGGTAAGGAAGCGGCCTGTTTCCATTTCTTTTCAACCACTACGTAGATGACATAGTCAGGGCTTGGAAACAACGTATCATCAATGTCAGCAACATCAACATAGAGATATATTCTAATACTCTACTGTTCGGAGACAATCAAATAATAATCTAAGGAATAAAGACAATCTTCAAACAGCCGTGCACATAATACCTTCATTTGTTGGCTTCTAAATATAACATAAAAGTCTGAACTAATATAACAAAAGTTGTGACATTCAAAGGAAAATAGCGTATCAGATCTAAAATTGTAATAAACAATGTAGTACTGGAGCAGATAATTGAATCTAAGCATTTCGGCTATAAGACAGGACGAAATTTCGACCGTGAATTCGATAATAAGAGCCTAAAATTTAACGTAAACTGTGCGACAATATAAAAACGTTAAAAACCCACGAAAGAGACATAGATGAAGTTTTAAGTCATTGTAGTACCTACTGTGCTCTATGGATCTGAAACCTGCTTTTCCCCACATAGGATACGAGCAGAATCCAATCTGCAAAAATGAGATTTTTCTATAGTGTTACAGGGTGCACCAGAGACGATCACTTCAGAAATGAAGACGTTATGTATGAGTTACAAGCTGAGTCGGTGCATAAGAAAACAGATGTGAACATACGGTAGGAACATATAGATAGAATGCCTGAAAGTGGACCACGAAATATAATGCTTGACTCAAAACCACGACAGACAATACACATATGAAGATCACGGAAGATATTGCTAGACCGTTTTCACCAGAGCAGCTGAAATCACCTAATCGATGAAGGGGGCAGAAGACGAAGAAGAAGAAAATGAAGATAAAACTTCACTTGACGCTATACTAAAAGCATTCCTTCCATATTATGTATGCTTTAATCAAATATGGTATAAATTTTCGAAATACTGTTGACATCAGTTAAGAGTCTTATACCGAAGAAAATGTGAAACGTAACATATCTCCCAATGGTTTGCAAATACATTAGCTCAATGAAAGCAGATCTTCTGCTCCAGACTGCTTACTAATTAAGTTACTCAAGGAGTAATTTGGCTAAATATCTGCTTTTTTACAAATCGTTCACAACCGCTGGTAGAACGGAAGATACGTAGCTGGAGATTGGGAAGTGGCACATTTCACACCAATTTTGAAAACAGGTAATAGAAGTAATCTGCTGAATTATAAACCCATATTATTTACAGCTGCTTGCAGCAGGATTCTGAAAGATATAGTGTGTTCCAACATTATCAAATCTATTGACACACAACCAGTACGGATTCACAGAGTATAGCTTTTGTTAAACACAACACATTGTTTATTCACAATAAGTAATGAATGACACCGACTCAGAATCTCAAGATGACTAAAATTTTACTCATCTTGAGATTCTAATTTCTAGAAAGGTTTTGATACAATTCCTCACAAATGGCTTCTAATCAAGTTGCGTACATGTAGAAAATCGTCTATGTTGTGTGACTGAATTCGTCTTTTCCTGTTACAAACGCCACAGTTTAAAGTTATTTAGGATAATTAATATAGTGAAAACAAAATGATATAATTTCTAGGGTGTCCTTCATCTATATACTCTAATTACGAGACAATCTAGTTGTTTGCAGGGATTCTAGTAAAGTCACCGAAAGAGCAAAATGAGGTGCCAAATGATTTACACAGAATGACTGCTTGGTGCAAACATGTCTTTGCTTACCCTAAACGATGAAAATTATAAGTAATTGAAAAAAGTCGGTTAAATTTCGGCTAAACGTTATATCATAAAAATTCAAAGGTTATCGATTCAGCTTAGTACCTAGCGATTACCGTTACAAACAAGTTAAATTAAAACCATCACATAGAGAATGTTGTGGTGTCAACGAACCGAAGACTGCGTTTTATTAGGAGAACACGGAAGTGCACGAAACTGAAACTCTTTAGTAAAATGATGGACTTACGTTCTCACATATCATATTGCTTTATTCTAACCAGTATCACGTTTCTATCTATTGATGAATGTATGAGGCTGATGACATGGGTGAAATCGGTGATTGCAAAGATCGAACCACGGATACATGTCTCAGTTTCCCTTTATCTCCGTAGTTATCTGCATGCCCTGTGTTGTGCTGTATGACTCTGACAGTGCCTTTGATGGGACTACATCTACATCTACATTTATACTCCGCAAGCCACCCAACGGAGTGTGGCGGAGGGCACTTTACGTGCCACTGTCATTACCTCCCTTTCCTGTTCCAGTCGCGTATGGTTCGCGGGAAGAACGACTGCCGGAAAGCCTCCGTGCGCGCTCGAATCTCTCTAATTTTACATTCGTGATCTCTTCAGGAGGTATAAGTAGGGGGAAGCAATATATTCGTTACCTCATCCAGAAACGCACCCTCTCGAAACCTGGACAGCAAGCTACACCGCGATGCAGAGCGCCTCTCTTGCAGAGTCTGCCACTTGAGTTTCCTAAACATCTCCGTAACGCTATCACGCTTACCAAATAACCCTGTGGCGAAACGCGCCGATCTTCTTTGGATCATCTCTATCTCCTCCGTCAACCCGACCTGGTACGGATCCCACACTGATGAGCAATACTCATGTATAGGTCGAACGAGTATTTGTAAGCCACCTCCTTTGTTGATGGACTACATTTTCTAAGGACTCTCCCAATGAATTTCAACCTGGTACTCACTTTACCAACAATTAATTTTATATGATCATTCCACTTCAAATCGTTCCGCGCTCATACTCCCAGATATTTTACAGAAGTAACTGCTACCAGTGTTTGCTCCGCTATCATATAATCATACAATAACGGATCCTCCTTTCTATGTATTCGCAATACATTACATTTGTCTATGTTAAGGGTCAGTTGCCACTCCCTGCACCAAGTGCCTATCCGCTGTAGATCTTCTTGTATTTCACTGCAATTTTCTAATGCCGCAACTTCTCTGTATACTATAGCATCATCCGCGAAAAGCCGCATGGAGGGGGCAGAGGCAGCAGGCAGTCAACCCCAGGTAGAATAGCTGGCTTTTAAAGACTAGGGCATTTGTAGCAGAAGTAGCGACCCAAGTACCGACCATCAGGTAGGCGTTTATAGGGACCTATATCGCCCCGTTTGGGCGCAGGCGTGACGCGAGAGGTCAATACGACACAGAATATGGTCAGACGCTGTGCGTTCCCTGATTCTGACTGAAAGTGAATGAACTGTGTCAACCAATTGGCCAGTGACGTATTTATTACTTTTACAGGTCAGTCTCTCTGCTCAAATAACAGGTTAGTTGAGTGTTTCTCACTAATATTGCTTTTCCTAGAAATGTTAGGTTGATGAGCTGGCAGTGAGATATTCATCTTCGGTTTATATTCATCTTTGGTTTCTCATATGAATCTTGATGCCGTTTATTGCTGAAAGATTTTTCTTCTCTCCTGTGGAGGAGAACGTGCAACAGCTGGAGGCCACTCCACATGAAGTGAGAATTTCTGTCTCTCGTAAGGTGGGAACGTAGCTAATTGGGTCATCTTAGAAGGAAATATATGTATGTGGGAGTTTAGGATACCAAATTATAGAAATTGTAGACATGGGACAATAGCACATGGGGCAATGCAAGTGAAAATACATGTGATACGTTACAGTACAGAGCTCACTTTTCTCAGAATTTTATACTCTGGGAGGCACCTCAATGGATAACTCATTGCTCGTTGGAGTGTTGCATCTCTTTTTTTTTAATCTCATTAGCCAATAATTAGCAGAGTCTTCTTATTAATGGAGTATTCTTTGCGGAGATTCTGTACAGACCCGAGAGAAAAATTTTTCAGCACTTTGTATGCAGATGCGGAAGCAGACATTAGAGCTCTGGAGACATGAGTAAGTGGATGTTCTAACTTCAGGGCTTGCTCGCTTTGACAGCGTAATGAATTTCTGATCTAAGTTCATTTAAATATTCATAATTATCAGTTTCTTTCACTTTGTATTGTATTGCTCACGTTAGAATGAAATTATCGCTTACTTGTTTGTGCATGTGTTTTCACAGAGCAGTTGTAAGAAACTGATGGTTCAAATGGCTCTGAGCGCTATGGGACTTAACTTCTGAGGTCATCAGTCCCCTGGAACTTAGAACTACTTAAACCTAACTAACCTAAGGACATCACACACATCCATGCACGAGGCAGGATTCAAACCTGCGACCGTAGTGATCGCGGGCTCCGGACTGTAGCGCCTAGAACCGCTCGGCCACCCCGGCAGGCTAAGAAACTGATATTTATCTGGCCCAACAAGTGTAATTCAGTACTTAGGGGAACGCTTTTCTAAGTAAACGCACGCTCAATAGTTTCTGTATAAAGCTACACTCGAAAATCATTTACAAGCGACACTCCATTCGTATTTGTTAAACCCTGTTGAGTGACAGATTCATTTCCGTACCTGATTTCATGTGGAGTGATCTCTCTGTCAGCCCAACCATTGCAGGTCATTATAACATAAAAAAATGAGATACCTCTGTTGGCGTGCTAAAGAACCTACGGTAGAGACTGGCTATACTATATTAGAGTGTCGTTTTCTGCATTATTGTTCCGCAGTATTGAATTGATGAAGGACATCGAAAAAGTTCAGGGTAAAGCAGCTCGTTTCCTATTTTCGCTAAATAGGGGAGAGAGTGTCGCGGATATGATAGGAGGGCTGATGTGGCAACCCATAAAATAAATGTCTTTTTCAAAAACTGTTTCACAGAGGAAGATCGCTCTGTAGTGCCTACTTTAAATCGTCGTAATAACGGCAAAATGGATAATATCGAAATGAGAGACCACAGGCTGGGAAAGCAATTGAAATTGCTCAACCAAGGTAAGGCCACTGGACCTGATGCCACAACAGTACGATGCAACATTGTGTGCGAAAGTACTTGAGTCTCCTCCAGCAACAGTGTACCGTATGTCTCCAGCGAAGGTAAGCGTTCCTGATGATTGGAAAAAAAGCACAGGCCATTCCCGTTTCCAAGAAAGGTCGTCGAAGAAATGCACAAAAGCTATTGGCCTATGTCTCTGACAACAGTTTGTTCTAGAGTTTAAGGCTTCGTAAACGACGGTCGTGTGAAAGCCAAATCGCTCTGTTCGTCCACGAGACCCAGAAATCAGTGGCTACAGACGCCCAGGTTGACGCCATGCTTCCTGACTTCCAGAAAGAAGCCGATACAGTTTGCAATGCCGCTTAATGAGCAAAATGGTGGCACACGTTGATCACACGGAGGTTGACTGGCGGGTCAGCAAGCGGTCTCGCAACTCGGGGCAAGCTAGCCTACCCATGGCACTTGGCGACGGTCTAACTGTAGGTAGCTCGTGGCTCCATGTTCCACTTCATGCCTCTTTACAGAATGGGAATGTCGAAGGTTTCCCGCTCTGTGAAGCAGGATAATTATCGATCGGTGGCAGGTCTGTTGGGAAAGTTCAACGCTGATGCAGGCTCAGGCGTTTCGAAGCCTCCCTATCAGTCGCACACTGTTGAACATCAAATTCTGCAGCTGACGACCACTATGATTCCGGTGTTCACCCAACAACGTCATCAATTACGATTGCTGTGAGCATGGGATCATCGAAATTGGACCATGGTTCTATGGAAAAGTGTCGCCTGTTCCGATAAGTCACGTTTCTTCTTACACCAGGTCAGTGAAACGCTCCAGGGCACTGTTCCAAGCCATCTAGGGCGCTATTACGCGATAGACTATATACAGCTTGGCTTCCACGAGATTTATGGTATTAATAGGGTGTAATATGGCAGTGGGCGACTGTGTGAAAGATGTTGACGTCCACTTTCATCAATTCATTCTTGATGTCTTTTCTAATGGTGCATTCTAGCAGGATAACCGCCAGATGTGCTTTGAGTATCATGACAAAGATCTCGCGTTCATATCTCAGCTACCAAATTCAACTTATCGTAACTCGATGCTGCTCCTCTGGGCCTCTATGAGACATCAGCTTCAAGCCTACACTTCAATGGCCTGTAATGTACGTGAATTGCATGACCTGTTCATAGTCATCTGTTGCTAGATATTCTTGTCAATATAACAAGGACTTCAAGAAATTGTCGAATCCATGCCATGCAGAATGGTTGCTTTATTGCTTTCCAGATGTGGACCAACATTCTGTTGACAAAGCGGGCATACAGTTTTAACTGATCATGTGTTTCAGTGTACAGTTTTGTTAAACAGCGTTTCCTGTGCTCCACGATCACGAGAGACATTCGGAACTATGGTCCAATAGGTCGCGAAATGGAAACAACGATGAAAATCAAATATGTTTTATTTGCAACAGTTAGCTACATCTTTCAACTAGATCTCTACATAGAAGCTGCATCGACTGAGACATTTGTCGTAATATTGTGCCAAGATTCCGATACCTTCATCATAGAAGGCAGCCACCTGTGCTTTCTTTCAATTCTCTACGCTGATCTTCAGCTTGTTGTCTGTGCCAAAATGTTGTCTTCATAGCCAGTGGTTCATGTGAGAAGTGATGAAAATAAGAGGGAACCAAATCAGGTGGTATGTTGGGTGATCACTTCCCATCAAAAACGCTGCAGGAGCGTCCTCATTGCCCTGCAGTTCAAATGGTTCAAATGGCTCTGAGCACTATGGGACTTAACATCCGAGGTCATCAGTCCCCTAGAACTGAGAAGTACTTAACCAACCTAAGGACATCACACACATCCATACCCGAGGCAGGATTCGAACCTGCGACCGTAGCAGTCGTGCGATTCCGGACTGAAGCGCCTACAATCGCTCGGCCACCGTGGCCGGCGCCCCTGCAGTGTGCGGCCGAGAACTGTCATGAAGAAGGAAATGGATGAAAGTTACGTTGTGTGGGCTGCATGAATTACGACGAAATCTTTTACAGGCACGCATGCTTGGCGGGACACACTAGTTTCTAGGCATTTTTACGTGCTCACTGTGCGCTCAGAACTGAGAAGAGCGACGTGACGCGATCGATGGCCATACCAGAGACACAGTCCAAAACATCTAAAGAAAGCTTCATCGGATGTTCGATGTGGTCCATTGCATATTTTAGGGTAGTTTCTCTTCTATACTTACTTCCTACCAATGTCAAATTTATTCTATCCAGAGTCTATTTTTCATAACATGTTGGCAATTGGTCGTCATCCTCTGTGACTGGGAGTGGTAAGGTAGTGGTGTTCTCAGCGCAGTTTTGATATCAAATTGATATGCAAATAAATTAAATTGATCAATTAATCTGACCCGCCCCCACCCGTCTGCGCCCACCCCCACCACTAACCAGGCCCAACCACAGCCCATGGATGACGTCACGTGTTTTCTCAGCTGCACATGTGTCGCAGCCTACTCCTCCCCCCTCCCCCTCCTAAACGCCCTCAACCTACCCTATTGGCGGGAACTTCCAATTTTCGTGGGAAGTGCAAATTTTGGAGGGAATTTCGAATTTTCATGGGAATTTCTTTGTCCCAGGGCTGTGCTGATGTGCTCGCCCGAACCCGCCCCCCACCCCACACACAGGGGGACATGTGTAATATAACATGTCAAACCCACCGCTGCTATGGATTTGCCCATTTCTTTGTAAGAGGCTTTCCCCTTTACTAGTGATCATTATATAGGACTGATGCGAGAATATTATAATTTCTGAACCGTGATCGGATGTGAATAGTGGGGGCTATACACCTCTGGAAAGCTATATTGTACGTGTATCACAAGGAATCGATGTTTTAAGTAGGTAGATTTTCATTTTACAGTTTATCAGCATAGGTTATTGTAGAAAGACCTGCAGGGAGAATGTATGCCATGCGCCGCAAACATATTTCTTACACTGGGATAGTAACAGTGTTGCGTTTTATACAACTAATGACTAATAGGTAGGAAACCGCAGTGATCTAACATTATAGCCTCTTTTAAGTGCAGAACATTATAGCCTTAGGAGTGCATGTGTTTATGTTCTCTCTTACCGTGAAACCTTCCCGTCTCCGATATACCTCATGTGTGATTGATAACCTTCCCTCTTACAACAAACTGTGTAACCTTTTCTTAGGATTTCTATCTCTTGCTTAATAATAACAAATGAAATCTTTCCTTTGAAATTTATTCTCTTTCTCTATCTTCGCACAGAAATTTAATTGCTGCTTATTAAAAGTGATTTTCTGGTTATTTCGACGAAACATAGAATGTGTCGTCGTCGTGGCCCTCAGTCGTTATCTGCAATAACCCAAAACTGTTCCCTACCTTTTTTACTGTTATTGGATCGCCATCTGACTGCTACATCGAACTGCGACATGAATATACTTACTCTGTTTTACTATACTCTATTAGCTGCTGGTGGGCTTTCATAATAAGTGGCTGTATTTGTTACCAAAGCTGACGTTATTCTTTAATAGCAAAGCTGACGTTATTCTTTAATTAATCTGACTGAAGTTACGTAATTCATAGTTGAACTTTTTCTTGACAACAATAAAATTTTGCAAAGTTTTACGTTTATGGTTTCTGGGATGGATTATAATTAGAAATGCAATATTACTGGCAAAAGTTAATTATATTCTGAAAACGCTTCGAATATTTACATTTGGTAACGAAATGATTTTATAAACTTTCAAATGAGACTTACTTTTTACAATAATCTTACAACCAGCATTGCGCAAACATACAGGGTGCTTCAAAAATGACCGGTATATTTGAAACGGCAATAAAAACTAAACGAGCAGCGATAGAAATACACCGTTTGTTGCAATATGCTTGGGACAACAGTACATTTTCAGGTAGACAAACTTTCGAAATTACAGTAGTTACAATTTTCAACAACAGATGGCGCTGCGGTCTGGGAAACTCTATAGTACGATATTTTCCACATATCTACTATGCGTAGCAATAATATGGCGTAGTCTCTGAATGAAATTACCCGAAACCTTTGACAACGTGTCTGGCGGAATGGCTTCACATGCAGATGAGATGTACTGCTTCAGCTGTTCAATTGTTTCTGGATTCTGGCGGTACACCTGGTCTTTCAAGTGTCCCCACAGAAAGAAGTCACAGGGGTTCATGTCTGGCGAATAGGGAGGCCAATCCACGCCGCCTCCTGTATGTTTCGGATAGCCCAAAGCAATCACACGATCATGGAAATATTCATTCAGGAAATTAAAGACGTCGGCCGTGCGATGTGGCCGGGCATCATCTTGCATAAACCACGAGGTGTTCGCAGTGTCGTTTAAGGCAGTTTGTACCGCCACAAATTCACGAAGAATTTCCAGATAGCGTGATGCAGTAATCGTTTCGGATCTGAAAAATGGGCCAATGATGCCTTTGGAATTAATGGCGGCCCAGACCAGTACTTTTTGAGGATGCAGGGACGATAGGAGTGCAACATGGGGCTTTTCGGTTCCCCATATGCGCCAGTTCTGTTTATTGACGAAGCCGTCAGTAAACCAAATGCTGCCCACATGCATATCGCAGTCATCAATCCTGTGCACTATATCGTTAGCGAATGTCTCTCGTGCAGCAATGGTAGCGGCGCTGAGAGGTTGCCGCATTTGAATTTTGTATGGATAGAGGTGTAAACTCTGGCGCATGAGACGATACGTGGACGTTGGCGTCATTTGGACCGCAACTGCAACACGGCGAACGGAAACCCGAGGCCGCTGTTGGATCACCTGCTGCACTAGCTGCGCGTTGCCCTCTGTGGTTGCCGTACGCGGTCGCCCTACCTTTCCAGCATGTTCATCCGTCATGTTCCCAGTCCGTTGAAATTTTTCAAACAGATCCTTTATTGTATCGCTTTTCGGTCCTTTGGTTACATTAAACCTCCGTAGAAAACTTCGTCTTGTTGCAACAACACTGTGTTCTAGGCGGTGGAATTCCAACACCAGAAAAATCCTCTGTTCTAAGGAATAAACCATGTTATCTACAGCACACTTGCACGTTGTGAACAGCACACGCTTACAGCAGAAAGACGACGTACAGAATGGCGCACCCACAGACTGCGTTGTCTTCTTTATCTTTCACATCACTTGCAGCGCCATCTGTTGTTGAAAATTGTAACTACTGTAATTTCGAAAGTTTGTCCGCCTGAAAATGTACTGTTGTCCCAAGCATATTGCAACAAACTGTGTATTTCTATCGCTACTCGTTTAGTTTTTATTGCCGTTTCTAATATACCGGTCATTTTTGAAACACCCTGTATCTTCGGTAGTCTTGAGTTTCGCAAAGATAATAGTTCCATAATATTAGTTCCTCTTATGATAATTGTTAGTTGATGTCTCTGTACATCCGTTTATAATCTCTTGTGAATCATAGCTAGTGGCTGGCAGGCACACTACTCCTCTCAACCTCTCGCTTCAGGCCTGCTACCAAATCGCTTCACATCTCGCTTACTACTGACTTCCTACGAACGCTAAAGTGCGTTCTCTCCTGCCAACAATGCTTTCTGGTGCAGACTATCCCTGCTACCATTACAAAATGTATCAATGCGCGGTCTTTCCCGATCTTTTCTTAAAATGTATCCATACGCGGTCTCTCCCGCCCTTTTTAAAATTATAGCAATTTGCAGTCTCTCTTGCCAAAAATAATTTGGTGGAGACATTCCCTGCTACCACAATTATCTCCAACATGACAAATATGAATTATTCCTACTTAACCCAGTTAATAAAATATAATATCTTTCATAAATTGTGATTTGACAATAGACAATCGAAATATACACGTCTTACCACCGATACCTTCTTGGTACTGACCCTACATACTAGAACAATACTTTGGAATTACTAGCGCAGTTGATTTACGTAAAACGCAGCAATCTCCGTCCGTCTGGAGCTCCATCATGCATAAAAACCACCCGTTTCTTGTTCTTAACCGTCTGTTATATCATCAAAATAGTTTCATATTCACTGTACAGCGATAAGGAGTGCTAACGTCCTCGACATTCGCGCATCTGGAGATGTCTTGTGCTCTTGGATGGTTGCGGGATAGCAGTTAGAGGCTCGGTTTGCTCTTTTCCTGTATGAAACGTGGAATATAGCGGTCTACTTCTGGTCAGCTGCAGAGAGCGTCGTCAAAGGCAATGCGAGGAGAGCTTTCGGTCTCTAAACTTTATCCTAAGAATACGAGAATGCCCTATGACTCCAATCCACATAGAGAAAAATCATAAGTTACGCACTATGATCGAAGTGCTAGAGATATAGAGATCATTGTATGGTATACTATGGTGTATATGTTCGAGATTTAACAATGAATGAACATACTGCACAGTCATCTACTTACATTCGCGATGGTACTCACAAAGGGAGTGCTTAGTGGTGATACAGAAATTGGTACGTAAGGTGCCGTGTCACTGGTCAGTGTTGAAATTACGATGAAATTGCTAAAATTGATCGCAATGTCAACTATGATGCGTATTATTATAGTACATCGATGGTGTCCTTTCGACCAAAACAGTCCGGGTACGTTGCTGATTACCACATAATTTGATTTACACCGTGCAATGTCTAGTTTCCTGTGGAGTCAATAGACCAAACGTGTTAATGTCAGTTTAGTATCTGCCACAGTCATCGAAGTCGTGGTGTAAAAAAAAAAAAAAAAAAAAAAAAGTATTGCAGTATAAAAAGCGCGTTACAGCAGAAACAGCGGTGTATCAAACAACAAAACAGGGTCCCTCTCCTGCGCCTGATAGCATGTGGGAGAAGGTTCTCGAACAATACGGGCAATGAAACTTTACACCGGTCTGTGCAAGCGACGTCGATCACTGCCCACCTGTTCCGATCGATAAATACGTACATATGTAATGGGATCGCTGTATACGTCCGATGCCTGCATGTAAACGTTCTTCGTTTTCGATTCATCGGAGGAGGGAGGTGCGGTAAAAATCTGTCAGTTGAAATTAACGCAGCTTTTCTAGTTCGTAATTTTTCTCTGCTGGATGGTACAGAATAACGATGATAGAATGTTTGGGTGACAGACGTGAATGGATCGTGAGGAACGCGGATCTGCTTCGATTCAGAGTCTTCCTAATTTTCCCAGCAATAAACACTACCCTAACTGATCGTACAGTCGTCTTGTTGCAGGCTTCATTTGACGCTGACCTTACACATCGAACACGGGTGGTGGAGGTACAACAACATGTTCCCACTTCCACCGAGTGGTAAAAATACGCTCCTGTAGCATTAAAGGGGGTAGGACGTCAAACGGGCCGACTTGGAGCAGGAGAGGCACCACAGGACATTTTATTTTCTACTGTCTATACTTTTACAAGTAAGTTCATAAAACTTTGTCAGCATGACCAGGAAGGATTCAGGATTCACACTCATAGCAGTGGAAGTGCAAAAACACAGCAAAATAAATTTTTTTCACATATTAAATTTCATCATTTTCCACTTACTGTTGGCTGCATTTGTTGTTGGTACATTTTTATTCACAAATAAGAGAGATTCTCTGATGAATTTTACACAGTATACAAACCGTACTTACAGGTGTATGAAACTCTAGAATTTTCCAAATCTATTAAAAACCGTGGAAAAAATTGAGATAATTAACTACAAAATTTGATTTTTTTTCTAAACATAAAGCTTCAAACGTAACAGCTCATTCATTTTTTCATACATTAAATAGATTCTAGAGTTTCAAACACCTGTAAGTATGGTTTGTATGCTGTGCAAAATTCACAGAACAGTCTCTCTTACTTATGAAGAAAAGTGTACCTATAGCAACAAATGCTGCCAATAGGAAGGGAAAAAATGATGAAATTTCACATGTAAAGAAAATTATTTTGTTATGTTTTTGAACTTCCGCTGCTACGAGTGTGAATCCTGAATCCTTCCTGCTCATTCTGAGAAAGCTTTATGAATTTATTGTAAAAGTATAGACTGTGGAAATTAAAATGTCCTGTGGTGCCTCTCCTGCTCCAAATCGGCCCGTTTGAAGTCCTACCCCCCTTTAACTCAGCTCACTCTGTTTCTAAACAGGTTGCAGAATGTGGTGGGTATTGCTCTCTTTCACTTCTGGGTAAAACTGCTAAAACTGATCTCGCTATCAACTGTGGTGTGTATTACAGTACATCGCTCCATACCAATAGCGTCTTTCCAATCCCGACGGTCCACTGGGTATGCTGTTGATTACCGCATAACGATTGACACATCACCATTGAGATAGAGGGAACCGTGACGGAACACTGGATATCTGCTACTTGTCTCTGTGGAACATGGGATTAAATGTAGAGGTCATCACCTTAATACCGTTGTTTGGAAGCGTTCCTCATTGCTACAGTCTCTTCCCATTTACATATGCTGCGATACTGTACACATGTTTTTATTTTTATTTTTTTTCACCAATAGGATAAGAATATATCTTTTTATTAGTGCTACCACACTCGCTTTGTGAACAGCACATTCCGACGATGCTCAACACCAGAAGAGTAATCCTGTACATGACTACAAAATGAAGGAAAATGGTTTTCGAAATGTAGAGCCAAGACACCCGCTACCCTTAAGATGAGATTAACCGTACAGGTAATCAGCTTCGAATAGTTGCTGGAAGCGCTATACAATACTGCAGACTCTTCTAGTTTCCATATGTTGCGATGTCTTCCACATTTTTGTAAATTGGAACACCGCATCTGTGTTTTACTTCTACCATCCTGTGGTGTAGTAGCTATACAGTTTATGCTATGCGATGTTCAGTTTTCTGTGAGACCCAGAGGATTGAAGCGTGTTAATGTCGGTTTAGCAGCAGCAGGCATGGGTCTCCAAGTAATGGTAGATAAATGAAGTGTATGGCGATGTACTCTGGTTGGATGTGTTGCAACTGTGAACTCAAGATAAAGCTGGCGGTCACCAACAAGCGTATAACGTTCCACAAAACGTGTATCTCAAAAAATCTTGCACCAAGGTATGTACAATCACAGTTCAACCGCAAGAACACAAATACAGGAATGGTACAAAGTAGGCGTAAATGTGAAGTGATAATAATGAGAAATAAAATTAGGGCTTTGTTTGTGAAAAAACAAGTCATTAGTGATACCATATATGGGTTATATTTTGATCTTGCTGGTATGGTTTCACCTTTGATGTTTGACACAGTGCTGTGTAGTGTCAGGAATACAGTAGACAAAGTGGTACAACAAACAGTACAAAGACATACAAACAAAATTAAGAGATTAGAAAATATGGTTACAGTGACTAACAATAATGAATGTGATTCAGGATTTAATTTTTTTCCAAGACTAATGAATTTGACTAACATAATGTTTGATACAAAAGAAATGGGATTGCTTAATAAGGGCATGAAATACAATGTAAACAGGAGAATAGATCGTAGTGCTGTCAAAGACACAATAATTCAGACAAAATACTCGGTAAATTCCTTAAAGTTACCAAAATTGGGACAGAATAGGATTTGTCTAGCGATTAATGACATTATTGTGAATGAAACACACAAACCTGTTCCTAACTCATTTGGAAGCACAGAGAAAGCTACTTGAGATATTAAAAACATTTAGTGAGATAATACCACCAAGAGAAGTACAAATGCTAAAGGTTATGAACCCACTGGTACCCACACTTAGGGAACAAATAAAAGTACACAAACCCAGTTACCCAATACGTCCAGTGGTAGACAGCAGGGACAGTCCATTTTATAAGGTCACAAAAAAGTGTCTCGGGTATCTTAAAACCAACTACAAATGCCACAGTCAATGCTCTATAAAAAATAGTACTGAGTTAGTGAAGAAAATTGGAAATACACCAATAACGGATGAAATGAAATTGGTTTCTCTAGACATTGTAAACTTATATACAAACATACCTATTGATGAAACTATACAGGTAATCTATTGCAATTTACTAGAGCAAAATAAGCTTTCAAAAAGGGAAATTGAGGAGTTCATTGGGTTATTGAAGTTAATTTTGGAATTTAACTATTTTAAATTTAATGGTACAGCTTTATCTCAGAAAACTGTGTTAGTATGGGGAGCTCAATTTATAAACCATCTTGAGAACAAATTCTTTACAGAAAACCCATAATGGGAAAAAAATTGTATATTATTATAAATACGTAGATGACACACTGTTGTTAGTAAAAGGGAATGAAGAAGTAATTGACAACATACTATCCACTTTCAATAGTTGGCATGAATCAATAAAGTTTACTGGTGAAATTGAGATAAATGGTTCTATAAATTTTCTAGATTTATCAATCCAGAGAAAGAATGATAGGCACACATTTGGTATCTTTCGCAAAAAAACATGCACAGATGGTATTGTAGATTACGCATCAAATCATCCCATTCAACATAAAAAGGCGTTTTTTAATTTCGCCATTAATCGTGTATTTGCCATTCAGTTGTCAAAAGAAGAACATGACAATGAAATGGCAACTATACGATATATCGCTAAAGTGAATAATTATCCTAACACATTTGTCGCTATGATATATAGGAATGTAGAGAAAAAATATATGGTAATGAGATAAATACATTGATACCAAAAGAAAGTACAAAACTTGTCACCTTGCCTTATTATGGGAAAATGAGCATGAGAATTGCATCTATTTTCAGAAAATACAAAGTGAAATTAGCCTTTGGAACAACAAATAACTTAGGATGTATCTTACAACATACTGTAGATCTAAAAAATGTACTTGATTCATCTGGGGTTTATAAAATTGATTGTTGTGATTGTGGAGCATGTTACGTAGGTCAGACAGGGAGGAACCTGGAAACTAGGTTTAAGGAACATGTTGCTCTAGAAAGAAAAGACGCAGCAGAAAAATCAACTCTGGCTGCACATTTATTGTCAATTAAACATAGACTGCCAATGTTAACGTCAAATGTAAGGTTGCTACACTGAGGCGAGAACGGTGGACTCTTCGATTTTGTTGAGGAGATGGAAATCTTTTGCCACCAAATAAATGCAAAGTGTATCCTGATCAATGATCAGGCCATAATAATAACTGCCTACTTGAAAGCAGTGAAAAATTTGACCCACGGGGTCTCAAGTATCAGGCGCAACCTCACGCCATTATGTAGCAGCCACTTGCATAAGATCTAAACGAGTACCACTTTCATAACACTATATTTACATAACTTATTGCATTAGAATAACACGCAAACTCATGAGGGTAACTATTAGCAACAATTAATATGTAATACTGTAATTTTTCAAAATAAGTGTTCAAAAGATCATGCTTTATCATATTGTTCTTATTTCTCGGCCACTAAGTGCGACATATTGGAATGATGCTTGGAAGCGCTACTAGCGCCAACAAAGCGCATTTTGTAAATAAAGTTCACGTTATATCTTCTGTCAAGCAACAACTAATTAAGTTAAGACAAGTCCCAACATGACAAAATATGCAATACTTCCTATAACGTACTTTACGTAGCCATACCAGTTTTATAATTAATTTTAGCCCATGAGGCGTAAACTGTCATTGTTATGTGCTATAGTATCTTTAATCATCCAGCACATTACAGACATGAGAAAAAGTAAGAACTGTAATTTTACATAGTTTTATTCATAATAATTTCATATTACTACTTAGTTACTATACAACATAAATATTACAAAAAAGGTCGTCAAAACTGTAAACTTCAGGCGCAGCTCATAGAGGACGCCATACGCAAAACCGATTTGTACTGTGAAACCAACACATAATATTACGACAGTAATGGTTGAACTGTGTAAGCATTCACTTGAGCACGAACAACTACTACAATTCCGCACTGGTATGTAATGTTAACATTAGAAGACAAAGATGTGAGGGACTTATAACTTTTGTAAATCACATTTTAACATATACTCTTGTATTTGTTTTAGCATTGATAATGACCTGACACAGGTCGAAATCTGCACCTCCGGCGGTACTCCGCAAGGATACCGCCCTTCGATTGTGCAATTCCAGCACTAATCGAAGTGCTAGGTTTTTCAGGTGCCAGCCAGCCAGCCAGCCAGCCAGCCGAGCAGCAGCAGTAGCCGCAACAGCAGCAGCAGCAGCAGTGGTCCCGGTCCCAGTCCTGGCCAGCAGCAGCAGCGGTCCTGGCCAGCAGCAGTGGTCCCGGTCAGCAGCAGCGGTCCAGCCGGCAGCAGCCAGCCAGCCCTCCTGCAGCAGCAGCAGCAGCAGCAGCAGCAGTGGTCCAGCCAGCCAGCCAGCCCAGCAGCAGCAGCAGCCCCGGCCCCATCCACAGCAGTGGCAGCGGCAGCAGCAGCAGCAGCTGCGGCATTCCTGCCACCCATCGTCGCCGTCAGCGCCAGTGCCAGTAGCGTGGGACTCTGGTCTTCGTCCGTCTTCGTCTTCCTCCGACTCCATCTTCGTCTGTCCCCAGTTTTTGTCCTTTCTTTTTCGTCTTGGGCGTTTTTGTTTCTCCCTGTCATCATGTCAGCCCCAACCACCACTACCACCACTACCACCACAGCTATAGTTTATACTTCCCCACCGTCGCCACCCCCCTCTTTCCATCCCGCCTCTTCTCATTCTCCATTCGCCCTCGCTTTTTGTCGCCCCCTCTCCAGCTTCTTCCTCCCGCTCCTCTCCCTCTGATCCTTTCCCCCCACTCCGCCAGCCTGTCACTTCAGCTCCAGGTAGGGTGGTGGCCGGTCGGTCCACTGCCCATGCCTAACTCTCCCCGTCACCTGTGCCACCATCTATGTCCGCCCTAACGCCCCTATTCCCTTCGACTTCCTCTCCCACATTGACTGTACCTTCTCCTCCTACGTGATCGCCGCCGACCTCAACATCCATAGTCGTTCCGCCGCCCAGTTACGGCGGTGGCATTGGTTCCTCTCCTCCCTTCAAGGCGACCTCATCCCCTTCCCCCAGCACACCCGTCTCGAATCCAATTCCACTCCCGATGTTATCCTTTCCTCCCCCAGCCTCCTTGGCCGCATAACGGTGGATGTTCTGGAGCCTATTGGTAGCGACCATCTCCCTGCTGTCCTCCTCACCGTTTCAGACGGTCGTCGCCCCCGCCGCGACCCTCGAAATACCCCTCCTCCTAAGTATGTCCATGACTATTCCCGTGCCAACTGGAATGCCCACCGGGATACCCTTTCCACCCAGGTCGACAGCCACCCCTTCACCTACCACCACCCTGACGATATAACCAATGCCGCCTCCTTTCTCCAGCAGACCTCGTCTGAGGCCGTGGAGGCCCTCGTCCCTACTGTCGCCATCCACCCCCACCATCCTATCTTACCCCCACAGGCCGACCCCCTCCTCCGTGAATCCCGCCGTCTCTACCGTGCCTTCCGCCTCACGTGTCACCTGGACACAGTACGATGACACCGACAACTCCAGCGACACATTCGTAATTTGCTCGCAGCTAAGAAACGCCGGGACTGGCGACAGACATGCACCCATTTAAATGCTACCCTACCTATCAACTCGTCCAAGTTCTGGTCAGCCTTCCATCAACTTACCATAACTAAACCCTGCCCCTACTATCCTCTTCTCCATGATGATCACCCCTTCCCTGACACCCTTAGTAAGGCCAATCACTTTGCCTCCTACCTCTCCAATGTGTTTTCCATCCCCAATGATCCCCAGTTTGATTACTCCCTCTTCCTGGATGTCCGCGATCGAACTAACACCTCTGTCCCTCCCCTCGCACCTGGTTTCCAGTACTTGGACAACATTGCACACACGGAACTCAATGCCCCTATCACTACACAGGATCTCATTGCTACACTCCGCACAAAACGCAACACCGCTCCTGGGCACGATCGTGTCACCTACTGTCACCTTCGTGAAGCTCCTGTCTCTTTCCTCTCCACCCTGGCCAGGCTCTAGAATGTAGTCCTGTAAACCAGTTACTACCCTGACCGTGGAAAACCTCCCGTATCCTGATGTTCCTTAAACCTGGCAAACCGCCGTCTGTCGTCTCCTCCTACCATCCCATCAGCCTTACCTCGGTCTTCAGCAAGGTCCTGGAATCTATCCTCACCCGACACATCCACCAACATCTCCGCCAGCACCGCCTCCTTCCCGTTACCCAGTGTGGCTTTCGGTCGCCCTTCTCTTCCGCCGACCTTCTCCTTCACCTCACTCATCTCCTTTCTGACCAGCTTAATTCCCGTCGCTCGGCAATCTTCCTCTCCCTGGACCTCGAACGAGCTTATTACCGCGTATGGCATTCCGGTCTCCTCTTCAAGCTCCAAACCTTCGCCCTTTCCATTAACTACGTCTGTCTGATCTGCTCCTTTCTCTCCCACCGTCCTTCCTACGTCACCATCCATAACTGGGATTCCTACACCTATTTCCCCTCCACCGGTGTGCCCAAAGGCTCCGTCCTCTCCCCCTTTCTGTACCTTTTGTACAAGGCGGACATGCCTCCGCCGTCACCCGCCATCAACTTTCTCCAGTTTGCCAATGACACCGCCTACCTTGCCATTGCCCTCACCCTGCAGCACTCCCAACACCTTCTCCAATCCCATCTTGTCCAGTTCACCGCTTGGTGCAACCAGTGGTTGCTCAAGGTCAATCCATCCAAAACCCAGCGATCATTGTAGGCTAAACAACCCTTTCCTTCCGCCTCCTTGATTTCTATCTCACCATCTATGGCCGTCCTATCGCCGTCACCCCCACCTTCAAGTACCTTGGCGTCACCCTTGGCGGTCGCCTCTCCTGCCTCCCCATCTCCGGACAATCCAAGCCAAGGCATGCTCCTGACTCCGTCTCCTGAAGCTCCTTTCCGGCCATACGTGGGGTCTGGACCCCTCCACCATCCTGCACACCTATAAATCCCTGATCCGCCCTATCCTTTGTTAGGCCCGTCCGGCCTGGATCTCCACCCCTCCTACCCTGTATAAATCCCTACAAATCCTTGAACGCCATGCTCTCCGTCTCACCTATCGCATCCGTCTCCCCTCCTCACGGAGATCCTGTATGATCTCATCCCCTTCCTCCACCTCCTCCTTTTCCTTGAAAGGATACAGATCCTGTACACCTCCCACATACTCGATCCTCCTCTTCCGCTTGTCTCACCCATCCTCTCCCACCCCCACCCGCTGCCGCGCCTGTATTCCCACGTCCCACCTGGTCTTCATCTCTCCACCCTCCGTACCTTCTCCCAAGGTGGCTTCCGCCAGCTCCCCCTCCCTGATGTTGTCCTCCTCCCCTCCATCTACCCCTCCTATCAACTTTGATCCTGCCCCCCCCATTTCCGGTGTCCTTTCCTTTAGGCACCCTCCCTCCCTTCCCTTCCCTTCTCTTTCCCTTTCCCCCGTCCCCTCCCTCCACCCCTCTTCCCCCAGGTTTCCCTTCCCCCTTCCTCCCTCCCCCTATCTCCCCTGCCCATGGCTTCTCTGCTCTCACCTCTCCCTCTCCCACTCCCCTTCCTTCTCCTCCTCTTTTGGCAGGTCCCTGGACTCTCACACGCTCAGTGAACATTCGCGCGCTGTAGATCATCGCCATCAGTGTCTCGTGTGTGTGCCTTCGTTTGTGTTTAGTGTTTGTTCGCCGTCACGCCACCATTGTTCACGTGTACCGTCGCCATCATCCGTGTTATGTGCACCGTGTCAACTAGTGTTAGTGATGTTTCTCGTCCAGCGTGAACGGCTCCATGTTTTTTGTTTTTTAGTGTCTACATTTTTTGCCCCCGTTTTGATTGTATTCTCTGTGCCACCTATACGTATTACTTATTGTAAAACTCAAGGCTGAAGAGCGGCGTACTCTGCTGCTGACAGCCCGCCTTTGTGTAAGGTGATCAAAATCACAATAAAGAAAAAAAAGTCGAAATCTGATGTGGGTTGTGACTATAGACGTCATATTAAGACACCTTAATTCTATGACTGACTGCTGCTCTACCTAACCCAAAAAACAATGTGCCGACCGGAGTGGCCGTGCGGTTCTAGGCGCTACAGTCTGGAGCCGAGCGACCGCTACGGTCGCAGGTTCGAATCCTGCCTCGGGCATGGACGTATGTGATGTCCTTAGGTTATTTAGGTTTAATTAGTTCTAAGTTCTAGGCGACTGATGACCTCAGAAGCTAAGGCGCATAGTGATCAGAGCTATTTAAACCAAAAAACAATGTATTAAACTGCTTATGAAAACGCAGTACAGGAACTCTCTCGTGTGATTGATAGTCTGTTGGAGAAGGTCATCCTACAGTACAGGTTATGAAACTTTACAACGGTCTGTGGGAGTGACTTCGATCACGAACCACCTGCTCCAGTGAACCAATACGTGCATATTTAATAGCATCGCCACATTTGTTTGGGTGATAGACATGAATGCACCCTGAGAGACACAGATCTGCTTCGGACTACCTGTATGTCGTTTGGAGATGTGTCGCAAAATCTACGTCCTTCCTCCATGCCATGTATGATGTGTAGTATTCCTAATTTTCCCACCAAGAAACACCACCGTACCTGCTCGTACTATCTCTTCTACTACCTCATACGAAAGCTTCATTTGGCGCTGGTCCTACACACTGTACCCGGTTGGCGGAGATATAACAAGATGTTCTCATTTCTACTGATTGCTGAAGATGAGCTCCTGTCGCATTAAGTCAGCTCGTCCTGTTTCCCTACTGGATGCAGAAGTTCTTAGATACAGCGCACTCTGACTTCCATACAGGTCAGACTTAAATTGGGGCAACCACGTCGACTAAGCTGCCTAAATTGGGGGGGGGGGCATAGATTTAGGTGCAATTACAAGATGCTGAGGGACTGTCTAAAAAACAACACTGGAGTTTCTGCCGTATGGAATTCTTAGCAGGTAGGTTCGAAAAAGGTGACCCATTTCGAGATATGGGAGTGCCACGAATATGTTTCACCAGTTGCTGTAATCATTAAAAGATGTCTCTGGAGGATCCAACCAAAGTAATTGGTTGAATGGATAGACTTGATTCCAAATCGGGGACAGCATTTCTACCAGAAAGCGTTACACTATCAGTAGACTGTGACCAACGGTAACAGTATGTGATCGGGAGTTCCCCTTTCATTACATGCACATTTAGCCATGTGATAGCAACAGACTCGCTGTATATGCGCAGAGTGAAGCCCTGGGTTGATCAGAATATGAACCATGCCTCGCCTGGGATTAATATGCTTCTTTCTCAGCCACTCCCTGACGTTGTGAAAGGTACTAGAAAAACGACGGTCGTCTGCGCAGATGCCCCTTTTCCATGAATCCGCACCACAACTTTTCTCTTACGGTATTGATTCCCTCTACTGTCATTTGTAGCAGTTATGTAACAGTTCTCACGCAGTTTGCTGCGCTCGGTACTTCATTGTATACGTCTGTCGGCTACATCCCGATCAACACGAGAACACTCTAATAAAGATCATAGGAAGTCTCTAGCTGATGGTGTTTAGCCTTGTTAATTTACGTAGTAGCTTGCATACTTTGTCTGTTGAAATTATAGCAGCCTCATTGGAATTCAGTTTCTGGTCAAAAGTTTGACCTTACTATCATGTAACGGAGTTCCTCTTTTTGTGCAAGCACTTCTATAGAGCTACAGGTGGTTTATACGTATTAGGCACAGCAGCGGCCGTACCCCATGTATTTTCTCTACTGGACCAAAGTGCAGGAGTGTCTGCTTCTCATGAACAAACAGAGCCAGCTTGGTTTCAAATAACATATAATTGCGGAAAATTAATTATTACTACGTAGGAATTTTTACTAGAGAAATATACGTTCTGTAATTTCTTTTCGGTATTTGTGACGCTTATGTGATTATCAATAGTAAGAAGTAGTGTAACTATTAATGAGAAATCCAGTAATTTATACTTTTCATACTGCTTGCCACGTATTTGTGAAATTGCCGTTATCTCATTTCGAAAAATGTTTATTTAGGTCTCTTAATAAGTTGCTGCCCATATACAAAAATATATGATTTGACTGTGTTATCTCACTGTCTCTTCTTGCTAGTGATAATCTTTACCATCTCTAACTCACTGGAAATGTAATGAACATCAGTACTCAATTAGCTGCATTTCTGCCTTTCCACACCTTCGACACTGATCTAATATATCGTGATACATCATCAGTTCAGAAACCTCTCAAACAGCTGACTACTGAAATAGAAAAGATAACCACTAAAGGTATTAAAGATATAGGTAATTCAAAATAATTGCCTAAAACACAACAAGTTACTTTCATTTTATCCCACGAGCACACAACTTATTTATAACGCAATTTCAAAAAAAATTGCTCTAAGCACTAAGGGACTTAACATCTGAGGTCATCAGTCCCCCAGGCTTAGAACCACGTAAACCTAACTAACCTAAGGACATCACATACATCCATGCCCGAGTAGGATCGAGGCAGGATTCGAACCTGCGAGTGTAGCAGCAGCGCTGTTCCGGACTGAAGCGGCTAGAACCGCTCGGCCACAACGGCCGGCTGAATTTCAAATAAACAGTTTTGTAAGACGTGATGTTATTGACGCAAACAAGGAAACAGTTATCTCGTTACAAATATCTTAGCTCTAAATTCAGGCTTCCACTAATATTCTCACCGACTGAAACTAGTTCTTGAGTCACACACCATTGCATATATTTATCCCCTGCACAGAGTTACTAACAATTATCCCGTGCACAGAGTTCCTAACTGTTTCGTTCGCTAGTTTACCGAAATAGTCGCAACACCGAGAAGGAGTTGTGGAACATAAACGAAAGTTGATAGGCGTGATACTACATCTGAAATATGATGTCTATTCTAATTTCTCATCTGTCACATTAGAGTAGCAATAGTAGTGCCACTGTGAGGATGGAAGTAATGTTTACATCAAATGCTGTCATGAGCGTTAGTTATTTTTAAAAGTGGAGTCGGTGAGGTGATGTTAGTGAAGAATGCCTTTAAGTTGACAAAGACGCCGTTTAAAGGCTTCACTGAGTTTGGGGGCCGCGTAATAGGGCCACGAGAAACTGGATGTTCCTTGTTTGGTAACCTAGAAACACTTGTTAGGAATGCAGCTACTGTAGGTAATTGTGGCAGCGGTAATCACGAGAGTGTACGGTCGCAACTAGACCGGTCTCCGGCTGGCCGCTTTTGCAGTATGGAGAGGGAAGGCCATCGCGTTCGGCGTCTAGCTCTCACGCATTGTACTGCAACTGCGGCAACAACGTGAGCAGCACTTTGCGCCATAGTGACACAACTAACCGGAACAAATCTGTTATTTCAAGGACAATACCGAGCCAGACGCCCTGTAGCGTGCATTACACCGACCTCAAACCACAGCCATTTGCGACTGCAATGGAGTCAAGAGGGGGTTCATTGTAGAACAGGGGAGAGGTTTGCTGCCTCGGTGCCTGTGACGGCCGTGTGTTGGTTAGAAGACGGCCGATCAGAGCCTGCAACCAACACGTCTGTATGTTAGACACACTGTACCTGCATCTGGCGTTATCGTCTGGGGTGCTGAGCCGTGGCGAGCTGGCGCCAGTCTTATTTTGTTCATGTATCCTTGAGATCGATTGTGGTTGAGGTAAGCTATCTTTGCTTTTCGCGTGTCTTGTCTTGCGGCTTGGCAGGCGAATCGAGTCGGTTTTTAGCCTTCGACGGGTAACCCTCGAGATCTCGTGACATTTACGGGGAGACGAGTGTCAACGGCTGCCGAATGAGCGTCATAACCGTTACACGTTGTGGTGTGAAATTGGTTGGGCGTTTTGCCGACATGGGCAGTTTGGAGATACTGGGAACAAAATTTGAAGGAAAGCGGTGAAGCTGTGGAAACCACTCCCTCGTATTGTATACCTGATATGGAGTAAGTCATCATAATAGTTTGTTCACCAACGCACTCAGAAATTTTAAACTTTACTATTATGGTGAGACTTTCATAGTCGAAACTTGAAACGGTGGGGAATAGTTCAGTTGGCCCAGTTAAATGGTGGCCGTTGTCTGAAAGTTTTCTCTCAAGTTTTTCAATCAAATGATTTTATGTTACCGTTTTTAAAGCCTACACTCTATTAATACAGTTTTCCATGTGTAAGTGGGTAAAAGTTTCTGCCGAGTGGTTCTATGTTTCAGAGTTATTGCAATGTCTTTGTGATTCGGGCAGAAACTTTTGATTGTGCCAGAGCCTTGCCGGGGAGTGAAATTTCATCCCAGGTGTAGGTCTGGCGGTGTTTAAGAACCTGGGCACTACCGGAGTTGTTCACATATCGCCTTACGAAGTTTAGTATTTATCTTCCTTCCGTCAAGGCTGGTTAAGCTGGTAGATCCATATATTGTATATAACCTGTTTGTGTATGAACTCGTTTTCTTAAATATTAGGGACTGGCAACTGGCTAAACCATAGACTGCAGAGCATCTGCTGAGTTCCTTGCGCAGCTTTTCCTAGCAGTTTTTTTATTAACACGTCTGAACGTCTGAGCATGTGAACAATTATTTTTTAAGACCAGTGTGACTGTGGTTTTTTTATTTAAATGGTTCTACCATGTTATGTAATGACATCTTAGTTTGGCACTAGTGTTCAAGTGTTATTAAGTCACCCTTTACCCGTAATTGGTTTCATTGTATCTATTTTGAGGGAAGTCCTATATGGGGAGTTTGAAGTTTTCAAGTTTGTCAGTTTGGAATTGTTTGTTAGAGTACTGAGTACGTTGGGTTTCTAACCGTATTTGCAAAGATTTATGTAGTGGCTCGTCCACAATTTGTAGTTGTAATTTTTTTTAAAAAAAACGGGGTAATGTCAATGAACTGTCTTAATTATAACTGTCATTACCAACCATGATTCCATCCCGCTTCCTCTTTTATAGTATTTAAGGTTTGGTGTGTAAGTGTGCTACAATTGGCCGGGGTGGCCAAGCGGTTAAAGGCGCTACAGTCTGAAACCGCGCGACTGCTACGGTCGCAGGTTCGAATCCTGCCTCGGGCATGGATGTGTGTGATGTCCTTAGGTTAGTTAGGTTTAAGTAGTTCTAAGTTCTAGGGGACTACTGACCTTAGAAGTTAAGTCCCATAGTGTTCAGAGTCATTTTTTTTTTTTTTTGTGGTACAGTTAAGGAATTCACGTATCAGGTGCGATCTAGTATGATAGCAGGGGCACACCTGTGTTTACCCCACGAAACCTGACTGAAAATCTGTACGTCAGTCTGGTGATTCGACCTGTTGTGCATCCATTCATGAACAGCATTCCGGGGCTGTTTCCCAACAGGATAATGCTCGCCAACATACTGCTGTTGGAACCCAACGTGTTGCCTCGGCCTGCTCAATCCCCATCTTTCCAATCGAGCACATATGGGACGTTATCGGATGAGAATTCCAGCGTCATCCATGACCAGCGTTACCGTCGCTGTATTCACCGAACAAATGCAACAGATATAAAACACCATCCCGCTAACTGTCGTCCGGCACCTGTAAAAGAGAATGCATGCACGTTTGCAAGCCTGCATTCAACTTTCTGGATGTTACACCGGTTGTTAATGTACCAGCATCTCACACTGGTAATGGTTTATCTCTCTCTTACATTAACCTGCGCTCTTGCAATGATTGTCTCTTAAATATGTTTTGTAGACAAATCTATACCCGAAATTTCATTACTTTACACTAACTATTTTTTGGTGCTGCGACTTTCTGTCCGCCATTGTATATGCGAGACAGTCTCAGAGGACTGTTGCCATCGGTAGATGGTCACTCAGCGGCAAACTCCGCCCACTGGAACTTCACGTCAGCAGCGGAAATCAGATGGTAAGGAAACAACATTTCAGAGTATCAAAACTCAGATCCAGAGGCACCAGAAGCTTTCTGTTTGTCTTTCCTCCTCGGAGCCCAGGACCAATTTCAGAGATCTCTAAAGTTGCTGGAAAACTTTTTATGGTCGTAATTAATTACGGTCTCGTTTGCACGGCACTCTTCAAATCATTTCAAGAGGTTTTGCGTGTGTAATCCAATCTCTTCCATCAAAAGTGGGTTTCGTTTAACAGAGGAGGTCTGCTTAAGCGAATATTATTAAGGACGTCTTCAATAACGCACTCCGAACATTTTTCATTTTCAGTGAACTGCCCAATCTTATAGATCTTCATACAGTATGTATTCATATGACTACAGTATAATTCTTCAGGAGAAAATCGTATTCAGGAATGGTAGATCATGTTAAGTAATATATTGCTCTTGAAGGTAGGATACAGCATTCAACATAGACACACGTTTAACGGTTATGCCCCACGCGAAAGCATTTGACAAAGCAGGCGGCGTAATGTTGTGGGAAACGTTTGAAAAGAGACATACAGTGTATCTCATATACTTAAAAGTCATTCGTTAAAAGTACAGACAAAAATAATGGTTTTCTGGAGACAATAAATGTTATTATTATTTTATTTTTACTGACTGACAGTCGCTTGCTTTGCTTGTAAAGTTGCCGCTTTCAGATATTACGCACAGCCATCTTTGATCAATGAAAAGCCAAGCGTGAAATGATGACAACGTCTAAGCAGTAATACGAAACACATTCGTTACGCCTAATTTTTCTAAGTTTTTCAGTGCAGTCCTGACTGGCGAAATATCCGCCACGCACACCTGGAAGTTCAGCATTTCCAGTTGTGTAATGCAGCAGCGGCAGATCAACTAAGTACACTCCTGGAAATTGAAATAGGAACACCGTGAATTCATTGTCCCAGGAAGGCGAAACTTTATTGACACATTCCTGGGGTCAGATACATCACATGATCACACTGACAGAACCACAGGCACATAGACACAGGCAACAGAGCATGCACAATGTCGGCACTAGTACAGTGTATATCCACCTTTCGCAGCAATGCAGGCTGCTATTCTCCCATGGAGACGATCGTAGAGATGCTGGATGTAGTCCTGTGGAACGGCTTGCCATGCCATTTCCACCTGGCGCCTCAGTTGGACCAGCGTTCGTGCTGGACGTGCAGACCGCGTGAGACGACACTTCATCCAGTCCCAAACATGCTCAATGGGGGACAGATCCGGAGATCTTGCTGGCCAGGGTAGTTGACTTACACCTTCTAGAGCACGTTGGGTGGCACGGGATACATGCGGACGTGCATTGTCCTGTTGGAACAGCAAGTTCCCTTGCCGGTCTAGGAATGGTAAAACGATGGGTTCGATGACGGTTTGGATGTACCGTGGACTATTCAGTGTCCCCTCGACGATCACCAGTGGTGTACGGCCAGTGTAGGAGATCGCTCCCCACACCATGATGCCGGGTGTTGGCCCCGTGTGCCTCGGTCGTATGCAGTCCTGATTGTGGCGCTAACCGGCACGGCGCCAAACACGCATACGACCATCATTGGCACCAAGGCAGAAGCGACTCTCATCGCTGAAGGCGACACGTCTCCATTCGTCCCTCCATTCACGCCTATCGCGACACCACTGGAGGCGGGCTGCACGATGTTGGGGCGTGAGCGGAAGACGGCCTAACGGTGTGCGAGACCGTAGCCCAGCTTCATGGAGACGGTTGCGAATGGTCCTCGCCGATACCCCAGGAGCAACAGTGTCCCTAATTTGCTGGGAAGTGGCGGTGCGGTCCCCTACGGCACTGCGTAGGATCCTACGGTCTTGGCGTGCATCCGTGCGTCGCTGCGGTCCGGTCCCAGGTCGACGGGCACGTGCACCTTCCGCCGACCACTGGCGACAACATCGATGTACTGTGGAGACCTCACGCCCCACGTGTTGAGCAATTCGGCGGTACGTCCACCCGGCCTCCCGCATGCCCACTATACGCCCTCGCTCAAAGTCCGTCAACTGCACATACGGTTCACGTCCACGCTGTCGCGGCATGCTACCAGTGTTAAGACTGCGATGGAGCTCCGTATGCCACGGCAAACTGGCTGACACTGACGGCGGCGGTGCACAAATGCTGCGCAGCTAGCGGCATTCGACGGCCAACACCGCGGTTCCTGGTGTGTCCGCTGTGCCGTGCGTGTGATCATTGCTTGTACAGCCCTCTCGCAGTGTCCGGAGCAAGTATGGTGGGTCTGACACAGCAGTGTCAATGTGTTCTTTTTTCCATTTCCAGGAGTGTAGAAAAACAAAATTGCAAATTGGAAACCTACAACGACATTTCAGAATGAAAAGATTTGGAACTGTAGTACACATTGTCTCAGGGTAAGTCTCCTCTTACACCTTTGCATGCGTTATAATATTACTTACCGCAATGTTTGGAAAGCCGTATGAGTGGTCTTAAAAGAAGCAGTGAGGGAAACACACAGCTATCTAGTAATGGTACTACATGATTGTCACATATTCATTGTTTGTTTATACAGGGCGACACAGATAAATGGGAACATTTCCACAATCCAATAAAACTAGAAGTGATGAAGGAAAGAAATTGCTTTCATAGTAATTGAAACCTTACAACTTTGCCATTTACGAAACACTGATGCCATTTATAATTTTTTTTAATAATTACATCCTTTAGATGGCGTCCTCCTGTACGAATACATTCGTGAAATCTGCTGTTGAGGTTCCTCATTGACCGCTGCCACATCTCAGCTGTTTAAAGGCACATTTGTAGGCGAGGAAATATAGCAAAAACGTAGATATAAGTACAGAATATAAATAAAGAATTACATAAGATATTAATTAGTATAAGCCGTAGTATCGATTGTGGCATGCAACCGCTGAAACATTGGAATAATTACGCAGTTCAGTTGTTTTTCCGAGAAGACGGCAACTTTTTTGTTCTGGAAGCAGTCCTGATCGGAAGCACATCTGCCATCGCTGCAGATAATTATTTGGCACACAGCCATTATTATATATACTGAGATGCAATGTCACTAGGCGTACACATAGTTGCTCGTATCAACAGAATAAATGTAAGTGTCTAAGTTACTCAATTTAGTATAATATTTTGTGAATACACTGATATTATTTAATCTTGTGTTTCACTTATGTTGCAAGCTATTGTTCCAATTAAACGGCGTCTTGGCAAGGCTAAATGTTCCGTCATACAAATTATATCAAGTTCCAGTGTGAACCAAAGATTTGGAATTATTCAAACTACGAAGTCCGATATTTATCAAAAGTCACGGTCAATTCACAATGATCAGACCTTACGCAAAAAGCTAGTACCAAGCACACAAAGTCTTTATAAACTGATCACATACTACTATTATTAATAATTATTATTTTTTGGACGCAGTAGCGGCTGTAAGTGTTTTTGTTTTATAATTTCTATAAGAAAATGATTGAATTTGAACCTGTACCAGATTTCCCTGTTCAGAAGATTTTAACTGCTGTAGGTAATAAGTCCAGTAGATTTACGAAACAGGTTTATGTGACCATTAAGGTAAGTAATGGAACAGCACAATGGCCATTCCTCGTGGTCCAGATTCTAGTTACTGATTGCATTATAAGTTTAGATACGTTATGTGAGAAGGACAGTATTATTGACTTCTGGAAACGTAAATAGTCCCTCAGACATAAGGGCCATTAAATCACGATTGACTTGGATACCAGGACTCTCAAACTTGACAAGTATTTTACAGGGCGCAAAATTTAATTTTTGTGAGAGAGCGACGAAACAAAATTACCGACACTCGCACCTAATACAGATTATGTTGACTTAAAAACACTGATTAGCCATAAGTTGAGTGAAACCACTGCTATTACTGGTGATGAACGCAAGGAGATTTGTCAAGTACTATCTAAGTACATACAGTCTTTACGAAACGACTAGGTGTCTTTAAGGCATATATTTATAAAATTGAAGTCAAGCCTCACCAAATTTTCTATCACAAAACCTATAATGTACCACTGTCTCAACGACCTGCGGTGTGGGAAGAACTTAACAGATTTTAGAGTGGAAAATCCTTGAACCTTCCACATCTCCCTACTGTAGTCCATTACTTGTTGTCAAAAAACCTACCGGTAACATTAGAGTGTTGTTGGATGCATGTGCCAAAAATAAAATTATGCTACCTGTACACACTAAACCAGAAAATTTGGGAGGAACAATTACAGAAATTTTTATATGCTAAGTAATTTTCCACGATCGACTTAACAAATTCGTTTTGGCAAGTCGAAATCAGGTCTGATTCCTTAAAATATTCTGCTTTCATGTTCGGTGGAGGGGGGGAGGCGAACTCTGTGTTCTTCCTTTCGGACTGAGCGTCAGTTCAGGCGTATTTATCACTGCTTTTGATACGGTGCTTGGTGACGAGTTAGTTGAGACTGTTACACATTATGTCGATGATCTTTCGATAGCTACTAAGACTTGGAATGAGCATTTTGACACACTAGAAAAGATCCTGGATAGACTGGCACAAGCTGGTGTAACAGCTAACCTAAAAAAGTCGAAATTTGCTTGTAGTGGGATTAGGTATCTTGGACAAATAATTAATGCACAAGATATACGCCCTGATCCAAGTAAGTTGGACGCTATTAGGAATTTTCCTAGTCCTCGCACTAAAAAGCAACTGAAGTCCTTTCTAGGATTCTGTTCTTTCTTTCGACGTATCCTGTCACAACAACTATTGAACAGTAAGCATCTCTGAGATTTACATAAGAAGAATCAATTATGGATCTGGTCTGAGCAGTGCCAGGAAGATTTTGATACCATTAAGCATGCATTGGTGAATGCAAACATTTTAGACCATCCAGATATTATTTTAGATTTTTGTATGACGTGTGACGCGTCATGCAGTGGTTTGGTTTGTTGCCAATTTCAAGTAGTTAAGAATGGAGAACAGGAACAGGTAAAAATAATCGAATTTGCAAGCCGTACTTTAAGTGAATATGAACGTACTTATTCAACCACTAAACTTGAAACTCTTTTTATTGTGTGGGCGTTCAAAAAGTTAAACTATTATTTTTACGGTAAACACACGAAAATTTATACATATCACCAAGCTCTGACATTTATGTTAACGTGTAAGTTAGTTGATCCTAGTTTATCACGCTGGGCTTTATTTCTGCAGAATTACACATTCGAGATTGTATACATTAAAGGGAAAGACAGCATCTTTTCTGATGCTTTGTCGCGTCTTCCACAAAGTATGGATAATTGCAAAACTGATCTTGATCATGTCAACGACCACAGAATACTCCTAATGCAGGATTAACATTCTTACCAATATTGTATTTATTTGTGTAGACATATGGCAGCTTTACGAAAATATGATCCACACTGGAACAAGGTAAGAACTTTAGTCATAGATCAACCTGACCATCCACTTTCTAGCCGTTATCTTACATTTAATGACATGTTATTGTATCGTCGTCATTCTGATGGCTCTAACTGGTTTGTATGTATTCCCAAGGACTCAGAACACAACTTAATCTGGCTCACACACTTAGTTTGTGGTCATTATGGAACGAAGAAGTGCCTTGCAAAACTTAGCGCGTATTGTTATTTCACTAATAAGAGAAGAAAATTCACAATGTACTTAAAACGTGCATAACTTGTCCGAAATCGAAACGTGAGAACCTATCTTCAAAGACAGATTTACATTCCATACTAACCAGCAAACCTCTGGAGTCTAAGTACCGATATAAATGGTCCACATCCAGCAAGCACTCGTGATGTGAAGAAGATTTTAGCATTTTATGACGTATTTTCTAAACATGTTAAGCTGTACGCCATAAAATCTGTAGCTGCTAACGCGATCATCAGAAGATTCTCACGTGACTACTTTTCTCACGTGAGAAAATCCAAAGCTCTGTTATCTGACAACGCCACGTACTACACACGGTACAAATGGTGAGAATTCTGAAAGGGCAATAGCATTAAGAGCATCTTTATCTCGAAGTTTAGACCACAGGGCCGGCCGGGATGGCCGAGTGGTTCTAGACGCTACAGTCTGGAACCACGCGACCGCTACGGTCACAGGTTCAAATCCTGTCTCGGGCATGGATGTGTTTGATGTCCTTAGGTTAGTTAGGTTTAAGTAGTTCTAAGTTCTAGGGGACTGATGACCTCAGAAGTTAAGTCCCATACTGCTCAAAGCCGTTTGAACCATTTTAGATCACAAACTAATCCTAATGAAAGGATTTTCAGAGAATTGAACAGATTCATGCGGACTTATATACCTACACAGCATTCTAATTATGTAAGTTATTTGTCACTATTTGAAGAAGTTCACAACAACCCTTACAAATATATCACAACCTATACACCTAACGAGCTCATGTTCGATAGCAAAGATTCAAATGAGTGGAGGGTTCGTCTGCCGAAGCTATCACCTCAGCAGCTGTCGCACTATGAAAAGGTAAGAGAAGTATTAAACAAGCTAACGCAGCCTGGTAGTGCAAGAAACAGATACTACTCTAGTACTATTAAGCGAAAGCAGGAATTCAAGGTAGGGATGCAAGTATTATTGCGTACGCACCATAAATCTTCTGCACTAAAACGGCGGAACGCGAAGGTCTTCTGGTGTACGACGGTCCATATGTAATTGTCAACATACCGCATCCTGGTGCATACCTGTTGCAGAACACAAAAACAAATAGAATCATTGGGCTTTACGCTCACCGAGACTTAAGAATATTTCATTCAAAGCAGTAAACGTATATACGTTAGGAATAATTAAGTAAACTGTATGTGTATAAAACACACGTACCTTTTGGTACTACTGCAAGAAAATAAGGTAGTTCATAAGAATTTTATTTCAGCTGGTCCAGCCTGCTGCAAAAGAAGAAGAAATAAGAGATTTCTACTTCACCAAACGTACATAATCAACATCAGCCTAAATTTTAACGCAAATGTTATGATTACATTTACGCAAGTGCGATGAAAATATTTTTGAGACAACATAATTGACTAACTGTAGCGTTGGTCAAGTACTATTCATGACTGATTGACGTATACACAAAACAACACGACAATCAAACACTGTCACATAGGAACGGATTAGATGCACTTCATACTGCATAACACATGTTTAGGTTTGATTGCCGTGTGTTGCTTTAGACGTTTCTCCATTAGTATATGTGAGCTTGGGCTTGTTTGCTGATGTATCCAGATGTTGTGTCTAATCTTTCCAATTTCAGGTGACATCATTGCGCAAATACAAAATTTGGTTCAAAAGACTGTAATGTCTATAACATTATGTGAATACTTGTATTCTGTATAAACCTAAATATGTAATTTATGTATTTATGTTTAATTATCTGTATTGATGAAAAGCAAAATATAGTATGTTGGTATGTAAATGTACTAAGAAGTTGTAATATGTATTAAAATGTGTAAAACTCCGAGATTTATGTGAAAGAGACTGCTTTAAAGACATTCAAAATGCACTGCAATGCCTGTAACCGCGTTGAAGTATGTGTGCAAAATTGTTAAAACTATTCTTCATATATCGCTACAAGAATGATCGCGATGAAATATTTATATAAAAAACTTGTTAACAAACATTATTTGCACTTCGCCAGATAAACGATGAGCGAGATGGAACTGTGCATTTAAAATGCAATAACATCTGTAGTTCACCCCCTAATGACATGTAGCGCGATGCAACTGTGGAAAATAAGGAACTGGTACACCACTGGACCTACGGTCGCGACGCAAAAAAGCGTTGAACACAGCTCCACGGGTGGAGGAATTTTGGATGGGACTTTAGGGAATGTAATATACTCGGAAAACGACGCCAACTCTTACCTGGACATATCGAAGATCAATGCCAGCAGTTGGCCGTCCGAAGTCTTGCATCCATGCCTTCACGAAACTTATGCTGTGGAATGGAAATTTACTGGTCTTCAATCACGCGACGCATGGCTTAGGATGAACAGTGCTATCATTTAAAATAAAGAGTGCAACGAGTGAACACGCCCACACATCGGTTGTCAAATCTGTGAACAGTGACGTCGATATGCAATAACATTTACGTTAGTCAAACTACTAAAACAATGCTCACCTTTGCATTATTATTAAATATATGAACTGCAAAGGCCAACACGTCGTACAAGGAGAGCTAGTCTGAAACAGACATTTTAAACGTCATACTTTCCATTAGGGACAATGACCAATAATGAAATGTATTTTGCTTCAACATATGTTGTAGTTTTAAGATTATTTACCTGTTTTAGATGTTAGTGCATAAAATTGTAAAAAAAAAAAAAACTTCTTGGAATGTCCTGTCACAGTGATGTCTTGCGGACACAGCAATATGCACTCCTGGAAATTGAAATAAGAACACCGTGAATTCATTGTCCCAGGAAGGGGAAACTTTATTGACACATTCCTGGGGTCAGATACATCACATGATCACACTGACAGAACCACAGGCACATAGAACAGGCAACATAGCATGCACAATGTCGGCACTAGTACAGTGTATATCCACCTTTCGCAGCAATGCAGGCTGCTAATCTCCCATGGAGACGATCATAGAGATGCTGGATGTAGTCCTGTGGAACGGCTTGCCATGCCATTTCCACCTGGCACCTCAGTTGGACCAGCGTTCGTGCTGGACGTGCAGACCGCGTGAGACGACGCTTCATCCAGTCCCAAACATGTTCAATGGGGGACAGATCCGGAGATCTTGCTGGCCAGGGTAGTTGACTTACACCTTCTAGAGCACGTTGGGTGGCACGGGATACATGCGGACGTGCATTGTCCTGTTGGAACAGCAAATTCCCTTGCCGGTCTAGGAATGGTAGAACGATGGGTTCGATGACGGTTTGGATGTACCGTGCACTATTCAGTGTCCCTTCGACGATCACCAGTGGTGTACGGCCAGTGTAGGAGATCGCTCCCCACACCATGATGCCGGGTGTTGGCCCTGTGTGCCTCGGTCGTATGCAGTCCTGATTGTGGCGCTCACCTGCACGGCGCCAAACACGCATACGACCATCATTGGCACCAAGGCGGAAGCGACTCTCATCGCTGAAGACGACACGTCTCCATTCGTCCCTCCATTCACGCCTGTCGCGACACCACTGGAGGCGGGCTGCACGATGTTGGGGCGTGAGCGGAACACGGCCTAACGGTGTGCGGGACCGTAGGCCAGCTTCATGGAGACGGTTGCGAATGGTCCTCGCCGATACCCCAGGAGCAACAGTGTCCCTAATTTGCTGGGAAGTGGCGGTGCGGTCCTCTACGGCACTGCGTAGGATCCTACGGTCTTGGCGTGCATCCGTGCGTCGCTGCGGTCCGGTCCCAGGTCGACGGACACGTGCACCTTCCGCCGACCACTGGCGACAACATCGATGTACTGTGGAGACCTCACGCTCCACGTGTTGAGCAATTCGGCGGTACGTCCACCCGGCCTCCCGCATGCCCACTATACGCCCTCGCTCAAAGTCCGTCAACTGCACATACGGTTCACGTCCACGCTGTCGCGGCATGCTACCAGTGTTAAAGACTGCGATGGAGCTCCGTATGCCACGGCAAACTGGCTGACACTGACGGCGGCGGTGCACAAATGCTGCGCAGCTAGCGCCATTCGACAGCCAACACCGCGGTTCCTGGTGTGTCCGCTGTGCCGTGCGTGTGATCATTGCTTGTACAGCCCTCTCGCAGTGTCCGGAGCAAGTATGGTGGGTCTGACACACCGGTGTCAATGTGTTCTTTTTTCCATTTCCAGGAGTGTATATATAAATTGTGGTCACCGTCATGAGAGTTCAACTAACGGCTACTGCCGGACTGGAATACTTGCGACTGCGCATTCGTGGCAGCCGCAACAACAGCATTGAAACCATCTGGGTTCACGCGCCTCATTCAAAAGTAGTATACCATGAACTATATTTCAATATGTATGTACATATTGTAGTGAAAGTGCTTTAGGGTGAACTGCTCGCCTGCAGGTGCGTCCTTTCGCCTCGCAATTCAGGGGGCAATTTAAAGGTTCATTTGTAGCTGGGCGTGGAAATATAGCAAAACGTAGATATAAGTTCAGAATATAAATAAAGAATTACACACGATATTAATTAGTATAAGACGTTGTATCGATTGTGGCGTGCACCCGCTGAAACATTAGAATAATTACGCAGTTCAGTTGTCTTGCCTAGAAGACGGCACCTTTGTTGGTCTGGAAGCCGTCCTGATCGGACGCACATCTGTCATCGCTGCAGATAATTATTTGACATACCACCGTTATTATATATATTGAGACGGAATCTCACTAGGCGTACTGATAGTTCCTCACAGCAACAGAATTAATGTGTCTATGTTACTAAATTTAGTGTAATATTTTGTGAATACAGTGATATTATGGATCCTTGTGTTTCATTTATGTTGCAAGCTATCGTTCCAACTAAATGGCGTCTTGGCAAGGCTAAAGATTCCCTGTTACAAATGATATCAAGGTCCAGTACGAAGCAAAGCTTTGGAATTATTCAAACTACGAAGTCCGATATTTACCATAAAATCATGGTCAATACACAATGAACGGACCTTACGCAAAAAGCCATTGTCAAGCGAGCAAAGTTTGTACAAACTGATCACGTACTCCTATTATTAGTAATTATTATTATTTATCCGTTGCCTGATTTTTAAAAAACCAGACAGGAAAAGCCACGGCGAGAAAAATCAAAGTTAGGATACTGTAAATTGCATCCAGAATTCTCTGTTTTAACCCATCCAGTGTTCTAGGTCGATTCGTGTCGACTTTGCTCTTGCGGTAGCCTCACAAGAAAAAAACACAAATGGATAAATCTGGCGATCTAGGAGGCCATGGAAAGCTACCGTATCGTAAGATCACACGGTTGCCAAACAATTCTCTCACATATGTCACTGATGGCCTTCCAGTGTGTGATGTCGCTCCGTACTGTTTGTACTAGGCTTCTTGAACCTTTGGAAAGTTGTTCAATGCAGGTGTAAGGAAACTTCATAACATTTCCACTTAGCGATCCGTATTGACAGTTATTGTGTTTCTCTTTTCATTTACGAAAATGTACGGTCCGACAATCCCACTGATGGAACATCACACCATACTGTCACTTAACTAGCGTGTAAAGGGCGCTTATGAACGTCATTACGACTTGTATTTGCTCAGTAACGGTAGTTCTATTTTTTCACATAACCTATGAGAAAAAAATGTGACTCATCTGACATCCACAACGTGTTCATTTTTGTTATCATTTGTTGGCAGAATCCTAATCGTAACGGATAATCGTTGTCCTTCAATTGTTGCAAAATCTGTAGTGTGTACGGACGAAATTTCAAATCAAGATGAAGAAGGCTGTATCCCAGGACATTCCAACCACTGCTGCTTGCTTACGAAATGAAGGCCGTGGGCTCCGTAAGACAAACTCGCGTACATCAATGATTGCTGGAGAACGCACACTTCTTGGTCGTCCTGTTGGGTTCTTCTTGAGGGAAGACCCAGTCTCTTCAGAGTTATAAATCCTATGTTTTGTGACGTGTTTCGACGGAAAGGCATCATGACGTCCTACACCATAAAAACATCGAAACTCCCTCTGCGCCACTCCCTAATTATCATTGTTCTTGTAAAATATTTTTATGGCTAACGCAGGCATTGTCCGTTCCACTGATCCATGATTACTGAAATGTCGAACTGTTTACTCGCTGTCACGAGCCCGCAGTGCTGCCATCTCCCCATGGCTGCCACTACTCATTTGCAACATCCCGTGACTCTGTGTCTCCCTGTACATATGTTTAAGTAAATAAATTGGAAAGTGAACCGAAAGCACACGTCAGAAATAAATTCCAATTTAAAGAAACACAAGGATGCAGCCGGCCGGAGTGGCCGTGCGGTTCTAGGCGCTACAGTCTGGAACCGAGTGACCGCTACAGTCGCACGTTCGAATCCTGCCTCGGGCATGGATGTGTGTGATCTCCTTAGGTTAGTTAGGTTTAATTAGTTCTACGTTCTAGCGACCGATAACATCAGAAGTTAAGCCGCTTAGTGCTCAGGGCCACATGAACCACAAAGATGCAAGTTTACTCTAGTGTGGAAGGAGACAGTGTTTCCTTAAATCGCCATCACTCATTTGAGTTCATATTCACTTTAAGGTACGTTATACATCGACACATCTATAACTCTATGTGAAATTTAATGAGTGATGGCAGATTCCGCTAATATAGGCTCCAAGTTAGCTGTTATTGTATTACAGGTAACTCTAGCTCTTATGCAGGTATAAGCATAACTAGTGACTGTCGGTCCCTTAAATAAAAGAAGGAAATAGAATAATTTTAACGACACTCTGTAAGACTACAATTATGTCGTGTTACACAGCAAAAGAGCACGTTAAAATAAGAGTAGGTCTAATACACGACAACGATACAGTTTCTTGGTTACACTTTTCAGATTATATTAATGGCATCTCTGTACTTCTATCCACATACAGTTTAAGCAGTGCAGTGGAAGTTGTTCTCTCCCTACATGTTCTCCAGATCGAATGCATATCTTCTTGGCCTGTTGTAAGAGGATCTCACCTCTTTCTGTTTCCACTACTGTCCGATACATTTACAAGTAGTCCATATCTAGAATCATCCGTATGGACAACTTCTGTGTTATAAATGAGTTCCACTACTAGGCATTACCTTAACGTATAAATTCTAATCGTACTTGGTGGTGCACATCTTAGTCTTGCCCATTACTGCACCTCTTAACGTCGTCATTTGTAAATTTGACACTGGCCATTTGCCCCTTGCAAACATTGTCGGAATATGTCATCTGGCATTACCAACATTTGACGACCACTGTTGAAAATGGCTTACAATACTTCTTCACTGACTAAAACATTGACTACTGGAAGTATACTCTGCGCCTGAGCAACATCTGTTTTCATAGACCACACTTCTCGTAAGTTTCCCTGTGCAATGTAGTATGTCTCTTCTGTTTCAAGTCCATTCATGGGCATCGCCATTCTTTTACCAATGGATCTCGTGAATTATTGTGATTATGAAGACACTGCATTGTGGTTAGTTCTTGGGTTGTATCCACATCGTTTGATAACCTCGGTTTGTTATTACCCTGATTTCCCTCTTGTCTGGAGTCTATAATCCTGTTGTTCTGATGGCCACTGTAATCGATCATTCACATTAGTTCATCCTCCGTACCGCACTTTATAAGGTCTAAAATGCCCTCACCTTTGGAATGTGCCCTATTGTTTCTCCAATTGTGGTGTGGTGCCTGTAGACCAGTTACTATGCTGATTCGTCCTATGATCGCCACTGTGTACAAATTCGATATCCAGTAGTAGGTTCTTCAACTCATCTATATGGTTGCTGAAACATCAGATCAGTGTGTGTTGGTACTCCCTGGTAACTTATGAAACCCAAACCTAACCATCTCTTCTGTGCTGGCCGGCCGCTGGTGGCCGAGCGGTTCTGGGGCTACAGTCTGGAACCGCGCGACCGCTACGGTCGCAGGTTCGAATCCTGCCTCGGGCATGAATGTGTGTGTTGTCCTTAGGTTAATTAGGTTTGAGTAGTTCTACGTTCTAGGGGACTTATGACCTCAGCAGTTGAGTACCATAGTGCTCAGAGCCATTTTTTTCTTCTATGCTGCATGGCAAATCTATTAATCTATTTTACTATAAATTATCGTAGAAAAATTTCACTGGACGTCTAAGTCCTGATTATTCAAAATTACGACCCAGGATTATTTATATTTCACTGGTGGTTGCTTTTGATTTAACCAGTAACTGGATACTTTTGTTTCTTTAAACTCCTGAAATGATGTCCATTTTAATGCTATTGGTCGCATATTCACTTTGCGTTCAACTTCAAATTAAGGACATACATACTGCAGCTTATGCATTAATGACCACACTGGTGGGTTCATATCATCAAACTGTTCAATCTAAGCCTGGGGTGCACATGTTTCCGTATTCGTTGCAAAAATGGAGCTTGCATGCTGCCCTCTAGTGCTGGTAATCTATAAGTTCAGGGACATCTCTCTCTGTGTCTGTGGGAATGATTCCATTCTTTGTGTTTTATCAATTTCATGTAATTCTATTCCGATTAATACTTCTACACTTTCACACTCCCTATCGTCACAGTCCTCATAATTATCAACCTCTCTGAGCGGTCCACAGTTGTGATTTTCTCCGAACTACTGCACATATCTGCGGCACCCATCACTCGTCCTTTCATTCCATTGCACCGTTCTGTGAACTGTCCTTCTTATTCTGTTGCTTCCCATTAATGCCTTCCTGCCTCTCTTTAAACGCCTGCATCTCATCGATTGCAATAGGGACAGTGCCAGCCGAAACTGCACTCTTAGCCACTACGGCAGTCGGAGCTTGCTTTCAGAACAGATCGAAACTAGTGTGTTCGTTGAGTACTGATCCCACACTTTTGATTCCCGCTCACGAAGATACAGTGGCTTGCTCACCAGTTTTCCTTTAGAATGAGATTTTCACTCTGCAGCGGAGTGAGCGCTGATATGAAACTTCCTGGCAGATTAAACCTGTGTGCCCGACCGAGACTCGAACTCGGGACCTTTGCCTTTCGCGGGCAGATGCTCTACCAGGAGAGCTTCTGTAAAGTTTGGAAGGTAGGAGACGAGATACTGGCAGAAGTAAGGCTGTGAGGACCGGGCGTGAGTCGTGCTTCGGTAGCTCAGATGGTAGAGCACTTGCCCGCGAAAGGCAAAGGTCCCGAGTTCGAGTCTCGGTCGAGCACAGTTTTAATCTGCCAGGAAGTTTCAGTTTTCCTTTACTTAAGCATGTAGTACAGTCATTGCATTGTCTGTATTTACAATGTCTCTGTAGTTCGAGGCAAATGTCCTTCGGAAATGCATGTACTTCTGAGGGAACAGCTGCTGTATTGAATACATGACATGTATTCGGAAATTACTCTTCCAAAATGTAACAACGTTGGTCAACAACATACTTCCATCAACAGATAATGTTACCATGAAGTTCCATTTAATGTGTAGAATTGTAAGCTGAAAGAAAATTTTTTGTCCTATTATTCTCGTGCTTGGACTTCCATATTATTTGGAATTCTTCCTTGTCATTCCTATTCTTTGGAATGCAAGATTTTCTTTTTGTCAATCCATGCCTGTCCAAACTAGGTTCGAAATTTTCTGACTGTGGTTAACATATCACGCGGTAACGAATCTAGCAATGGATTTTGGATAACGCAGTATGTTGTATAAGGCTCTTAGCAAGGTCTACTGAGTGGGGTCTCTTTAAATCTTCTGTAACTCTGTACTGCGACTGGTATCTGAACAAAGGAAAATAAGAAAACTTTTTGCGATTTTGTTTAAAAATATTTGCATTTGAAAACTTTTATGGGCAAGTAACAGATCCTTATTGGCGATGCGTTTAGTAATTTCTGTCTTGACACAACGATCATATTTTTCAACATGTTTTGATTAGGAAAACCGGAAGTTAACATTTTTGGAGAGGTTAAGATTCTAGTGTGTGATAGGTTTTTCAAGAAGAGAGGATAGATAAATATAAATACGTTTAGGTATTCCATGATGTCTGTTTAAGTTTTGTGAGTCAACGAATAGGATTAGAAACTTAATATGTTTGTAAAAGTCAAATCTGAACGTATTTGTAAAATTATGATGCATAGATTTAAGATTTTGGGGAATGTGAACATGTTCATGAATAGGACTATGCATGTAAAGTCATGGGAATCATTTGGTTGAGTTTAAAATAAATCATAAAGCTTTATTATAAGAAATGCAATTTTCTTCAATTATGATTGATATGAAAGTTGGAGATATTGAAAAAGGGGAGAATAATGTTAAATGAAGGTTTCCTCAACTTCAGTATATATCATCATTTAACATAAATTAGGAAATCAAAAAACAGATCAGTCTCAAACTTAAAATTTTTAGGGATGGTACCAATTTAAAGATAATCTCCAGCTGTTTGAATTTAAGTTGAAATTAAAATATAGACAACTATATTGAAAGAAAAGGAGCTTAGATGAGTTAAATAGAATTGTATAAAAATTAGAAAATTAGAAAGAATGTTAAATTTTCAATGAAAAAAGAACATAACTTAAGAGCCCAAATCCGTAGACATGAAATCAAGTACAATGTCAAATAGAACGATCAAGGAGACTAGATCGAACCACTGTCTAAGATAAACATTAAAATAGAAAGTTCAACAGTAAATAGGTCAATTGCTAAAGTCAGCAGTTGCAAAAAATTTTGCACTAACTTCAGTGAGTTTCTCAACCATTGATTGACCCAGCGCAAAATTGAACATGGAAGGATGGCATGTAAGGTGGGAGAGTAAATGAAGGTCAATTTCACACCTTACATAAGAGTTTTATACATCGTAATGGGAAGGTGAATATGACACCTAACTTACTCCCATAATAATGAGCATATTTTCCTTTAAGTATGTACTGCAAAAGGGACGACACTCAATCAACGGTATTAACACATTACTCCTATCTAATGCATGTCAATGAGCAGAAGGTGAAACAAGCAGCGAGAGGAAACGTTTTGTGTGGAAGCCAGCGCGGGCAGACACAGAGGCCTCACCCTGAGAGGCACTACGGAGAGCTCTTAAGGGGGGCGTCCTGCGGTGGGAGTCATCGACCGGGCAGGTGACGCATACTGCAGAGTGAGTAACGGGTCACCAAAGGTAGGACAGAAAGAGGCTTTAGAAAACTGCGTTTCGGAATTCCAAATAGATACAAACAAAACCAAAGATGCACTTGATCACGTGAACAGCGATTGGTACACATGTAAGTGGGCACGAAACGTCCGATTTGCGGAAACGAACTAGGAAAGAGTAAAGTGCCAAGATTTCGCTGCAGTTCGATGGTAGCGCCCTTGTGACAGGTAAAGAGAGTTTCCACAAAATAAGAGGGACGCTCCTATTGGTCGAAAAAAACCGTAACATGGAGAATGAAAGATCCCAGGTGGGGAGAGAGGTCGGCTTCTAGAAAGACGAGAGCGAAATTTTCGTGCACTCTTCTCTGAACAGGCGTCAAGAGCGGAACAGAGCACACAACACTCTATATGACGCAGAGGAGAAATTAGAGGGAACACTGCGTTCACTGTGGATGAAATTCAGCTAGATATTAGCTGTAGCAACTGTGGATAAATGGACCAGCCAGTAGTCAATTATCCGTTTGAGGACTGAGAGGGCACTTTCATATACACGCTGCTCCAAGACTAGGGATGAATGCATGTTTTCTCGCATCACAAGAAACATTCGGAGAATTTCTGCTGAAAAAAATCAGGAAAGGCTTGGTTAGATTTTATAGGAATTTCAGTGGGCGAGAGCAGCCATGCAGGTGACAGCTCATCGCAGCTAGGGTACACCACCTTGCGTCCATTGTAAACTCGAGCGACCTTGGGTAATCTTTTGCTCAACTTGTCGCAAAACTAACCATCTTCTGTAGACTTGCTTGTCACCCTAAATAGTACCGAACTTTGAACCGGAATCGGATGATTTATCGTAGTAATGGCCAACATCATGATGTAGTCATAAGAATAATTTTGTAAAGAAACTTCTAGTTAAAATTTACCATTGTGTTTAGGATTATTTCACTTTCTGAGGACGAGATGGGTTTGTTTGACATCTGTCGTAACATTAGATATCGTAAGCTGTGTAAATGCGTGTATTTCTGTGATAAGTTTCGAACATTAAACCGAAGTTATTTGCCGGCCGCGGTGGTCTGGCGGTTCTGGCGCAGCAGTTCGGAACCGCGGGACTGCTACGGTCGCAGGTTCGAATCCTGCCTCGGGCATGGCTGTGTGTGATGTCCTTAGGTTAGTTAGGTTTAAGTAGTTCTGAGTTCTAGGGGACTTATGACCTAAGATGTTGAGTCCCTTAGTGGTCAGAGCCATTTTTTGAACCGAAGTTATTTACTGCTTACACAGTTGTTGATCAGACATGAACCTCGAAAAAATGGTTCAAATGGCTCTAAGCACTATGGGACTTAACATCTGAGGTCCTCAGTTCCATAGACTTAGAGCTATTCAAACCAAACTAACCTAAGGACATCACACACATCAATGCCCGGGGCTGGACTCGAACCTGCGACCGTTGCAGCAGTGCTGTTCCGTACTAATGCGCCTAGAACAGCTCGGTCACAGGCGGCCGGCACACGAACCTCAGAATGTAATCAATTACAACGTCTAGAGTTTAATCCACAAATAACGTTCGAATTTGCAAGGATTTATATTTATGTTTCACAGATCACACATCGTTATATTATGGTAAGGTTTGGAAAAGAGTAGGGATCTCAATCAGTATATTCGGCAATTTTATCATATTTAGAGACACACAAGGTTGTATTGTAGGTAAGCAGTGACTGAAAGGCGAGTAACTGACAGCGAATTGAGATAATGTTAATTCTGGGACAGTACTGAAGGCCTCCACTGCTGGTCAGACGAACGAATCTTAACGTCAGTCCATCCCGGATATGCTGCTGCAGCAATGTATTCTTACTGTGAGCTGCGTCGACAGGTGTCGAACAGCAGCCAGGAACTGGAAGTAACCCGTCTTACTCTGCATCTCTCTTAATCGAATTTCTCTCTTCTGCATCCCCTGACTGAATCTCCAATCTTCCGTGTGCTCTGACTCCCCTAATATATCTTCCTAAGAAATCCACACGTCCACAGCCTTTTCACGCCTCTTCAAACCCCTACGCAGCTTCCCTTGCCGCCAACATTGGCCAGTGAAGCAAATCTGTATGGTCACTTTTACTCCATTCTTCATCAGCGTATTAAATCTACTTAAGTGACTTCCTTACCCCTTTATGTGCTCAAAAGTGGGGCATAAGACGGACGTCATAGCCGGCTGACTAATGACATCATCTTCCTGCCTTCATGATTATGCCATCGTCGGAAACCAAAAGAAGAAGATAGTTTCTTTTCTTTTAACACTGCCTGGAAGAGTCACCCACACCGTTATAACGGCACAGCTTATGGTGTTTTCGGTCTTTTACATCTCCAATTATAGAATCTTAATAATGAAAGTGCAAGCATAGATGGTTAGTGTTGCCTCAGCACTCACTGCTATGTCCGACCTTAAGATTCTAAGTACAACATTTAGTCAGTCGTATGTCCACTCAAGGACAAGAAGCGGCTAGACATACAGGATAACCAGACGGTACTTAGGGACATAGTGCTCACCGAAAGCCGACGCTCACAGATCGGTAATCTGCACTCTAAGAGTTCTCATCAACCATATCAACGCAGTGGTGTCCTTCGGACTTTTTTACGCAGAGAATATGCCATTTCCGATGCAGACATTTTAACCCAATACCTTGCGCTTTTAATGACTGTTTTTAAGGAAAATGGATACTCTTAGAAGCAGATTGTCGGGCTATGGAGATTGGACCATCACCGGAAGTGCATGAAGGTGATCATAGATCGGTGGCTTTTATTCCTTATGCTGGGGTCGTATCCTTTAAGTTTAGAAGAATTTTAAAGAATTTTAACATCAAGTATGTGTTCCGTTCACCTCCCAAGACTAGGGCACTACTCGGATTCGTGAAAGATGACTTGGGGATTACGAAGCCCGGTATATACAAAATTCCATATCAGTATGGGAAGCCTTACAACGGCTGTTCGATTCGCACAGTTAATGACAGGTGACTGGAACTTAGCCTTCATACGAGACTTCAACAGCCGGAAAAATCGGCGGTAGCAGAACATTGTTTAAACTAGGGATACGGTATGAAATTAGATGATTTCGGTTTTTGGAACGGTGTCCATAAAGAGGCAACTGAATTTAGGTTGGTGGGTAATTTAATTAATAGAGACAATGGGTTCCCTCGTGGCAGGAGGTGGAATCTTGTACTACCCCGCATTAAAACAGAACGGTCTTCGTTGCTTCCAGTCAGAGTGTTCGGAAATCGTCTCTGAGTGCGACACATCGTTGCCGCCGGTTTTCTACTAAGGGCGGCGCTAACTACCCAGTCTTGGAGGACAGCAAGTGTGATGTGCGGCGCACGAGCCGTGTACGGTACGGGGGCCTATATAAGACGTCGACTTGCAGCCTAGCGTCAGTTCTGAGCGGGACTCATGAGCAGAAGAGGCGTTCTCCTGAAGATGGCGAACAGTTGGATCGCCGAAATATTGAATCGAGTAGATTTTAGGATCCGGCAGCAAACTCGAAGAGACTTTCGAGGATAACATTCTGTCTACTAATATTTTCTAATTATTTTGATATACTTTGCGTAGATAATTTTCAAATAGCTACAGATTTTTTGTTTCAAGATATTTCACGATACCACACATCAAAATGTTTTATTCCACAAATTAGGATACGGACTTTTGCGACGCAATGATTTTAAATTATTATACTTGTATGTTGTAATCAATCGCGTTTGCGTATTTTTGTCGTAAAGAATGGTGATTCAGGCAGGTATGAAGTAGTATTGATAGGATTTCATCACATACAACACTTCCTCTCATTTACTCATTGATGACGAATAGCGGTCACAGCAGTTACTTGTAGTTTCTTGCATCTTGTTTAACCCCACGGCTGTCGTATCGGCGGCGAATAAAACTCTTGTGCGGAGGTGACTACTGTCGTTAGTTGCCAATTAGTTGCTGTGCCACTGATGTAACAGAAGGTGTAAACAAAATCCGTAATCTTATTCTGAAATTAATGTGAAGTTAACATGCATTCGTAAATCGACACTAAGGTAAATTGTACTGTGATTTACCACATACCGTTGCTGGGTTAATAGTAAGGTATAATAAGCCTAAATATTACAAATTGCCTGCCGGTGTGGCCGAGCGGTTCTAGGCGCTTCAGTCCGGAACCTCGCGACCGCTACGGTCGCAGGTTCGAATCCTGCCTCGGGCATGGATGTGTGTCATGTCCTTAGGTTAGTTAGGTTTAAGTTGTTCTAAATTGTAGGGGAGTGATGACCTCAGATGTTAAGTCCCATATTGCTGAGAGCCATTATTACACATTAATACGCCCTTGACTTTAATTTAACGCAACGTTTTTTTTTTTACTTTTCTATATGCCCAGTCAGTCTTTCCGATGATCACGTCTTTTTCTATTCTTCACTTTTTTCATGCAACCATTTCATCTTGGCTGCCTTTCACTTCCTATTTATTTAATTCCTAAGTAATACACAAGTTTCTGTAATCCTTTCTATTGATGAACAGTTTTGTATTTCTTCTACCGCTGACCAACTAAAGTATTCCCTCCATTCGCCAAGCACAGTTGCCTTCCTAATACATGTGTTTGTCTTTCCATTATCTGTGGTTATTCTTTTCAGTCACGTCCACTCCTCTTCTACTGAAATGTATACTGTGTTATTCCTTATTGTGGTACCTCTATGTTCAGCTAACTTCAAACGGGTCCTTTCTCAGCACTTCAGTATCGCACTTCCTTCCACGCCGATACTTCCTTGCCGGCCGTTGTGGCCGAGCGGTTCTAGGCGCTTCAGTCTGGAGCCGCGCGACTGCTACGGTCGCAGGTTCGAATCCTGCCTCGCGCATGGATGTGTGTGATGTCCTTAGGTTATTTAGGTTTAAGTAGTTGTAAGTTCTAGGGGACTGATGGCCTCAGATGTTAAGTCCCATAGTGCTCAGAGCCATTTGAACCATTTTGAACCGATACTTCCATATGATTCACTTCAACTTCAGCCTACTCTTCATCATCACTAAATCGTGATCTGATTCTATATCGGTTTCTGTGTATCCTTTACAATCCAACATCTCATTTGAGAATCTCTGTTTGAGTATGATGTAATACAGCTGGATGGAATGTTCCCTGGTATCCGCGCCTTTTCCTGATACATCTCCTACTCCTAATCTTGTACGCAGTATTCGCTATTGACAGAGGAAACTAATGGGCATACTTTTTATCTTACTCTTCTCACATTCCTGTAACCCTTCCTTTTATTCCTTCCCATACAGTTGCATTACAATCCCCCAAGGTTATTAGATTTTCATCTCACTTTACGTACTGAAAAACCGTTCTATATCCTCTCTCTCTGTCTCTCTCTCTTCATCTTCTGCTAACGACATTGGCATATATACATGACCTCTTTGTGTTGGAATTGGTTTCATTCGATTTTGATGAGAACAACTGTATCACTGAATTATTCACAGTAGCCCTTTCTGTGCCCTTCCTTCCTATCCACTACGAATCTCACGTTGTATCACTTTCTGCTGCTACTTATGTTACCCTATGTTCTTCAGGCCAGAGATCATTGTCTTCTTTTCATTTCACTTCACTGATCCATACAATTTCTAGATTGCATCTTAACATTTCCATTCACAGATTTTCTAGTATCCCCCTCACGTTGAAACTTCTGACACTCAATGCCTAAACTCGCAGATTTCTACGTTTTTGTTCATTATAGGGTCCTTGTTCCTTCATTGCCTAAATCCGTTACACAGTGATAATTTCTCACTATCCTCTTTAAGTTAAACCCTCTCTTCTTCTTTACAAAATTGTTGTCGGAGTCAGTTAATGCTACTGCTGTCTATACATTATGGAATAACACTCAGCAGAAGAATTTCGAAATGAATTGTGATAAACTACATCAATATACACATTCTGGAAAATAACTTACGATGCGTATTTGAGGGTACTTCATGGAAAATCCAACCAGCAGTGAAGATTGTACTGAAAATTAATTTTTTTCTTGGAAGGGGTGTTCATTATTAAAAAAAAACATGTTGATAAGTTATGTTACAAATAAGAAGGATAATTGTCGTTAATTTGTCAAGGCCTGAAATCGATCGAGCGAATAAGAAGATTATAAAGTTATTAAAACCTGAAATGGAAAAAATCTTGAAATTGTATAGCTGATAGCAACCATTTCACGAGAAGTTTGTTACCTGTGCTACATGGAGGCCTAGTACTAACTGGCTTGATGTAACATGGGAAACACTGCGAACCCATATCGTGCCACAATGTAAGGGCACGTGGAGCCCAACAATACTCTAATGTCGTTATTAAATGAGGGCATTGTATGGCATATTGAAACACGGAAGAAACAGTGAAAATTGTGTTTTGTGATACTAAAAGTAATCCTGCAGTGAGGTACGGACATAAAAAGGATCATACATTTACTGTCATGTAACTGGTCAGAGATATAACAGAACGTCCAATTACACGCATTGTCACTTGTAAGAGAATCACGCCGGGTAAGGCAGCGGTATTAGTTAACCTTGTTTCATGTAGGTGTAAGTTAATTAATGTTACACATGGTAGCTCAGTGATCACAGAATTTGTCTGCAAACAATAACAGAACTGTATAGTGACCGTAACAGTATATTACAGACAGTGTTTCACATAAGAGCACAACTTGCATATAATTCATAGAAAACTGGATATTTTAGAATAATATACCGTAATTTCTGTATGAGGAAGGCAAAGTGAATTGGAGATTTAGACTTCTGTTTATCACTGTGTATCTAATGAACCCCTATCATTTGCCCTTGTTATGCTTCACCCCCTAATAGTGCTTGGAAACAAAAAGTAGCGACAGCATCCTTTATAAAAATGAATTATTTCTGTTATCGATGTGAAGGGAACTTCAGCTAATGTGGATTTCAGCTGATGGCAGGTGCTTTAAACTACGAATGAACTACTAAGAATCACGCTGATATTCGTCTTACAGGAAAAATTTCTTCTGATAAGCGGTATATTTTCTTATAATATCCTACAAAACCTCGTAGATATATGTTATGGATTTTTTTTAACTCAAATTTTCGTGGTAAATTTTAGTTCACTTAAGTAAGCTATCAGAAAGTTTTTTAAAAGTGCGAAAAAACGAAATTCGAAAATCTAATTTAACATTTCGCCTTTCACACACAGTAATCAGCTACACAGACAGGAAAACTGAAGCTACCACCAACTACTAACGTAAGCAATATGAATGACGCCCCTCAAAGCTGTAGTTGTAACAAGCGTCATTTCCCGCACTTAAGCTAATCATCGCATTACTGAGACTTACAGCAGTATCGTTTATCCTAATGATGCTGTGGTTAATAGCTCCACGCAGAAGTTATGAAACGTTTATAAGCTCTCAAAAGCGGCTGTTAAGTGAAAATGAAAGCTTTCGCACCAACTAGTAAACTAAGTGGAAGTGGCCGTTATAGCGCTGGACCGCGTCAAACAATAAACAGGTGATAATAGATGTTCGAACAATAAGGGAGAGCTCCATTAACTGGCTGTTGCAGTGACGTCAAGATCGCTGGGAGATAATCTCCTAATTAGTGGATGATCCCCTCGTACACATTCGCCCCACGTTTCCTGGTCACATATACCCGGCACGATACCGTGATGAGATGATAAGTTGTAGAGATAGTTTCGTTCGCTCAGAGTGCCAGTTGCTTAAATTATGAACAATAGAAACTTTAGTATAGCTGAAAATTTATTCCGTATATGTTATACTGTTATAAATTCGAGTCGCATTCCAGCTAAGACGTCTATCTGGTGTATCGACTCAAATAATTGGGAAGAAAGCATGATAACTTCTTGTCCACCGATATATTTACTGCTATAAATTTTCACAAATACATACGTAAAAAGGACAATGTACACTGAAAATCAAACTAATATATGAAGGGCTTATTGAAATAGTGGTACAAGTCCATTTTTGTTCATTCTGAGATACAGTGTCCTGAAGTTAAAAGTGCGCTGAAACGTCTGCAGTTGAGATACCAGAAATATTCAAGTATATTTTCTTCTCCACTCTGTGCTGCTGCTTACTACATTTACTGGTAGAACTCTTCATGGAGGACTAAGCTGAAACAGATGGAAGCTATACTCCATGCGTCAAAACTAGGTTAAGTTAATTATTAAGACTGTGTTCTTCACACAGCCTACCTTCCTTATACAGTATTTTTCAAAGAACTGTGACTGACGCCCGAACAACAGGGAACTAACATGCATCGAGATTAAAAAATAGTACACTGATCATGGCTAGGCACTAGCCGAAATCTGGATTAGCGTAGCTAAATCTGCAAAAAACAAACTCGACTGACTTCTGCGCCCTATCATTTATAAATTACGTAACAGTCGCTGAGTGCGCCCACTTTCCTAATGGAAGCTAACCTGACATGTAAGTACGTCTGAATGGAAGGGAAGGTGGGGCAGGCATTTTGACTTGGTTTGGAGGGCAACTCGTAAGTCAGTGTATGTCCTTCACGTTTCTGTTGTATTTCCATAATTTTGGTGAATTTTAAAGCATAATAAGCCGTTAATCGTTAATTGTACACCCTTAACTGATTTGTAATCTTAGAGTGTTTGCCATTCGCTATACGTTAGTCATAGGACTCATTAGTTATTATGCTCCATGGAAGTTATTAACCTGATATTTGTTCGTGGGGAGGGACGGAGCGGAGCAGAATGGGACAGTACCCCGTCTTCCCGGTCATTTTATGACGCAAACAGATTTCAAACTATTTCTTTATCCTCCTTAGTTCTCCACACGGTGTGAACGTATATTAGACTGAGATGGGATTTTCAGTGTACGAAATCTCAGTTTCAGCTGTCATTTACTTCTAAAAATGGGAGATTTAGATGCACCTAAGAGGTTTGAAGTACCCAAATCAACGTTGGAAAGATAATGTCAGCTACAGAGTTAACATGTCAGATGGAAAATGAAATTAAAAGACAAAAACCGTTTTTCTTGCAGAACAAGATACGGGCAGGTAGTATACCGGTATTTAATACGTAAAAGCAGACTCTCTAGTACAACGACGAAATATTTCACTGCTAGATCATCAGCCTATCAACTAGCAGAAAGATGTGGCTTACCATACAGATCGGACAAAAAGTTTTTATCTGGGAAGGACTGTTATTACTAGGCGTCCTATGTTGTCTATTCACTAGCCAGAAAATAGATCATGTGCACGAGCGAAATGAGTCAATAAAAGAACGGTGTCAGTAACGGTAACTTGATATTAAGCATTAAAAATGATGGTAAATTTTTCAGAATGACATTACTATATTTTTATTTTTGACGATTTCTTTTCTAGATTTCATTTTATTGGTCTAAATTGTTCATTAAAGAACTTCATGTCTTCGTTTTAAGATTATATTCCTAATAATTTCAAAGATTATACAATAAGCTTACAACAAATTGATATATCCCATACTGTCCAGTGGATGGGGCAGAACGGGAAACATGGAGCATTTCTTTGTAAAAATATAAAACGTGCATAAATACCGTTCTAATTTATTTTCAAAATAGATACTCTACGTAGGTTATAGTACAAGGTGATTAGTTATACTTGCAAGAAGTATTTTCTCCGAGTTCTTTAAATTCACAATAATTCTTAAAGGTTAAGTACCTCCCTCATTCCTCCCTAAGTTCCCCTATGGGTCGTCTGCTGTGGAGTCCACGTTCAACAACGTGCGCTGGACGGTTGCTCCGAAACACATGAAGCTGCACCACCAATCTAATCTCCTGTTATGTCTGCCACAGATCGCCCCCTATCCTGGTAAACAGATCAGGCAAGCAGTTTTGTGATGTGGGATGGATGTCCAACACCAAGTCGCCCACTCAAGGTTTGACAGCCCTGCAACCACTTTCCATTGACGTTCATGTTAGCAGAACCTAAAATGTTGTCCAGCTTCACCTTTTCTAAGCTACTCGTTCCAAGGTACTGTGCTGTTACAATCTGCCTTCTACCAAAACTGTTTATGGCACTAGATTTCCCCATTAGGACCCCGTATCGCTGTTACAATGAATTCCCGTTTCTCTCTGCTTTCTGTACCGTGTCGTGTGAGTAGGTTGCCAGTGAGGGAACGAGGACAGTAGCAAGGAGGTACCACACGTCCTACCCTAACACTGACGGATATCGAAAACTTCAGTATCTGGTTAGACAGCAGCCGTTTAATCAATTTGGACTTTTGACATAATACAGCAGAGCCGATAAGCAGGAGGAGCCTAGATAGATGACGTGACACCTGGTGTGTAACTTGACATCAGATGCGATAACGTCGTTATCTGTTTTCGAAATCTCCTTGGTATCACGTTGCTCGTCAGTTGTGGTTTATTGTATCACAAGACTGCATTTCTCGATGTCTTCGGTGTGCTTTGGAAAGGGTACTCACCGGACCCACAGGTTGTCTATCACCCTTGCCCTTGAGCTCGATCTCTCAAATGGTCTCATAACAACCCAGCGGCATCAGTTACGCGATAGACTGTGGTAGTAAAGTTTTGGCTCATCAGTGCGTATACTTTGCCCACTAGAGATGGGTAGTTCGCGAACGAACGGGTGCAAAGGAACGGTTCACCAAGATGAACGAAAGGACCGAGGAACGAATTCCAAGGAACGATCGGTTCATAGTTCACTTCGGTCGCGGTGGTCTACTTATAGTTCCCGGGAACGAGGAACGATCGGTTCATAGTTCACTAGTTCACTTCAGTCGCGGCGGTCACTTCGGCAGTTCTCGTTCCAGCCTCGGTCGCGTGCTCGTCTCAGTCTCGGTCTCCCTCGGCCGCACTCGTCTTTCTTCGCATGACCACCTGTCTCAGTTCCACTGCCGACTGCTCCTTGTTAGTTCAGTACCCAGTTGTTCGTTTCGTTCACTGCGCTCGCCCATTTTACATGTGTTCCAAACTGTTCTTCTACTTGGGTCTGGCTGTTCAGCGTCCACGACCGGTAATAGTTACGTAAATTACATAAAAATCACGCTGTATGTAATAGGTACGTCTTTTCAGGTAACAAAAGGGCATATCAGCTCACTTCATTATATCGATGAACAGCAGAAGACGTACTTACAACGAGGCAAGATTTTTTTTGTTATTCATATATTTTTTGGTTTCATCGACTTGATTTAGCAACTAACTTTCAATAATTTGTTTAATTTTTAGTGTAAGAAAATTCATATAAAACGATTTTCGTGTATCTTTCATATACAAAACATTACATTTAGGAAGGCTCTAATTATTTATAAGTTTGGTTGTTTCCAATTTGCATTACCTGCTAGTTTGGTCTCTTTGAAAAAAAAAAAAAGTGGGTTTGTGGGTCATTTTGGCTCAGTAGCAAAAGCGGAGCCTGTCCATTTGAAAAGACATAGATTGCCATAAAATCGTATTTACTTATTATCTCAAAAACATATGTTCAGAAGGACCTTTCTAACCAAAAACTTTATTACTGTGAGCTTAATTATTATTATTATTGCTGCATTAACTTTAATAATGCAATATAAAAACCTAATTTTTACTAAGCGTGTGACGCGAGTATGATAAGAAAACCACATTTTATTTTATGCTTCTATAAAGTCTACTTCGCCTACTAACTCAGAGACAACGTGAAGTATATATATGGTGTAAACGTTTATTGTTTACAACGTAGCATAGCTATGTAGTGGAAGTCGAAACGAAGAATTTTATACAAGACACTTGTGGTCTATTACGTTGGGAAACAGCCACCAACAGGTTTAGAAGACTACTTGTGCTATGGCCCATGCGTGTCGCGTGAGATTTTCATGTTCTCTTCTCCAGATCTTTACTCATCATCATCGATTGTTTCGCAATTGTTGCTTGCATTAGCTTGTTGTTTCTTCACTGCCTAATTATCACATGTATGTCTGTTTGTTGTATCTGCTCATAACAGGCAACACATCGTCCGTAATTGGCGAGCAGTCTGTACTCGGGGCCGGTTTTCTGTGCGCTATCCTGTATTATTTCCCTGCGATCAGCCACACAACGCTACAGTTGGCTAAACGAGAGGTTCAGCAGAATCACAGAAATTACTTCCAAAAGTGTGTAAGAATTCTGAAATGAGTGAAAACTCTGTATTCCAGGGGCGAGGCAAGTGCCCCCTCTTGGTGCCCTCCATCCTTCAGTCACCTACACTACTAGTTTTCAGTTTTTCATAAGAACCATATACCTAGCACAAATGAACGGTGAACGAGTAAAAATGAACGTGTAAGATGGCAAGATCTATGCCCCTTACATGAAGTCATTGAAGATCACATAACTCACGTTGTGCGAACAGTAGGGCTGAACAAAAATGACTGACAAGGCACAATGCATCTTGTAGAGGGTATAGTATGGACGTATTGGAATAATTAATGTCAGGTGATGGTTTTAAAGTAATTCACACGACATGAAAACTTTGTCGAAACGTGTCGATTTACTGGAGGCTGTTTACCCCAGGGAGGTAATCAGAATTGACCGTGGCTGTCAGGGAAGTGGCTAAGGGAAGCGACAACAGGCAGCTTAGGGCGGCTCAAGCTCTGAGAAAGTGGTAATGCGGTGCAGCCTCCAGCCGCCTTAAGATGAGTGACAGTGAGTGGGTGGTTGAAAAATGGTTCAAATGGCTCTTAGGACTATGGGACTTAATATCTGAGGTCATCAATCCCCTTGAACTTAGAACTACTTGAACCTAACTAACCTAAGCACATCACACATATCCATGCCCGAGGCAGGATTCGAACCTGCGACCGTAGCAGTCATATGGTTCCGGACTGAAGCGCCTAGAACCGCACGGCCACTGCGGCCGGCTGGGTGGTTGACCCAGACTCTATGCTGGTGTACCGGGAAACAGACGGAGAACTTTACGCCTGTTGATAAATGTCCATCAACCCATTTTCTGTGAAACATGCGAGAAACCCACGCAATGCTATGGTGGAGCGGTCAACAGAGGTTAAAATATGCGTGTTCGTGACTATAGCAACTTCACGGTGAATTCACGGTCTGCAGAGCCTGAAGTAAATCAGGTGAAGAGCGACAGCATGAAATACGCCGACCTCTGATGGGAATGTAGGACCAAAAGGAATTTGAAGTACTCTCCTGGAAGTCAGAATTCCGGAAAAATTGGTGTTTGTGCAGTCGCTAACCTTGATGGGTGGCGAAATAGCAGAAGTTGAGAGGAAGGTAAATTTTGTAGGAATTCGTTCACTTCCCAAACCAGGCATTGGTTGGCACTGGGAAGTGACGCATAATTAACGCGACTTGTGCTGCAATTGGCGTAAGTGATTTTGCTGGAGGGGAAACCGAGGTGAAGAGCGGACTGTGAGAAGTCTCCATAGAGGTCTTCTGTTCCCAGCTTGCCTTGGGTGCGGACGTGGAGTTCTTTACTCAGCTTGCCTGAGAAATAGTAAGCATCTCTGCAGTTTAGGACGTAGCAAACAGAATTATTGAGCTTCAAGATAGGAAGTTTTGGTTCAGCTATGTACTGAGCAAGATAGCTAGGAGTCAGAAGACGAGCGCAGCCTTGCAGCACCACAAGGTCGGCCGACGTCCGCACAACGACACCGCTCCGCCACGCTGTATTCGATGATATTGCGCCTGCTCCAGCCATTGATTAATTTGCTGGATCATGTCGGCAAAGTTTCCACGAGGGTTTCATGGGCCGTGTATTGTAGAATTCTTCTCGCACTTCGCATTACGCCTGGGTCAGTCGATAGGAATTACTTTTGATTTATCACGCTTTACTTCACGCAAACGCAATTTATTACCACTGCCTGTTAGGAGAGTCATGTAATGTGATGATTGAAGGCCGTGAGTTAAAATAAATCTGTGCTAATCGACTGCATCTGTTTTCAATCAAGTAGTTGAAATCCCAAGTCACTTCCGTAATTAATTTTATGTTCAACATTTGCGTCTGTGTTCAATAGCTAAATATAACATCAATGTGCACCCCTTTTTAATTAAAATGGATCAATTCTGAACCAATTAATGTCAACACTGCCACTGAAGTTCAGTCAAGAGTCACAGGGCCTTATTAATTTCTTTGCGTTATCCGATATTGCGGCAGTTTTGCACTCTCTGTTGATCTGTTAGTCAATTACCTGGGGTGAACACACACCAAACCCAGATAAGTGACGGGTGGGGTGTTACAAACGGTTCCCAAAAAGGAACGATCAGCAGTGAACTAGTTCGCAAGGATGAACGAGTTTGCCTATCACTATTGCCCACTGATCTCACATATAGCCTCAGAGCTGGAAGAAGTTTGACAGGAAGCGCTGACTGTACAGAGCGACAGCATTAGGCTCCTAGGAAGCCATTATTCGAGAGCCGGCGGAGTAATAGAATTACGCCACTTAGTAAGACGCCTGCGGTGGATCTGACCTCTCAATTAGCCTAAACCATTATCGCAGAGGAGGCGCAGGGTTCCCGATAACGCCCGCCGGCTTGCTATTGGTGGAACACCGGCCGCTGTAGTGACCGGCGGCCGATGAATCTCAATTAATTAATTACCGGTATGCAGGCCCTCGACGAGCCTTTGGCGGGGCGCTCGCACGCACACCGCACGCAGTCGGCGGACCTGCGCGTGCGCGCGCCGGCGCTCTTTATCCGCCCGGCTAATTTATCGCGGTGGGCGTATCGCCTTGCTGCGGCGCTGCCGGCACACATAAATCAACGCACAATTTAGCGTTCGACACCTCGACCATTGAATCAGCGCCGGAACAAGGCAGCGCCGCCGCACTCGCGCTGCCAAATTAATGGCCACTTAGGGCGGCCGGCCTCTTCTGTAGTGGCTGGCACCCTCGCAAGAGTGATGGCCGCCCCCAGGCACCAGCTCCAGCTGGGACCACCTCTGAGCTGCTGCTGAATGCACGACTTGGTGCGGAACATGAAATACTGGGGAGGCACAAGCACACACCTATTCTGTCGAAGCCCTCGCATTCTTCCTGTAACCACACTTCCTGTAGAACATCAGTCAGACGCGTGCATATTGTTACACTACCGTCCATTAAAATTGCTACACCAAGAAAAAATGCAGATGATAAACCGGTATTCATTGGACAAATATATTATACTAGAACTGACATGTGATTACATTTTCACGCAATTTGGGTGCACAGATCCTGAGAAATCAGTACCCAGAACAACCACCACCGGCCGTAATAACGGCCTTGATATGCCTGGGCATTGAGTCTAACATAGCTTGGATAGTGTGTACAGGTACAGCTCCCCATGCAGCTTCAACACGATACCACAGTTCATCAAGAGTAGTGACTGGCGTATTGGGACGAGCCAGTTGCTCGGCCACAATTGACGTTTTCAGTTGGTGAGAGATCTGGATAATGTGCTGGCCAGGGCGGCAGTCGGACATTTTCTGTATCCAGAAAGGCCCGTACATGACCTCCAACATGCGGTCATGCATTATCCTGCGGAAATGTAGGGTTTCGCAGGAATCGAATGAAGGGTAGAGCCACGGGTCGTAACACATCTGAAATGTAACGTCCACTGTTCAAAGTGCCGTCAGTGCGAGCAAGAGGTGACCGAGACGTGTAATCAATGGCACCCCATACCATCATACCATCACGCCGGGTGATACGCCAGCATGGCGATGACGAATACACGCTTCCGATGTGCGTTCACCGCAGTGTCGCCAAACACGGATGCAACGATCATGATGCTGTAAACAGAACCTAGACTGATCCGAAATATTGACGTTTTGCCATTCGTGCACCCAGGTTCGTCGTTCAGTACACCATCGCAGCCGCTCCTGTCTGTGATGCAGAGTCAAGGGTAACCACAGCCATGGTCTCCGAGCTGATAGTACATGGTGCTGCAAACGTCGTCGAACTGCTCGTGCCGATGGTTGTTGTCTTGGAAACGTCCCTAACTGTTGACTCGGGGATCTAGACGTGGCTGCGCGATCCGTAACAACCACGTTGATAAGATGCCTGTCATCTCGACTGCTATTGATACGAGGCCGTTGTGATCCTGCACGGCGTTCCGTAGTACCCTCCTGAACCCACCGAATCCATATTCTGCTAACAGTCTTTGGATCTCGACCAATGCGAGCAGCAATGTCGTGATACGATAAACCGCAATCGTCATAAGCTACAATCCGACCTTTATCAAAGTCGGAAATGTGATGGTACGCATTTCTCCTCCTTACACGAGACATCACAACAACGTTTCACCAGGCAACTCCGGTCATCTGCTGTTTGTGTATGAGAAATCGGTTGGAAACTTTCCTCATGTCAGCACGTTGTAGGTGTCGCCACCGGGGCCAACCTTGTGTGAATACTCTGAAAAGCGAATCATTTGCATATCACAGCATCTTCTTCCTGTCTGTTGAATTTCGCGTCTGTAGCACGTCATGTTCATGGTGTAGCGATTTTAATGGCCGGTAGTGTAATTTGGAAGCGAATAATTCCATAGAAGTGGCAAAATTTTCGAAGTTTCGATTAATCGACTGGGATCTTCTTCGGTGTTCCACTGGTGTCCATGAATTGCTGAAAACTGTTCAACCATACAGGGACACCAGAGGACTGCTGAAGAAGCAGGAGGACCGAAACATCCAATGTTCAGAAATGTTGAAAAGAAGTAGGACACGGCCAAATGACTCAGCAGATTTTAACATTAATATGAACCATGGACCTTGCCGCTGGTGGGGAGGCTTGCGTGCCTCAGCGATGCAGATAGCCGTACCATAGATGCAACCAAACGGAGGGGTATCTGTTGAGAGGCCAGACAAACGTGTGGTTCCTGAAGAGGGGGAGCAGCCTTTTCAGTAGTTGCAGGGGCAACAGTCTGGATGATAGACTGATCTGGCCTTGTAACACTGACCAAAACGGCTTTCTGTGCTGGTACTGCGAATGGCTTAAAGCAAGGGGAAACTACAGCCGTAATTTTTCGCAAGGGTATGCAGTTTTATGAGGAAGTACTGAATAGAATTACGGAGAAGAGAAATTTGTGGCACACCTTGTCTACAAGAAGGGATCGGTTGGTAGGACATGTTCTGAGGCATCAAGGGATCACCAATTTAGTACTGGAGGGCAGCGTGGAGGGTACAAATCGTAGAGGGAGACCAAGAGATTAATACACTAAGCGGATTCAGAGGGCTGTAGGTTGCAGTAGGTACTGCGAGATGAAGAAGCTTGCACAGGATAGAGTAGCATGGAGAGCTGGATCATACCAGTCTCTGGACTGAACACTACAACAACAACAACAACAACAATGGCCACGAAAATCTCCAGACGTATGTAATTCAATACCAATCCGCACACAGCGTTTATGTAGAACCGCCATGTGGCTGATACAGCTTCCTCCGCCTTCGAGATTTTAGAAATCTGCAACGACATCAAAGACCACACACTAGATTTTCATAGTCTCTAGTTCGATATGTGCAAATCATTAGTCCCACAGGAAAAAATGAACAAGACCTCTTTGAAGGAAATCTGATGTAGTTAGATTTAATACTGAGTTACGTTCTGTGGATGCCACGCTTTTCGTGTTATTCAAGAAAAAATGTGTTTCACACTAACTTGTATTGTTTCTCTTGAATAATTCGTAAACTATGGTCTCTGGTGGAAACGTAGTCAAGTACAAAAACATCACATTCATATTTTCTGTAGGAGTAATAAATTGGATCTTGTGAGCGAGTGAATATGAAAATCTTGCTGGTGGTATTTGAAGGCGTTGCGGTTTGCATAAAAACCCTAGATAGGGGCAGCTTAAGAACCCTGTGTATAAAGTTTTTATCACAACGTAAAACAATGTTACGAAATAAATGTCTTGATATTTTGTTGTTACAAGTCCGCATCCTAGAATTTCTGCGCCGCAACACCTTGGCTTCTCGATAGGGGAGCTCAATAAATAAATAAATAAATTAAAATAAATCCCAGTCCATTGATAAACGGAGTACAGCGCGGTAAACCTTATCCTGCATTTGAATGGGAAAAGTGCTGCAGTGATGCGTAATGAATAGTGTGAAAGGCCCACTCGATCTTACTTAACTGCTGCGATGCTGCTCTGATGGCAGTTCTTCATCTGATGTTTCATAACAAATCTAAATATGCATTGTTTATGCCTGCGGCTGAGTTCGTCTTGATTATCGAATAACTGGCATTCCTAATTACTGAAACCAGAATTTTGACGTAGGACTTTTAAGCTCAGATACCAATAATGTTTAGAAGTAGAAAATAACGAAGACTACTTCAGAATCAGCTAGTTACTATTAAGTGAGCTGTGTGACATGAAACCAGTTATATATCGCGTATTAAGTGAATTACCGTAAGAGAACCCACTTGGATGCGTGTTGAAAAACGGCATTTTGAGATTTCAACATCCAAATACTTTTCTTCTTTTCTGTGTTAGATAATGTCCTTTTCATTGTGTCTGTGTGTATTACTAGCAACCAAAAAATTAACAAATACGCAGCCGTCCCTTTTAATTCACCCATATTCTACACCACTTTCTTTAAATGGAATATTTCCACCAATTTTTGATACAAATACGTGGGAAACTAAGTCTCACATGTCAGATGTATCGCTAACCTGTTTTACGCATCATGAGGCTGACTTGTTTCAATATGGCGTATGTGGCCGTTTGTTAGACCGTAAACGTAACTTCGTCCATGACCTGGCTTTTCCGTGTGGACATATTTTGTGTTTTATAACGCCACGACCTGTGGAAATTATTTCCTAAATAAATATTTCTAGGTAATATGAGCACGAGAGCAAAAGGAAACGCAACAATTAGTACAAATAATAAAAATAAAAATACTAGTGTGTCACAAGGAACAGTTCCACGTTATCTTGCTTCTCCACCAAGTACATAAAGAAAGAAACTTTGTAATGTGGACGATAATGTAGGTCTACTGTGGGACCCCTATCTGTAAATATGTGGTAATGTTATTGTTAATATTCTTCCTGCATTAGCAAATAATCATACTGGTTGTAGATATGGTTCACGCTATGTTTTTCACATAGTAAAGGATAAAAGTGTTACGTTGGGATTGTGTGAAAACTTGGTGATTACATGTAAATGTTGCAATTATTTAATTCAACAAGAACTTCAGAATCCACAAGATACAAATGCTATGCTATCAGTTTAACAATAGTTTATGGCATGAGGTGCAGTGTCGAAGGACAGCATAGCGCAGAATTGTTGTATTTGTCATCACCGCCAACCAAGTTTTCCAATTACTGATGCAATATTTAAAAAGTTGAAGCCGCGGATGATTTGTCAACAAGCGATAGAGTGAAAGACATTGGTGTACCTGCCGATGGGACATGACAGAAATGTGACCACACCTGTCAACATGGTGCTGCTGCTGCCAGATCATTTGATTTTGGAAACGTTATTGATGTATAGGCTCTAACGGCTGTTGTAGAGGGTGTAGTCATGAAGTACCTAATCATACATCTGACAAAAACTATGTTGTGTCTGGCGGAGGTTTGGAGTTTCAGGATGAAGTATGAGATTTTGGAGCGATTGATGCATGAATGTTGTGTGTGCTATTTGCAATACCTCGGTGATGGTGACTATAAGTCTTACACCAAGGTTAATGAATCAAAGTCGTGTGATGACGGAGTTGAAACTATAAAAGTTGAGTGTGCAGGACACATCCAAAAAAGGATGGGAACAAGGGCACTAAAATTGAAGTCACAACAAAGTGGGCAGTAAAGAATGACAACAAAGTACTAGATGAGGCAGGCCAACTTACAAAGAAATAGGTCTTTTCCAGATGTAAATCGTCATGTCATTAGAAGTAATGTTAATGATCGAAAAGCTGTGGTTGCTGCATATGAGATTCCTTGTAGAATAAGACTTCAACAGATGCATAACCTCAACATACGTTAGACCCTGAATTAAGTGAATCGGAATGTGGTTTTCAGTGGACTCCTGTTTCTTTTGAAGTGCTCAAGCGTTATTATTCACTTCCTTATACTGCCAGTCAGACAATAAAATCTTAGTACAAGGAACTGAGTGATGACAAGATGCTAAAAAAATATTTCTTCACCGTCGAACCTTGAATTCAACATGACAGAGTCTGTCAAAAATGTTTGTTGAACTGAAAACAGTGCAAAGTGGAATGTATAACACAGCGTTACACTTCAGTTTTGTTGCCAAAAGGAGGACAAAAGTTTGCTACGAACTTGGAATGAAGTCAGGAATGAGCACCACCGAAGCTCTACGTCAGGTTGATGAACATCGATATGCAGAGGGTTCGTCAGTGGAAGCAAGAGTGAATAAAATATATATTTCAGAAAAGGCCAAGAACAACTGCATGGTGGAAATCGAAATGATTGTGGAGCTATAAGAATATTTCCTTAAGCGAGTGTTTCTAGAAACCAGGCCTTTGGATATTTAGGAACCATGTTCTTAAGAACTATAGGGGATACAATTCTGAGATTTGGTACAGATACAGCTCGCAGTATATTTTACGCATGCTTTACATTTTTAAAAGTCACAATTTACGTATTATAAGGTGCTTTGCGAGAAGAAAACAATACAATACGTATAAATAATTTCATCAACAAACAACAAATGTTAATACTGACGAACTATTTTCTGCTAAAGACGTAATGCTTCCCAAACTTCTCGAGAGTATACCGAGCATGATGTTTTCCATCAAGATACCTATCTGTAAGTATGATGAAAACATTTCGCTTCGGTGCTGGAAACGGCCGGGCACTGTCGCACGCGATAGACATTGTGCTTTTTAGGCGTCACGAAGGCACTCAAGGAAAGTGGTTTCCGGCACGAGCAGAGAAACAGTGTTCTGACTTGTAATCAAGCCGTGCAGTCAGAAGACGTACTGGAGACCATCTGTTCTTTGTCACGGAAAGCTATAGGAATGAAGAGTCGAATTTCTCTACTCTTAGTGAAGAATTATGTGACTGGCGTAAAGAAGTGCTGCGAAATTTCAATAGATAGATTCAGTTTTTCGAAAGTATTGCACGTCGAGTGTTTTTGGAAATGGTAGTAAAGAGACTGAGATCAGATATTCGGTACTTGGCTGTGAGGCGAGTCCAATAGGATTTTCGGGCGAGAGCCTCAATGAGCGTTAGAACGTAGATTCGGGTTTGATCTGGAGATGTGATCATAACCATGAAACGAGAGAAACAAACGGAGATCCTTCATTCGAATCGACGTATAGGTACGCTGATTGCATCACTGGGGACTCTCACAGTCGCATGGTGAGCATTTTGCAGCTGTGGCGGATTAGGAACTTTTAAGATGAATTCTCTCCGTCCGTGGTGGGCCCTATCAAACAGCAGTACTCGCTGTTCACGTTGTGGATTTCGTGCTAGTTTGCAGCTTAATGGGCGGCAATCACTGTCAACTAAAGAAGATTCAGTCTGATCCCGTTATCCCATCTTTAAAGCGGGAAGCATAGTACTAACTATTCCACCCATTCCCCAGCTTTATCAACTGTACATAACTACGCGCTTTATTGTCTTAAACAGATCCTTGAATTTAATAATGTTTGCTTATTTCTGTTTGTTTTATTTCACTTGTTTTTTGTGATAAATCTACCGTTATCTTGAATGTCATCTGTTATTCTAGTAAATAGCATACCTAGATCATTCTTCTGGGAGGTAATGGAAGTTAATTTGGACCATAATACAGCGTGTCAATTTCAGTTCCACTGCTAGCTTCCCAGCTCAGTCATTTAGTTGAAAACGTACATTTCTGCATAGTTTCAGAATGGTGTAACTTAAGGGTCATTCTGAGCCGTAGAATATTCCGGGACTGAAGCTAATTCGAGGTAAACCTACATTACCTTCCCATTGTTGCACTTCGTATTCTCTCTGTGAAGAACTCTGAATCACAATCTAAGGGGAAGCATTGCTCAAATACAGGTGTATCAAAGTCAAGCTGATATTGGGAATGGTGAAAAGCAGTCCTGGAACAGTTTTCAGTATCTTGTACAATCGTTACAAGGTATCAAACGTGGTGATCCACGACCCATCACATCCGTTCAAAAGCCTGTTGACCCGATGCAGCAGAAAGAATGTGGTGATAGCGTCAGGCAGCCCCAGGAAATTTCTTCAGCTGCCTAATCACCATGATCGAGCATCACTATAATCATGAGACAAAACTATAAGGCGTATTGTGGAAACATGTGGTTTCACGACCGCCAAAAAAAGCGAAGACCCAAGCACTACCGCCCGAATGAATGTAGAGTGGCTTTATTGACTGGTTTGGTGCTGTGCTAGATACGAGGAATATTCGGAAAGTGAGGAACGATCGGTTGCGATATGGAAACCACCGTGAAAATCCGACGAGGCTTTTCACAGACATTTTGGACAGTGTCTCTGTTATGTGTTATGACTGTCGATCGCATGAAGACGCTCTTTCCAGTTGTGAGCGCACTGTGAGCGAGTAAAGCTGCCGAGAACAACAATGTCTCCCGCCAAGTAGGAGAACCCTCAGAGAAGCTTCGCCTTAATGAATGCAGCCCGCCTAATACAACTTCCACGCACTTCCTTCTTCATGGCAATTCTCAGCTGCACTCTGCATCACGACGCTCCTGCAGCCTTTTAGATGGGAAGTGTTCGATCACCCACAACACAGCCCTAATTGGCTCGTCCCGAGTATCATCTCTGTTCACATGAAATGAAGACAACTCATAGGCGCGGGCTTCGCGCTATGGACCAGCTTGGAGAACTATCGGAAAGCACAGGCAGCTGCCTTCTACGACGATGGTGTTGAAAATTTGATATAACGATCCGACTAATGTTCAATTCGGAGCGGCGACTATGTAGAGAAGTACGTGGAAAGTGTAGCTAAATGCGCAAAGAAAACAGTTTCGATTTTCACTGTTGTTTCGTTTTCGCGACCGATCGTTCCTTCCTTTCCGAACAACCCTCGTATATAGCATATTTTACACATATGCTATGTATATAGCTTATTATGCTCGTAATGGGCAAACTGTCACAGGAACATACTACGTAAATCTCCTCGGCGTATTATTGCAGGCTATCATGACGAAGGGTCGTGTAAACCTGTGGAAATCTATACTGATGCTTCACGACAACGTCCTACCATATTCTGCACAGGCGACAGTGACACATGCCTCTCGTTTGTACCTTCTAGTTTTGATTTACTTCCCCGTATTTTTCTGATTGCCTCCTTCTGACGATGAGGTGGTTTACAAGGAGGAAAGTTTCCCGAACAGCCGAACTCCAGACTACTACATGCAACAACGGTATCCACCAGATCATCCATCGATGGCAAAAATTTGTCGCATTGAAGGGTGAGGGGTATGCAGAGACACGCTAACGTCATCACCGAGTCTCTGGATCGTAGAAGTCAGCCTCATTCTGCCAAAGAGGGCGGAGGAGCGTATAGAGGTTCAGGGTACTCTCATGTCCTAGGGGTGGGAAATTGCCCCTAAAGGCGGAAGAATCAGCAATGATCAACGACATGAGGATGCAGAAGACAATGGAAACCACTGCATTAAAGACACGTAACGTGTATCCACAGGACATGTGGCCTGTAGTTGAAGAAGTGTCATGATGATCTCTCCATTGGCAAAAGATTCCGGAATAGTCCCCCATTCGGATCTCCGGGAGGGGACTGCCAAGGGGGAGGTCATCATGAGAAAAAGATTAAATAATCAACGAAAGGATAACGTTCTACGAGTCGGGGCGTGGAATGTCAGAAGCTTGAACGTGGTAGGGAAACTAGAAAATCTGAAAAGGGAAATGCAAAGGCTCAATCTATAGTAGGGGTCAGTGAAGTGAAGAGGAAGGAAGACAAGAATTTCTGGTCAGATGAGTATCGGGTAATATCAACAGCAGCAGAAAATGGTGTAACAGGTGTAGGATTCGTTATGAATATGAAGGTAGGGCAGAGGGTGTGTTACTATGAACAGTTCAGTGACCGGGTTGTTCTAATCAGAATCGACAGCAGACCAACACCGACAACGATAGTTCAGGTATACATGCCGACGTCGCAAGCTGAAGATGAACAGTTAGAGAAAGTGTATGAGGATATTGAAAGGGTAATGCAGTGTGTAAAGGGGGACGAAAATCTAATAGTCATGGGCGACTGGAATGCAGTTGTAGGGGAAGGAGTAGAAGAAAAGGTTACAGGAAAATATGGGCTTGGGACAAGGAATGAAAGAGGAGACAGACTGATTGAGTTCTGTAACAAGTTTCAACTAGTAATAGCGAATACCCTGTTCAAGAATCACAAGAGGAGGAGGTATACTTGGAAAAGGCCGGGAGATACGGGAAGATTTCAATTAGATTACATCATGGTCAGACAGAGATTCCGAAATCAGATACTGGATTGTAAGGCGTACCCAGGAGCAGATATAGACTCAGATCACAATATAGTAGTGATGAAGAGTAGGCTGAAGTTCAAGACATTAGTCAATAAGGATCAATACGCAAAGAAGTTGGATACGGAAGTACTAAGGAATGACGAGATACGTTTGAAGTTCTCTAACGCTATAGACACAGCAATAAGGAATAGCGCAGTAGCAATACAGTTGAAGAGGAATGGACATCTCTAAAAAGGGCCATCACAGAAGTTGGGAAGGAAAACATAGGTACAAAGAAGGTAGCTGCGAAGAAACCATGGGTAACAGAAGAAATACTTCAGTTGATTGATGAAAGGAGGAAGTACAAACATGTTCCGGGAAAATCAGGAATACATAAATACAAGTCGCTGAGGAATGAAATAAATACGAAGTGCAGGGAAGCTAAGACGAAATGGCTGCAGGAAAAATGTGAAGACATCGAAAAAGATATGATCGTCGGAAGGACAGACTCAGCATACAGGAAAGTAAAACAACCTTTGGTCACATTAAAAGCAACGGTGGTAACATAAAGAGTGCAACGGGAATTCCACTGTTAAATGCAGAGGAGAGAGCAGATGGGTGGAAAGAATACATTGAAAGCCTCTTTGAGGATGAAGATTTGTCTGATGTGTTAGAAGAAGAAACAGGAGTCGATTTAGAAGAGATAAGGGATCCAGTATTAGAATCGGAATTTAAAAGAGCTTTGGAGGACTTACGGTCAAATAAGTCAGAAGGGATAGATAACATTCCATCAGAATTTCTAAAATCATTGGGGGAAGTGGCAACATAACGACTATTCACGTTGGTGTGTTGAATATATGAGGCTGGCGACATACCATCTGACTTTCGGAAGAGCATCATCCACACAATTCCGAAGACGGCAAGAGCTGACAAGTGCGAGAATTATCGCACAAACAGCTTAACAGCTCATGCATGGAAGCTGCTTACAAGAATAATATACAGAAGAATGGAAAAGAAAATTGAGAATGCGCTAGGTGACGATCAGTTTGGCTTTAGGAAAAGTAAAGGGACGAGAGAGCCAATTCTGACGTTACGGCTAATAATGGAAGCAAGGCTGAAGAAAAATCAAGACACTTTCATACGATTTGTCAACCTGCAAACGCGTTCGGCAATATAAAATGGTGCAAGCTGTTCGAGATTCTGAAAAAAGTAGGGGTAAGCTATAGGGAGAGACGGGTCGTATACAATATGTACAACAACCAAGAGGGAATAATAAGAGTGGACGTTCAAGAACGAATTGCTCGTATTAAGAAGGGTGTAAGACAAGGCTGTAGCCTTTCGCCCCTACTCTTCAATCTGTACATCGAGGAAGCAATGATGGAAATAAAAGAAAGGTTCAGGAGTGGAATTAAAATACAAGGTGAAAGGATATCAATGATACGATTCGCTGATGACATTGCAATCCTGAGTGAAAGTGAAGAAGAATTAAATGATCTACTGAACGGAATGAACAGTCTAATGAGTGCACAGTATGGTTTGAGAGTAAATCGGGGAAAGTAGTAGGAGAAGTAGTAGAAATGAGAACAGCGAGAAGCTTAACATCAGGATTGATGGTCACGAAGTCAATGAAGTTAAGGAATTCTGCTACCTAGGCAGTAAAATAACCAATGACGGACGGAGCAAGGAGGACATCAAAAGCAGACTCGCTATGGCAAAAAAGGCATTTCTGGCCGAGAGAGTCTACTAATATCAAATGACGTCCTTAATTTGAGGAAGAAATGTCTGAGGATGTACGTCTGGAATACAGCATTGCATGGTAGTGAAACATGGACTGTGTGAGAACCGGAACAGAAGAGAATCGAAGCATTTGAGATGTGGTGCTATAGACGAATGTTGAAAATTAGGTGGACTGATAAGGTAAGGCATGGGAAGGTTCTACGCAGAATCGGAGAGGAAAGGAATATGTGGAAAACACTGATAAGGAGAAGGGACAGGATGATAGGACATCTGCTAAGACATGAGGGAATGACGTCCATGGTACTAGAGGGAGCTGCAGAGGGCAAAAACTGTAGAGGAAGACAGAGATTGGAATACGTCAAGCAAATAATTGAGGAAGTAGGTTGCAAGTGCTACTCTGAGATGAAGAGGTTAGCAGAGGAAAGGAATTTGTTGCGGGCCGCATCAAACCAGTCAGTAGAGTAGACTGATGACCAAAAAAAAAACATTTCGTAAGGACCCGATCTCCTATTGCCAGCTTCATGAGAAACTATGACGAACAACAGAAACCATGTGGTAAGTGCTGCTCAGTTTGCACTGGTAAGCTAGTTTGCCTGTTAGAAGATTAGCTGCCCATAGATAGGTGACTGCTGTAACCTCATCCCATGGTAACATGCAGGAAACCATATTTTTCAATGAAAATTGCCACAAACAAGGCTTCTCCACGAGGAGTGGTGATCAAAATGCTTATGAACTGGTTCCTCCGTAATTTCTCCTGAATTTTACCTTGCTGCTGATGTATGATTTTAGTGGCAAGTATTTGCAAGCAAGATCCAAAGGAAAACATTTTAGACAGTGGAAACTTATTTGCTTTCTTAATAAAGCTCCGTGTGACTTTAGTAGAGTGCCCGAAAATTTTTGTTAACGGCAACTGACCTCAGTACGATTGAAATATTAAGTAATAGGAAAGTCTTCCACTCCGCAACGGAAAAGAAGGAACTGATAGAGTATTTGAATGAATACAGAACTACAACTCTACTCTCCAACTTCCTAGCATGATCTACAAGTGTGACTGTGACGTTGCGTATAGTCAGATCACATATAAGAAGGATATGAGATCTTAGCTTGTAACCGTAACATCTGTTCACGTAAGACCGTTGACTTAACCTACTGGCTGTAATACGTAGGCAAAAACTTCAGAATACTTCTGCTCCGGGATGCATTTTTTTAATTTTTTTATTTTCTTTTCTTTTTGCGTAGCAATCCCTCCTATAACAGAATACACGCGATAACTGGTTCTCAGATCAAGCAGTGTCTCACGCAAAAAATGCAGGAACCTATGGAAACAGCTTAGAAATTGAATGAGTTTTCGGAACGACTGAGGAATTTGAATTAATCGAAAGTACTTCAGTATAATTTCTTATAATTAATAATTAAGTCAATAAACAGTGACGCAACAAAACTGCATTTGTCCTATAATGCAACATGTGGCGTACAATTCCACGAAAGATCAGAAATAGAAGAAAAGGAAACACTCTACACCAGACAATGTTAGGAATAGTATCGAAAAGTGGAGAAGTAATGAATGCCATATTCTATTCTCATATGTGAATAGTTTAAATGCCGATATTATTCCGTACACATGTAAATTTGAACAACGGATATTAAGTCTGGATATGACTGAAGATGTACGCATAGCCTTGTGCTAATGTAGCCACGAACTCACCATAATACATGTCGGTTACGACGTGCTGATCGAACGCAGTGTCAAATCAGTGCACACAACACCCTCAAGCCAGCACCAAGGGTGAAGATCCACAGCGACCACCAACAGATGTAAGTGAATGCCTTTCCCTAGCGTTCACCGGTATATGCTTCCACCGAACTCTTCAGGACACACCTGTGACTGGTCAGTCAACTATAAAGATACAGCTTCAGTTGCCAGTCAAAGACTGCATTAGTAATCGATAACATGGGCACATAACGTGTTCAAATTACATTAGCTCATCACAACTTCGGTAAAAATAAATTGATGATGTGACGTTTAATCAATGGCTTTCTAGTTGTGCGCCTTAAAGTAAAAATCGAAGCGACTGAGGTACGTGTACGTGAGCTTCCATGTGCGCAGCTCGTGGTCTAGTGGCTAGCGTTTCTGCCTCTGGATCACGGGGTCCCGTGTTCGATTCCCGGCCGGGTTGGAAATATTCTTTGCCCGGGGACTGGGTGTTGGTGCTGCCCTCCTAATTTCATCGTCATTATCGTCATCATTCGTTACATTGGCTAGATTGGATTGTGAAAACACTGGACTGCGTAGAAATTGGGACTTCGTACGGGCGCTGATGGCGGCGCAGTTGAGCGCCCCACAGATCACACAACATCATCAACATCATCATCATCACGTGAGATTCCATTTGCTGACAATACTACTTTGACAGTCTACACAGGATGGGTAATCTAGAGTGGTATTAACATGCTATCGGGCGCCTGCGGCTTTCGTCTTACAATCAGACACAAAAAAATATGATGCGCCATTTACTACTATCAATCGTAGAGAGCTTCATATATTTATGACAGACAGTAGCCTGCAACTCATCATTCGACTCTAAGATCGCGATAATGATTGCAAGTGTAGCACATTATATGGCCAGACTCTGGAAAAGAGTTCTAACAACAGCCTACAGAAAAAACTAAACTTCGATGCTTTGAGCACTAGGACTTGAGAGCAAGGTATGAGATTGGATTAGATTGGGATAAGATATGTACCTATCTCAGTCATTTTATTTTCCTTCCATCACAACAGACACTTGTGGAAAGGCGCAAGATAAGAGCTGCATGTTCCATCGAAGACAGAGCTAATGGTCGGTTTGGTGAAAGATCGTAGTAGCAGAAGTAGTAATACTAATAATAACAAAAATAAAAATAATAATAATAATTTCGTTTGGATCACTGGCCTGTAGCAAGCCTTTCAATTGGACGACATTTCGGCGACTTACGAGCCCATAACCCACCCCATTTATCCAACCGGGGAAAGGGAACCTACAGTTTAACGTTGAATCCGAACCACTTGCCGTTCCTGGCGACTCCTCACATTCTTGAGAGCTGAAAGCTTGGTTAAAAGGAGAGTGAAAAATCAATGACCTGAATGGGTTTCGTTCCGGGACCTCATCGCATCCATTCTTGTGCTTTACCGCTTTTTTTTTTTGTTCGTGATTGTTCGTCTTTTTGTTAGGGGCAGACGCACCATGACGCTTGTTCATCGTCGTTCCATTCACTCAGTTTTTTATTACAGAGGGCAGCTAACTCTCTGAACTAACACGCTGAGCTACCGTGCCGGCAACTATTCGGCTATCTGTGCTCGACTCACTGCCAGACCCAAAATTCCATACGTGTTCGACCATGCGTCTGTAACCTGTACTCATACATCCACTATGTATATTCGCATACACGTCAGACACTGTACGTGAACGTCGCTTGCCCGGTAGTGGCAGGGAAATACGGTATTCCAGTGCCTGTGTTACTCTGACTACTATGCTAAGTCCCTTGGATATGCGTGCATGCAGTAACACACACTGCAATATGATATCTATCTCGTACACCGAGCAAGAGACTTATAAGCCTGACCTGTACGGAAATATACATATTACGGGTCATAGGCGCATGGTTGACGACATATGGAAGTCTGCGTCGCGCCGTCAGTCGTGCAAGGATAGCCAAAGGGTAAGGCGACTATATATGCGGAAATCCGTGATCAAGTCCAAGTACGGCATAAGTTTTCACTGTCGTCATTCCATTCTGCAACTGGTGGTTGTACTTTCTCGCAATTGCAAATACTTTTAATGTATGAGGAAGGGAATTAGTCGCATCACTTCATACGAATGCTTCATGTATTCGTCTTTAGGGGGCTACGGAAAATCATAAAATATTATCTGCTCATATTTTTTTGCGACCTGCCCAAATCGTTTCATTGTGTGCACATGTTACTCTCTTACAAATACTTCCGTTTCATGGAACTTATGGCTTTACAAACAATCTGTCTTAATCGAAATTAACAAACATAATGCAAAATTTTGTGCTGAGTAATTCAAAAAATTAAAATGAAACATCAGTTTTTACCGCAAAATACAACATAGTTTATTTATTGATGGTGGTCGGTTTCAGTCCATAGGGTTCTTCTTTAGAACATAAAGCATCTCCTTCAGTGACTCACCGAAGCTCTATGCGGAAGACGAACTGTTTAGAATGAAACCGGTCACCACCAGTACTCTCCTGTTTTACAATGAAGACTGGATTTTTTTCGTTATGATACTGGAAACCAAATATGCTATCAAAAATAACTGCTTCACACAACGTTTCAAACAGAGGAAAATCATGAATGAAGAGTCTCAGAATTCGTTGTATTGTTCTGTACCTTACACGTATGGATGACATTTCACTTAAAATTCATTGCTACTTTTTCCAGATGATGCTAGTGTTATAACAAATCCATCATAGAGAAAGCAACATGAGTAGTTATTAATGGTGCTTTTTAAATAATTATTGAGTGGGTCTCTGAAAATGGACAGTCCCTTCATGTTGAGAAAACATAATGTATTCAGTTCTGTATAACAAACAGACTAACAGAAAAACTGAGGTAGCACGTAAGCAAGAGTCAGAAACAGCGTGGAACATTCAAAAGTTTTGAATGTACAAAGTGATGAAAACTGAAAGTAATACTTTATTGAGCTTCTCAAACAAGTTCAGTTACTTTGGATTTTCGTAAGCCTTGGAAATAAATTAAGCGATCACTTTTATGCAGTACATATATTCATAGAAACGTATTCCTCATATTAAGGTTACTGCCTCTGGATCACAGGGTACCGGGTTCGATTCCCGGCATCGTTGGGAATTTTCTCCACCTGGGGACTGGGTGTTTGTGCTGTCCTCATTTCTTCAACATCACCATTATCATTCGTGGCAATGGCTAGATTGGACTGAATAGAAAAATTGGACTGTAGTAATTGTAACTTTCTACAGGTGCTGACGACCCCGCAGTTGAGCCGCCAGAAACCAAACATCACCATCATCAGTATAAGGCCTGTGTTTGGTACTGGTAGATTTCTCTTGGCCAGGAAATCCCTCCCGGCTGTGATTGTCTGCTGCTCAGTTCTTTCTTACTTTGTCTCTCAAGATTAATTTTCCTTCCGAGGAACAACAATTCCTTCGCCTACTTCATGGTCAGCAGCTTTGATGTTAAGATTATCGCTAATCTCCTTTCTGGCACTAACCACCCCTGCTTTCGTCTTTCTTCACTTTACTCTCTATCTACAGCGCGTGTTCATTGTACTGTTGATTCCGTTCAAAATGTCCTGCAGTTCTTCTTCACTTTCACTAAGGATAGCAATGTCGTCAGAGAAACTTACAATTCATCTAGTTTTTATGTTGTTGTTGCTGTGGTCTTCAGTCCAGAGACTGGTTTGATGCAGCTCTCCATGCAACTCTATCCTGTGCGAGGTTTTTCATCTCCAGTACCTACTGCAACCTACATCCCTCTGAATCTGTTTAGTGTATTCATCTCTTGGTCTCCCTCTACGATTTTTACCCTCCACGATGCCCTCCAATACTAAATTGGTGATCCCTTGATGCCTCAGAACATGCCCTACCAACAGATCCCTTCTTCTAGTCAAGTTGTGTCACAAATTTCTCTTCTCTCCAGTTCTATTCAATACCTCCTCATTGGCTATGTGACCTAACCATCTAATCTTCAGCATTCTCCTGTAGCACCACATTTCGGAAGCTTCTATTCTCTTCTCGTCCAAACTATTTATCGTCCATGTTTCACTTCCATACATGGCTACACTCCATACAAATACTTTCAGAAACTTCAATTAACAAATTTCTCTTCTTGAGAAACGCTTTCCTTGTCATTGCCAGTATACATTTTATATCCTCTCTACAGCTAGTTTTTACGTCCCTTTTGAAATATGATTCTTCGATGCATTGAACAGTACAAAAGAAATACTACATCACTATCTTATACCCCTTTTAAACTGAACCCTTTGTTCTTGGTCTTCCATTATAATTATAAACGCCTGGTTCATGTAGAAATTGTGTATATAAATCGTGTATCAATCAGTTTTCACTTTAGCTTTTACCATTTTCCTGAGGATTTCTAACACCTTACAAAATTTTATATTGTTCTAGGCTTTTCGTAGGTCGACAAATGCTATCAATCTGTCTTAGATTTTACTTCAGTGGTGCTTTCATTATTTGCTCAAAGTTGGCACTGCCCCTCCGGTGTCTTTACTAAAAATACAAATACTGATCACTCTCCACAAATAACTAATAAACAATGAACAAGGTCTTTCATTCAGTTCTCTCTATATTTAAAGCAGTGAATATTTCAACTGCGTTGAATATGTCAGACTTTCCAGTTGCCAATAAAGCCAGTGCTTCAGAGAAACGCAGCCGTTGGTACAAACAGAACTGGAATTAAGAACCGGCAGCGTCAGCGAAACGGTTTACTGCACCTGAGTCCACTGTAACACAGAGAGAAGAAGATGGAGAGAGAGAGAGAGAGAGAGAGAGAGAGGAAGGGGCAGAGGGAGAGCGAGAGGGAGAAAGGCGAAGGAGGTAAATTTTCCTGCCGAGGCGCGAACAGCTGCAGAGCAGAAACGGCCGGGCCCAGGGGCGGAGCCGAGCAATCACAGTGCGGGCGTGGATATTGCGTCAGCACCTGGCCACGTCAGCAGGCAACATTTTGAAGGGGGCGCCCGACCGGCCCGGGGCAGTTCCGAAGGCGGAAAAAGGCCAGCGCGAGAAATCTTAAGCGCCTCGGCACACCGGCAGTGTATTCCGGGGTCAACCCGCCGCCGGCTGGCCGCGTCGGCTTGGAATGGTGGCGGGAAATGAACTGTGAGCAAAGCACATCGAACTTAGGTAGTGGCCTACGGAAATTTCTCTCACAACGCTTCCGTTGCTCTCTCTGAATCAATACCCTACTCAATCTTTGCTTTCACAGCCCCTTCAGTTTTATTGGCACATTGATGGCGATTCGAGAGAAGTGAATAGATTTCTGCATTGGATAAGCTTTAGCGGATATCAGGTAATGCAAGAAGGCCTTTTTTTTTGTTTTGCAATGTCCGATCGGTCGCGGAATGGAAATAACAGTGAAAATAAAAATAAAAATTCCAGATCGAGATTCACTCTGCAGTGGAGTGTGCGCTGATGTGAAACTTCCTGGCAGATTAAAACTGTGTGCCGGACCGAGACTCGAACTCGGGACCTTTGCCTTTCGCGGGCACTGCTGTGCCATCTGACGGGACGGAAGTCATGTTTGGGTAGCTCGGATGATAGATCACTTGCCCAAGAAAGGCAAAGGTCACGAGTTTGAGTCTCGGTCTGGCACACAGTTTTAATGTGCCAGAAAGTTTCACATCAGCGCACACTCCGCTGCAGAGTGAAAATCTCATTCTGGAAACATACCCGAGGCTGTGGCTAAGCCATGTCTCCGAAATATCCTTTCTTTCAGGAGTGCTCGTTTTACAAGGTTCGCAGAGCTTCTGTAAAGTTTGGAAAGTAGGAGACGAGGTACTGGCAGAAGTAAAGCTGTGTGGACGGGGCGTGAGTCGTGCATGGGTAGCTCAGATGGTAGAGCACTTGACCGCGAAAGGCAAAGGTCTCGTGTTCGAGTCTCGGTCCGGCACACAGTTTTAATCTGCCAGGAAGTTTCAAAAGATTTTGTGTTTGCAACCCTTAACTAGGTGCTCCACGTACTCGCTGTTCCGACTCAGACACCTGTCGCAGCGTTGCACCAACCTTTTAGTACCGTCCTAATAGAAGGGAGTCGCTTGAGCTTTCCGCCAGTTTTCTGTGTTGGTCTGCTGCTCGTTCTTTGTTCAAAACTTCTCTCTTCATAGGCAGCGGTTCATGTGAGAAAAGAGATGAAAATCAGAAGGAGCCAAGTCCCGGCTATGTGGTGGCTCGTCGACCACTTCCCAATGAATCCGCTGCAGGAGCGTCTTTGGTGCAGCTGCAGTGTGTGGCCAAGCTTCGTCACAAAGGACAAGCCTGAATTGTCCTTCATAGATGATTTCTCGAATTGCCTGATCCACTCAAAGAAGTGGTACACGCTTAATTCCCTGACAGCCCGCATCATGGACGTCTGCACGTCCTGCTTCAAAGTTCCTACACCACTGCTGCCTTTTGCTGTCATGCATGACAGGTATATTAGGTGGGTTGCATGAAATCAGGCGGAACCCCTAAACTTGAAGAAATGGAATAACAGCGCACAACGATAGCACAAACCTTAGTTCCGACCAAGGTTTTTCCAGAGGTTTCCCTTGTTTGCGAGGTAAACTCCGTAACTGGTAAACCCCTTGAAATTATTCACACCTGCGAAACCCGATTCCTCTGTCCCACTACTTGTTCGCCTGGTAACTGACTGAAAAACACCTGGACTCTATAACGTACCAGTGCTTAAACGGCCTACACTACTCTGAAGAGTGGAGCACGAAAAGTGGAAAAAAGCATGGAGCTTTGTCAAATCGGCCTTTCACGTGCAGTTCCCATAACTAAAATGTCATCGTATTAATGTCAGCCAAAACTGTTACTAGAATTGGCTGTGACCTGCACTGACATTGTTACGAATCAAACAAAATTATACAGAAATCGTAAAAAATTAACCCCTCCAAAAATACTAGAAATACAAAAGAAATGGAGAACTTTCTCAGAAAGAATGTTCAGTAGGCACGAGTATTAGTAACGCTGCTTCACGATAGCGATTCTCTCAAAACGCAGCATTCACATGACCCAAATCAAACTCCACCGAAAACATCAAATTGTAACTAGTAAGAACATTTTGGACAACTGGTTCAAATGGTTCAAATGGCTCTGAGCACTATGGGACTTAACATCGGATGTCATCAGTCCCCTAGAACGTAGAACTATTTAAACCGAATTAACCTAAGGACATCACATACATCCATGGCCGAGGCAGGATTCGAACCTGCGACCGTAGAGGTCGGGACTGAAGCGCCTAGAACCGCTTGGCCACCGTGGCCGGCTTTGGAGAACCCATTTCATCCACAAATGTATTTGTATTTAACGGCAGGTTGCCTGTAAAAATGCCTAGTTCAAAGTGCAGTTTCATTATAAAAACTTTGGTGAAAATTTTGAAAATATGTTAGGTTCTTTCCAGAATTGCTAAGGAGAGGAGTGTGTGGTAAACCCTGGTCAGCAACAAGGGACAGAATAATACATCAAGGGATGATAATACGTCAAGGAATAATTTCAATAGTATATGAGGGATCTGTAGAGCGTAAAACGCGTGGCCACAACCGAGATCGGATTACATCCAGCAAATAACTGGGGACAGTAGGTGCTACTTTGAGAAGAAGAGATCGGCAAAGAAAAGAAATTCCTGAATGGCTACATCAAACCAGTGAGAAAACTGGTATCTGTAAAACGTATTGTGCCTTCTTCTGTTTTCTTACAGTAATGGAGGAAATGGGAAGATATTAATTACTATTTTACTGAAAGTAGCAACACGATGTCCAAAACTAAACAACAAAATATGTTACGCAAATAAAACTATTCCAATGAACTCTGATTCTCCACATACTCAATTAACTTGCTAAGATACACTGACAGAAAAAAAAACACAGCACCAGGAAGGCGAAGTGCGACATAACCAAAAGTTGTTGGGTGCGTTTCTACACCTGAAAGATGTCTGTTCAGGTTTTACAGGTTTTACCCCAGTTGCATAAGACTGGCATTACTAGCGCCACTATGAGAATGCAACAGATATTGGTTTTAAATAAACGCTTTAATGGTGGTGAGCGTTAGTTAGCTTTAAGATTGGAGATGGTGAGTTAATGTTACTCAAGAATGGCTACAAGGTGACAAAGACGGCCACTATGAACACCTCACTGAGTTTGAACAAGGTACCACGAGAACCTGGATGTTGCAGAAAGAGTGGGCAGGACTGTAGCCACTGTGCATGACTGTGGCAGCGGGGGTCATGAGAATGTACGGTAGGAAGAAGACCTGTCTCCGGAAGGCCACTCGGCACAACAAAGAGGGAAGACCGTCGTGTTCGGTGTATGGCACTGGCGCATCGTACAGCATCTGCAGCAGCAATCTGAGTCACTCTTACTTCAAGGACAAACCGAGCGACGACCTGTAGCGTGCATTACAGAGACTACAAACCACAGTCATTTGCGACTGTTGTGGTGTCAAGCGAGAGCTCATTGTAGAACGGGATGGATGTCTGTTGTGTGTTCTGGCGAAAGCTGCTTCTGCCTTGTTGCCAGAGACGGTGTGATCTTCCTTAAAGGCGAACCTTACCAGCTTTTCAATTCTTCTGCAAATATTTCTTGTAAAATACGTGTACCCGTGACTTATTAAACTGGTGGTACTTTGGAATTGTGATTATTACATTCTTCTTTAAGTCTGAGGGCATTTCGCCTGTTTATATCCAGCCTCTGCAACACAATACTGACATGCATGTGGCATATCTGGCCGATATGCGTCCCCAGTTCCTAAAGCGATACAATGTTGCTCCCGTGCACAGGTCGCTCATTACAGCACTACAGCTTTTATCAGGGCAAAGATAATATCTACGGCGGTTTGTTACTCCATTCGACTTAACGCACCAGAGTGAACGTATTATACAGAAGAGCATAATCATGATACACCGTAACTTTGTTCAACGGTACTCCATCTATGGATTCAAATAAATCAGTCAGAAAGAGAATATTCACGTTCGGAACTAGGAGAATAGGAGGGGGAAATGGAAAATTTCATTTAGAAGTCACATCGTTTTTTCGCAGGATGTTGACTTCTTCTCGATCGCTCCAAAGTGCTACAGAGCAAAACTTCTAGTTACAGAGTTACAAATTCTGTTGTCCAGTCAACATTCCTGCACAATATATTGCCTAAATAGGGAAACGATAACTTTCTGGTTTGATTATTTCTTCACGCATACATCTAAGTTATAGAATGAAACCATAAAATGTCGTTCCAAACAGGGACATACTCAAAATTAGGACATTCATGAAGAAAAATAAACGATAAAAAACATGACATTACTTCCATTAACATATCAGATGTGAAGCTTTATAAGCAAAGTGTTACAAATGGTATCAAAATTTAAAAACTAACCCTTAAAATTTATTTTCCGATTCCCACGATGGCTAGTATAGTCAGGTATTTTGACTTTAGTTTCACATTTTTAACTTTCAGTGTCAACGTAAGACGTTTGGTGTATGCGTTACAGTATGTTTTGCCCTCGTTATCTAACATTTTTTCTTATCCCACTGGACTCCCTGGAATGAACCCCATAAGGATGTAATTTCGGATCACTGCCTAGAAATGAATGACATCCTTAAAGTATTTTGCATATACTAACGGATTATGTTTTTAGGCTACACAGTCGTACACTTCCAAAAAAAAAAAAAAAATGTTGAACGGATACCTGCCAATCGTTTAATATACAATACGTTATGCGTACACCCTGGTTAACTACGTTTATGACCCACGACACATCTCCAAACGCAACGAATCACATAAAAAGGAGCAATTTTAAAATCTGCCCACCTTCCCAAATATATTAATGTATTCATATGCCCGTAGAACATTACATACTGCGTGGCTGTGAAATGCTGTCAAACGTTTCTGAGTTGCAATCGCATCTCAAGTTTGTTATCACATATAAGGGTCAGGATTAAATATGGCTGTTGACTACTACGATGGTAAGTTGAGAAATATCTGCTCAACGTTTTTCTAATTTACTACAATAATAAAACGTTTACTATAGCACTGTTTTTCAACGTAGTAAATCCGCTTTCCAATGCACTTCGTCCATCGTTACACAAGCTTTCACAAACCCACAGAAATAAAGTTTTTCGGGTCAACTTAAAACATAAAATCCTGTATGCATTACCTCCACCATCTCTTCGTCGAGATGAACCGACTGTCTAATGAAATGTCTTTAAGTGGACGAGATACATGAATTTGTGATGGAGCGATATAAGCACTGTGTGATTGATAGATACTCTAACAACTCAAAATACGCATTCTGAAGAGTTTGATGCCGTGGACGGCGATACGTGGACGCGCGTACACGTGCTAAAGATGTAAGCCATTTGACGAAATACCTCAGTGTTTGGTCTTTGTGCATACCAAAAATTGTATCAGTTTTGCTCCAGATAGTTGACTCTTCAATGTGTTTTTCGCTGGAGCACCGGAATGATTCCATTCAACACTCAAGAGTTTGCTCTCCGGTTCGAAGTGGTGAACTTACCTATTATCTACAGTTTCGTTTCACTGACACTCTACCTTCGTTGATGGGCCTGTGGATACTAACAGATCCTCACATGAAGTCCATGTCACCCAGGATTTACGGACCTTGATCCTGTTTTTGGTGGTGCCATCTACTGAACCTGACAAACAGGCATATGTTGTGTCAGTTTATGAACAGTGGGTTACTTCAAATGAGATCACACGTTTGCTCGATGTTGACATCATTATTCGGTATGACTGGTCGTCATGGTCATCCCTCGTGCTTCACGGTGGGGGGACAGCTTTTGTAATGTTCAGCCTAATGGTAAACACTTCAGGATTGTGCAACATTTTCTGGTGTTGTGCTAGAAGCCTTCTGTGTAAATCAGTTCCTGGTATACCTAATGATCACAAAAAATGAATTACACATTTCTGCTCTTCATTCATGCGAAAGGAGACTCGGGTAGACGTACACACTTCACAAGAATGCAAAGGGAACAGACGTGAGAAATCTAAAACTCACCAGAGGCGATGAAAACAAGTTATCATCTGGCGGCTGCTAACACAGTAAGCCGTACTGCCAGACTAAAGGCGGTAAGAACGAAAGCATTTATTTTGTCATCAGTTCCTTTATTAGTAATAGGATAAAAGCAAGTGAATCTGTAATTAGCAATTACACTGACGGAAAAATCGCAAAACCAAAAAATAATTAGTGTAGAGTAATGAATTTTGTGGACTACATTCATTGATGTGGAACACCCAAGTCATTAACACTGCAAGATCATAGGTTAAAGTGAGGTTGAGATAAGCTTTTGCATGTGTGAAATTCTGGGACAGTAGCATCCGGTGTAGGTGCCAGAATGTAGAGTGCAGGCATGCACACGAGTATGTATTGTGTTGCACAGGTACAGTTGACAGTTAGTGGGATGGAGTTCCATGACTGCTGCACTTCGTCAGTCAATACAGCGACGGGGAACGCTGGTTGAGGATGAGGCTGGAACTGTCATCTGATAATGTCCCGTATGTGCTCGATTGGAGACTGATCTGGTGATTGAGCAGACCAAGGCAACATGCCGACACTCTGTAGAGCATGTTGGGTTCCAACAGCGGTATGCTGGCGACCATTGTCACGTTGGGTATCACCCCCTAGAATGCTGTTCATAAATGGCTGCAAAACGTGTCGAATCACCAGATTAATGAACAGATTTTCAGTCAGGATGTGTGGGATGAACATAAGAGTGCTACTTCTGTCATACGAAATAGCACCTGAGGTAAATAATAATGTGTAACGAGGGCCTCCCGTCGGGTAGACCACTCGCCTTGTGCAAGTCTTTCGATTTGACGCCACTTCGGCTACTTGCGCGTCGATGGGGATGAAATGATGATGATTAGGACAACACAATACCCAGTCCCTGAGCGGAGATAATCTCCGACCCAGCCGGGAATCAAACCCGGATCATTAGGATTGACAATCCGTCGCGCTGACCACTCAGCTACCGGGGGCGGACGCACCTCAGGTGATATCGCCATATGCAGGTCCAGTGTGTCTAGCTCGCAAATAGGTTGGTTGAAGGTCCTGAACTGGCCTCACTCTAATCAACACACGATCATCACTGGTACCGATGTAGAACCAGCTTTCAAAGAAGTAAAGACCTGCTACTTACCCTACAATGAGCTACAGCTTGACTCCACTGAAGCCGCTCACGGGTCAATGGAATGCACGCCATAGGGCGTCTGGCTCAGTGTTGTCTTTCAAATAACCAATTTGTAACAGTTCATTGCATCACTGTGGTGCCAGTTGCTATTCAAAGAGCTGATGCAGGTGCATATGCGCCACAGCCATATGCTTAACACTATTGTCTTCCCTCACGCTAGTGCCACGTGGCACTCAGGTGCCGGGTCTTCTTGCGGCCTTATGTGGTCCTGAACACCTCTGCCAGCAACCACGTACAGTAGCTACATTCCGGCCACGCCTTCCTGCAGTATCACAAAGGGAACACCAGCCGCTCGTAGCCCTACTACACAACCTCGTTCAAGCTGAGTGAAGTGTTGATAACGGCACCGCCTTAAAGGCAAACTTGACTAACGTCAACCTACCACGTCGAAGTTCAATGGTAACCAAAGGCAAGACCGTTAGAGGATATATTTGAAGCAAACGTGCGTCATCTTAGTGGCAGTACCAGCGCCACTATCATGCGACTAGCGCGATATTTGGACAAACGTCATCTTTCAGATCTACAAACATGCCTAACGGCTTTCGTTCATGTCGCACAACTCCTTCTTGCAGTAAATGACGCAACAGTCTCGAGATTTTACGACAAGTTGATCTAGGTACACAATGCCTCTAGTCAATATATTACGCGTTCTGGCCTTCTTCCAACTAATTTGTTTGTTCGTCGCGTCAGATAGCGAGGAATTATTTTCAAGGACGAGGAAAAGGTACGGCGTGAGAAGTTGGGAGGAGTGTATCACTGCCCTTCCCAGCGTTCCAATGGGTGACCGAGCGGCCGAACGATTCTAGGCGCTTCAGTCCGGGTTTCTGTATGCCCTACATCATTACAGAATGCGTATCGTTGTACCAAAATTGTGTGGCAAAAAGAAACAGAGATGAAATACACTAACTCGTACTTACGTCATTGTGAGCTACGATAAGGAGTTTTAAATATTATTGTGCAAAATCTTCGTTAGTTTTTACAGAACATGGATTTCCCTAGATTCTAAAATCATCTTACACCCTGTTTATGGCATGTTATGCGAAGCCGTCACTAGTGTCAAAATGAAACGTAGTCGCCAAAACAGAAATAGGTCTGTAATCCAGCTGTTATCAATCTAGATTACTAGTATAGAATTATACAAGTCTACAGGAAGCGATTCTGATGATTTCATTTTATTTATAGCCTTCATAAAAATTGACATATAATCTACATCTATATGCGCAAATAACACTTCATTTCAGTCTGCCTCCTATTATTGTCTGTATTTTGCATCTGTCTCAATAACTGGCCTACACTGGTTGTATTGACACTTCTGCTTGTTGTAATGTCTACACGTGCCATAGACACCGGAAAATTTTCGAGCAGCTGGCGGAGTGAAATGCATAGGGAAGGGTCTTGCGTGCTTGTGTATGTATGTGTGTGTGTGTCTGTGTATGTTTGCGTAGGCCTATGTGGCCCAGCGGTTCTAGGCGCTTTAGTCCAGAGTCACGCTGCCGCTACGGTGACTGGTTCGAATCCTGCCTCGCGTGTGTGTGTGTGTGTGTGTGTGTGTGTGTGTGTGTGTGTGTGTGTGTGTGTGTGTGTTGTGTGTGCGTGTGCGTGTGTGTGTGTGTGTGTGGGCCGGTCGCTGTGGCCGAGCGGTTCTAGGAGCTTCAGTCCGGAACCGCACTGCTGCTACGGTCGCAGGTTCGAATCCGGCCTCGGGCATGGATGTGTGTGATGTCCTTAGATTAGTTAGGTTTAAGTAGTTCTAAGTCTAGTGGACTGGTGACCACAGATGTTAAGTCCCATAGCGCTTAGAGCCATTTGAACCATTTTGTGTGTGTTTGTGTATGTACATACAATGGCGAGGTAGTCAGCGTCCTTACGAAATTTGTGGAAACAAATGTGGTTGAAACGTCTGACTTAGCACAAAACAAGTATTGAATGAGACGTGAGAACCGTGAAATGGGAAGAAGTAAGGGCTCATGTTATAATGAGCAACAACGATAATTCAGTTACCTCCCACAAATATGTTTTCGTCTCTGTGTCATGGAAGAAGTCGAAGCAAACAGTCCTACAGCTCTGTTAAGATCACTCTTAACATCCCAACACTTAGATCTTGACATGTTACGTCCTGTCGACATAACAAATCACCTGATCATCGTCGCCCATGAGTATTAGTGTGCAAAACTCATTTAGCAGCTTTATCTATCCTAATTTCGTGTACCGTTATTACTGTTATTTAGGCAACGAATAATGAACATACGTAGAACCTGTGTTCCTTGGCAGTCCATACTAATATATGTGAGTAGTTAAAAGTAAAATATTGAATTTCTAGATCTTAGGAATTGAATGGGCAGTCTCACATTCTGTGTCGTGTGTGTTACTTAATTACTGAACGAGTACTTTTTTTTTCTTCGTGTAGCGTAGCACTGTGCTTCAGGAATCAAAATAAAATGGCGCAGCCTGTTCATAAATTGGCCCGTTGTGTGGTAATTCGTTCTTCGTATTTGAAGGGGATCACCGCTGCAACAGTCGAGGGTGAGTTGCGGAATTACGGCAAAAATTCACCATCATATAAATCTAAGGTGCAGTTGCGGAAACGTTTCCCGTGTGGTCAAAGAATCCTGAATGACGTAGAAGAAAGTGGCATAACATCCCTCTATGAAGAAACCGATCTTGGAAGAAAAGTGGGTGCTTTGGAACCCGAAAACCGGTCTTTGCAAATAGTGGCATACTACTACAAACTTCTGACGAGACTTTGGAAGCTCACTAGACGAAGCTTCACGTTAAGACACCCATCAGACTAATTTTGGTCCACAACCACGCTCCAACTCATTCATCGCAGGACGCACTTACGCAGGCTGCTTCTTTGGATCAGCAAAATTTGTCTCACCCGCCCTGGCCAGCCTTCTTCCCTGTGTTCCCTTATCATGGCATCCAGTGACTTCCTCTTTCCCCCATTGAACAGTCCATTTCGTGGCGAGAATTTCCAGAATGATGACACGATGGCTTTCGTAGCGAAACCTTTCCTCAATACACACAATGCAAACTCCTACAAATCAGGTCTCAGTTACGTTAACTGTCAATCAGGAAAAGGTGTCACATTAAAAGGCAAATACGCACAGAAATATTCATGAACCGTGAATTTACTATCAAAACTCTTTCTCTACTATTTACTTTATTTACTAGCGATTCATCAAGAACATTAACACATTTAATCACACTATGTGAGCGTGGAAGTAGTTGCCAGTGGGTAACTGATGAAAACAAATCAAATTTCTTTCAACCAATGGGAATTTTATTCCTAAAAGCCAATTTTTTAAACAGATTTAAAATTATAATCATAAAGCACCCTCTAAATGACAAGTTACAATTTATTCAGAGGCAGAATGAACAAGTTTTGACTGTATGAGCTTTCGGGCTGAGAACTTTGCCGCTCCCTTTTGACACGGCCGTAGTCACAGCTCACAACAACCTCTGAAAGAATAGACAGGTGCAAATCTGCAACACACCGGATTACTTTAAACTAAAAATTTTAACAACTCACACAAGCACATAAACTATGCACCCCGTAGGAGGGATGGAAATAGTACAAAACGCTAATATTAAAATATTAACTTGCCACCGAAGGTGCACCTTGATTTTTTAAAAAAAAAAAAGTCTTACGGTGGAAGGGTGATGACTTTATATACTAAAATGACCATCTAAATAAAAACCCATGAAGTGCAGTCTTACATAAAATATACAAGGTTGGCCCAAACAAGCTCTATATTACACATATACCGCCTCTCAAGATGATAGGCAAGATAAAAACATATTTCAGGAAATCGGCCGTTACACTTCAAGCAATAAATTCGTTAACACCGAATCCGACAAACATGACAGAGGCACTATTAACGTACGGCAGACCGACAGACAGACAGACGGACACTAACTGCCTAACAAATGCGGACGGGAGACAGACGAGCAAGCTGGGTACGAGAGACTGACCAAGAAAACAAGTAGAATTCAACAAGTAAATGATACAGTATATTACGAATCACTTAACTTCTAATAAACTGCAATGTCTGGCGAAGGCCTGTCGCAGCACCCACAAAACGCTCTCCCGAACCGTCCTCTGCCAGCCGCTTCAACGGACGCAGGAAGGCGCGCCGATCTCCCGTCTCACGGCGTCGCAGCTCGCACCGGCCAGACCGGTGTCGGCTCCTGTTGCTCTCGTGTCGGCCGCGAAGCCACTATCTCTCGCTATACGGCGCGGCCCACTGGACTGAAGTGGCGACCTCACATGCGCCGACGCTCAAGACGGACAAGTCGTCTTGTGTTCTAGTGCGCGACCGAGCAACCGATCGATCCAACCGCCAATGACCATTGCCTGAACAAACTCGAGCAGACTGACGGCCTAACGCATATTAGCACTCCGGACGACAGACAGACACTTACTGCCCCACACTGACCCGGCTGACCAACTGACCCACTGGCGAGCTCATAGCGCTCCTTAAATGCACGTGAACAGGCAATCTTCCCTCTTTCCTACCAGAGGGAGACACCAAAGCTGCGATTGCCTCAGCGGCGCCACCGCCAGAAACGGAGGGCGACTGCTTCACACTACGCGTTGCAGCGCGTTCTTCAAAACAGAAACTTTTACCACGGCTCAATTCACACCAAAGCCAAGTTTTCGCCTGATTTTTTCAACGTTGAATTTTAAATTTTACGCCTACCTCGTGTATTTAGTTCAATTTAATCGTTAAATGTCGATCGTCTAGTAACAAATTTTGTATTTTTCATGTTTTCATGTGTGGTTGTAGGTTTGGTATCGCGGCGGACAAAAATTCGGAAGCATTTCGAAAAATGTTCCTAGCCAAGTTTGTGCCGTTGCATTTGACCACATACAGTACCTATGTATTGTCCTCAATAACCTGCAATTGTCCTTCGTGGTCGGAACAGTGTTGAGTGTAATTGTCGGACCTAAGAGAGGTCGAACGTGGGCAAGTTGTTGGTGCTCCTATGGTGGATGCTTCCATAACCAAGGTACCAGAGGTGTTTGTGTTTAAGGAGACACCGTACCGCAGATTTGTACGGCACATAGGAAGAAACCTCAGCCGCTAAATCACAGCGTGGACGACAGTACGTGTTGAGTGATTGTACTCTTCCCCGTGCCCTTATGTGTTCTTTACACCTGCCATTTCTCATCACGAAATAAATTTGTTAAAGTCTCTGCAATCGAGCTGTTAGGTGCTAGACCGTTGACAGTTGCATGATTTTGGTTTAAGTTTTGGGTTTCGTTTCTGTATTGAGGTATTAGTTTTGTCCGAAATATTATTCCTTGTTTTCTAAATATATTTCCCATTTGGTATGTGAGTTGATTGGGAAAATTAATTTATACTGTTTTCTTCTAACTATGCTACTTGTTTTAGTTTTTACATTGTTTATGTCACTGTGTTGTCAGCGAGTCTTCATCTGTTTCTTTTTCATATTTTTGTGTTTGTTGGACTGTGCATTTTTCTGTTAAGTTCATCTTCTAGTGTTTCTTTGTGTCCATTTTTAATGCCGCCTGTTTTAAAATGGTTATTTCCTTCAGTAAAGTGTTTAGCGATAAGTTTATCAATCTGTTTATCGTTTATCTGACTACAGCTTGTTTATATTTCCGTGGGAAGTTTTACTTTTCGTTTACTCTTGTGGGTAACGGCCTTGCCGCAGAGGATACACTGGTTCCCGTGAGAGCACCGAAGTTAAGCGCTGTTGGGCGTGGCCGGCACTTGGATGTGTGACCTTCCGGCCCCCATGCGCTGTTGCCATTTTTCGGGGTGCACTCAGCCTCGTGATGCCAATTGAGGAGCTACTCGACCGATTTGTTGCGGCTTCGGTCAAGAATACCATCATGACGACCGGGAGAGCGGTGTGCTGAACCCACGCCCCTCCTATCCGCATCCTCCTCTGAGGATGACACGGCGGTCGGATGGTCCCGGTAGGCCACTCGTGGCCTGAAGACGGAGTGCATGGTTTCTATTCTGTGTTTTCTCTATAACGTGAAATATGTTGTTGTAATTACCCTGTCTTTTGGTTAGGAATTTTGGATCATCGAAAACAGTTTTCAACATCTTCGTCATTATCTTTACGACGAGAGCACCGGTTTCCTTGATCTCAGACAATGTATTGTTAAGGTGAGTGATACGGGCGACTGCCAGCGACAAGTGAAACGTCAGGTGTCGCCCCCTTCCGCCGCGGGGGAGCCTGTGCAGACACGTCGCTGGCGGTGCCTATCGGAAAGCCGTATTTCGCACTAAGCCCTCGCCTGCGACCTGCCCCCTCACTCCCCTTGCCACCAGAGTGTCCACGGAGGTAACGGCGTTTCTCGTAAGCTCTTCCACGCAATCGACTTCTCTTGTAAACAGAGGCGGCTCGTGGTACACACGGCTTGCTCTCCCCATCACTCACCCACTCGGCTGGAATAAGCTGCCTTCTCTTGCTGCACTTCCTGCAACGTAGTCTACTGTCCAACGCATGCTCCAAGCAATTGGTATTCGCACTGCCAACATTACGATAAATAATTCAGCACTGTCTTCCTTTTATATAACTAGTCCCACATATATTCACTTCAAATATCTTCTTACATTGTAAAATGTTATTCAGATAGTGTTCATAAGGCAGTAACGAACGCCTTTTCGTTACTTTACTAATCAATCAGACAATTTTACTGGGTTTTTTGTAAAACTGGCAATCTAATGCTTGTCAGATATGCATTTAAAATATAATTTTTTTGTGGAGCAGAGGCGGTTGAATGATGTAGAGGAGAATGTCCATAGGTGAGGTAATTTCAATTAAATTTTATTATGATTAACCAAAAGCAACCTTAATTTTACTGTGTCTAATTTACTTTGATTAAGATTGACAAGTTTACTGCGTACACAAGAAAAGATATTAATTAAGAAAGATGCTGTTTACATACCACGAGGTTTCCAAGCCCCATGGACTAATGGTAGTGCGTTCATATGTCACGCTGTTCAAATACTGAAACGGAAACGCATGTTTTTACCTAAGATATACTAAAGTGCATTATGCAGTTCATGTTATTAAACAAAACTGCCTTTTGAAGGAGAAAAAAGTTGAGAACTTGTGTATTTGGCACCTTTTGTACTAAATTTTCTTACGCTTGTTATTCCAAATTCATTTGCGTTGTACGTAAATATGCAGTTTGGTATGAAGTCAAATTTAGAAAACAACTTCTTCTAAGCTGTAAAAATATTATACAATATATTTTCGATTACAATAAGTAAACTTGTTACTTGTTGTTGCTTTGAGTGTCTGATGTTAAATTTTATGCTATGTTTCAGAAATTCTTTACTGGAAAACGTATGAGGATTGTTACTTCTTTCCGATAGTTCAGTCGCAACTTCCTGTAATTCTTTTACTGACTATCCACAGAATACATCGGCTAACCATCTTACCGGCCTACTTAGTGCCTCCTCTTGCTGAGAATCGAAAATAGCCGCCTTTTCTCTAAAGGGTTTTGTATTTTTTCAGAGTTTTCTTTCCTCTTGAAGGGAGCTGTTTGCAGCTGTTATTGAATTTACTTTCCCGTAAGATTTAATGCGTTTTGTATTGTTTGCTGAGAAAAACGTATCCTATTTATCTTGTGTTTCCAAATCCACAGCACAGAGCATTCTGTTTTACTTTCATTACGATTAACATGCTTTTTTATAACTTTATGAGTTTATCACTGTAAGCGCCGGTAGCCGTAGCGATCTCCCATGGCTACCTGTTCGACACAGTGTGAGAAAAACTTAGACAACGCTAGTCAATTAAGAATCTACCGAACTCAAGTTTAATAAGAAGTTTATGAGTACACAATGACCATACATCGAAAAGTAACAAGTACAGATACTACGGAAAAATATTAGAAATAAGAATATAAGATCACAAAACAAACAGGAGGATATAACACAGCAAAATATCCTCCATTCAGTTCATTTAATAGATGTAGTGAGGGCAGAACCGGTAAAAGTGCGGAGCTATAAAAAGAGAGAGTAAAACAACTTGCCTGAGCTACTGAGCTACCCTCATTCACATGAATCTAAAAAGTGTGAAATTTGTCGTCAAGATAGAAGACAGTTCACACATGCCATATTCCCTCTCAGAGAACTCAAATTAACTGAAATGTCTTCATGACTTATGTCAGTCGTATAGTAGACTAGACTTATTTCCTATCTAGTTATCCCAAAATCATTTCCAGAAAATAGACTTATTGTCCATCTACCAACCGCTGTTGACCAGACGGATTTCGGGCTATGTCGCTTATCTTCAGATAATTTATCATAGTTACAAAGTAACTGAAGTCTTAGAGTCTTAAATGACGAACTAAGGTTTCCTCCGTCGTATGACAAGGGAAATACAATATTTTTCCCGATTTGGCAAATTGTTGCTTAAAATTCACGAACGTTTATAAGTCTAGCTGCTGTAGAAGATACAGTCAACCGGCCCTAGACCTCATTTCACTAGTCAAATTGTGACGCCTTACTTTTTTCAAGTACGTCAGTTCTTACTACAACTGTGGACACTTATGCAGAGTTATATAGTGGCAACGCAGACCACAATAAATTCCCGTAGTGATGTCTCTGCTTAAAATAAAGTGGCACTGTCCACATCGACGTTTAGTAACTAAGTTGAATGATAACTAAAAGAAAATGCGCCATTTACTATAGAAACGAAAGAGAAACTATTAGCAATGATTGGAGCATTCGACGTAAGGAAAAGCTCGTGGGACAGATGTAAGGTCTATTTCTCGACATGACTTGTACTCAGTTGGTCTAGCATGTGTGTGACTCTTAGGAGATTCAGCCAGGTTACAAGCTATCCTCGGTGCGCGTTGTTTCGTCCTGTTTCACCAAACTGGCAAACCAAATCATTGTGAACCCTACAGTGGAAGAGAATTTCATAAATCATCTGTAAATTGCCAAGCAGTTTGGCCTCAGGGAAAAGCCCAACATTCTTGCAGTTACAGCGATACGTGCCTTTCATCCATGTTACTCGGCCTTAGTCGAGTGCCGTTCTTTAAGCTAAAACTTGCTAGGACTTTAAGAGTTACAAGACGGGCAGTGTTGCAAAATACGCAAGGTGAGAACGAAGTGTATCATCAGTTGAGCGTTCCGTAGGTTCTCGACACAATATCTTATATAGCTAAGACAAAACGGAAAAACGACGTACTGCGAAGCGATTGTCCGTATTGGATGCACGAGCATAAACAGAAGTCTACATTTGCATCCGTACTCCACAAGCCACTTGACGGTGTGTGGCGGAGGGTACCTTGAGTACCTCTATCGGTTCTCCCTTCTATTCCAGTCTCGTATCGTTCCTGGAAAGAAAGATTGTCGATATGCCCCTGTGTGGGCTGTAATCTCTCTGATTTTATCCTCATGGTCTCTTCGCGAGATATATGTAGGAGGGAGCAATATACTGCTTGACTCCTCGGTGAAGGTATGTTCTCTAAACTTCAACAAAAGCCCGTACCGTAGCGTCTTTTTTTCAGAGTCTTCCACTGGAATTTATCTATCACCTCAGAAATGCTTTCTCGATTACTAAATGATCCTGTAACGAAGCGCGCTGCTCTCCATTGGATCTTCCCTATCTTTTCTATCAACTCTATCTGGTACGGACCCCACACCGGTGGGCAGTATTCAATCAGTGGGCGAACAAGTGTACTGTAACCTACTTCCTATACTTTCGGACTGCATTTCCTTAGTATTCTTCTAATGAATCTCAGTCTGGCATCTACTTTACCGACGATTAATTTTATTTGGTCCTTCCTTTTTAAACCACTCCTAATGACTGTTCCCTGATAATTATGGAATTATCTGCTTCCAGTTGCTGACCCGCTATATTGTAGCTAAATGATAAACGATCTTCCTTTCAATGTATTCGCAGCACATTACACTTGTCTACATTGAGATTTAATTGCCATTCCCTGCACCATGCGTCAATTCGTTGCATATCCCCCTGCATTTCAGTAGAATTTCCATTGTTACAACCTCTCCATATACTACAGCATCATCTGCAAAAAGCCTCAGTGAACTTCCGATGTTATCCACAAGGTCGTCTACATATATTGTGAATAGCAACGGTCTTATGACACTCCACTGGAGCACACCTGAAATCACTCTTACTGTGGAAGAATTCTCTCCTTTGAGTATCACATGCTGCGTTCTGTTATCTAGGAACTCATCAATCCTATCACACAATTGGTCTGATAGACCATATGCTCTTACTTTGTTGATTAAACGACTGTGGGGAACTGTATCAAACGCCTTGCGGAAGTGAAGAAAGACGGCATCTACCTGGGAACCCGTGTCTATGGCTCTCTGAGTCTCGTGAACGAACAGCGCGAGCTGGGTTTCACACGATCGTCTTTTTCGAAATCCATGCTGATTCCTACAGAGTAGATTTGTAGTCTCCAGAAAAGTCATTATACTCGTACATAATACTTGTTCCAATATCCTACAACTGGCCAACGTTATAGATATAGTGTATAGTTTGGCACGTCTGTTCGACGTCCATTCTAGAAAACGGCGATGACCTGTGCCCTTTTCCAATCTCTACTAGAGACCTACGGTACACCGCTGCAAGAAGGGGGGCGCGTTCCTTCGCGCACTCTGTGTAAAATCGAACTGGTATCCCATCAGGTCCAGCAGCTCTTCCTCTTTTGAGCAATTTTAATTGTTTTTCTATCCCTCTGTCATCTATTTCGATATCTCACATTTTGTCATCTGTGTAACAATCTAGAGAAGGACCCACAGTGCAGTCTTCCACTTACAATTACAGAAAATGGATGATTTATTCAAGAAAAAGAGCTTCGCAGAGTGAAGTCAATAACACGTTGTTCCACCTCTCGCTCTTATGGAAGCAGTTATTCGGCTTGGGGTTTCATTGACAGAGCTGTTGATGGTACGAGGGATATCGTGCAAAATTCTGTCCAACTGGCGCGTCAGATCGTCAACATCCCGAGCTGGTTGGAGGAGCCTGCCCGTAATCCTCCAAACGGTCTCAATTGGGGAGGGATCCGGCGACGTCGCTGGCCAAGGTAGGATTTCACATACACGAAGACATGTATTAGAAACTCTCACTACGTACGGGCGGGCATTTTCTTGCAGAAATTAATCCCGGACTTCTTGTCATGAAGGGAAACGAATCGGGGCATATAATATTGTCGACCTACGACTGTGCTGTAAGGGTGATGAGGGTGGCAACCAAAGGGGTCCCGCTGTGAAATGCAATGGTATCCCAGACCGTCGGTCCTGCTTTTTGGGCTGTATGACGGTTGAAACTCACGTATCTCTGTTCACTGATTAACACTGTTAATGACGTATGCATCTTACCTGAGTAAAACTTCTTGTGTGTTCCGGGTCAAAGGGATACCGAAGGGGACAGAATTTACATGCACTAGCAATACTACGTCATGGAAATCCACATTATTCCTTCGTGTGTGGCTTCTAGTTCGAAGGCAGTACCAAGAAAGAACTCAGCCCATTGCCCGGATATCAATACTTTTGATACTGTCATAACAATTCAAATTTTACAAAAAGGTAAAGTATTTCAAGTGAGACTAAGTAGGTCAGGGGAACAACGCTAATTATATAAAACACTTTTTTGAACGAGACAGAAGTAAAGATAAACGAGGTATGTGAGTGGTCTGGGTGGGAATGTTAGCAGTGTATTATTTAGAAGCGGCGAGTAAGTGAAATTTGTCTGATCGTTCAGTACATACCTTCAGCAATAGGCCTTATCTTTGTTTATTTCCATTATTTCAAGGTAGTTCATCTTCCCCGCTTTTTGGATGTTATGTAAGGGCTCTTTTCCACCATTGAGTTGTACCCTTCCTTAAGCAGGTGGTCTGCAAAAGTAGAGTCTTCTTTTTCCAAATCTCCAACTTCTATATGGTTGTACCTTACAGCGGATGGATATTGCCCTGGCAGACTGGCCTGTACAGAATGTTCCACCTTACAAGTGATTTTGTATGTTCTACTGTTTTCCAAAGTTGAAGTGCTGTTTTCACATTTAACAAAACGTTGTAAGTAGGCTGTTTAGGTTTTTATGTTGGTAACGCCACGTAGCACTCTGTATGAAAATCACTGACTGTGCTGTGTGCAGTCTATGGCTGGTTGGCATTGTTGTAATATTCGCTATTGTAGTGTTGGGCAGTTGGAGGTGAGCCGCCAGCAGTGGTGGATGTGGGGAGAGAGATGGCGGAGTTTTGACAGCGGATGATCTGGACGCGTGTCCTTCACAGAGAGTAAATTTGTAAGACTGGATGTTATGAACTGATATATACATATACTATGACTTTCGAACACTATTAAGGTAAATACATTGTCTGTTCTCTATCGAAATCTTTCATTAGCTAACTAAGCCTGTCAGTAGTTTGTGACTTCAGTAGTTAGAATCTTTTATTTAGCTGGCAGTATTGGCGCTCGCTGTATTGCAGTAGTTCGAGTAACGAAGATTTTTGTGAGGTAAGTGATTCATGAAAGCTATAGGTTATTGTTAGTCAGGGCCATTCTTTTGTAGGGATTATTGAAAGTCAGATTGCGTTGTGGTAAAAATATTGTGTGTCAGTTTAGTGATGATAAGAACAAGTAAAGAGATAAATGTCTAAGTACGTTCAGTTTTGCTCAGCTGTTTGAAAATCAAATAACGTAAGAGATTTATCAGCACAATCATTCATGAGTTTTTCTAAGGGGAGGTTTCAATGTGTACAGCAGTGTCGTGCACATAAAAATATATTCTAAATGTGCTTGATTTAATCTTTCGACTACATTCAGAGAGACTTCCCAAATATAGAACCGTGCCCCCTGTATCAAAGTGTTGAGGTGGTGAGTCGAACACAGGGCAATGAAGACATGAGGTCTGTTGGTTTTGTATTTTATGCGTTGCGGAGTGCGCCAAGGCAGAACTGTAACCATAGTTTGATGCTGTTTTTGTTTGTACTTAACTACGTCTACAAGTTGTCATCTCTAATGGAATGAATAATAGGCGCTGAATCACTGAATGAAAGGCAGAATGTTTGTGGATCACTGAGTGTTAAGGATTGGCAGATATTGCGTCAGTGGGGAGGAGCTTCCTGTACATCTTGAAAGTACGACTGTAATTATCAATATCTGTGGTCAGGCATAAATAATTTATGCAGTTATTTTCTAAATTCCGTTGTGAATCTGATATTCTTGTGCTTAGAATATAACTATTTGAGGAATGTTTATAGTTATCTGGCAGCGCCCATCCATAACCAGAATACACGATCAAAATAATTATACCACCCCTCAACCTAGCAAGAACGTGGATTATTTTCCACGAAATGTCTTAAAAAATTATCCGTGAAGATTTCCTCTAAGACTGGAGTCAGGGGGGATCCCATAGCTAGACCACCTAATCGTCTGTCTATGTTTCCGTTAAAACGGAAATAATTTTGTATTAGGTAAGTGTATGTTCCTAAATCTAATGTAATTTCTGACAAGTGAGTTAATTCCTGATTTATCAACTAAGTCTGTGAGATAGATTAGTCACTACTGAAGAGGTACGTTAGTTAATAAGCTGCTGACACCAGAATAATCTCGTTTATTATTAGAAGCGATTTGGATTTCTTTAGAACTATTCATAATTCGCCTGAATTAATAATGTCATGATTGGATATTAACTTAGTTTTGATTATAAACCAGGTTATTTTACACTCTGATTAATTTGTATCATGGAGGTGCGAATGAAAACACTACAGAAGGAACTGGGATATTGTTTTTATGGGATTTAGTGAGGCCATAAAGTATGTGAGCTATAGATTTTATAATTTTACACAGTTCAATAACACTTTTCAGTATATCATTAAAACTGAAAAAATATCTAAACTTGTCCCCATTGCCTCAATACATAAGGAAATCGAAGTTTTAAACAGCTTTAGGAGGAAAGTGTTAGAGCAGTCTAATCAGACGAAGGGAATACTTGTGTCTTAATGAACATACGTAACTACAAAATCGAAATACAAGACTTCCTAAATTCCCTCAGATTCCAACAGTTGCAGAAATATTCTACAGAATCATACTTTTGTAAAGTTAAAAGTATTACTACACTGTTAATGTGTTATTAAAGTAGCACAGAAATTGTCAATTTGCTAGATACCAGGAAGCTGAGCAATTCAGGGAAAGAAGAATGAGTGAAACAGTCAATGTACCAGCTGCGAGTGCTGATACTGGCTTCAGAGCCATTGCATGCGTTCTTCTAACTACTCAGACAAGATGAATTTCCTCTCATTTAACTGTTTCCATCTCGAGAAGACGCTCCATTAATACGCAGTGCACACTTGTGTCGTACTGCTTTGTGTGTGCCTCACTTTTACAGATGAAATTTATGCCAGGATAGGGGTTAGAGACTATCTTATCAACTGATTTGCCACTTAGGAATAACAGATGTAGGGGCAGATGTGATGCCATTAGAAAATGGTAAATGCTTCCGATCTGTTGCAAAGGAGAATGGGAAGGGGCTTTGTTTATGCAAGAGATAAGACAGATTTTAAATTCTCTGAGATGGAATTTTGTCAGGAGGGCGAGTTGCGTCGAAATTTTGAACGTTGAGAGATATTTCTACTGAATTACTATATTATGTATTCTGATGTTTTATATACGTTCAGCAATGATTATTCTAAACTCAGCCTTAACTAGGTTACTGTTGAATTACACACACACACACACACACACACACACACACACACTCACTCACGCTAGATAATTTCGGACTGTTTAATGAAAGATGGAATTAAAACTATTGTGACGTTACGTTTAATGGTACCGAGCATCTCCTTGCGCTTTTTAAATTGGACGGAGGTTATACAGGGTTTCGTTAGGGATGTAAATGAGGGTATAATAACACAGATGGCCTTTAAGGATGAGAAATATGCTACTTTTGAGAGCGATTGTATCTATCTGCTGTGTTGATGGCTATTTTGCAGCGTGAGCGATTTTGTGTATCAGCTGTATTGGTAGCTGCTTTAAGGGGTAGTTCAACGCACTCAGCACTAAGTTTATTTGAAAAATAAATAGATATTTACGGTTGCTAAGGAAACTGACAGCGAGAATAAACTATGTGTAGGCGATGCTACTCTTTGCTGATATATCATATTTGACACTGGATTAGTAGCCTAATGCTTTTTACTATGGCTTAAGATATTCGAACAGAAAGATGTGTTATCAGAGAGGGGCTAATTTTATTGTTGCACAGCAGCAGTTATGGAATTAGTTCGATTTAAGTTGATTTAAATGCTGGTGGGTAATACCTTGTGAATGGAAATACAAAAATGATTGTTTTGTTAAAGAGAACTCTGTCTTTCTCTTTCCAAGCATTTATCCCGGCTGGCGGGGTCTGCTGTTACGGTTAACTGGATTTGGCGTGTTGATTTTAAGGGGTGGGCAGATGTCCTTCCTATCACCACGCTGTACCCCTCCCCCCCCCCCCCCCTCGGACAGAATGTCTGTACCCCAACTGTCTGCATCTAGTGCAATCCAAGGACTAATGCGAACATGTTACAAATGTCTGATAGTCGTGTAAATGAGGCGGAGAGAGGGGACCAGCCCGGTATTCCCTAGCAGGATGTGGATAACCGCCTAAAAACCAAATCCAGGCTGGCTGGCACACTGGTCCTCGTCGTTAGACCGCCGGACAGATTCGATCTGGGGCCGGCGCGTTCACTCGAGTCCAGGAAGCAGCGCGTTAGCGCGAGAACTATCGCATAAATAAATATTTATTTGTAGCAACGTTGGGCGTCAGCCGGAACAGACGTCAGTTAATCTGCTGATAGGCCGGCGCATGTCAATAGGGTTCGCGCGGTGACCGCCAGGAGCGCTGTCAGACGCTTTCTCCTTGCTGCAACGCGCGCTCCATGAGTTTAGTAATTTGCTTCGACTTTTTAGTGTTCCTTTTACTGTTTTACTTACTTAGTTAACAAAAAAATTTAATATTCGTTGCTCTGGAAATGTTTCATAGTGTTTTTCCTGCTGTTACGTGAGCTTAAAATAAGCTCCTCGTGTAAATAAGCGTTGAACAGATATATGTCGCCCGGATATTAATCTGGCTGCGGAGATTCGAGGGTTGCATTCCCTCATTTCCTCATCGAGGACTCGCACTGCCTGGGCTACTCTCAGGGTGTATCTTCGACGTGGAAGAGCTCCAACCGTGCTTGTCGCGTTGTTGCCCGTTTGCGCGCCGTCACTGCTGCCTGCCTGCCTGCCTGCCTGCCGCCGCCTGGTGCTTGCCGCCGCCGCCGCCGCCGCCGTCGCTTGGTCGCCGTCTGTCCGTGCTCGCCGCTTCTTCTTCTGCCGCCGCAACCTGGTCGCCGCTTCTTCAGCCGCCGCCGCCGCCGCCGCCGCCGCCGCCGCTGTCGCCGTCTCTTGGTGCTCGCCGCTTCTGCTGCCGCCGTCTCTCGGTGCTCGCCGCTGTCGCCGTCTCTCGGTGTTCGCTGCCGCCTGCGACCATGGACGCCCCGACTACCACCATCATCTACACCTCTCCTTCACCTGCCCCCACTGTAACGTCATGGAGTGCTTCCTCTGGGATTCACCCGTCTCATGCACCTCCCCTACTCACAGTCTCCTCCCCATCTATCTCCTCTCCATCGATGTATCCCCACCTGTACGTCACTCCTGCTCCTACCCCTGTTACTGCCCCTGCTGCTTCTCCCGCTCCTGCCTCTGTCCCCGCTCCCAACCCCCCTCCCCCTCCTGTCACCCGCCGAGACGACTTTCCCCCTCTCCCCCCTGCGACTACCGCTGCTTCCCCTGCCAGAGTCTCCGCCCGCCGCGCCACAGTCGCCGCCACAGAGCGCCCTACCCTCTCATCCAGTGCTACTGCCTCACAGGAGGGCCCTGCCTCCCACCACCTCCCCATCCATCCAGTCCCTCATCCCTCCTCCCAGGCCACACCTGCCAAAAAATCTTCCAAACGGCCCAGTGGCGACCTCTCCTCTACTCCTTCCTCCAAAAAGCCACTGCCCGCCCCACCTCCCACTGACCCCGCTATGGATACCACCCCACCTCCATCCTCTCCAGCCCCCTTCCTGCAATACCTTTGTCCTAGCCAACCCTGATCCGAAATTCCTGGATGCCCGTACCCTCACCCTTGAAATCCGGAGGTACATCCCCAGTGCACCCATCACCCAACTTATCCCTCGCAGAGACTCTGTCCTCACCAAGTCTCCCTCTCCGTCCTTCCATACTGATCTCCTCCGGCGCCTTCCCCGCATCACCTTTGGGCCCCACGCATCCCTAACCCCATTGCTTACATCCTCCTCTCCTCATCAACCCCAACCGCCTCGTCGTCCGCCGACCCTCACTGCCATCATCACAAAACTCAGCCCTGTGATCACGGAGGCTGAGGTGTTGGCGGAACTGAATGCCCACCCCTCCCTGGAAGTCCGCTCTGCCCGCCGTATTTACAACTCCTCTGGCCCTACTTTCATCATGCATATCTTTACAGAGTCCGCCTCCTCCATCGACCACCTCCTCACGCAGGGAGACCTGATTTTCAACCGCCGCCACCCTGTTGACCCGTCCCATTCCCCTCCTCAATCCTACCGCTGCCAGCGTTGTCTTCTGTACAATGACCACCTCACCCAAAACTGCAAGAACCCACCCACCTGCCCCCATTGTAAAGCCTCCCACTTCCTCAAACAGTGTCCCAACCTCACCTCCCCCCCCCATCCTGCAACACCTGCAATGAACGTCACCCCACCTATTCCTCCAAATGCAAAGCCAAGCCCCCTCCCACCAACCCTGAACTAACTGTCCCCGTTCGCCCCATTGACCCACCTATCCACCCTAACAATTCCCTCCGCCCTCCCCCTACAGCAGAAGACATCATCCGGTTCCTCACCGTCGTCCTGCAGAACATCCACCCCTTCCAGCGCCCCCACACACTCCAGCATATTTCCCTCGCTGCCCGCTCTGTTTTCCACTTAAACACCTACGCTACATATTCCCACAACCAAGCCCACTTTACCTCCACCCGCCTAGACACCCTCGTTTAAGCCCCTCTCTCCCCTTCCCACACCCTTCCCACACCCAACCCCATGGCTCGTCAACAGCATCGTCTCCTCTACCTCAACATTCGCTCCCTCCCTGCACACAAATACCTCTTCATGCATACCCTCTCCCAGCACCAGGTTGACTCCTTCATCCTTAATGAAACCTTCCTCCGACCCCACCATGTTGCCCGCATCTCCCCTTATCTCCTTCACCGCACTGACAATCCCCTTCCCCTAGCTCGAGGCGGGGTCGCTATCGGCCACCTCAGGCATCTCCCTGTCCGGCCACAACCCCTCCTAAATGACACAACCAAACACCTTCTCCTCAGCCTCTTTTTTCCCTCCCTCACCGTCACCTGTGCCACTATCTATATTCGCCCCGCAGCTCCTCTCCCCTTTGACTTCATTTCCCATGTCGACCGTACCTTCTCCACCTATGTGATCGCCGCTGACCTCAACATCCAGAGCCGTGACCCTGCCACCCTTCGGCGGTGGCATCAGTTCCTTGCCACCCTCCATGGTGACCTTGTTCCTCTCCCACAGCACACCCGTCCTGAAAGTAACTCCACCCCCAATGTTATCCTCGCTTCCCCCAACCTCCTTGGTCGCACTGCCGTTGATGTCCTCGATCCCATCGGTAGTGACCATCTCCCTGTCCTTCTCACCATCTCCTCTACCCGTCCTGCCACTGCAGCCACCCGCCCACCTGCCCCTCCAAAATCTGTCCATGACTACCACCGTGCCAATTGGGATGCCTACCGGGAATCCATTGCCTTACAGGTCGAAAGCCACCCCCTCACTTTCCACCACCCTGATGACATCACCCATGCCTCTTCCTTCCTTCAGCAGACCATCACTGATGCTGTGGAGGCTCATGTCCCTACCAAACTCATCCACCCTCACCGCCCTACACTTCCTCCACAGGCCGTCCTTCTTCTGCGTGAATCCCGCCGGCTCTACCGCTCCTTCCTCCGCACTCGTGACCGGGATACTCTCACTCGCCACCGGCAATTACAGCGATATATCCGGAACCTCCTTACAGCAAAGAAATGCCGGGACTGGTGTCAGACATACACACGTCTCAGCTCCACCCTCCCTGTCAACTCCTCCAAGTACTGGTCAGCCTTCCACCGCCTTACTGGTAGCCATCCCACCCCGCATTACCCCATCCTCCATGACGATCGACCCTTTCCTGACAACCTCAGTAAGGCTAACCATTTTGCTTCCCACCTGTCCGAGGTCTTCTCCATTCCTGACGATCCCCATTTTGATTCCTCCCTCTTCCCCACTGTCCTTGACCGCACTGACACCTCTGTCCCCCCACTCGCCCCTAGCTTCCAGTACTTGGATCGGCTACCCCCCTCCGACATCAACACTCCCATCACCATGCAAGACATCACACTCGTCCTCCGCTCCAAACGAAACACCGCCCCTGGTCATGATGGCATCACCTACCGTCACCTCAAGGAATCCCCCCCATCCTTCCTGTCTGTCCTTGCTACCCTGTACAATGTCCTCCTCTCCACTGGATTTTACCCTGACCTGTGGAAGACTTCCCGTGTCCTGCTGTTCCCTAAGCCTAACAAACCCCCCTCTGCTACCTCTTCCTATCGTCCCATCTGCCTCACCTCCGTGTTCAGTAAGGTCTTTGAGGCCATCCTCTCTCGCCGTATCCACCGCCACCTTAACCAGCACCGCCTCCTTCCTCTTACCCAATGTGGCTTCCGGCCTTCCTTCTCTGCTGACGACCAGCTCCTTAACCTTACCCATCTTCTTTCCCTCCAACTTAACTCCCGTCGCTCTGCTATCTTTGTTTCCCTTGATCTCCAGAACGCCTATGACCGTGTCTGGCATCCTGGGCTCCTTTTCAAACTCCAGACCTATGCTCTCCCCATCAACTTCGTCCATCTCGTTGCTTCCTTCCTCTCCCATCGTCCCTCCTATGTGACTATCCACAATTCCAACTCCCGTACTTTCTACCCCTCCGCCGGCGTGCCCCAAGGTTCTGTCCTTTCCCCTCTCCTCTATCTCCTGTACACTGCTGATATGCCCAAACCTCCCCCTCCTGTTCATCTTCTCCAGTTCGCTGATGACACCGCCTTCCTAGCCCTTTATCCTACCCTTCAACGGTCCCAACGTACCCTCCAAACCCACCTTGACCACTTCACCGCTTGGTGCAACCAGTGGTTCCTCCGTGCTAATCCCTCCAAGACCCAGGCGATCATCATAGGCCGCACCACCCACTCCTTCCGCCTCCATGATTTCTACCTCACCATTTACGGCCGTCCTATCCACCTCACTCCTACCCTCAAATACCTTGGCCTCACACTCGACCGCCACCTCACCTGGACCCCCATCTCCTTACCATCCACAACAAAGCTCACAATCGCCTCCGCCTCCTGAAACTCCTGTCCGGCCGGACGTGGGGTCTGCATCCTTCCACCATCCTTCACACCTACAAATCCATGATCCGCCCCATCCTTTGTTATGCCAGCATCGCTTGGATTTCCGCCCCTCCCTGGTTCTATAAAGCCCTCCAAATCCTCGAACGCCATGCACTCCGCCTCGCCTTCCGCATCCGCCTTCCGTCCCCTATGCGCATCCTCTATGACCTCATCCCCTTCCCCCACCTTCTCCTTTTCCTTGAACACATCCGCACACTATATATTGTCCGCCGCCCTGAACCCCTGGTGTTTCCCTTCCTCTCCACTCCCAACCAGTTGCCGCATCTTTACCGTTGTGTCCCTCCCTCTCTCCATCTCCACACCCTCCATCTCCTTTCCCAACACAACTTCCACCGTCTACCACTCCCGGATGATGAGCTTCGCGCTGACATCTACCCTTCCTACCAACTCCAGCCCCCTCTTCCTGCCTCCTCCTCAGGGCTCCCTCTCCTCCCCCTCCCTCCTTCTGAGCGGACTTCCCCTCCTACTCCCCGTCCGTCTCTTGTGCCTTCTTTCAGTGTCTCTGCGCTCCCTCCTGCCCTGTCTTCCCTTTTCCTCTCCCGCCCCATGTGTCTCCTGCCTCTTCGTGAACCCACGGTTGCCCCTCCTCTCTTCATCCCGCCGCTTCCCCAGCTGCCCCGTGCTCTCCCCTCCTTTTCCATCCTCTCTGACCTTTCCCTCGGCAGGTACCGCCTGGTAGTTTTATTCCTCGTCGTGTGTGCTCCAAGTGGGTTTTAAGTGTGTTGTTTCGGAGTGTTTTTTTATACTGTGGCCAACTTTTAACCTGTGCATGCGCATCCACTGTCTTCTCTGTGTCTTAAGAATCGCCAACTGTGTTTTTTAACTTTCTGGTGACTTTTTTAACTGTTCCCAATGAACTTCTACATGACAGTGTATTTTTACCTCCATTTTCTCCCCTTACTCTGTTTTATTTTCCCCTTTTTTATCTCCTTATGTATGTATTAATTTATTCTTGTTTTAGTTACCATGTCACTCGGCTGAAGAGCGGCGGATTGTGCTGCTGACAGCCCTCCCCTGCCCATATGGGGCAGGGGCATGAAATCACAATAAAGAAAAAAAAAAAAAAAAAACTGGCTGCGGACAAGAACACGATAACGAGATCGCAAGTACAACACATACAGCTTGCGACAGTGGTGACTCCGACGTGATCGCAGCTAGAGAGAGAATAAATCAGAAGCCCAAATGGCTAACAGCGAACTTCAAGAATCAGAAATTGGTGCGGGGACGGACCCGCCAACAATGTCGAGACTGGCCTTGGGGCTACCTCCGTTTTGGGCCCACAACCCAGCATTATGGTTTGCAGCGGTGGAAGAGACTTTCCTCTGCGCCGGAGTGACCGCCGAGATGGCACTAAGTTCGCACTGGTGGTCCGTCAGCTGGACCACCACTACGCACCTGAGGTTCAAAATATTATAACTTCACGTCAGAACACGGAATCATACTCGAAATTAAAGACTGAATTAATACGAAGAGTGTCCGCTTCACAGGAACAACGAGTGCGGCAGGTTCTCACACAAGAGGATGTCGGTGACCGAAAACCCTTGCAGTACCTCTGTCATTTAAGAAGCAAGTTTGACGCGCGCACGGTGCCTGTTACATTATTACGCACGTTGCGGAGCAGCCGTCTGCTGGCACAGGTGATGGCCATTATAGCATCGCAAACGGACATGTCGCTAGATGCCGTTGCGGACCTCGCGGATCGCATTCAACACGCTATCGTGCCGACATACTGCTCTGAAATTATGACGGCGTGTAATAGCCCCTCGCTGGTAACGCGGGCAGATTACGATAGTCTCGTGAGCAAGGTCGATGCGATGAGTAAGCAGATGGGCGATCTGCTCTCCGACAGGTACAGGACGTTTCTGCACAAGATATAGAAGTCGTTCCTCGGCGAAAAACGCCGCGGCCACAGATTCAAGCCGGGGAGAGATTTGTTGGTACCGCAGGAAATTTGGCGGTCAGGCGCACAAGTGTACTTCGCCGTGTACATTTCTCAGTTGTAAGCAACAGGCAGAAGTAATCGCCCCGGGCTGTCGGTCGCCGTCCTTGAGTCTCTTTATGACAGATCGCTTCCGCGGCTAATAATTCTACCATCGCGAATTATGAATGCAGCAGTCGAGATGACCTGGGATCACGTCGCCCCTTGAAGCGGAATTTCACCGTGGCGGACGTAACCGAGCCTCTAATCTCAGCCGATTTCTGAGCGCATTATCGACTGCTGACATACGTCGCCAACGTCCGCCTAATAGACAACGTCACGGGACTACCTGCCGATGGATAACGACGTAGCGCGGCAGTATACGACGCCAAATTAATCCAGTCGAAGAGCGATGCATATACCGTACTTCTAATACAATTCCCGGCTATCAGAAGGCCTCCTGGAGCCCCACAAATGGTATGTCACAACACTGTACATTATATCAATACTGCCGCAGGTCCTCCGATTTCGTGTAGACCCAGGCGTCTTGCTCCTGACCGATACGCTGTTGCCAAGGAGGAATTTAATACAATGTTGGAAGAAGGCCACATTCGCCCGCCTAGAGGGCCTTGGCCGTCACCCCTTCACTTACTGCCAATATAGAACGGTGCATGGCGTCCTTGTGATGACTACAGAGCCTTGGCTTAAATGGTTCAAATGGCTCTGAGCACTATGGCACTTTACTGCTGTGCTCCTCAGTCCCCTAGAACTTAGAACTACTTAAACCTAACTAACCTCAGGACACCACACACATCCATGCCCAGCCGGCCTACAGAGCCTTGAATGCTAGGAAAATACAGGATCGGCACCCTGTTCCCCTCCTGAAAGATTATAAATACGCATTATGTGGAAAAAGGAGTTAAGAGCGTTAGGCTGCGCAAAGGCACATACACAAATTCCCGTTGCCGTGAGAGGCATTCCAAAAACGGCATTATAACGCCGTTTTGTCTGATCGAAAGCCTGTTTATGACGTTCGGCCTGAGAAATGTTGCCCAGACATGGCACAAATTTATAGATCCCGTATTTCAAGGCTTGTAGTGTTGCTTTGCATATCTTGATGATATACTCATCTTTTCAGCGACCCCAGGAGAACACAAACAGCCGCTGTTGAGGTATTTAAACGCCTTGATGAATACGGAGTACCATTACATTTCGGGCAAATAGCCTCGCAAATAAGACTTCCTCCACTGATATTTCGGCCGCGTATCGTCCGGCCATCCTCAGAGTGAGCCACAAGACTGACGACAAGATGCTAAGCGCGGCCTTATGTGCTCCACCGCTGTGGTACTGCGCATGCGGGTCACAGACGCTGGTCAGCGGCATAGGAATACGCTTACACATGTGCTGACTCTGGCGAAGGCGTACATACATTAGATTAGCTTATCGATGTATGTTCGGCTGCGGTGACATCATGACTTCTCTGCAGTTTAATCACCCGATGAGCCGGATTCCATGCTTTGTCCAAATTAAAAATATTATCTCTATTTATTAAGTTATTAGCTAATCTGATCTCAATAGCTCCCTTGGAAACAGAATCCCAAAAGGAACAGGTGGATGTTAAAGTCTTAACATCACTGTAATTCATGGAATGCCCTGTATCAATACAATGTTCGGCCACCGCTGATTTGACTGACTGTGATAAGCGTGTGTCGGGGCGATGCTCCACACATCTCTCATGAACAGTGCGAGTTGTTTCACCTGTGTATGATTTCCCACAATTTCCGCAAGGAATCTGATACACACTTGCTTTACGAAGCAGTAAATCGTCCTTTACAGAACCGAGTAAAGCAGCAATCTTCAGGGGTGGCCAGAAGATCACCTTAACACAGCGTTCTGGGGGACTGATGACCTCAGAAGTTAAGTCCCATAGTGCTCAGAGCCATTTGAACCACCATTTCTGTCGATACATTTTTGTAGACGCTGTGGCAGTTTTTGTATGCTCATGTCATGCCAGCTCGCCGCCATGTTGTTCAGAAAGTTATGAACCTCTTCTTTCACCTCGTCGTCGGAGGTGATTCGCTGGGACCACAATTAACGCTGACAGCTACTGTGAGACTCTGAAAAAGCTCAAACGGGCAATTCTGAAGCGGAGAAGAGGAATCTTTAGCAAGGGCGCACACATCCTCCATGACAATGCTCGCCCACACATCGCTCGGCAAACCGTTGCTCTCCTGCAACAGTGTCAGTGGAACGTAAGCACCCACCCAACCTATAGTCCTGACTTGGCGCCCAGTGACTATCACCTGTTCCCTAGGTTAAAAGAACATCTGGCCGGAAAGTGATTCAGCTTCGACGAAGAGGTGAAAGAAGAGGTTCATAACTTTCTGAACAGTATGGCGGGGAACTGGTATGACACGGCTATACAAAAACTGCCACAGCGTCTACAAAAATGCATCGACAGAAATGGTGATTATGTCGAAAAATAGCTAAATGTTCAAGCTGTAAACTGATGTAAACCATTGTAGAAATAAACAGGTCTATGTATGGCTCTGTGCACTATGGGACTTAGCTTCTGAGGACATCAGTGCCCTAGAACTTAGAACTACTTAAACCTAACTAACCTAAGGACATCACACACATCCATGCCATAGGCAGAATTCGAACCGGCGGCCGTAGCGGTCGCGCGTTTCCAGATGTAGCGCCTAGAACCGCTTGGCCACTCCGGCCGGCCAGGTCTATGTACTTACAGAAAAATAGCAGACCTTACTTTTGGGATTACCCTCATACTGTCTTCTTCCCCAGCACATGCCTTCATTCTAGGTTTTACATTGAATGCTCTATGTGGTGTCACCGCCAGACACCACACTTGCTAGGTGGTAGCCTTTAAATCGGCCGCGGTCCGGTAGTATACGTCGGACCCGCGTGTCGCCACTATCAGTGATTGCAGACCGAGCGCCGCCATACGGCAGGTCTAGAGAGACGTCCTAGCACTCGCCCCAGTTGTACAGGCGACTTTGATAGCGATGGTTCACTGACAAATTACGCTCTCATTTGCCGAGACGATAGTTAGCATAGCCTTCAGCTACGTCATTTTCTACGACCCAGCAAGGCGCCATTATCATTTGCTATTTATCTTGTGATGCATGTACCGTCAGACCGATGTTCACGAATTATGGATTAAAGTTAAGTATTCCAGAAGCTACGTACTTTTTTACTAGACTCAACTCCTTTAACTGTTCCAGACCTCACGCCAGCCTGCGTGAGCTTAAACGCGTGCCTTTCGGCTTCCTCTCATAGTGGCTTGCCTGTCTTGCCAAGTCACAACACTCTACAAATCTGTTGTGGAGAAAATTCATTCGCTTTAAAAATGCTCTTGAGGTATGTGAGGTCTCTTGCAAATTGCCTTTATGCGATATAAAGTGCGCCCTATGCACTAAGGTCTTAAGGACACCTACGGTCTGTGAAGGGTGATGGCAGCTACTACACAGTTGGAAGCTGGAGTTTTAGTTATTTTTACAGACCATAAACCCCTCACCTGTGCCATTCGGTAAAATAGTGATAAATGTTCTCCTTGACAATATAATGAAGTGCAGTTCATCTCACAATTCACCACTGATGTTCGGCATATATAGAGAATCGACGATGTCGTTGCAGAATCAAGAAGACTGTAGATTTCGCACAGCTATCCCAAGCACAATAGTCTGACCTGGAACTTCGAGACCGTTTACGAATGACGCGTCTGGCCTTCGACTTGAGCCAATCGACGTTCCACCTACAAACGCAACACTATATTGTGAGGTTTCAATTGGGAAAACTCGTCCGTTCGTTTCTTCGGCGCTACGCAAGCAAGCCTTTGAAAGGCTATATACTTTATGTCACCCCGGCGTGAAGGCAACGACTAATAGCTGCCGCGCGGGTTAGCCTAGCGGTCTTAGGCGCTGCAGTCATGGGCTGTACGGCTGGTCCCGGCGGAGGTTCGAGTCCTCCCTCGGGCATGGGTGTGTGTGTTTGTCCTTAGCATAATTTGGGTTAATTAGTGCGGAAGCTTAGGGACTGATGACCTTAGCAGTTAAGACCCATACGATTTCACGCACATTTGAGCATTTGACTAATAGCTAGCCGTTTGGTATGGCCTGGAATTAAAAAAAAAAGCCTGTCGCACAAGGGCTCGTGCATGCGTACAGACCCAGCGAAGCAAGACTTCTCGCCATGTCTCTACGTCGGTTGGCATATTTCCAGACACAACAGCGCGGTTTGAGCATATTCATATTGATGTAGTAGGTCCGCTGCCCCTTCAGAAAGACAACCTTATCTACTGACAGTCATAATCCGATTCACGCGCTGGCCAAATGCCGTTCCGCTAGATAACATTTCTACAAAGACGCTAGCCACTGCATTTGTGTCACACTGGATCGCCACGGACAGAGGAATGCAATTCTAATCTGACCTGTTTGCCAAACTAAGTAAATTTTGCGTTGCATTGCATCACACAAAAAGTTCATCCTGCCAGTAACAGCATAATTGAACGCTGAAACCTGTCGCTTAAAGCCAAATTAATGTGCCATGAATCACAATGGACCTCCGCTCAACCTATGTAATATGTATAAACCGGATCCAGACGCCTCGTCGGCAGTCCTAGGGCTTTCCGATGAGTTCGTGGAACCATACGCAATTCCGCTGGACGATGTTAACGCACCAATATGTGTTGCCCACCTCAGAGATAGACTGACGCAGATCCGACCGCGACAAGCATCGCACCATCGTACAACGCAAACATTCGTACCCCGAGAGCTACGATCCTGTATACAGGCAATGTTGCGAGTAGAGGCGTCTAACTGCTAGTCACACCACCACATACTGGTCCGCATCGTATCGTCATTAGAGGTGACAAAACATTTGATATCACCGTCAACGGCAAAATGAATGCTGTTTCCATTGATAGAGTGAAACCAGAGTTTGTCCTACTAGACTCTTCACATTCACATCTGCAACGCAATCAGGTGGAACCTCCGCCCGCCACCCAGCAACCTTCAACCGCACCATCACCGGCTCCAATTGAAAGGCAAACGCGTTCCGGACGACGGGTACACTTCCCGGCACGCTTCAGGGGCGTCACTTCCGTCATCATGCAAGGACAGCGCTCCACTTTCTCGAAGGGATCTGGTGTAGCGACATCGGGCGTCAGCGATACAGATGTCAGTTAATCAGCTGGTCGGCCGGCTCATGTCAATAGGATTCGTGCGCTGATCGCCAGGAGCGCTGTGAGACGCATTCTCCTTGCTACAGCGCGCGCTCCATGTAATTAATAATTTGCTCTGACTTTTTAGTATCTTTTTACTGTTTTCCTCACTTAGTAACCAAAAAACTAGTAACATTCGTTGATCTGGAAATGTTTCATAATTTTTTCCTGCCTTTATGTGAGCTTAAAATTAACTTATCGTGTAAGTAAAGTGTTGAACAGAATTATGCGTCGCGCTTATCTTATTCTCGCTGCAGACAAGAACAAGATAACGAGATCGCAAGTACAACACACACAACTTGCGACATATTAAAAAAATGGCTCTGAGCACTATGGGACTTAACTTCTGAGGTCATCAGTCCCCTAAAACTTAGAACTACATAAACCTAACTAACCTATGGACATCACACACATCCATACCCGAGGCAGAATTCGAACCTGCAACCGTAGCGGCCACGCGGTTCCGGACTGTATCACCCAGAACCGCTCGGCCACATCTGCCGGCGGCATATTCAAAGCTGAGCAATTTAATTACTTTAACAACTTTAGAAATTTGTGCCTCAAGTGCACATGCAATCACCATTAGACATTCACCACTCCAGTTTTATGAGTGTTAATTCGAGTCAGCTCGCGGTCCGGTTCATTTGCAATGGCCATGTTGGCGTTGGGGCTGTAACTTACTAATATTTTCTCCGCCAAAACTGAAACGACTGCATTCATACATCCCAAAGTTTGCCGTGAGTGTAGGTGGCCTCACATGTCTAACGTGAGAAATAAACCTGAATAAACATTTCAGGGAGTACATGTGGTCTAGGGGTGGTTCCAGCTTTGCACGGGGGCGGACGGGGGGGGTGGAGGACGGGAGGAAGTCCTTCGTGTTCGTGCCTCTATCATAATGCTGCGAGAGCTTCCTTGTTTGTCCTCAGTGTCAGGCGAGTCATTGTGTCAGTCATATTGTTGTGTGTCTCTCAGCGTCTCGTGTTTGTGATTCAATTCTGATGCGGTGTTGTCGTGGACCGTGATGTTGTCCATGGTTCCCAGGAACATTCGAGACGCAGGTACAGTCAGTTTTAGTTTTGACAAATCTTTGCAGCACGTGCAGCCAGTTCCGTTGGAAATTCTTTATCGGCTTACGTTCAAGGCCACTTCAGAGCAGGTTCACATGGCTTACTTTGATTTTGAATCATATGTGTTTCTAGACCCGCTTCAGGTTACCAGGATCCTTTGGCGTCATGGACAACAAGCCCCGTTCACTCACTGCGATGGTTCTAATTGTAAAGATATTGTGGCGGGCGCGGAATATACGAATGTTAGAGTGTTCAAATTTCTGTCGAAAGTGATGATAGCTTTCCCAAGACCGTCCAGCTTCCGTTTGGAGATTCACGGATTATACGGCGCGAACCCTGGACTGCTCAACGTTGTTTACCAGTTTATAGTGGTGCTTGATCTGTTTACGTAGTGGCCAAACCGAGTACACCCTCTCATTTGTAGGTGTGTGGATACCAGATGCATTTAATAAACAAATGACAAGAAGGGACATGTTTAATATGTAATGTGAGTGGACACCTCCACACCAATTGCTCGTGTTGTGTCACAGTCTTAACATCCACTTATGAACAGTGTAAAAGACTAACTTTAGTGGACTTGGTTCCCCAAGTGACAGCCAATGTGCCCAATAAAGTTTCTGAGGGTCAATGCGAGCCATTGCGTGATGGTCCCAGCGCATTTCCACCGTTAACCTTGGTTAGGGACTTGGCCACTGTAGCTTCAGCGCCACCTCCACTTCAAAATATGTGTAGGATCCATGTTACACCTAGATGCAGCTATTGGCTGATCTGCAGGAGTTTCAGTAACTGGCTGAGCTCCAGATTGCTGTTCACACTGTGTTTTGTAATCGATGCCATAACACAGTAACAACAAACGAATCTTGCACCCGACCTATTCTCGCACTGAATTCACAGAACACAAGAATCAAATGTAATACACAGAACTACAATCAACCTACAAACCACTGACTACTAGAAAATACATACAATACATGACGTGCTCTTGTTAAAGAGTTTCTGTGTTAGAAGTCTGGTACAAGAATCTATAGTAAAAGACACTTATGATGATGACGAACGAGTCGCCGCCAATGTTGACTGGTGGCCAATGCTAAACAGAAACATATAGATCACAGCAGGTATGTCAGTAACGTCGTTAAGTTGCTGGCTGCACGGTCTGGATTTGCAACGACTAAAATAATTAGAAGTCGTTGGTAAAAAATAATAAATATTGTACTTAACTGGTTGCACATGATTCTTCTTGGCTGCCTACATGTAATTATTTACAGATAGCTATTGAGGCCTCACTTGGGCCATACTTTACTAAGCGCCTTGGTAGAGGTTGCTTACTATCAGCTGAAGGCTATGGTACTTGACTGCTGGACGTCCCGATCAAGAGTGGACGAGAGCTCGCTAGAAACTTGATACAAGCCGCGGAGCGGCGCTAGTGGCGCTGGTCGTGAATCGCGAGTACATCGATACTAATACGGACCGCGGTCGATAACTGCAACCTCTAACAAGTGTGGTATCGAACGTTGATACCACAAAGATAATAACGGCTGAGTCTAGAAGTTCGTTTGTGAAGGCCCAGACTACTCAGCCACGGCGAGTGCAATCACATCTACAGCAAACTTGAAATATAATTTACAAAATAGGGATTACAAGCTGTAAAAGTTTTGAAATACACAAATTTCCTCCATAATTGTTACTGATAATCCAGTACGTCAATTTTACATGGCGTCAGAGAAATGAAGGGAGAAAAATTTAAACTGCGATTAATTACAATGAATATTTAACTTGAAGAGTTAAAATTGGAAAGAAAGTTACTTAAACGTTAAGTTAAATGTTAATGTGCTTCACAAATGTTAATGTGCTCCCCCTTACTTAAGAATGCCTTTAAATGGATCTAAGCTTTCAGGACTGTCCAGCTATGCCTACGTTTAATATGTTTACTTGTATGCTGCAGGTTCGTGCAGTACGCGTAATGATGAAATCGTAGCTATAAGAAGCTGTAGCCTCTGCACCACTGCTGTTGCGCGCCACTCTCTTGAAAAGCTTTTTCAAGGTTATTTCTCACGTTAGATATGTGTCGTCATATGCACTGTGTGAAATCTTATGAGACTTAACTGGTAAGGTCATCAGTCCTTTCATATGCACTCTAGCACATTCTGGGATCTATGAATGCAGTCGTCTCAGTTTTTGTGGGAGAAAACATAAGTAAATTGCAGTTCCAGTGGAAAGAGGGCCTATTGCGACGGAACCGAACCTCATACAGGCTCGAACTAACACTCATCAAACCGCAGAGATGAATATCTAATAGTACGTGTATGTAAACTTGAAACACAAAGTTGTTAGAATGATGAATTTGCTCAGCTTTGAATTAATATTTATTGATATGGAAGTTCTCTTTAACAAAACAACAACTTTAGTATTTCCATTCACAAGATATTACGACGCAGCGATTAAATTAACTTTAATTAGCAGAAGCATTAGAAATACCTCTGGAGATATCAATTCTGTGGAAAGTTGCATTAAACAGATGTTTTACTGGACGAGCGACATGAGGTGTCATGAATACAGTGGTTTTTGCGCTCTTCCAAAGCAGGAATCACATGCTGTAGTACGAGGTCTCCATAAAGTGTAGACATCACGATACATCTGACAGGCCTTCAGGGTTTATTCTCTTCAAAGAAAAACGGACCGAGAATAAAGGTGCTCTTGAATCCACACCACAGAACCATATACGGCGAGCGCAATGGCTCTTTGAACAACAAGTGGCTTAACAGTGTAGCAAATTCCGCAGTTCTGTGTATTCACTGCGCTCTGTAGTGCATAATTTGCCTAGTCACTCCACAGAATATTGCCTGGCCAAAAATTAACAACTTCAGTCCACGCTAGAAATCGAAGAACAAATTCTGAACGTCGCTGCAGATCTTGAGGTTCTAATTACTGTACCATGTGGATCTTGTTCGTGTGTCAGGGTGAAACAGACTGCAGAACATTCGTTATTGTTGACTGTGAGATGAACAATCCTCTTGACACAACCTGAGCAGTAGCGCTACCCGGAGAACCTGCTGCGTGGAGCTGGCCGCGGTGGCCGCGCGGTTCTAGGCGCTACATTCCGGAATCGCGGGACTACTACGGTCGCAGGTTCGAATCCTGCCTCGGGCATGGATGTGTGTGATGTCCTTAGGTTAGCTAGGTTTAAGTAGTTCCAAGTCCTAGGGGACTGATGTCCTAAGATGTTAAGTCCCATAGTGCTCAGAACAATTTGAACCATTTTTTTGAAACTGCTGCGTGGTCAGTTGCAGCAACAGCAACCTTGTCAATAACTCCCACTGAGATAGGATTCCTGCCTCTTCCATGTGCCACACCAAGCTCACTCGATTTCTCGAATTTCATTGCAATCTTCTTTAAATCATTAGATGGCATTTTCCTCTCCTCAAATCTTTCAGTCGGCGATACTCTCTCAATGCCTAACTGTAATTGCTGTCTTTCATATAAAAAAATTCACTAATAGCACATCATCTTTCTTCTCGATAGCCACACTGTTCGCTCACCTTAGGGCACGTTATATGACGAAATGGATCTCATATCGTCACACTAACAGTGTAGAGCGCCATATTTGCACCTGATAGCCAAAACTGGTCCTTTTTTTTTTCAGCGTAAATCGGTTCCGCATTAATGCATTAGTATATCTAACAAGTTTTGCTGCCAGACCATAAGTACAGTCCGCACTGAGCATCGGTGTGTTCTTGCACTTTCATTATAATTACCGGGTATATCGAGCTATTTCATTCTCAGACTGCTTGGTCGGCCACCTCTATGTGTGTGCCGGAGACCAGTTAGTTTATTTATCATCGTCAATTAACTAACATAAAAACAAGCAACAGATATTATTTGAAGTGATAATTAATCGAAACCCTCAGCTGCCAACAGGTGTTGTTGATATACCTCAATGGGGATTGCTGGAAATGTGTGCCCCGACCGGGGCTCGAACCTGGGATCTCCTGCTTACATGGTAGACGCTCTATCCGTCTGAGCCACCGACGGCGCAGTAGACAGCGCAACTGCAGGGACTTATCCCTTGCACGCTTCCCGTGAGACCCACATTCTCAACTGTCCACAACCTACATTCGTATTGAAACTTCCTGGCATATGAAAACTCTGTGCTGGACTGAGACTCAAACTCCGGACCTTTGGCTTTCGCCGGCAAGTGCTCTACCAACTCAGCTACCCAAGCACTACTCACGCCCCGTCCTCACAGCTTTACTTCTGCCAGTACCTCGTCTCCTACCTTCCAAGTTTTACAGAAGCACTCCTGCGAACCTTCGCGTGAGTCGTGCTTGGGTAGCTCAGTTGATAGAGCACTTCCCCGCGAAAGGCAAAGGTCCCGAGTTCGAGTCTCGGTCCATCACACAGTTTTAATCTGCCAGGAAGTTTCATATCAGCGCACATTCCGCTGCAGAGTGAAAATCTCATTCTGGATAAATTCGTACTATTCCTAAGGGATATTTTCCCATTCATTCATGGGAATGTGGATCTCACGGGAGGCTTGCAAGGGATACGAGTCGTGGAATTCTCTGTGCCCTCGGTGGCTCAGATGGATAGAGCGTCAACCACGTAAGCAGGAGATCACGGGTTCGAGTCGCGGTCGAGGCACACATTTTCAGCTGTCCCCATTGAGGTATATCAACAACACCTGTTGGCAGCTGGGGGCTTCGATTAATTGTCATTTATTTCTAGGGAAGCTGCTTGGTCATCATTGGTATCTGTTCTTTGAAACAATACTATCTTCTAATATTATTTGTTAGTCGAGTTGTTCTAAAATGTTTCAGGGAATCATTATGTACTTGGGCCCCTGCGTACACAGTATCCACTGCGTATCCATTGTGGGCGAAGACAGCCGAACCGCATCGCTAACAGGGTTGCTCGCAGCCACGTCAGAGGAGAAGAAAACGCAATTTACGTCAGCCAGTGTGCCCGCACCGCGCCGGCGACGGTAACCATATTATCCGGCAGGCAGCGGCACATTAAGGTAATGCGCCGGTAGATTGTTTTGCTAAACAGTTGTACCGACTGTAATGCAGTTTTCTCATTACGAGAGCGGCGCTCACGTTACCTTATGAATGCGTCGGCGGGCGGCGCCCAAAGTGAGCAGCATGTCGAGGGGCTCGAAGTAACAATCCGGCACATTAGCTTTTATGCTACTTGGCACGAGATCCCCTTCGTACGCGGAGAGTAGCTCTCGCGTTGCAGGCAGAAGAGTGTTAGTGTCGCGCCCGCCGTTGCATTTGAGATATTGCCAGCCTCTACTGCAAAAACATGCTTCGTGCAGCCAGACTTCGGTTAGTATGCAATGCTGCAGGGATGAAATAACACTGTAAAACTAGGTGCTATGAAAGTGGTAAGCCGCATCACTTTTGTATGTCGTGCATTTCACGAAAATGATATCTTCCTTTCTGTGCTTCGATCCAAAATCATAAAAAAGCAGTGTTCAGGCCACGAGTGGCTTACCGGGACCGTCCGACCGCCCTGTCATCCTCATGGAGGACGCGGATTGGAGGGGCGTGGGGTCAGCACACCACTCTCCCGATCGTTATGATGGTATTCTTGACCGAAGCCTCTACTATTCGGTCGAGTAGCTCCTCAATTGGCATCACGAGACTGAGTGCACCCCGAAAAATGGCAACAGCGCATGGCGGCCTGGATGGTCCCCCATCCAAGTGCCGACCACGCCCGACAGAGCTTAACTTCGGTGAACTCACGGGAACCGGTGTATTCACTGCGACAAGGCCGTTGCCTCGATCAAAAATCATGCAGCATTTTATTTTTTAGACATAAACACCGGTTAATGTCGATCAGTATTCCGTAGATAAAAATCAAATAAGAGAAATATTAGTCTTTCTAATAGGGTCATTCGCGTGGTTCTAGTTCATTACGGAGGGGCCTCATGGTTGATTCAGTGTTTCATTACACTTTTTACCTACTTTAATGTCACCACGTGTCAAAAGCCATGATAATCTCCTTTTGGAGCGCAGACCGCTGCGAGACGTGAGGGAAGAGAGTCACAGAAGTTATGAAAGGTACCGATCGAGATTTGGAGTTATGCTGACTCCAGTGCCGTGGCTGCGCTAGGTTTCTCGGTTCGGATACCAAGACACAAAGAGCCCAATTGAGGTGGTCCCATAGATTCCCGATTCCGGAAAGCCTGTGGCCGGGGGATTACGGTGAACTCATCCTGTTGCTCCTCCGATCAGGCACGTACACTGGAAGCTGATGCAGTGCCCCTTTCTGATAGTAAATGCCATCTTATCGAGAAAGACCAAACTGCCTGTAGAGTGGGCGTGGTCCCCTAGAAGAGAGGCATACTTGTGTTGCTCCAGTGTGTCTTCCACATCACCCAGGGGATACCGTGAATACATTCCCCAGACAATAACACTGCCTCCTCCGGCCTGAACCCTTCTGACTATTGTTGCAGTGTGTTTGCTTTTAGACGTTTTACACCACAGACATTTTCTGTGCGATGGAGCATAAAACGTGATTCATTTGGAAAGACCAACTGTCGTTACTCAGTTTACCTTAACTTGGGGATATTGTTTTTTCATTTCTTTCTTTGAGTCATCAGTCTTCTGACCCGATTGATGCAGCTCGCCACGAATTCCTCTCCTGTGCCAACCTCTTCATCTCAGAGTAGCACTTAGAACATACGTTCTCAATTATTTGCTGGATGTATTCCATGTTCTACCTTCCTCTACAGCTTTACCCTCCACAGCTCCCTCTGGTACCATTCCCTGATGTCGTAACAGATGTCCTGTAATCCTGTCCCTTCTTCTTGTGAGTGTTTTCCATATATTAGCCGCGCGGGGTAGTCGTGCGGTCTTGGGCGCCTTGTCACAGTTCGCGCGGCTTCCCCCGCCAGAGGTTCGAATCCTCCCTCGGGCAGGGGTGTATGTGTTGTCCTTGGGGTAAGTTAGTGTTGGTTAAATTAAGTAGTGTGTAAGCCTAGGGACAGATGACCTCAGCAGTTTCGTCCCATATTCCTTACCACCAGCTTTCATATATTACTATAAATAAAAAGAAATAATGATGTGTAACCTTCCCGAACAGAAAATAAAACATAAAAATAATTAAATTTGGATAATTAAATTCTTACGTATGAAAACTGATAAATCTTAACTCATGAAAAACTGATAAGTTTTGACGTAAGCAGCGCTACACTATAGCCCTGTGAAATCAATCTGAATCAATCCCTGAGGAATAAACTGAAAAATTCTTACCTCGTGATGGTGTCGCCGGATAACGCTGTCTATATATCTGCTTGTCAATGGCGCAGCTTAGTGTAATGCTGGTCTATCTACTAATACTGAATAACATTTGTCTCAGATCGGAATTACAAGAAAAACTGGCTTTTCTTAGTGACACAGCTGTACAGCTGGTCGTCTGATTACTAAAGAGCACATGACAATGATCTGACAAAAATTCTGGAATATTTTAACTTACATAAATTACTGGATAGGAACTGTCAATGACTTAAGGGGAAATTATACTTGTATAGTTGACTGGTAAAAACAACTATATTCAGTAAATTTTTTACGTTATTGATAAAGATCCTCAATCCATTACACGGGAAAATTGATTATATTACAAATCTGGGTCAACTGGTGCTGATTAATCACAAAAGAAAAGATTGAAACAAATTCATATTAACTTCTCAGACAAGTGACTTAAGTACACGCATGCCATTTAAAATAATAACATATATGGTTGACTTAATTACACTGTTGATTTTTCATTATATCAACAATTATTCATTTGTTCATCAACATCTCATTCCATGGTACCATTTAGCTCTGTGGATGATCACAATTATTATTCAGTGCCATATAATAATTTGTTCTGCAGTGTGACTTTTAAAAACTACTAACTATAAACTGTGCTGTACCAGTGACAGATTACAACTACACTGTAGCAGCGAGCGACTGAAACAGCAGCAAAGACTGCTCTGACCTGCGACTCAAGTGCACCTCTCTCTTAACAGGGGCAAAGACATTTTATGTCTGAGGCAGTGCCTGTGAATTGTCGTTCCAGCAAGTGAGCAATACATCGAGATTACATTTGCTCCAGCAGGGTGGTGAATCCTTTACAACTTTTCTCTCCGATTCTTCCTTGCCTTACCATTCTATCTAATTTTCAAATTCCTGTAGCATCACTATTCAAATGCTTCGATTCCCTTCTGTTCCGCTTTACCCAAATTGCCATGATATGCTGTGCTCTGAACGTACATTTTTTTCTCAATGTGAGACCTATGTTTGATACTAGTAGACATGCCTTGGCCAGGAATGTCGTTTTTGCCAGTGCTAGTCAGCTTTTGATGTCCTCATTCTTCCGTACGTCTCCGATTATTTTGCTGCCCAGGAAGGAGAATTCCTTAACTTCATATACTTTGTGATCACTAACCTCGACATTAAGTTGCTCTCTGTTTTCATTTATGATACTTCTCGTTACTTCCGTGTTTCTTCGATTTACTGTCAATTCATATTCTGTACTCATTAGACTGTTCATTCCTTTCAACAAATCCAGCAATTCTTCTTCAATTTCGTTGAGAATAGCAATGTCTTCAGCGAATCATTGATATCCATTCACCTTGAGTCCTTCTTCTATTTCCGTCATTGCTCCTTCGATGTATACATTGAGGTGTAGAGACTAAGACTACCTCCCGATCTTACAACCTTCTTAATCCGAGCACTTCGTTCTTGGTCTTCCACTCTTATTGTTCCCTCCTAGCTCTTGTACATATTCTACATTACCCGTCTTTCCCTATAGGTTACCCATATTTTTTTTAGAATTTTGAACATCTTGCACCTATAACACTGTCGAACGCTTTTCCAAGGTCGACAAATTCTATGAAGTGTCTTGATTTTTCATTAGTCTTGCTTCCACTATGAATGTTAATGTCAGTACTGCCTCTCGGTTCCCTTTACCTCTCCTAAAACGAAACTGATCGTCATCTTACACACCCTCAATTTCCTTTTCCGTTCTCCTGTTTATTATTCATGTTAGCACCTTAGATGCGTTAACTGTTAAGCTGATTGTGTGATAAATTCTCGCAGTCTTCGTCTCTTGGAATCTTTGTATTTAAGAGGAAGAGGTTTTTCCCAAAGCCAGATGGTGTGTCACCAGAGTCATACATTCTACACACCAACGTGAATCAGCGTTTTGTTGCACTTCCCTAAAGATCTTAGAAATTCTGATGGAATATTATCTTTACTTTCTGACTTGTTTGAATTTAAGTCTTCAAAAGCTCTTTCAGATTCTGATTCTAATACTGGATAACCTGTTTCGTGTATATCGAGTCCTGTTTCTTCTGTCACTTTATTCAGACAAGTCTTCTCCCTCATAGAGGCTTTCAACGTATTGTTTCCATATATTCGTCACCTCTTCGCTCTCTGGTTTGCGTATATCTGTGGAATACCCATTGCACTCTTGAAGTTACCACCACTGCATTTAATTTCACCGAAAGTTGTTTTCACTTTCCTGTATGCTGAGTCAGTCCTTCCGACAGTCATTTATTTTTCCAAAGACAAAAGAAACAAAAAAAGAGAAAATGATGCAAATGGCTCTGAGTACTGTGGGACTTAACATCTAACGTCATTCATCAGTCCCCTAGAACTTAGAACTACTTAAACCTAACTAGTCTGAGGACATCACACACATTCTTGCCCGAGGCAGGGTTCGAACCTGCGACCGTAGCAGTCGCACGGTTCCGGACTGAAGCGCCTAGAACCGCTCGGCCACCTCTGCCGGCTTTGTTTTCCAATTTCTTACATTTTTTATTCAGCCATTTTACCTTTGTTTCCATTTCGTCTTAGCTTCCCAGCACTTCCGATTTATTTCAGTCCTAAGTGATTTGTATTTCTGTATTCCTGAACATCTTCGACCATTTTCGTACTTCCTAGATTAATCGATGAACTTAAGCATTTCTCTTGTTATCAGTGGTTTCTGCGTAGTTACCCTCTTTGTATCTGAGTTTTTGTTTCCAACTTCCGAGATTGCTCTTTTTAGAAATGACCATTACTCTTCAAGTGAACTGTCAACTGATCTACTCATTATCGCAGTCTTTACAGTCTTAGAAATCTTCAAGCTATTTCATATTTTAGTACTTCCGTATCCAACTTCTTTGCACACCGATTCTTCCTGACTAGTCCCTTAAACTTAAAATCTACTCTTCATCACTACCAAACTGTTTTCTGAAGCTATAACTGCTCTGGTGTATGCTTTAAAATCCAGTAGCTGATTTCTACCTGACCTTTATGTAATATAACTGAATATCTCCCAGCCTTCTCCAAGTATACCTCCTCCTCATGTGATTTTTAAATTTTTTGCAGAATTCAAGTGGTCTTTCTCTTGTCTCATTCCTTGTACTGAGCCCATATTCTCCTGTAACGCTTCCTTCTGCACCTGCTACTACAACCACTTTCCAGTCCCACGTGACGATTACATTTTCGTCTCCCTTTACGTACTGAATTACCGTTTAATATTTTCACATACATTCTGTCTCTTCTTCTTCTTCTTATGCTTGAGATTTCGGCATGTATACCCTTACTACCGTGGTCGATGTTGGTCTGTACTGTATTCTGATGGAGACCACCCTGTCACTGAACTGTTGACAGTAACAGACTCTCTACCCTATCTTCCTATTCATAATGAATCCTTCTCCAGTTATACCATTTCTTGCTACTGTTGACATTGCCATAAACTCACTCGTTTTACAGGTGGGGTGCATGAACTAGGCACCTGCTGCGGAGGCTGAAACGTAGGAACGTTCGCCGTACGGTCGTTATGGAGACACCGTTGCTATCCCTTTGCCGTATCTGGGCGCCCAGATGCTCAGACGTGGCACGTCTACTAGCTCTTACACATCTACGCAGCCGTCCTGTCGTCTATAGTTCATCATGAACCACAGCTGCCTTGGCGTCGGTTTCTGATAGCGTCACTTTGCCATGCAAGGTGCACTTTAAACAAATCGGCACGTGAACACTTGGCTCTGAGCACTATGCGACTTAACTTCTGAGGTCATAAGTCGCCTAGGAGCTAGAACTAATTAAACCTAACTAACCTAAGGAAATCACACACATCCATGCCCGAGGCAGGATTCGAACCTGCTACCGTAACGGTCGCACGGTTCCAGACTGTAGCGCCTAGAACCGCTCGGCCACTCCTGCCGGCTGGAAAATATATTTGGGAGAAATTATGCCAAAGTGGGCAGGCTGTTTTAGAATCAGTTACTTCACCTCTCTTGTTATATACGGAAGGGAGAAGGTGGCTGTCAATGGTAGTATGTTATAGAGCCAAAGAGTATAAAGTATATGAAGTGAAACTGGTTTAAATCATTCATTAATGACTTACATTAAGCTTTGTTCTCAAAAAAGTAACAAACAACCTTCTTCGTATTTTTTAAATATTAGAAGGCACATATTGTAAGTGATTGCGTTAATAATTAACTGATGTTATAGGCGTTAGGAGGATGAATATCTGAACTTGCAGAAAAGAGAATTAGGAAAACTAACTAAAAGTGTCTTCTATTAATATTTTGGAGCTGATGACGATGCTTGTCATGGGAAGTTTGTTGCTATAAGAGAGTGGGGATGAGTTATAAGTTAGGTTTTTCAATTTTATGGTTGAAGTGTTCAGTAGACGAAAATGGTGCTATGACTACTTTTTACGAACCCGATGATGGTCAGATGACTGAAATTGTTTGTATGAATGAAGTATTTTACCTGCAGCTCATGATAGTAGTAAGACAGTTTTGAAATACATAGAACTACAAACTTCTAAGACTTCTGCAGTGAATAGGCAATATTTTGAACTGGAAGCCATGTCCAAAAACGCACCGTTTCCGTGCTACAGCCATTCTAAAACCCGTTGGTAATTTTATCGCTTTTACAAGTAACTGATTAGGCGTGACCCAGAACATCACTTGTTCAGTTGCAGTCATTAATAGCCAAAAATATTGCTCGTATACTCGTTGACGCATTCTGTTCAACCTTATGCAGCACGGCCTCTTCTACTTAGGATGTGTGGCGTCTCGTTGGAGCAGCATAATCACGCCTGGTGACGGTGAAGATACCTTTTCTCGTAGCCGTTTCATAATTACGGCAAAAGGTTATGGGACGGAGTCGGACGTTGTGGAGAGCTATCTTGATAAAAGCTACTAGCTACTCTTCCATTATCGTGAGCTTAACCACTCTGAAGGATCACTTCAGTGTATTCTGCAAACGTGTACCTAACCAAGTTGCTCTAACATTCACAGACACGTGAATGAGTCTCGAACCAGGTCAGAGAGGTAGCATAGACGTAAAGATGACATCAGCCTATCCGTTTTAACAACCCGTCACCTATCTAGCAAACATGTTCGTACGCTCTATAAGTCCTAAACGTTTGTAACGGGAATTTCCGCACTCCCTGTATAACAGATGTTGGGCACTAACTCATAATAATACCTTGTAATCGGCAGGTGTGGATCTGATAAAAGAGACAAATCATTTGCCTTATACGTAAGAGTGTGCTTGGGAAAAGAGTGTGTTGGAAATTTTAGTTACAAAGGAAGGACAGGCATGGGAAGAAAAGTTTCTCTGACATGGAGAGAAAATTCGGTAGTATGTTGCACGTCTGACCATGGGTAGCCCACTTGGAGCATTTCGTACTTTCACAAGTAGGAAATACGGAGAGAGTTTAGTTTTACGATAGTGAGGATGTGCTGGTTAATCTACACGGGATGGGACAGGACTGCAAATTAGCAATGAAACGATTTGATGGTTGGTGCCAGGTTAACTATATGTGAAGTTTGAACCTGTTTAACGTGAGATGAGAGGAGCACGTCTAATGATGTAATGCAGGCGGATGTTGAAGACGTCGTGGACAGCATGGCGTTCAAAATTGTCCGACAAATGATAGAAATTAGGTGGAGCAGAAACGCCGGTGGCTTTATCATAGAAGACGATAATGAGACTATGAGAAGAGATTCAATACCCTTGATCAGGTAAACAAGAGTTTTAGTCTAAGGCGTGATTTCGATATTACTTTACCGTTTTACTGTCGAGGTATTTGCCGGTATTAGTAGTAAGACAGTACGGTTTTTAAGCCTGAGACAGATGTCATAAGGACAGTAGCTGATAGCGGTTCGTCCTCTAGTTATTGCCTACGTCTTGTGTGGGCTGATCCGTACGCCCTCGTGATTCAGTGAGAAGGTAAACGCTGGAGTCGAAGAGATCGGGATTTCTGCAGCATAGAAAGTCTCTTAATCGCCGGTGTGTTGACGTTAACAAATGGGAGGTGGAGGTTCAGGCCAACTACTGTTGCACGCAGTTACCTGTTGCTCGGCACCCGACTCTACATGTACTGACGCGCTAAAAAGTATCTGAACAATTGCGTTCCGAATGATTTTCGTGCAGCCCTAATAACACAACTTCTTTGTAAGTCCTCCAGTCACTGTCTGCTTCGATGGTTTGAGTGTATAGGAGGGTTTCAAACAAGAATAAGAGGTTTCGCAAAAATATCTGGTCTCTTAACTATCCTTTGATAATACGAAGTATTCTTTTTCTCCAAATAGCGCGATTAACAGCACCATGCGCTCTGAGAAAAACTCAGCTACGTATCACTAGTAATTTCAGTGTACTCAAGGTCATACGTGGATCTACACGCAGTTCTGGAGTTATCCATCACTCTTGTCATCTAGCACGTAGCTACATTTAACATCTAAGGTATTCGTGAGCAGCTAGGCATACAAATGTTTAGACTTTAAATGAAACGACGAATTGTATTGTTCTTAATCCGAATTCAAACGCAGTACCTACAGTCATTGTTAACTAAATAAAACTTTTGATTGAGACAGTAGTAGTAGTAGTAGTAGCAGGAGCAGCAGCAGCTTTATTCATCAATAGATCTCTTTTTACTAGGATGTAGGATACATCAAAGTATTTACAAGTTTAGACCAATTTAAAATAAGCTAATTCGTATACACATACATTTACAGACTTCTAGTTAGAGACAATCATTAGATATACTCCTGGTATGAAACACTTTTTCTACAAATAACTTAATAAATAATGTAATGCCACACTGTTCACTCGTATCTCACTATCAGTCACTGCACTCAGTATACACACATTGTTTCATAACACTTCACTCACTACACACACAAACACAAACACACACACACACACACACACACACACACACACACACACTGGTGATCTCTGGGCCATTTAATGTATCACAACATCCTATTTGTTATCCTGAAAAACTAAGTCGGGATACCCCGATAATAAGTGAGATGTTGATCTCAGAAAGAGGAAGAGGTGTTAGTACTGCGCTATGCATAGCTTGGGGGTAAGTTTTTCATAGCTAAGGAGGCGTTTCCACCAGCATCAGTTTGCAACGGCTGCTTAGTGTTCTCGAAACGTGATGTGGAAAATTATTCAGAACTTTTTTTTCCGATAGTAGTGTGCAATTATTTTAAATAACTTAATACCTGTTCAAACGGTTGCCTTACAAGATGGTTATAATGAAATCATTTTTGCTCTGAAAAGAAGTACTTGTAATATATCTTCACTATACCACATTATCTAAGCAGCTACTCAATGGAGCAGTTGCAGAGCGCCAAAACTCTGACCTAAATTAACATTAACGTAATCGATATCAGGAGGCTGAATTATATACTGAATTACTGCCATTAATTAACTGTATTACTTCTCACCTGCTTAATCTCCTTTAATATCATCACAGTTTTTGGTAGTGCAAAGAAGATCGGATAAGACGGAAACTACTACTTACATTAGAGAAGTCACGTAAAAGTTTTTAATTTTACAAAATTTTATGCTAAGTTTGCATCGGAAAATTGAATCCATCAAAATCCACACGATATTTTTTGGCAGTAAATTTGAGAAAGCAGAACCACTTCATTTACTAGCGAAGAGAAATTGTGTAAGCGTTAACAATGTCTATCTCAATGAACTTTGAGAGAAAAGCAAAATTTTTCGTTTACTTGCAAAGCTAAAGAGCTGTAGCTATAGTATTGTGTTATAACTGATCTTTAATGATGAAAAGTACTCCACTAGCTATCAAAGTATATCGCGATTGTAGTGGAAATGATTCTTCCTAATGCCTTCAGTCCAAACAAAAAATTTAGCAGAATTCATGGCTAAAGATTCCTAATGTTTAAGTCAATCCAAACAGAACAATAAAAGGTAAGCACTTTAATAATTCACTCCTAAGTGTGAAGCATCGTTGGTTTTTTCACCGTGTTAAAAGTCGTTAGTAAAACTACAAGTCCGCAGTTCGTGGTCGTGCTGTAGCGTTCTCGCTTCCCGCGCCGGGGTTCTCGGGTTCGATTCCCGGTGGGGTCAGGGATTTTCTCTGCCTCGTGATGACTGGGTGTTGTGTGAAGCCCTTAGGTTAGTTAGGTTTAAGTAGTTCTAAGTTCTAGGAGACTGATGTCCATAGATGTTAAGTCCCATAGTGGTCAGAGCCATTTGAACTTTTTTTTTTTTTAACTAAAACTGAATGTACTTCCTTTTACAGAATTATTACTTTCTCCTAGGTGTACACTGGAGATGTATATCGCATTTTACTTTGTTTCCCTGTATGCTGCTTCAATGTACCCTGCTTACGCACACAAAATTACACAAAAAATTTGATTGACGTGGTAGTCGGTAGCCACTAAAATAAGTTGTATCTAAGAGTTCCTATATATCGTGCAAAATTTAGAGAAATATTAACGTCTATCCTGTGACAAATTTAAGCATATAGATGAAGCATATCTTACGTGTTGTTTTCAACGATGGTGTCTTTAATACTCAATCAAAAGGGCTCAATATGCTGCGTCATAGGCCTACTGTATAGCCCGTGTACTATTGGCTTATCCTTCTTCATGGCATGCAACATTACGTGCAGTTATTACCCCAACTACTGTAGCTATTAAAAAGTATCCGATCGAAACCACTAGTTATAAATTAGAGCAAGAAAACCTACACATTTTGTCCATACTAATATTCTCCTCCCATCTTACACACCTGAGCGTACGACACTACGAACTCAGGATCTGAAATGACTGAGTTTTCTGCCAACCTGCGCCGCGCTTTCAAGGCACAGGGGTTCCCAGTTCCAAAATAGTAGAAATTATTATCCTTATTAGTGAGAGATTATACATCCCTTTCGTTAGTCGTAGCTTCTCTGAAATAATTTCAAACACTTCTACCGAAAACATTTTAAGTGAAAGAAAACAATAGTGAAATACCGTTAAATAATTACAGTATATTTTTTGATAAATTTGATAAGCCGATTTTTAAAAAATGAAAAAAGACGCGACGAACCTATTAAAATATGTGTTTTCTGTCTGTATGTTGGCAGTGTAGTTAGTTACAAGTTAGCAATTCTGAACTTTGATTTTTAACCCTATCTGAAGACACAGACATTGATCCAATATTGCAGCTGTACTATATTTTTGAAATATATTCTCAATTGCCGAATCTTTATGAAACTAGCTGCTTTAGGCATAAAGATGTTACCTAACGAAGAAACGAAAATTTTGCCGTAACGGGACTTGAACCCGAATACCCGGTTTGTGGGATCGAGTAGCGGTCCGGCAGGAATTTTCATGTATCACGAATATATAGTATCGCCATGCCCGTTGCAGAAAGTGTCACAAAGATAATGCTACTGCGAAAAAAAATTTAAAGTTTGAAATTACACTCCGAAAATATTTCTACTGGGCAGGGATCTTATCCAACGACTATTGTCAGTGTTAACAAACCATGGAAAACGTAAAATATGTTTCACTTCACAAGTAGAAAAGTATGTGCATGTATTACCATGAAATGAAATGACGTTTAGTGATAGGTGGGGTTTCGAATCCAGCACCTACTGTGTTTCTTAACTAAGCAAAATCAAATGATAGACGTGAATTTTTTCATCTGAAGTGAAATGTTGAAACTTCATATGACGAGACAGAAATATTTTTTTCCTTCATGAGACTTGAACCCGGCATCTGCGGCGTTGTTTTCTGGCCTCTAATAGACTTTATTCACCTGTAGCGTAATGTCTGCATGTCTGAGCTAGTAGTAGAATCACGAGCACTTGTTCTGATTCGAACATGGAATACACAGTCGTTGTCGACAACACATGGAGAGGCAATAGCTACTGATTTCTTGTTGACCAGTAGCTAGGAGTCGTAGTTTTGAACTTGAAGTAACGTAACAAAATATTCCTCTGTTGTTACTGATGAAGCGGCGACGATAACTGTAAAACTTATTTTTTCGCAGGTAGTTACTTGTATACATGCTAGAGATCCATAAAACATGATAAACCCGTTTCTGTCGAATTAGAAATCGACCATAGATGCACGTTTTCCTGCATACCTTGACGAATTACGAGTCTTGCATGAAACAACGAAAATATGAAACCATATCGTCTCGAGTGGGCAAAGTTCCCTTAGAAGAGAGACTCGATTTCAGATCCCATTCCCACACCAACATTTTTAACATGTTAAGCTCGAAAGAAACAAAAAGGCATAAGTGACCCTTGATCTGGTGCCAATCTGTACTTCGGTGGTGGTCATTTATTTGGTTCCCAAAATAATGAAACTGATCATGTAAATTTACTGTACTGTCTACATTCCATTACCAGTGTTTCACCCTCGTTGATGTTCATTTCATACTCTGTTTTCAGGACACTATACATTTCGCCCAACGGCTCTTCCTAATACCTTGACGTCTCTGACAGAATTACTGTGTCATCGGCCAATCTCATATTTCTTCTCCCTGAATTGTACTTCCGTTTCCTAATCTCTCCTAAGTTTCACTTGCAGACTGCTCGATGCGTTTTCAATGAAATCTATTAATGGTGGTTTATTTTGATATCTACCTTGTACACTCCTGGAAATTGAAATAAGAACACCGTGAATTCATTGTCCCAGGAAGGAGAAATTTTATTGACACATTCCTGGGGTCAGATACATCACATGATCACACTGACAGAACCACAGGCACATAGACACAGGCAACAGAGCATGCACAATGTCGGCACTAGTACAGTGTATATCCACCTTAAGCAGCAATGCAGGCTGCTATTCTCCCATGGAGACGATCGTAGAGATGCTGGATGTAGTCCTGTGGAACGGCTTGCCATGCCATTTCCACCTGGCGCCTCAGTTGGACCAGCGTTCGTGCTGGACGTGCAGACCGCGTGAGTTGACGCTTCATCCAGTCCCAAACATGCTCAATGGGGGACAGATCCGGAGATCTTGCTGGCCAGGGTAGTTGACTTACACCTTCTAGAGCACGTTGGGTGGCACGGGATACATGCGGACGTGCATTGTCCTGTTGGAACAGCAAGTTCCCTTGCCGGTCTAGGAATGGTAGAACGATGGGTTCGATGACGGTTTGGATGTACCGTGCACTATTCAGTGTCCCCTCGACGATCACCAGTGGTGTACGGCCAGTGTAGGAGATCGCTCCCCACACCATGATGCCGGGTGTTGGCCCTGTGTGCCTCGGTCGTATGCAGTCCTGATTGTGGCGCTCACCTGCACGGCGCCAAACACGCATACGGCCATCATTGGCACCAAGGCAGAAGCGACTCTCATCGCTGAAGACGACACGTCTCCATTCGTCCCTCCATTCACGCCTGTCGCGACACCACTGGAGGCGGGCTGCATGATGTTGGGGCGTGAGCGGAAGACGGCCTAACGGTGTGCGGGACCGTAGCCCAGCTTCATGGAGACGGTTGCGAATGGTCCTCGCCCATACCCCAGGAGCAACAGTGTCCCTAATTTGCTGGGAAGTGGCGGTGCGGTCCCCTACGGCACTGCGTAGGATCCTACGGTCTTGGCGTGCATCCGTGCGTCGCTGCGGTCCGGTCCCACGTCGACGGGCACGTGCACCTTCCGCCGACCACTGGCGACAACATCGATGTACTGTGGAGACCTCACGCCCCACGTGTTGAGCAATTCGGCGGTACGTCCACCCGGCCTCCCACATGCCCACTATACGCCCTCGCTCAAAGTCCGTCAACTGCACATACGGTTCACGTCCACGCTGTCGCGGCATGCTACCAGTGTTAAAGACTGCGATGGAGCTCCGTATGCCACGGCAAACTGGCTGACACTGACGGCGGCGGTGCACAAATGCTGCGCAGCTAGCGCCATTCGACGGCCAACACCGCGGTTCCTGGTGTGTCCGCTGTGCCGTGCGCGTGATCATTGCTTGTACAGCCCTCTCGCAGTGTCCGGAGCAAGTATGGTGGGTCTGACACACCGGTGTCAATGTGTTCTTTTTTCCATTTCCAGGAGTGTAGTTTATGTTTACACCTGCATCTACATGAAACCAGTGAGGCTCTTTTGGGATGGTGTTTTGTAGATGGATCGTAGAACAACTGTCAGATTAATTTTGGAACGTTTCACTGTCGGTTATCACGTGTGAAAAATGCATGCCTGAGTCCTTCCGTACGATGTCTGATGTCTGTTACTTTATCACAATGGTCATTTCTCCTTACGTAGGTGGGAGGAAGGAGTTGATGACTGACATGTCGTGAAGAGGTCTCGCCACAGTGAACAACGCCTTTGTGAAATATGTCCTCTCCAAATCTCTTATCATATCCCTGATACTCTCTCTCCCTGATTTCGTGATAAAGCGAAACGAGCTGCCCATCTTTGAACTCTGTCGCCGCCGCGAAGGGATTAGCCGAGCGGCCTAAGGCACAGCAGTCGTGGACTGTGCGTCTGGTCCCGGCGGAGGTTCGAGTCCTCCCTCGGGCATGGGTAATTTAGGTTAAGTAGTGTGTAAGCTTAGGGACTGATGACCTTAGCAGTTAAGTCACATATGATTCCACACACAGTTTTTTGAACTCTGTCGCCCTCCCCCATTGTTTCTATCCAACACGGCGCAACTAAATGTGGATGGACATGGGTAGCGCAGAGAGTTTCTTTACAAGATTTGTTGCATCTCCGAAGTGTTAATACAACGAATCAGTCATAGGTTCGCCTTCTGCACAAAATTTACGATGTGGTAGTTCTCCGAGAGCTACTTTATGTTCTCAACCTCTGATGGTTTCCAAAATTAAGACCGGATGTGTTCCGCAGTGTCTTCAGCACTCCCGTTTATGGCGTAATTTTGCACTTTTCCGTTCCGATCGCAAAGTGAGAACGTAAAGATGCCCATAACAATAGCGTCTGCCACCAAGAGTGAATTGTCAGTTGAGGGGTTTCACCTAGATTCATGCAGCCCGCAAAATGTAACTGTTCTGCATTTCCTTCTTCACGACAGTTATCGCCCACATGGTGCAGGTGCAATGAAGATGCTCCTGCAGCGGTTTTCATGAGAAGTATTTGATCACCCACTAAGCAGCATGGACTTGGCTCCCTCTAATTCCCATCTCTTCGATCTCGTGGACCGCTGGCCATGAGGACAGCATTTTCGTGCAGCAACGAGCTGAAGACCAGCATAGGTAACTGGCGAGGTTACTGGAAATTTGCTACAATGTCACAAAAAATCTCCAAGTCGGAGCGGCACCTACGTACAGAAGGATTTTTTTATTTTCACTGTGGTTTTCATTTCAGCATTGGAACACGTATTATGTTCGGGTATAATGACTTTTCTGGAGACTGCGTTTCGAAAAAGACGATCATGTGAAACCCAGCTCGCGCTATTCGTCCACGAGACTCAGAGGGCCATAGACACGGGTTCCCAGGTAGATTCCGTGTCTCTTGACTTCCATAAGGCGTTCGATACAGTTCCCCACTGTCATTTAATGAACAAAGCAAGAGCATATGGACTATCAGACGAATTGTGTGATTGGATTGAAGAGTTCCTAGATAACAGAACGCAGCATGTCATTCTCAATGGAGGGAAGTCTTCCGAAGAAAGAATGATTTCAGGTGTGCCGCAGGGGAGTGTCGTAGGACCGTTGCTATTAACAATATACATAAAGGACCTTGTGGATGACATAGGAAGTTCACTGATGCTTTTTGCGGATGATGTTGTAGTATATCGAGAGGTTGTACCAATGGAAAATTGTACTGAAATGCAGGAGGATCTGAAACGAATTGACGCTTGGTGCAGGGAATGGCAATTCAATCTCAATTTAGACTAGTGTAATGTGCTGCGAATGCATAGAAAGAAAGATCCTTTACCATTTAGCTACAATATAGTAGGTCAGCAACTGGAAGCAGTTAATTCCATAAATTATCTGGGAGTAGGGATTAGGAGTGATTTAAAATGGAATGATCATATAAAGTTGATCGTCGGTAAAGCAGATGCCAGACTGAGATTCATTGGAAGAATCCTAAGGAAATGCAATCCAAAAACAAAGGAAGTAGGTTACAGTACACTTGTTCGCCCACTACTTGAATATTCCTCACCAGTGGGGAACCCGTACCAGATAGGGTTGATAGAAGAGATAGAGAAGATCCAACGGAGAACAGCGCGCTTCGTTACAGGATCACTAAACAATCGCGATAGCGTTACGGAGATGATAGATAAACTCCAGTGGAGGACTCTTCCGGAGAGACGCTCAGTAGCTCGGTACGGGCTTTTGTTGGAGTTTGGAGATCATAGCTTCACCGAGGAGTCAAGCAGTATATTGCTCCCTCCTACGTATATCCTCATCTACATCTACTTCCCCACTTCGCAAGCCACCTGACAGTGTGTGGTGGAGGGTACCTTGAATACCTCTAACTGTTCTCCCTTCTTTTCCAGTCTCGTATTGTTCGTGGAAAGAAGGATTGTCGGTATGCCTCTGTGTGGGCTCTAATCTCTCTGATTTTAACCTCTTGGTCTCTTCGCGAGATATACGTAGGGGGGAGCAATTTACTGCTTGACTCCTCGGTGAAGGTATGTTCTCGAATCTTCAACAAAAGCCCGTACCGAACTACTGAGCGTCTCTCCTGCAGAGTCTTCCACTGGAGTTTATCTGTCATCTCCTTATCGCTTTTGCGATTACTAAATGATCCTGTAACGAAGTGCGCTGCTCTCCGTTGGATCTTCTCTATCTCTTCTATCAACCGTATCTGGTACGGATCCCACACTGGTGAGCAGTATTCGAGCAGTGGGCGAACAAGTGTACTGTAACCTACTCCCTTTGTTTTCGGATTGCATATCTCGCGAAGGGATTATGAGAATAAAATCAGAGAGATTAGAGCCCACACAGAGGCATTCCGACAATCTTTCTTTTCACGAACAATACGAGATCTCGCTTCCCACGCCCGGATTCCCGGGTTCGATTCCCGGCGGGGTCGGGAATTTTTTCTGCCTCGTGATAACTGGGTGTTTTGTGTGATGTCCTTAGGTTAGTTAGGTTTAAGTAGTTCTAAGTTCTAGGGGACTGATGACCATAGATGTTAAGTCCCATAGTGCTCAGAGCCATTTGAACAATACGAGACTGGAATAGAAGGGAGAACCGATAGAGGTACTCAAAGTACCCTCCGCCACACACCTTTAGGTGGCTTGCGGAGTATGGATGTAGGTGTAGAACATCGTTTGGAAATTAAAAAATAATCTCGTATCATAGCAAGTAGAATGCACTCAGTCCTTGTGAGGCTATTTGATAGAGCAGTAGCAGCTATGGTCACTAAACGTGACAACGGCTGGGAGAATGGTATGCTGATCACATGCCTATCGGCCGAGGATGACACGGCGGGTGGGAAATACCGTTGGTCATTCCGCGGCCTGTTCGGTCGGAGTTTAAGGTAAGTTTTTCGTAATTGTATTCCCGTAGTATTTATCTTCACTGACGGCCTTTAAAATTTTTTCAATCACTGTGAAACTAAAATTTAAGTGAAAGTGTCATTTTGGAATGACCTGCTTTCATGTGAAACGTTTCGAATACAGAAGAACATCCCACCTCAGATGGAAGTGGCTAATCCCGCCCGATGCAGGAGCGGAAGTGGCAGAATGCCGCGCCTTGGCGCACGGCTGAGGTTGCCAAATCTCGGCTCATTTGCATAGTAATAGCATGTCGCGCCTGTGCTCGCCTCGCGACTTAAACTGCCCGCCTGCGGCACGACGCAACTCGAGCACAATCGCGGGAGCCTCGGGCCTGGGCTTGTAGAAAATGCCACCTGCCACTTGCCACTGTGTGAGACCTCACTACGGGGCAGACACACGACTTCTGTCTAGTAAGGGCAGGTTTACTATTCCAGCTTAACTGTTCAGGTAGCGGCACTAGAAACCTTCAAACATTATCAACACGCGCTAAAGTTAAGGTAGCTTCAGGTAAAGATTAAGTTTATGAATTAGTATATTATAGAGCGCGAGACTGTATAATTTCCACGAAGCCAGAAAACTACATCCAGTCACTTTTGGAAACATTCGTTTCTTTCTATAAACTAGTTTTTTAATCTTTTCAGATTGATCTTCAGCTGCAACACGTGGAAGTAACATACTGTTGCCCACAGCGTGATGCTTGTACTGCATCTTTGGCAAGAAGACACTTGTCTATGGTGCAAGGGGTAGCCAGCCTATCTATTGAATCAGTGGAGTAGTTGAAGGGAGAAAGAAATGTGAATTTTTATTTAAACTCTATAAATGTAATGCAAGGAGGGCTGTTCAACATGTAAGTGGTTCATTCAGTGAAACTGCATATGCAATAATTATTGAAATATTATCAAATTCATTAAACATTCACTCACAAATTATTCAAATAATAATAAACGAAAATTAAAAAAATTTGGGTCGCCAGATACTGGAGAAAGCGTAAAAAAAAAAAAATTGAATTGAATTGGCACCAAGAGCTCACAACAAGTGAATTATATAAGGTGCCTGCCCTGGCATTTGTCTTTAAACATGAGCATTCTATGACTTCATTCTAATTTAACATATATATAAATTACTCGAGACGGGTTGACCTGGTGTAATAAATAAGGAAGGAATAAAAAGAAAAATAACAGCTGAACAGATGACTCTCTTAACGGGTAAACGGTGAATACTTTGCCTTGCGTCTTTATGAGCATCTAACACATTGAAAAGAAGAAAGCGAAAGAAGAATGCGCAGCTAGGAAAGCGGGCGTTTTCTGTATTACCATATTCATAGCATGGTCGGCGTGGCGGTGGAGTTGGCTGATTGCGTGCGGCTGCCGGCGACGTAGTTGATAGTGTCTAACAAGCCCTACGCTGAAAATAGTGACCGAAACCTGCTACTGGAAGTTATCATTACTGGACGACGGTATGCGTCAATCTGCAAGTGCAAACCTACGTGAAACTGCATTAAACAAAGCTCAAAACGATTCTAACAGTACTACCGTCATCGGACATGTAAATAAAAATGTGATCCTGAGTTAAGCTCTAGATAAGGCGCACAGTGAGTGAAGCTCACCTACTTGGATCTAAGAAACTTTGCTAAGTAGTAGACTTATTAGGTCTAATTGTGCACCTGCAACCTTTAAGCCGCCATCATGAAAGTTGCCAGTCCAGTAATCCACCTTTGATACATGGGAAATTGAGTACAACTATTTCACAAGCCTTTGGCATGAGTGAAACATAAACTTATTTCCAGCGCTGGTCGTTAGAAGAAAATCTGTCTAGTGGGTGTCACAATGAGTGCAAGGACATGATGAAATTTAGATTTGGTATGTCTAAGATGTTCACATTGTGTAGGGGCTTTGTGGCTTTATGTTTCTGTATCAGCTGCTGTTAACAACTATCTCGACGGGATGTGCCCAGAGGACAGGTCGAGGATTTTTCTTTCAGTAAGTCTCAATTATTTTCTAAGTTACAAATGTTGGTTCCTAGCATTGAAAATGTCCGCTGCAGTGATGAGTAGTGTGTTCCAGTACCCTTTATTTCTTGAACCCATGAGGAAACGTCAGCTAGTCAATATGAAAAACCTAATTCTTTGGTGTGACGTCATAAGCGAGTGACTGCGTGTGAGATCGCTCTATTTAAGTTTTTATATATTTTTAAGTTTCAGATACATATTTTAACGGTTTTTGTGATAATATTTACTATATAAGTGACTTATTAGTGGCTTCTTCATTCACCTCTGCCTTTCTTGTGTTGTGACTTGATATTTGTGAGTGTTTCGTATCGAGCAACGTAACCTCGTACCTGTCTTTACATTCCGCGCTGACCAGTTGCAGCTGTAGTGGCGCATCGAAAGCTAAGTACTAATTAATTGTTTGTGTATAGTGGTTTATTTAGGAACTTTAGTAGTCTTCAACCGGTGTTTTTTGTGTCTTCTGGTGAAATAATTTCAGAAGAACCTTTTGGGCACTGTTTTCAGTTTCGTTACTGTGACATTAGACGTTTGATTCTCTTTCTGTATTAGTCTTTTGTTATATTTACATTTGTTGTTTATTAATACTGTTAATAATAGTAGTTACTTCCCTTGTAGGGTAAGTTTGTGATTATTGTAGTCAGGTTTTTAACATCTACTTATTGTAGTAGCGGAACTTAGAACAAGTAAAATTTTACCATGAGTGAGAACTGTGGGCTTTGCCGTAGGTTCGTGAGTAGTGGATTGCGGTGTGAGACTTGTTCGAAGTATTTTCACTGGGGGGAATGCAGTGGGGAAGCGAGTGGTCATTCTCGTGAGATCCTCTCCTGGAACTGCAGGTTGTGTTGCAAGAGTAAGTAGATAGAGGAGCAGGAGCGTAAGATCTGTGCCCTTCAGGTGCAGTTGAAAAACGCACAGGAGGCGCTAGATAGGATGAGGAGGGAGAAGGGGGTTGGGGAATGGGAGCTGGCTGTTGGCAAGAGATCTGCTAGGAGAAGAAGATTTTCAGATAGTTTTACTTTTGGTGTTTACAATAGATGTGACCAACTGTCAGAGTCTAGTGGAGAGGAACCTCTAGTAGCTGTAGATGTAGGAAGTATGCAGCAGACCTCAGAAGTTACGGTGGCTAAAACAGTTGCAAAGTCGAAGAGGAAGAAGAACGTTCTGCTGTTAGGTAGTTCTCATGGCAGAGGTGTAGGCCAGCAGTTGCAGGAAGTGCTGGGGAGTGAGTACCAGGTCACCAGCATTGTGAAGCCTAATGCAGGATTGGCTCAGGTGACTGTTAACATAGGGCGGTTATGTAGGGATTTTACTAAAGAGGATCAGGTAGTGATTGTGGGTGGGGCTGGTAATAGTATTGATAGGGATGGGGAGTATAACATAGATGGTGACCTGGAAAAGATATCCACTCAGACTGGCAACACGAATGTGCATTTCGTGGAACTCTTTCAGCGTCACGATCGGCCTCATATTAATACAGCCGTCAGGCATAATAACATGGGACTTGGGGGTGCGGCTGATGACAGAAAGCATGGGTCACATTTCAGTGGTGTCGGTGGAGTCTATCAGCAGGACGGGTTTCACTAGACATGTCCTGCACCTCAACAGGTATGGGAAGGGAAGGTTGGCAAAGTTTATAGTTGACAGCATGGGTGGGGTTGGTGGGATCACTCATGGGAAAATTCCTGCAATAATGGATGTTAGAGCTGCACCTTTTTTAGATTGAAGTCCGCTGATAGGTATTTCTGCTTAAGGGAAGTCTCTCTAACAAAGGAATCACTTTTTACAAAGCTTAGGTATCCGAGTAATGAGGGAATTAGTATATTTCATCAAAATATACAAGGTATTAAAGATAAAGTTAGTGAACTGCTTATAGATGTTGACTCTGAAATTATTGGTATATCTCAACACTTCTTAATTAAGGAGATAATTCAGAGGCTTCCTTTACCTGGATACAGGTTGGGTGGCGGCTTTTCGAGGAGCGCTTTGCGGTGTGGGAGAGTAGCCACGTATGGGATAACGGCATCCCATTGGAGTACATTGATGTTTCAAAGTACTGCACTGAAAAGGTGTTTGAATGTTGTGCAGGTGTGGTTAAATTTAATGGAGCTAAACTTCTAACTGTTGTTAATTATAGATCCCCAGACTCCGATTTCACAACATTTTTGCTAAAGCTAGAGGAGGTTCTTGGTTCACTTTATAGGAAATACTAAAAGTTACTTATATGCGGTGACTTCAATATTAATTGTATAAGTGATTGTGCAAGGAAGAGGATGCTGGTAGACCTCCTTAATTCATATAATCTAATGCAAACCGTATTCTTTCCAACGAGAGTGCAAGGGAACCATAGACAAATTTTTTGTTCATTCCTCATTACTAGAAGGGCATTCTGTTAGGAAAAAGGTGAATGGCCTTTCAGATCATGATGCACAAATTTTAACTCTAAATGATTTTAGTGCTGCAACGCGTGTTAAATATAGTCATCAGATGTTTAGGAAAGCTAATCCAGTTATTGTAGAGACCTTTGTGAACCTTATCAAGGAACAAGAGTGGCAAGATGTTTATAGCGCTGATACAGTAGACGATAAATTTAATGCTTTTCTCAAGACTTTTCTCGTGCTCTTTGAAAGTTGGTTTCCGTTAGAACGTTCAAAAGAGGGTACTAGCACAAACAGGCAGCCTGGGTGGCTGACTAGAGGGCTAAGAATATCTTGTAGAACAAAGTGGAAATTATATCAAAACGTTAGAAACAGTCAAAATCTAAATGCAGCAGCCCATTACAAACAGTATTGTAAGGTGCTTAAAAATGTTATTAGGAAGGCAAAAAGTATGTGGTATGCAGATAGAATAACCATAAGGTCAGTCGTAAAGGAAGTGGCTGGTCTGCAGAGACAGGTCAAGGATATAGAATCAGTGCGTAGTGGGAATGTCCGTGCTACTGATAAGTCGCATATATGTACAGTATTTAATAATCACTTTCTGAATATAGCAGGTGAACTAAATAGAAACCTAATCCCAACAGGGAATCATACAGCGCTCCTAGAAGAAAGTGTTCCGAAACTGTTACCTGAAATGCTCCTCCATGATACTGACAAGAGGGAGATTGAGTTAATAATTAAATCACTAAAGACCAAGAACTCTCATGGATATGGCGGGGTATCTAGCAGAATACTGAAGTATTGTTCTATGTATGTTAGCTCAGTACTGTAACTTTTTCTTTAGGAGTGGTCGATTTCCTGACCGATTAAAGTACTCGGTAGTGAAGCCACTTTATAAAAAGAGAGACACTGATAATGTTGACAATTTTAGACCTATTTCTATGCCATCGGTGCTTGCTAAAGTTATCGAGAAGGTTGTATATACAAGGTTACTGGAGCATTTAAATACACATAATTTGCTGTCAAATGTTCAGTTTGATTTTAGAAATGGTTTAACAACTGAAAATGCTACATTCTCTTTTCTCTGTGGGGTTCTGAACGGATTAAATAAAAGGTTTCCAACGCTAGGTGTTTTCTTTGATTTAACGAAGGCTTTTGACTCTGTTGACCACAAAATATTACTGCAGAAGTTGAACAATTATGGAGTAAGGGGAGTAGCTTACAATTGGTTCGCCTCTTACTTTAAGAACAGAAAGCAGAAGCTAATTCTCCGCAATATTGAAAGTGATAGTGATGTTAAGTCCCAATGGGGCACTGTTAAGTGGGGCGTTCCCCAAGGGTCGGTGCCGGGGCCACTGCTGTTTCTTATTTATACAAATGATATGCCTTCTAGTGTTACAGGTGATTCAAAAATATTTCTGTTTGCTGATGACACCAGCTTCGTAGTGAAGGATCTTGTGTGTAATATTGAAACAGTATCAAATAATGTAGTTCATGAAATAAGTTCGTGTCTTGTCGAAAATAATTTGATGTTAAATCACAGTAAGACTCGGTTTTTACAGTGTCTAACTGACAACTCAACTAGAACAGATAATTTGATCAGACAGAATGGGCATATTATAAGCGAGACGGAACAGTTCAAGTTCCTAGGCGTTCGGATAGATAGTAAGCTGTTGCGGAAAGCCCATGCTCAGGATCTTGTTCAGAAACTAAATGCTGCTTTATTTACCATTAGAACAGTATCTGAAATAAGTAACACTTCAACACGAAAAGTTGTCTACTTCGCATATTTTCATACGCTTATGTCGTATGGTATTATTTTTTGGGGTAATTCTTCTGATTCAAAATGGGTATTTTTAGCTCAAAAACGAGCTGTTCGAGCTATATGTGGTGTAAGTTCGAGAACCTCTTGTCGACCCCTATTCAATAGTCTGGGAATTCTGACATTGCCCTCACAGTATATATTTTCTTTAATGTCGTTTGTTGTTAGCAATATTAGACTATTCCCAAGAGTTAGCAGCTTTCACTCAGTTAATACTAGGCAGAAATCCAAATTGCATGTGGATTGCACTTCCTTGACTCTTGCGCAGAAAGGAGTGCAGAATTCTGCTGCATCCATTTTCAATAAGCTACCACAAGAACTCAAAAATCTTAACAGTAGCCCAAACTCTTTTAAGTCTAAACTGAAGAGTTTCCTCATGGCTCACTCCTTCCATTCTGTCGAGGAGCTCCTGGAAGAGCTAAAAAATTAAGCAAATTCCAGTGTTACATTTTGATTTTCTTTATTTAAACTTACGACTTGTCACCTGAATATGTTTTTTTATATTTCATTTAACTGTTTCTAATATCGTGTTATAATTTCATGTATTGACTCGTTCCATGACCATAGAGACCTCTCTTTAATTTGGTCCCACGGAATAATAAATAAATAAATAAAAAATAATTAATGTTAAACCCAAATCTCAGAGGTCTTGTTTTCAGTGTCATCAAGTCATGCACTTGGTGTTGATCAACAGAGTACCACGAGAAACAGGGGGTAGTGTTGACACCCTCTGCACATGGAAGTTTTGATTTTAGAGGTACGACCGGCTTGTTAAAACTAGAGCCGGCCTGCCGCGGCCAGATAGGCAACCAGCTAAAATACCTTTGAGACCAGATTTTCGCCCCTATGAACAAATATTATTGAGGATTTAGCATCACAGGGTACCCCAGAGAACACCCCAGGGTGCCCCAGAGAGCTACAACACCAAGAAGAAACGCTTCTCGGCTTTTGCCAAGATCAATGTGTAGTTTTTTTAATAGATAATGGTTAAGGATAAGGAAAGGAACCTTATTTAATTTCTATAATAATGACTCAGATCACCAGCGAGTGCGATCTTTTTACAGTTGTCAACACCTTTCACCCACACTGAGACAGATTCTGATTCATTTATTTTACGACGATTCCTGGTCCTGAGAACCAATGGCTAGTCGACATGCTTGTTTTCAGTGTCACCAAGTCATGCACTTGGTGTTGAACAATAGAGTGCCACGAGAAACAGGGGGCAGAGTTGACACCCTCTGCGCACGAGCTGTTGTGTGAGTTTGTGCAGATTAATGAAACACTGTAGTAAGGTCGACTACTGCGCGACTTAACCTACCATTTCTGAGAACTGCTATTAATCACGTACTAGTTTGTGCCGTGCTAGATTCCACTAGTAACGTGTCACAGGTAAATTGTGAATCACGCAGTGAGCTATGCTATATTTTTAAGTTGCCTGTTGCATAAAATTCAAATATGGCGCCCTTTCTGTGATTGGGGGGCCAGTATTGGTGGTTGGCAAAGTGCGACTACATCTTGGAATTCAAGGGCTCTCTTGGCTAATTAAATTTGCCGTTACTGACGGTCTGAGCACTATTATGCTCTGAGGATGCGATTTCCTTGAACACATTAGGTGATTATTAGCTTATTTACGAAAGGCCATTATGTTCAAATTTAGGCCAGTGGAGAGGTATTAGTCGTGCATGCTCCAGCACAAGAGTAGGGTCTGTTCTGCAAAGGCAGAATGGGCTATTTGATGTATCCCACTGAGTGAAGAGCAAGGACTTGGCTTGTTGGAGGTACCCAGAAGAACTTACCAACTGACTGTTGTTCATCAACAATCTTGTATAAAAAGAGGTACCATTTCGGCAGTCGCCCTATCGATTGTCAACCCCAAAGAGGAGGGAATTAAGGAAGACAGTTTATGAGCTCCGTTCATTGGTCTTGGCATATTCATCACCAATCCTGTTGGTTCCCAAGCCCAGTGTGCGGTGGTATTGCCCAGTGGTGCATTATATGGCACTGAATCGAACGCTGATTCGATAATCTGTACCATTGCCTGACCTTCATAAATGCTTTACTTGTTTTTCGTGTGCTTGTTCTTGACCTGAATAAGACCTACCATCATATGCCTCTTCCAGAGGAATCGAATTTTCGTTTCGGTTTGCTCCCAGAGAAGTCACATGCTTATTAGATTATGTGCAGTGCGACTTAAATGCCTAAGGCTATTCACTTGCTTCTAGGACCCACGGCTAACAATTATGCTGCTAGGTTTATGGGTATGGTTAATATGTCCTGTAAATTCATTACCAGTTTTGCCAGCTGGTTGTCAACCGTTAACCAGGAATGGCGAGATTTTTCAGGGAGGGGGGGGGGGGGGGGGGAGACCTCAGCAGGCATCCTTTGATGCATTGAAGGAAGCAATGGCTAGTGCACACATTCGACTGATAACCAGGGTCTGGCAGTGAGTTTATCTTGGAGGAGATACCTATAAATTTGTTATCATGATCTCCTCCAAGTGAAGGAGGGAGAGAGGAAGTCTACCTACCGGCTACATCTTTCGACCCTTACCGATTGCAGAAGACGAATATTCAGTAAACCAACTATAAGTGTTGGCCACGTTGTCGGGCTTAGAATAATTGTAGTTCTGTCATGAACATAAGCTATTCTCCTTATACACCTACGACCGAGACTCAACAAGGTGATAACTATGCTACAAAAACTGGGAGGGCAGCCAGGGGGGCTGTGAACATATTCACATTCTACTGTAACTGTGAGTCGTGTTCAAAACATTTAACAATAGGAAAGAAATTTGTGCTTAATAAGTGATTTCCACATAGTACGTTTCGCACCTACTAGGTATTTGTGTCTTCACTTATGGAGATGGGGCCTGGATAAACTGAAAGAACCAGAGAGTGTGGAGAGTTTCTGAGGGACCTTTAGGGAACGACTGATAAAGACAGGAGAAAGGAATATAGTAGAAGAAGAATGGGTAGCTCTGAGAGATGTAGTGAAGGCAGCAGAGAATCAAGCAAGTAAAAAGAAGAGGGCTGGTAGATATCCTTGGGTAACGTAGATGAAAGGAGAAAATACGAAAATGCAGTAAATGAAGCGAGCAAAAGGGAATAGACAGGAAGTGCAAAATGGCTAAGCAGAAATGGCTAGAGGACAAATGTAAGGATGTAGAAGCATAAGTCACTAGAGGTGAGATACATGTTGCCTACAGCCGGCTGGTGTGGCCGTGCGGTTCTAGGCGCTTCAGTCTGGATCCGCGTGACCGCTACGGTCCCAGGTTCGAATCCTGCCTTTAGTCATGGATGTGTGTGATGTCCTTAGGTTAGTTAGGTTTAAATAGTTCTAGGTTCTAGGGGACTGATGACCTCTAATATTAAGTCCCATAGTGCTCAGAGCCAATTTTGAACCATGTTGCCCACAGGAAAATTAAAGAGACCACTGGAGAAGAGAGAACCCCCTGTATGAATATCAGGAACTCAGATGGAAAACTAGTCCTAAGCGAAGAAGGAAAAGCAGAAAGGTGGAAGCAGTGTATACACGGTCTGTAAACAGGACATGTACTTAAAAACAATATTCTGGAAATGGAAGAGGATGTAGATGAAGATGAGAAGGGAGATATGGCACTGCGTGAAGAATTTGACAAAACAGTGAATGACTTATGTCGAAACAGAGCCTAAGGAGTAGACAACATTCCATTAGTACTACTGATAGCTTTTGAAGATCCAGGCGTGGTTCAACTCCTCCATTTGGTGATCAAGATCTTTGAGGCAAGCGAAATACCCCAGACTTCACGAAGAATATAATAATTCCATTTCCAACGAAAGTAGGAGCTAACCGGTGTGAAAATTAACTAACTGTATGTTGAGAAGTCACGGTTGCAAATTACTAACACAAATTCTTTGCAGAAGAATGGAAAAATTGGTAGCAGCCGGCCTCGGGGAAGATAAGTTCCGGAGAAATGTAGGAACACAGGAGGCAATACTGACCCTACGACCTCTCATAGAAGAAAGGGTAAGGAAAGGAAATCCTAATCTTACAGCATGAGTAGACTTAGAGAAAGCTTTTGAAAAAGTTGAATGGAATACTATCTTTCAAATTCTGAAGGCGACAGATGTAAAATATAGGGAGCGAAAGGATATGTACAATTTGTGCTGAGGCCAGATGGCAGTTGGGACCATGACAGAGTGAGACAGGGTTGTAGCAAATCTCCGGAGTTATTCAATCTGTATAAAGAACAACAGTAAGGAAGCAAAAGAAAAACTTGGAGTAGGAATTATAGTCCAGGGAGAAGAAATAAAAACTTCGAGGTTTCTGACGACACTGTAATCCTGTCAGAGACATCAAAGAACTTGGAAGAGTAGTTGAACCGAATGGACATTGTCTTGCAACGAGGATATAAGATGAACATCAACAAAAGCAGAACAAGGATAATAGAAAACAGTCGAATTAAATCAGGTGAGGCTGAGAGAATTAAATTAGGGAATGAAACACCTAAAGTAGTAAATGAGTTTTCATATTTGGGAAGCAATATAACAGATGATAGTAGAAGTAAGAGGATGTAAAATGTAGACTGGTAATGGGATGAAAAGCGTTTCAAAAGAAGAGAAATTTATTAACACCAAGCATAGATTTAAGTATCAGGAAGACCTTCCTCAAAGAATTTGTATGAAGTTTAGCCATGTGTGGAAGTGAAACACGGACGATAAACAGTTAGGACAAGAAGAGAATTGAACTTAAGAATATCGGTGCTACAGAATAATGCTCAAAATTATGTGGGTAAATCATGTAACTAATGAGGAGGTACTGAGTAGAATTGGGGAGAAGATAAATTTGTGGTAAAACCTGGCTAGAAGAGGGGATCGGTTGGTAGGACACATTCTGAAGCATCAAGGATTCACCAATATACTATTGGAGGGCAAGTGTGTGGAGTAAAAGTAGTAGGAGACGATGAGATAAATACAGTAAGCGGATTCCGAAGGAAGTAAGTTGCAGATGAATAGCCGTTCACACTACAGAGTAGCATAGAGAGCTGCATGAAACCAGTCTTCGTACTGAAGATCAAACAACAACACTCCAGTCTCATGTTGATCTGATGGCGCTCGTGTATGTTCTTCACATATTGCACGTTTCCGCAAATTGTGGCGAACGTGCAATAAGTTTGTTGTATACTCTCCAGAATACAGACTGGCGTGGGTGGCTTACATTGTCTTCCAGGAGCTGTCTAAATTCTACTCTGTAAACGTTTTGCCGTGTTCTTTTATATTATGCCTGCTAGTTTTACTTTTGAGGCTTGCCGACGACATTGTGATTCTGTCAGAGTCATCAAAGGACCTGGGAAAGCAGTTTAACGGAGTGGACAGTGTCTTAGGACGAGGATATAAGGTGAACATCAACAAAAGCAAAACGAGAAAAATAGCATGTAGTCTAATTAACTAGGTGATGCTGAGGGAATTAGGTTAGGAAATGAGACATTTAAAGCAGTAGAATAGTTCTGCTATTTTGGGAGCAAAATAACTGATGATGGTCGAAGTGGAGAAGACATACAGGGTGTTACAAAAAGATAAGGCCAAACTTTCAGGAAACATTCCTCACACACAAAGAAAGAAATTGTGTTATCTGGATATGTGTCCGGAAACGCTTACTTTTAATGTTAGAGCTCATTTTATTACTTCTCTTCAAATCACATTAATCATGGAATGGAAACACACAACAACAGAACGTACCAGCGTGACTTCAAACTCTTTGTTACAGGAAATGTTCAAAATGTCCTCCGTTAGCGAGGATACATGCATCCACCCTCCGTCGCATGGAATCCCTGATGCGCTGAAGGAGCCCTGGAGAATGGCGTAATGTATCACTGCCGTCCACAATACGAGCACGAAGAGTCTCTAAATTTGGCACCAGGGTTGCGTATGCAAGAGCTTTCAAATGCCCCCATAAATGAGAGTCAAGAGGGTTTAAGTCAGGAGAGCGTGGAGGCCATGGAATTGGTCCGCCTCTACCAATCCATCGGTCACCGAATCTGTTGTTGAGAAGCGTACGAACACTTCGACTGAAATGTGCAGAAGCTCCATCGCGCATGAACCACATGTTGTGTCGTACATGTAAAGACACATGTTCTAGCAGCACAGGTAGAGTATCCCGTATGAAATGATGATAACGTGCTCCATTGAGCGCAGGTGGACGAAACTAAAATGAGCTCTAACATGGAAATTAAGCGTTTCCGGACACATGTCCACATAACATCTTTTCTTTATTTGTGTGTGAGGAATGTTTCCCGAAAGTTTGGCCGTACCTTTTTGTAACACCCTGTATAATGTAGACCGGCTACGGCAAGGAAAGCGTTCCTGAAGAAGAGAAATTTGTTAACATCGAGTATCGATTTTAGTGTCAGGAAGTCCTTTCTGAAAGTAATTGTATGGAGTGCAGCCACGTATGTAAGTGATGTATAGACGGTAAATATTTATTGCCGCGTGGCACGACCGCGTGGTTTGAGGCGCCATGTTACGGGAGGGCCGCCGGAGGTTAGAGTCGTTCCTTTGAAATGGTTGTGTGTGTTGTTCGTTGCATAAGTTAGTATAAGTAGTGTGTAAGTCTAGGGACCGATGACCTCAGCCGTTTGGTCCCTTAAGAATTCACACACATTTGGAGATGTGAAAATAAATAGTTTAGACAAGAGGAGAACTGAAGCTTTCGAAATGTAGTACTACAAAAGAATGCTGAAGATTAGGTAGGTAGATCGCGTAACTAATGAGGATAGAGTAGCATGGACAGCTGCATCAAACCGGTCTCTGGATTGAAGACCACAACAACAACAACACAGTTTTCCTTATGGGAATTTGTATTTAAAAAAAATGGTTCAAATGGCTCTGAGCACTATGGGACTCAACTGCTGAGGTCATTAGTCCCCTAGAACTTAGAACTAGTTAAATCTAACTAACCTAAGGACATCACAAACATCCATGCCCGAGGCAGGATTCGAACCTGCGACTGTAGCGGTCTTGCGGTTCCAGACTGCAGCGCCTTTAACCGCACGGCCACTTCGGCCGGCGTTTGTATTTCATTACCGACTTTTAGTATAGAGGCATTTTAATGAAAATGGTATTAATCTTAAGTTGACAGCCTCTGCTGAATTTTGCATTTTATTTAAATACTATTTTACCTCATTTGTATGAACCCACTAACGATGGTGGAAATTCACCGACACATGTTAAGCGCTAAAGGAGAATGAAGCGTTCCCTTAAGACAGAACCATATTGCCAGATATAATATCCGAACTGCGCAAAGAAGCGTGAGATAACGGAAACATCTACATCTACATTTATACTCCGCAAGCCACCCAACGGTGTGTGGTGGAGGGCACTTTACGTGCCACTGTCATTGCCTCCCTTTTCTGTTCCAGTCGCGTAAGTTTCGCGTGAAGTACGACTGCCGGAAAGCCTCCGTGCGCGCTCGAATCTCTCTAATTTTACATTCGTGGTCTCCTCGGGAGTTATAAGTAGGGGGAAGCAATATATTCGATACCACATCCTGAAACGCACCCTCTTGAAACCTGGCGAGCAAGCTACACCGCGATGCAGAGCGCCTCTCTTGCAGATTCTGCCACTTGAGTTTGCTAAACATCTCCGTAACGCTATCACGGTTACCAAATAACCCTGTGACGAAACGCGCCGCTCTTCTTTGGATCTTCTCTATCTCCTCCATCAACCCGATCTGGTACGGATCCCACACTGATGAGCAATACTCAAGTTTAAGTCGAATGAGTGTCTTCTAAGCCACCTCCTTTGTAGATGGACTACATTTGCTAAGGACTCTCCCAATGAATCTAAACTTGGTACCCGCCTTACCAAGAATTAATTTTATATGATCATTCCACTTCAAATCGTTCCGCACGCATACTCCCAGATATTTTGCAGAAGTAACTGCTACCAGTGTTTGTTCCGCTATCATATAATCATACAATAAAGGATCCTTCTTTCTATGTATTCGCAATACATTACATTTGTCTACGTTAAGGGTCAGTTGCCACTCTCTGCACCAAGGGCCTATCCGCTGCAGATCTTCCTGCATTTCGCTACAATTTTCTAATGCTGCAACTTCTCTGTATACTACAGCATCATCCGCGAAAAGCCGCATGGAACTTCCGACACTATCTACTAGGTCATTTATATATACTGTGGAAAGCAATGGTCCCATAACACTCCCATGTGGCATGCCAGAAGTTACTTTAACGTCTGTAGACGTCTCTCCATTGATAACAACATGCTGTTTTCTGTTTGCTAAAAACTCTTCAATCCAGCCACACAGCTGGTCTGATATTCCGTAGGCACTTACTTTGTTTATCAGGCGAGAGTGCGGAACTGTATCGAACGCCTTCCGGAAGAAAAATAACATCTACCTGGGAGCCTGTATCTAATATTTCTGGGTCTCGTGAACAAATAAAGCGAGTTGGACCTCACACGATGGCTGTTTCCGGAATCCATGTTGATTCCTACACAGTAGATCCTGGGTTTCCAAAAACGACATGATACTCGAGGAAAAAACATGTTCTAAAATTCTACAACAGATCGACGTCAGATATATAGGTCTATAGTTTTGCGCATCTGTTCGACGACCCTTCTTGAAGACTGGGACTACCTGTGCTCTTTTCCAATCATTTGGAACCTTCCGTGCCTCTAGAGACTTGCAGCACACGGCTGTTAGAAGGGAGGCAAGTTCTTTCGCGTACTCTGTGTAGAATCGAACTGGTATCCCGTCGGGTCCAGTGGACTTTCCTCTGTTGAGTGATTTCAGTTGCTTTTCTATTCGTTGGACACTTATTTCGACGTCAGCCATTTTTCCTTTCGTGCGAGGATTTAGAGAAGGAACTGCAGTGTGGTCTTCCTCTGTGAAACAGCTTTGGAAAAAAGTGGTTAGTGTTTCAGCTTTACGCGTGTCATCCTCTGTTTCATTGCCATCATCATCCCGGAGTGCCTGGATATGCTGTTTCGAGCCACTTAAGGATTTAACGTAAGACCAGAACTTCCTAGGATTTTCTGTCAAGTCGGTACATAGAATTTTACTTTCGAATTCACTGAACGCTTCACGCATAGCCCTCCTCACGCTAACTTTGACATCGTTTAGCTTCTGTTTGTCTGAGAGATTTTGGCTGCGTTTAAACTTGGAGTGAAGCTCTCTTTGCTTTCGCAGTTGTTTCCTAACTTTGTTGTTGAACCAGGATACCGAGCAGCATACATAGCACACGCCCGTTGGTCATCTTGACCACAATAGCCATACATCATCACGACATCAACCTTTTCGCTATTCGTAAACGGTCCATTTTAACACAGGTAATGTATCACGAAGCTACCACATACTTATACGTTTGTGACTATTACAGCGTCATCCATCACAAAGCGAAAAAAGTGCGCGAACTAAAACATTCATATTTCTTTACGCACTACTCGAATATGTAATAAAATGGGGGTTCCTATTTATAAAAAAACGCAGTTGATATCTCTTTGATATATGGCAGCGCCATCTAGCGGGCCAATCATAGCGCCATCTGGTTTCCCCCATCAAGGTAGACGAGTTTCGTTCTTTGTAGTTTTTTTGTTTGATGCTTATTTCGTGAGATATTTTAGCTGGTCACAATCAATGGACCATCCTGTACATACCCTATCGGTGTAAAAAATTTACGATTCTAAGTCAATGCAATCAAATGGTATTGTCATCTACATCATATATTTTGATACCCGCCTACTCTATCTCTCAAAACCACATAGTAGAGTTCTTTACGTAGGATAATGAACTACAAGGCACAGCCCCATCTGGAAGTGTGTGCGGTTCGCTGCATCCACAACTCAGCTGACCCTACCCGCCTTATATGGGACTTTTCCGAACACGCCCCCTCCATAGACCGTCTCCTGAAGGAGCGTGCCATTCTATTACACCAACACTGCCAAGTTGACCCTTCCCGTTCCCCTCCCCAATCCCTCCGCTGCCAGAGGTGCTTGAGGTATAATGCACACATGACATCTGAGTGCTGCGAGGCCCCCACCTGCCCGCACTGTAGACAAGCCCACTTCTTACGGCAGTGCCCCAATCTCCAGTCCCCCCACCCCCTTCCTGTAATACCTGTAACCGCCCTCTTCCTACTTCCTCCCAGAAATGTAAGGCCCGACCCCCTCCTACCACTCCTGAACTCACCGTTCCTGTCTGACCTCTGGACGCCACCACCCCTCCTGGGAATTCCCTTCGCCCACCCCCTACCGCTGAGGTCATTATCAGATTCCTCATCATCATCCTTTAGAATGTTCATCCTATTCAGCGCCCTCACATCCTACAACAGATATCCCTCGCCGCCCATTCCGTTTTCCACTTTCTCCCGTCTTGACAACCTCATCTAAATTGCTGTCATAGTGCGACAGCACTGTATCCTTTTCAACAACATCCGCTCCCTTCCCGCCAACAAGAAACTCTTCCTGCACACCCTTGCCACCCACCGCGTGGATGCCCTCCTTCTCAATGAAACCTTCCTCCTACCCCACCACACCGTTCACAATTCGCCCAACCTCCTACACCGCTCCAATAATCCCCTCCCGATTGCGCGTGGCAGAGTTGCCATTGGTCACCACCGCCAGATCCCCGTACGCCTCCAACCTCTCCTTCCCGACCCCAGCGAACACCTGATCCTTAGTCTCTTCTTCCACGGCCTTACCGCCACCTGCACCACCATCTATGTCCGCCCTAACGCCCCTATTCCCTTCGACTTCCTCTCCCGCATTGACCGTTCCTTCTCCTCCTACGTGATCGCCGCCGACCTCAACATCCATATTCGTTCCGCCGCCCAGTTACGGCGGTGGCATCGGTTATTCTCCTCCCTTCAGGGCGACCTCATCCCCATCCCCCAGCACACCCATCCTGAATCCAACTCCACTCCCAATCTTATCCTTTCCTCCCCTAACCTCCTTGGCCGCATAACAGTGGATGTCCTGGAGCCTATTGGTAGTGACCATCTCCCTGTCCTACTCACCATTTTAGACGGTCGTCGCCCCCGCCCCGACCCTCGTAATGACCCTCCCCCCAAGTATGTCCATGACTATTCCCGTGCCAACTGGAATGCCTACTGGGATAACCTCTCCACCCAGGTCGATGGCCACCCCTTCACCTACCACCACCCTAACGATGTAACCCATGCCACCTCCTTTCTCCAGCAGACCTTGTCTGAGGCCGCCAAGGCCCACGTCCCTACTGTCGCCATCCACCCCCACCAACCTACCCTACCCCCACAGGCCGTCCTCTTCCTCCGTGGTCCCGTCGTCTCTACTGTGCCTTTCTTCACACACGTGTTCCAGTCACACTACGACGCCACCGGCAACTACAGCGACATATTCGTAATTTGCTTGGGGCTAAAAACGCCGGGACTGGCGACAGACATGCACCCGTTTAAACGCTACCCTACCTATAAACTCGTCCAAGTTCTGGTCGGCCATCCGTCACCTTACCGAAACTAAACCCTACCCGTACTATCCTCTTCTCCATGATGACCACCCCTTCCCTGACACACTTGGTAAGGCCAATCACTTTGCCTCCTATCTCTCTGATGTATTTTCCATCACTGATGATCCCCAGGTCGATTACTCCCTCTTCCCGGATGTCCGCGATCGAACTGACACCTCTGTCCCTCCCCTTGCACCTGGTTGCCAGTACTTGGACAACATTGCACACACGAAACTCAATGCCCCTATCACTACACAGGACCTCACTGCTACGCTCCCCCCAAAACGCAACACCGCTCCTGGTCACGATCGTGTCACCTACCGTCACCTTCGTGAAGCGCCTGGCTCTTTCCTCTCCACCCTGGCCAGGCTCTACAATGTAGTCCTCTCCACTGGTTACTACCCCGACCTGTGGAAAACCTCCCATATCCTGATGTTCCTTAAACCTGGCAAACCGCCGTCCGCCATCTCCTCCTACCATCCCATTAGCCTTACCTCGGTCTTCAGCAAGGTCCTGGAATCTATCCTCACCCGACGCATCCACCAGCATCTCCGCCAGCACTGCCTCCTTCCCGTTACCCAGTGTGGCTTTCGGCCATCCATCTCTTACGCCGACCTTCTCCTTCACCTCACTCATTTCCTTTCCGAACAGCTTAATTCCTGTCGCTCTGCAATCTTCCTCTACCTGGACTTCGAACGTGCTTATGACGGTATATGGCATTCCGGTCTCCTCTTCAAGCTCCAAGCCTTCGCCCTTCCCATTAATTACGTCCGTCTGATCGGCTCCTTTCTCTCCCACTGTCCTTCCTACATCACCATCCATAACACGGGTTCCTACACCTTTTTTCCCTCCGCTGGTGTGCTCCAAGGCTCCATCCTCTCCCCACTTCAGTTCCTTATGTATACGGCGGACATGCCGCCACCGTCACCCCCCGTCCACCTTCTCCAGTTTGCCGATGACACCGCATTCCTTGCCCTATCCCTCACCCTGCAACGCTCCCAACACCTTCTCCAATCCCATCTTGATCAGTTCACCGCTAGGTGCAACCAGTGGTTGCACATGGTCAATCCCTCCAAAACCCAGGCGATCATTGTAGGCAAAACCACCCCTTCCTTCCGCCTCCTTAATTTCTATCTAACCATCTATGGCTGTGCTATCGCCCTCACCCCCACCCTCAAGTACCGTGGCGTCACCTTCGACCATCGCCTCTCCTGGACCCCCCATCTCCAGACAATCCAAGCCAAGGTACACTCCCGTCTCCATCTCGTCAAGCTCCTTTCTGGCCGTACGTGGGGTTTGGACCCCTCCACCATCCTCCACACCCATAAATCCCTCATCCGCCCTATCCATTATTATGCCCATCTGGCCTGGATCTCCGCCCCCCTACCGTTTATAAATCTCTTCAAATCCTTGAACGCCATGCTCTCCACCTCGCCTATCGCATCTGTCTCCCCTCCCCCATGCGGATCCTGTATGATCTCATTCTGTTCCCCCACCTCGTCCTTTTCCTTGAAAGTATACAGATCCTGTACACCTCCCGCAAACTCGATCCTCCTCACCCGCTTGCCTCACCCATCCTCTCCCACCCCTGCCTCTGCCGCGCCTGTATTCCTACATCCCACCCGGTCTCCATCTCTCCACCCTCCTTACCCTCTCCCAAGGTGGCTTCCGCCAGCTCTCCCTCCCTGATGGTGTCCTCCTCCCCTCCATCTACCCCTGCTATCAACTTTGATCCTACCCGCCCCCACTACCTGTATCCTTTCCTTTAGGCACCCTTCCTCCCTTCTCTTTCCTTTTCCCCCATCCCCTTCCTCCAGCCCTCTTCCCGCGGGCTTCCCCTCCCCCCTTCCTCCCTTCCCCCTTTCTCACCCGCCCATGGAATCTGCTTTCCCTCTCCCTCTCCTACCCCCCCCTCCTCCTCTATTGGCAGGTCCCCAGACTCGTACACGGTTAGTGAACATTCGCGCACTGGAGATCAACGCCTCGTGTTCCTGTTGTGCCGTCGTTTTGTGCTTAAGTGGTTCAGTGTTATTCGTTTTGTGCACCCACGTTCTCGTGTGACAAATTTCGTCTATGTATGTGTCCAAGTGTCTGAACAAATTTTATCTTGGACTCTACGCCCGTGAACGGCTCCATGTGTTTTAAAAAGTGTTTGTCTCCGTTTCTATGTCCACCATATTTTTTCTCTCTAATTGTCTTCATTTGTATCTTTAATGTTTCTCTGCGGCCAAAGAGCGGTATAGTATGCTGCTGCTGGCCTGCTTGCCTGTAAACAGGTTTCAAAATAACAATAAAGAAAAAAAAAGAAATATAATGAACTTGATGAAGGAGCAAGGTTCACAGTACAAGTAAGGGAAAAATATGAAAATAGTTAATTTTTGTTTTAGGCACACGAAAATAAAATATATTTACCCATTTCTTAATCGAATGACTGTCCGTCTCTTAAGACTCCTTTTTCCCCGCAATTGAGTGACGTAACATACTACGATGAAAATTCCCTTGGTGGTATTAAAACAATAAGCTTCTAAGTTAATGTAGTTAGAAAATACTGCCATTTAATTCAAAAATTTTGCACTCGCAAACTCACTCATGAAAATCCACTTAGGGGCTCCCATTGACACAGAATCATGAAATTTGGCAAGACGCAAGGTTTCATAGTACAAGCAAAGGGATAATGCAAGGATAGCGTCTTTGACTATTCATTAAAACTTCCTCAGTCCTGGATTCGAACCCGCTTTAATTTGGAATAGAAATTCTTAGCGAAGGCAGTCGAAGCCTTCCAGCCTAACAAGTCACCCCTTTCAGCCAAGGACCTCATCAAAGAGGACAAAGGAGCGGACTGATGTTCAGGACACTCGCTTGCCTTTAAAGTGGCAAAATGCCCCTAAGAGGCGGAAGATTCAGCAATGATGAATGGCATGGGGGTTCAGAAGTCATGGGAAACTACTGCATTAAAGACACATCGTATGTATCCACAGGACATGTGGCATGTAAATGAGAGTCATGATGACTACTGACCATTCTGTTATACTGGTGGGGTCTGCCAAGTGGAAGGTGCTACGAGAAATGATGGAATGACCAACGAAAGGGTAACAATCCACGAGTTTGGGCGTGGAATATCAGAAGTCTGAACGTGTAAAGGAAGCTATAGAATCTGGAAAGGGAAGTGCTACGGCTCGGTCTACACATAGTGACAGTCATTAAAGTGAAAGAAAAGGAAGACAATGATTTCTGGAGAGATTAGTTTAGGGTAATATCAACAACAGCATACAATGTTGCAGCGGGAGTAGGATTCGTAATGAATAGGCAGATAGGGCAGAGAGATACTTACTGTGAGCAATTCAGTGAAAAGCCAGTTCCCATCATAACCGACAGCAGATCAACACCGAAAGTGATAATTCAAATATATAAGCAGACATGCAAGCATAGGATGAAGTGAAAGAGGAAGTATATGAGAACACTGAAAGAATAATATACTACATAAAGGGGGCTGAAAATCTCATAGTCGTGGAATGCAGTAGCTGGAAAAGGAACGGAAGAAATGGTTCTGGGAATATCCCACTCCTGGAGTAGATTTAGCTTAATGCTTTCTTCAACATTAGAGCTTACTGAATCGATCAGGAAATCCACTCCATTCACATTAGTGTCACCACTTGTCAAAAGCCTGAATAGCCACGTGTTGTAGTGCGAAACGCTTCTAGACGTACAGGAAGTGTGTCAAGAGTTCTGGAAGATACCTAAAGCGATGTGGAGCCATGCCGACTCCAGTGCTTCGTGAGCTAGGTTTCTCGGTAGAGGATCCGTGGGGCGAACAGCTCGATCAAAATGGTTGCACAGATTCTTGGCTGGGATTAAGTCCAGGGAGAGGGGTGGGAACAGGACTACAGCAAGGCCATCTTGCTGCTCTTCGAGTCACGCAGCTACACTGCGATCTGTGTGACAAGTAGCACTGTCCTACTTGTAGACGCCTTTGTATGGACGAAAAACGGACTGCATGTAGCAGTGGCATTGGTTGTCAAAGAATGATGCGTACTTGTGTCGATTCATTGTGCCTTCCAAAGTGCTGTGGTCACCCAGGGAGTGTCGCAAAGACATTCCCCAGGCCATAATATTCCTTCCTCCTATCTGGACCCTACCAACAACTGTTGCAGGATGTTCGTTCTCAATGCAGCTGAAGACAACGGCCATCTGTCCTATGGAGCATAAAACGTAAAACCGCCACCTGTTGCTACTCAGTGGACGTGCAGCTAAGGTACTGGTGTGCATAATCGATCCTTCATCGCCGATGAACAGTGCCATGAACAGGCGCCTCCTTTGGAGGCCCGTACACAGGAACATTCTCAGCATAGTTTATGAGGAGCCACTGTTAGTAGCCCCACTACTCATCTGTATGGTAGGCTGCTCAGCAATTGTGCGTCTATTCGCCTGAACACATCTCTGCAGCCATCGTTCACCTCTGTCGTCTATGGCCTGTAGTGCATTACAGCTGCGTCGGCTCCGGTCTTGGATAGCGACCCACAACTGCACGGTATACATCAACCATGGCAGCACGCGAACTGTTCACAAAATTAGCTGTTCCGAAAAATCTTCTACCCTTAGCGAGAAAGCTAATGATGCCCGTTTGGCTCTGTTTTCGCATTCTGACAATGACTGCACTGTCGTCCGCATCTCTCCCCCCGAAACGCTTTATATACACTACTGGCCATTAAAATTGCTACAACAAGAAGGAATACAGTTGATAAACGGGTAATCGTTGGACAAATATATTATACTACAACTGACATGTGATTACATTTTCAGGCAATTTGGGTGCATAGATCCTGAGAAATCAGTACTCAGAAAAACCACCTCTAGCTGTTATAACAGCCTTGATACGCTGGGCATTCAGTCAAGCAGAGCTTGAATGGCGTGTACAGGTACAGCTGCCCATGCAGCTTCAAAACGATACCACAGTTCATCAAGATTAGTGACTGGCATATTGTGACGAGCCAGTTGCTCGTCCACCATTGACCAGACATTTTCAGTTGGTGAGAGATCTGGAGAATGTGCTGGTCAGGGCTGCAGTCAAACATTTTCAGTATCCAGAAAGGCCTGTACAGGACCTGCAACATGCGGTCGTGCATTATCCTGCTGAAATGTAGGGTTTCGCAGGAATCGAATGAAGGGTAGAGCCACGGGTCGTAACACATCTGAAATATAACTTCCACTGTTCAAAGTGCAGTCAATGCGAACAAGAGGTGACCAAGGCGTCTACCAATGGTACCCCATCCCATTACGCCTTGTGATACGCCAATATGGCGATGACGAATACACGCTTCCGATGTGAGTTGGATGTCGCCAAACACGGATGCGACCATCATGATGCTGTAAACAGAACCTGGATTCATTCGACAAAAAGACGTTTTGCCATTCGTGCACACACGTTCGTCGTTGAGTACACCATTACAGGCACTCCTGTCTGTGATGCAGTGTCAAGGGTAGCCACAGCCATCGTCTGCGAGCTGATAGTCCATGCTGCTGCAAACGTCGTCGAACTGTTCGTGCAGATGGTTGCTGTCCTTCAAACGTCCCCATCTGTTGGCTCAGGGATCGAGACATGGCTGCACGATCCGTTACAGCCATGCGGATAAGATGCCTGTCATCTCGCCTGCTAGTGATACGAGGCCGTTGGGATTCAGCAGGGACTCCCGTAATACCCTCCTGAACCCACCGATATTTTTTTCTTTATTGTTATTTTATACCTGTAACAGGCAAGCCATCAGCGGCAGAGTACGCCGCTCCTTGGCCACAGAGAATACAAAAGATACAAATCAAGACAATGAGAGAAAAAATACGGTGGATATAGAAACGGAGACATACACTTTTAAAATACATGGAGCCGTTCATGGGCGTAGAATCCAAGATAAAATTTGTTCAGACACTTGGACACACACAAAGACGAAAATTGTGACCCACGAAAGGAGGAGCACAAAACGAATAACACTGAAACACTTGAGCACACACGACAGCTCACACAGAAACACGAGGCGATGATCTCTGGCGTGCGAATGTTCACTGAGCTTGTACGAGTCCGGTGACCTGCCAAGAGAGGCGGTGGGGGGTGGGAAAGGGAGAGGGGAGAGTACAGATCCCAAGAGAATGGGAGATAGCGGGAGGAAGGGAGGGGGAAGGGGGAGGGGTTGGGGAAGCTGGGGGGGAGGGGGTGGAGGAAGGGGGATGGAAGGAAAACGAGAGAGAAGGAAGGGAGGGGTGAGAGGGTGACCAAAGGGAAAAACACTGGAAGGCAGAGGGGAAGATCAAAGTTGGTAGGAAGGGTAGATGCAGCGGAGGAGGGCAGGATCAGGGAGGGGGAGCTGGCGGAAGTCACCTTGGGAGAAGGTAAGGAGAGTGGAGAGATGGAGAGTAGGTGGACATAGGAATACAGGCGCGGCAGCGGGCTGGGATGGGATAGGATGGGGGAGACAAGCGGGTGAGGAGGATCAAGTTTACAGGAGGTGTAGACGATCCGTATCCTTTCAAGGAAAAGGAGGAGGTGGGGGAACGGAATGAGGTCATACAGGATCCACGTGGGGGAGGGGAGACAGATGCAAGAGACATGGCGGAGTGCATGGCGTTCAAGGATCTGAAGGGATATCTAAAAGGTAGGGGAGGGGGCGGAAATCCAGGTAGGATGGGCGTAACAGAGGATAGGGCGGATGAGGGATTTATAGGTGTGGAGGATGGTGGAGGGTTCCAGACCCCACGTATGGGTGGAAAGGAGCTTGGATTATCTGGAGATGGGGGGTCCATGAGAGACGACGGTCGAAGGTGACGCCAAGGTACTTAAGGTTGGGGGTGAGGGCGATAGCACAGCCATAGATGGTTAGATAGAAATCAAGGGGGCGGAAGGAAGGGGTGGTTTAGTCTACAATGATCGCCTGGGTTTTAGAGGGATTGATCTTGAGCAACCACTGGATGCACCAAGCGATGAACCGGTCAAGATGCGATTGGAGAAGGTGTTGGGAACACTGCAGGGTGGGGGCGAGGAGAGGGAAGCCGGTGTCATCGGCAAACTGGAGAAGGTGGATGGGGGGGTGACGGTGGTGGCATGTCAGCCGTATAAAAGAGGTACAGAAGGGGGGAGAGGACAGAGCCTTGGAGCACACCGGCAGAGGGAAAGAAGGTGTAGGAATCCGTGTTATGGATGGTGATTTAGTAAGGACGGTGGGAGAGAAAGGAGCCAATCTGACAGACGTAGTTAATGGGAAGGGCGAAGGTTTGGAGCTTGAAGAGGGGACCGGAATGCCATACGTGGTCATAGACATGTTCGAGGTCCAGGGAGAGGAAGATTGCGGAGCGATGGGATTTAAGCTGTTCAGAAAGGATATGAGTGAGGTGAAGGTCGTCGGAAGAGATGGACGGCCAAAAGCCACACTGGGTAATGGGAAGGAGGCGGTGCTGGTGGAGATGCTGGTGGATGCGTCGGGTGAGGATAGATTCCAGGACCTTGCTGAAGACCGAGGTAAGGCTGATGGGATGGTAGGAGGAGACGGCAGACAGCGGTTTGCCAGGTTTAAGGAACATCAGGATATGGGAGGTTTTCCACAGGTCGGGGTAGTAACTGGTGGACAGGACTACATTGTAGAGCCTGTCCAGGGTGGAGAGGAAAGAGGCAGGAGCTTCACAAAAGTGGCGGTAGGTGACACGATCGTGACCAGGAGCGGTTTCTCGTTTTGTGTAGCAATGAGATCCGTGACCAGGAGCGGTTTCTCGTTTTGTGTAGCAATGAGATCCGTGTAGTGATAGGGGCATTTAGTTCCGTGTGTGCAATGTTGTCCAAGTACTGGAAACCAGGTGCGAGGGGGGGGGGGACAGAAGTGTCGCGGACATCTGGGAAGAGGGAGTAATCAAACTGGGGATTGTCGCGGATGAAAAGACATCGGAAAGGTAGGAGGCAAAGTGATTGGCCTTACTAAGGGTGTTAGGGGAGGGGTGATCATCATGGAGAATAGGATAGTAGGGGGAGGGTTTAGTTCCGGTAAGGCGACGGAAGGCTGACCAGAACTTGCACAAGTTTATAGGTAGGGTAGCATTTAAATGGCCGCATGTCTGTCGCCAGTCCCGGCATTTCGTAGCCGTGAGCAAGTTTTGGGTGTGTCGCTGGAGTTGCCAGTGGCATCGTAGTGTGTGTGGGTCATGCGTGTGGAGGAAGTCACGGTAGAAACGGCGGGACTCACGGAAGAGGAGGATGGACTGTGGGGGTAAGGTATGACGGTGTGGGTGGATGGCGGGAGTAGGTATGTGGGCCTCCACGGCCTCAGAAAAGGTCTGCTGGAGAAAGGAGGCGGCATGGGTAAGATCATCAGGGTGGTGGTAGGTGAAGGGGTGGCCTTCAACCTGGGTGGAGAGTTTATCCCGGTAGGCATTCCAGTCAGCACAAGAATAATCATGGAACCGATGCCACCGCCGTAACTGGGCTGCGGAACGACTATGGATGCTGAGGTCGGCGGCGATCACGTAGGAGGAGAAGGTACGATCGATGTGGTAGAGGAAGTCGAAAGGAATAGGGGCGTTAGGGCAGACATAGATGGTGGTGCAGGTGACGGTAAGGACGGGGAGGAAGAGACTAAGGATCAGGTGTTCAGTGGGGTCAGGAAGGAGAGGTTGGAGCTGAACCGGGATATGGCAGTGGTGTTCAATGGCAACTCTGCCACGCGCAATCGGGAGGGGATTATCGGAGTGGTGGAGAAGGTAGGGCGAACTGTGGATGGTGTGGCGGGGTTGGGGGAAGATTTCATTGAGGAGGAAGGCATCCACACGGTGAGTTGCAAAGGTGTACATGAAGTGGTTCTTGTTGGCGGGAAGGGAACAGATGTTGTTGAACAGGATACAGTGCTGTCGCGCCATGACAGGGATTTAGACGAGGGTGTCGAGACGGGAGAAGGTGAAATGGGCCTTGTTGTAGGAGTAGGTGGCATACATTTTTAGGTAGAAGATGGAACGGATGGCGAGGGAGACCTGTTGGAGGGTGTGAGGGCGCTGAGAAGGGTGGACGTTTTGCAGGACAATGGTGAGGAACCTGATGATGCCCTCAGCGGGGGGGGGGAGGGGGGGGATGGGAATTGCCAGAGGAGTGGGGGTGTCCAGAGGACGGACAGGGACGGTGAGTTCAGCAGTGGTCGGAGGGGATCGGGCTTTACATTTTTGGGAGTAGGTGGGATGGGGGAGATTGCAGGTATTACAGGAAGGAGGGGACTGAAGGTTAGGGCACTGCCAGAGGAAGTGGGCTTGCCTACAATGTGGACAGGTGGGGGCCTCACGGCACTCAGCCGTTGGGTGTGCGTTGCAGTGCAGACACCTCTGGCAGTGAAGGGATTGAGGAGGGGAATGGGTGGGGTCGACCTGATATCGCTGGTTGAAGAGGAGGGCACCCTCCTTCAGGAGATGGTCAATGGAGAGGGCGTCCGTGGAGAAAACCCGCATAAGGCAGGTGGGGCCGGCTGAGTTAAAAATGTGGCAGACCGCCCGCATCTCCAGCGAGGGATGCACCTTGGGCTCCGCCAAAACCTCCTCCTCTGTGATCGTCTGACTAAGCCCAGCACCGAGCGGGGTGGTGCAGTGGTTAGACACTAGACTCGCATTCGGAAGGACGATGGTTCAATCCCGCGTCCGGCCATCCTGATTTAGGTTTTCCGTGATTTCCCTAAATCACTCCAGCAAATGCCGGGGTGGTTTCTCTGAAAGGGCACGGCCGACTTCCTTCCCAATCGTTCCCTAATCCGATGAGACCGATGACCACACTGTCTTGTCTCCTTCCCGAAACCAACCAACAAACTAAGTCCAGTGATCATGGCGGTGAGGGTCGGCGGGCGACGCAGGGGTTGGGGTTGGCGGGTAGGAGATGGAGAAGGAGCAGGGGTGAGGGAGGCGTTGCGGCCAAACCGGGTGATGGGGAGGCGGGAGAGGATGTCAGTATGGAGGGTGGCGCTGGGGAAGGAGTTCAGAACTGAATCCCATTTGGGAGTGAAGAGTGAGGTGTAGGCACCAGGGAAGTTTCCAGAATGAGATTTTCACTCTGCAGCGGACTGTTTGCTGATAAGAAACTTCCTGGAAGATAAAAACTGTGTGCCTGACTGAGACTCGAACTCGGGACCTTTGCCTTTTGCGGGCAAGTGCTATACCATCTGAACTACTGAAACATGACTCACGCCCGGGCCTCACAGCATCATTTCTGCCAGTATCTCGTCTCCTACCTTCCAAACTTTACAGAAGCTCTCTTGTGAACCTTGCACCACTAGCACTCCTGAAAGAAAGGATGCTGCGGAGACATGGCTTAGCCACAGCCTGGGGGATGTTTCCAGAATGAGATTTTCCCTCTGCAGCGGAGTGTGCTCTGATATGAAACTTCCTGGCAGATTAAAACTGTGTGCCCGACCGAGACTCGAAATTGGGACCTTTGCCTTTCGTGGGCAAGTGCTGTGCCATCTGAGCTACCGAAGCACGACTCAAGCCCGGTCCTCACAGCCTCACATCTTCCAGTATCTCGTCTCCTACCTTCCAAACTTTCCTGCTAGTTCTGCATGGTTCGCAGGAGAGCTTCTGTAAAGTTTGGAAGGTAAGAGATGAGATACTGGCAGAAGTGAGGCTGTGAGGACCGGGCGTGAGCCGTGCTTTGGTAGCTCAGATGGTAGAACACTTGCCCGCAAACGGAAAAGGTCCCAAGTTTGAGTCTCGGTCGGGCACACAGTTTTAATCTCCCAGGAAGTTTCACACCAGGGAAGTGTTGGCGGAGGAGGAGGGAGACGTTCTGGGTCTCGAGAAGAGAAGGATCGGGATGGGAGAAAAGGTATTTGAATAAAAAGTGGAGGGAGGAGGAGGCGGAGGGTGCAGGGCCAGGCGGGGTGACATCCATGGCATCCTCGGGGGGGGGGGGGGGGGGAAGGAGGACAGGGTGGGACCTTCTTGGGAGTGGAGGAGGTGGGGGTGCCACAAGGGCGTTTAAGGGTGGCGGAAGGGTGGGTGGTGATATGAGGGACTGGAGCTACAGGGAGGTGGCGGGAAGTGGCAGGTCCCAGCATGGACACAGTAGTCAGCGCCGGAGATGGTGATGGTGATGGTGATGGCGACGGCGACGGCGACGGCGACGGCGACGGCGGTGGCGCTGATGGCGAAGGCGATGGGGAGGGCTGGGCATGGGCAGTGGCCCATGGGGCCACCACCCTAACTGGAGCTGCAGTGACAGGCTAGGGGGTCCGCAGCTCGTGGTCCTGCGGTAGCATTCTCGCTTCCCGCGCCCGGGTTTCCGGAGTCGATTCCCGGCGGGGTCAGGGATTTTCTCTGCCTCAGGTGACTGGGTATTGTGTGATATCCTTAGGTTAGTTAGGTTTAAGTAGTTCTAAGTTCTAGGGGACTGATGAGCATAGATGTTAAGTCCCATAGTGCTCAGAGCCATTTGAACCATTTGAACAGGCTGGGGGAGTGGGGGGAAAGGATCAGAGGTAGAGGAGCGGGAGGAAGAAGTTGGGGAGGGGGCGACAAAGAAAGAGCAAGCGAGAAGGGAGAGTTAGAAGAGGAGGGATGGAAAGAGGGGAGGGCGACTGGGCACACCATGTAATGGTGGTGGTGGCGGCGGAGGGCGAAGTATACACTATGGTAGTGGTGGTAGTAGTGGCAGTGGTGATGAGGCCTGACATGACGACAGGGAAGAACTAAAACAGTACAGGAAGAAAAAGAGAGGAAAAAACTGGGGACGGACGAAGACGGACGAAGATGAGGACCAGAGTCCCACGCTGCTGGCGCTGGCGACAGCTGGCAGGAACGCCACTGCTGCTGCTGCCACGGACGGGGCCAGGGCCGCTGCTGCTGCTGCTGCTGCTGGCCGGCTGGACTGCTGCTGCTGCTGCTGGCCAGCTGGACTGATGCTGCTGCAGCTGCTGCTGCTGGCTGGACCGCTGGTGCTGATGCTGCTGCTGGCTGGACCGCTGCTGGCTGGCTGGCTGGCTGGACCGCTGCGACCGCCGCGACCGCTGCTGGTGCTGGTGCTACTGCTGCTCGGCTGGCTGGCTGGGTGGCTGGCTGGCTGGCTGGCTGGACGGCTGGCACCTGCAACCCTAACGCTTCGATTAGTGCTGGAATGGCACAATCGAAGGGCGGTAGTCGTAGCGAGGTACCGCCGGAGATGAACCCGCCGATTCCATATTCTGCTAACAGTCATTGGATCTCGACCAACGCGAGCAGCAGTGTCACGATACGATAAACCGCAATCGCGATAGGCCACAATCCGACCTTTATTAAAGTCGTGATGGTAAGCATTTCTCCTCCTTACACGAGGCATCACAACAACGTTTCACCAGGGAACGCCGGTCAACAGCTGTTTGTGTATGAGATATCGGTTGGAAGCTTTCCTCATGTCATCACGTTGTAGGTGTCACCACCCGCGCCAACCTTGTGTGACTGCTCTGAAAAGCTAATCGCTTGCATATCACGGCATGTTCTTCCTGTCGGTTAAATTCCACGTCTGAAGTACGTCATCTTCGTGGTGTAGCAATTTTAACGGCCAGTAGTGTATCTTCCACTGCTAGGGCTGCTACTCGCCGTTAGTGAGTGGTTAGTCCACATCGTGTTGAACGTTCTCACTTTAATTTGACAGCAACGTGCATATATATGGAGAATTCATCACCTTTCTAGTTTTCCATCGTTCCTCAGCTGCTTCAAAATTCATGGAGGTATGTTCCGTCATTGCGACTAAATTAAAGGCTGTTCTCTGCGGTTTTCTTTCGTTTGGTGTTCCTTGCGATTTCCAACGTTGTTAGTTCATGTGTCGTTTAGGAGGTGTGTTTACTCCGATCCCACACTTCATATCTCACCCACATTTATTACAACACGCCACTTGCACGTTTCCCTCTCTCTCTCTCTCTGTGTGTGTGTGTGTGTGTGTGTGTGTGTGTGTGTGTGTGTGTGCGTGTGTGTGTTTGCCTGCGTGTGCTGCGTTAGCGAGAGAGAGAGGGAGAGGGAGAGAGAGAGAGAGAGACAGGGGCGGGGCTGGATGGAGATTAATTAATTATTTAGTTTAGTTAATTTTTAAATTTCTATTTGTTATTGCTTTAGTGGCTAACATGATCAGAAAAAGAAAATAGTTAACAACCAAATCAGTAAAAGTAGACATAGGCAATTGCTATTAACTATATGGGTGTGAATTATTTTCTTATCCTCACCTCTGAATTAGTTAAGAATGGCAAAAACAGGTTATAATCTAAGGAAGTTTACTAACTTAAATTAGATGTTCAAGTTTCGTGAACTTATCTGGAATATTAGCAATTCATAATCGCTCTTTAGACTAGTCGTAGTTTGCTGATTTATTAATCTGCTACACTTGTCAAATATAAACGTCCATTTATTCAGATTAAATTCCACAACAATTAGAAATCCCTTCCAATGCCAAATACCACAAGACAAGACGGATGAAATTCCCCTGTTTAATACCAGTACTCCGAAACAAAGTACAGTTTTCCCTTCTACCAACGTACTCCAAGTTCTATTATAGTGCCCCGCAAGCGCTACTGCGTAAGGTCAGATACTTCAAGACGTAGGCTCTCTCTGTTCAACCAGACTTGATCGTAAAATCAGTTTCTAATATGGGCAAAAGCGGTTTGGAGATTTTATATACAGGGTGGTCCATTGATAGTGCCCGGGCCAAATATCTCAGGAAATAAGCATCAAACAAAAAAACTACAAAGCACGAAACTTGTCTAGCTTGAAGGCTAAACCAGATGTCCCTATTGTTGGTGCACTAGGTGGCGCTGCCATTGGTCAAACGGATATCAACTGCGTTTTTCAAAATAGGAATCCTCATTTTTTATTACATATTCGTGTAGTACGTAAAGAAATATGAATGTTTTAGTAGGACCACTATTTTCGCTATGTGATAGATGAGTACGTGCTATCATGTAACATTATTCCAGTGCGGCCGGTATTTGCTTCGTGATACATTACCCGTGTTAAAATGGACCGTTTACTAATTGAGGAAAAGGTCGATATCGTGTTGATGCATGGCTATTGTGATCAGAATGCCCAACGGGCTTGTGCTATGTATGCTGCTCGGTATCCTGGACGACGTCATCCAAATGTCAGGACCGTTCGCCGGATAGTTACTTTATTTAAGGAAACACGAAGTGTTCAGCCACATGCGAAACGTCAACCACGACCTGCAACAAATGATGATGCCCAAGTAGGTGTTTTAGCTGCTGTCGCGGCTAATCCGCACATCAGTAGCAGACAAGTTGCGCGAGAATTGGGAATCTTAAAAACGTCGGTGGTGAGAATGTTACATAAAAATCTATTGCACACGTACCATATTTCTATGCACCAGGAATTGCATGGCGACGACTTTGAACGTCGTGTACAGTTCTGCCACTGGGCAAAAGAGAAATTACGGGACGATGACAAATATTTTGCATGCGTTCTATTTATGGACGAAGCGTCATTCACCAACAGCGGTAACGTAAACCGGCATAATATGCTCTATTGGGCAACGGAAAATCCATGATGGCTGCGACAAGTGGAACATCAGCGACCTTGGCGGGTTAATGTAAGGTGCGGCATTATGGGAAGAAGGATAGTTGGCCACCATTTTATCGATGGCAATCTAAATGGTGCAATGTATGCTCATTTCCTACGTAATATTCTACCGATGTTACCACAAAATGTTTCACTGCATGACAGAATGGCGATGTACTTCCAACATTGTGGATATGCGGCACATACCTCGCGTGCTGTTGAAGCGGTGTTGAATAGGATATTTCATGACAGGTAGATTGGTCGTCGAAGCACCATACCATGGCCCGAACTTTCACCAGATCTGACGTCCTCGGATTTCTTTCTGTGGGGAAAGTTGAAATATATTTGCTATCGTCATCCAACTACAACGCCTGAAAACATGCGTCATCTGATTGTCAATGCATGTGCGAACATTACGGAAGGCGAACTACTCGCTGTTGAGAGGAAGGTCTTTACAAGTATTGCCAAATGCATTGAGGCTGACGGACATCATTTTGAGCATTTATTGCATTAATGTGGTATTTACAGGTAATCACGCTGTAACAGCATACGTTCTCAGAAATGGTAAGTTCACAAAGGTATATGTATCACATTGGAATAACCGAAATAAAATGTTCAAACGTACCTGCGTTCGGTATTTTAATTTAAAAAAACCTGACTGTTACCAACTGTTCTTCTAAAATTGTGAGCCATATGTGTCTGACTATTACAGTGCCATCTATCACAAAGCGAAAAAAGTGGTCCAACTAAAACATTCATATTTCTTTATGTACTACGCGAATATGTAATAAAAAATTGGGTGTTCCTATTTAGAAAAAACGCAGTTGACATCCGTTTGACCTATGGAAGCTCCATCTAGCGGGCCAACCATAGCGCCATCTAGTTTTCCCCTTCAAGCTAGACAAGTTTAGTTCTTTGTAGATATTTCTATTGACGCTTATTTCGTGAAATATTTGGCCCGGTCACGATCAGTGGACCACCCTGTATATACTAGAACGATACGTAACAGTTACAGTAGCAATGCTCGAAAAGTAGAGTTGGTAAGTAGCAGCCGGGAACAAATACTGAAAGAAAAAGTGGATTTTATTTCGGATAATTGGTTCGGAGGGAAAAAGATATCAGTATAAAGTAAGGGAGAAGTAAGAATTTGTATGAGGAGACGAGAGCTTCGAGGGATCACATTACCTTCGTTATGCCCTTCTAAATGAATCGAATTGGTGAAGGGGCCTTTCCGTAGAAAGACGAAACAGAGATTTAAGGAACCGTAATAACCTCTGCACACAGCCGCGCAGCACGTCACGTCACGGCGGGGAAAGAGCCCCTGAGGAGCTTCCACAGCGCCTGCAATGAGGCGGTTCATCCGGCTCTCCATAAAATGTTTGTGTAATAATCGCGGATATTACAACACCGCGCGAAGCTGAGGCCACCCGTCTCCCGGATAATCCAATTTGCAATTCCATTTGGTAGGCGGTTTTCTTAATGATGTCATCCACGAAGCTCTGCCTCTTCTTAAGCAGCCGCGTCGTTTCACTGTTAGCGTCTTCGGTCTTGGTCGGAATTCAAGAGAGGGAGAAATTTCCCACCAAAATCACAGTCCTCAACGATCAGCAATTTTATTAGAACTGTATGCAGTGACGAGGGTATCGTGATGGATACTTGCCTTTCTAGAACATAGCCGGACGAATACATGTCTTTTGGTATGAGTGAAAGGAGGCAACCACATACAACAAAAAGTTCCATCCAAATTGCGGGTGTATCGGCCTCACTTTCACTAACATTTAGAGTGAATTCATAGCAGCAAAATATGTAACAGGGGTACAGAAAGATACACTGTCAGAGTTCCCAAATGTTACCTCATGAAGCAGGTCGTCCGTCCTGGCAACACTGGACAAGTCTGCAGAGGCCGAGCAAACCTCGCGGATGCGTCCACCCGCGACCGTAGAGGACACTCCCCACCCCCACCCCCCCACCCCCACCTGCAAATTCCGGTCACACCAGGCGGAAGAAGTGGAAGGTGCGCTGCAGGACGACCGCATCACCGAGGAAACTCGATGAAGAAAGCTTCATTGCACCCTCCCAATGCCACTCACCGAGAACGAGGGCATCCAAACTGGTGACGCCGGAACAGGTGCAGGCCGCAAACCGGTATGCAGATTAATGGAAGCAGCCGCGACTGAAGGGGACGGGACCACACAGACCACGGGAACGAAACCACCCCGCCGCCCACCGCCGATCACCATCCATTGGCGCGAGGCTACGAGGATCTGCTAGAGAAGCTCTGCTCGGTCGTAAAACCGATCACGGGAACCGACACCTACAATGTTAGACCAGAAAGCATTGAGGACCACTCGAAACTCATGCAGCTCTGCGAAATCGAGAAGTGGCCCTGCTTCACGCAGAGTACTAAATAGCTGAAGCAGCTGAAGGTCGTCTTTCGCCACCTGCCGCTGATGATTGAACATGCGTTCCTAAAGCGGCAGCTGGAGGAGGTCGGCTTCCAGGCCCACCACGTCAGACTTATGCGGTCGCCCAGGACCCACAGGGACATGCCCTTGTTCCAAGTGGTGTTGGCTGGCAACGTTGACAACCCGAAAATTTTTCAGGTTGACAACACTGCCGACTTCGACGTAAAAGCCGAACCACTCCGTGCGAAAAGCAGGCGAGCCCAGTGCTTCAACTGCCAGCGCGTGGATCAAATGGCTAAATATTGCAGGATGCTTGAGCTCTGCTGCAAATGCCCCGAGGAGCATCAGTCGTGGGATTGCCCCAAAAAGAAGGAAGACCGGCCGAAGTGCTGCAGCTGCAACGAGGACCAAGTCCCCTGCTACCGAGGATGCGCTGCAATCAATCGCGGGAAGCGCGCCAGCCGCGTAAACCCGAGTCGCAGCTATGCGGATGTCGCTAACGGGAAGCCGGCCGCCCCCTCCGACAAGCCAGAGCCGCTCGCACGGGAGGCTGCACCGGCACCGCAACCGTCGCAGCTGTCTTCGTCGGCGGCCCCGCCTGCAGTCGAGGGAGTCGGCTTGCCGTCGCCTGTGGCTGCGAGGGGCTTTGCCGCCCACGCAGGGCGTTCCCAGCGCGCCGCTCCTCTGCCGATTACGGGAAACGTCGCGATGGAGTCAAACCTTTCCGAAACAGCAAAGGAAGACACCACCGAGCTGGCCGCGCTTCTGAGGTCGCTCAACCAGCTGATGACTCAGCTACTGGTGCTCGTGGGAGCAGTGACGGCGGCCCTCCAGGCCACCGCCGGGAGAAGTCAGCCTTAAAATGGATAACGACCATATTTATGGGTTAATCATTTGCACTTTCAACGGTAGGAGCCTCCACCCCCAGCAGGGTGAATTTCGCCAATTCCTACGGGACGAGGGGGTCGACATCTGCCTTGCGCAGGAGACCTTCCTCAAACCCGGGGTCATTGTGCGAGCAGTAAATTTTTGCTGCTACCGAGATGACAGAGCCACCCACAGGGCGGCACTGCCATCTACTTGAAGAAGTCACTGCGCTTAATGCGCTGGAGACCAGAGGAGTGGCCGTCAGTACTACCGTCGGAAGGATTCTCTTCGTGTCGGTAAACCGGCAGCCCGGTACACCGCTAGATACAGTGGACTTCGACGCCCTGTTATCACTGCCGGGGATTTCAATGCGAAACACACTAATGGAACTCGCTAACTGCCAACTGCAGCGTGCGCCGCCTTTCCCGCTCTGTTCACCGTAACGGCGCGATCACTGTGGGGCCGTTTGACCCGGAGATCTTCCCTGTACGGGGACAACCGGACGTGCTCGATATTGCTCTTCTCAAGGGCATAGGACTGTTCGGGACCGCCGAGACGCAAAACGTCCTGTCCTCCGACCACGTTCCGGTCATCTTTGGCCTCGATGCCGTCGGAGCTTCTCTTCCAGAGAGCCGTCCGAGCCATGGTAGGCCGGATGCCGAGCCCTTTCGGACGAAAGCCCTCGAACTCATCGAGGAATCGCCAAAACCCCACAGATGTAGGGGCAGACTCCGCCCTAGCATTCTTCACCCGAAGAATACTCCGAGCAGCAGATGAAGCTACGCCGAGACCTCGCCAAGGGTCACGAGGCCTCTCGCGTCAGCTACCGAATCCTAATCTGGAGGCGATCACCGAGAAGAACCGACTGTTTCGTGAATGGTAGCACACTCGCCACCCTGACACGAAGCGCCACTTAAACCACATTGACACGGAACCAGGAATGGGCAGATCTTGTCTCTACGCTCAATCCTGAGGATGGTAGTGCGTGGAGGGTGGTAAAGTCCTTCCTATGCCAGCGACAGCGAAAACCGCCCTTACTGTTCGGAACGACTTCGCCAGCGACCCAGACGCAAAACCCAGTGCTCTGGCTGACACATTCGCAGCGAACTTCACACCGATGGCCGACGTAGAGCGCATGCGGCGGGCCCACGAGCAACTACCAACCTTCCGCGCGGCAAGGAAGAAAGGCGACGTTATCGAGCCGATAACGGAGGAAGAAGTTGCTGCACAGCTTCACTCACTGCACTCCAAGAAAGCTGGAGGCAGCGATGTCACAAACCTCCTGCTGAAGAACCTTCCGCCGGGATTACACCGGCAACTTGCTGACGTTTTCAACGAGATCCTCCGATCAGGTGTCTACCCCACTGTGTGGAAACATGCGAAGGATGCGGCCATCCTGAAATCCGGTAAGGATCCACACCAGGCATCCAGCTACCGACCCATCAGCCTGATCCCGTCCCTCTCCAAGGTCTTCGGGAGGCTGCGGGTGGTAGAACCGGCGATAAGAGAACTGGAAACAAGGGAGTACCTTGAGTCACTGTTCCTCGACGTCTCCCGAGCGTTTGATTCACTGTGGCACGACGGTCTCGAGTTTAAATTCTTTGAACAAGGGATACTGACTTCACCAATGACGCTACTGCGGTCATACCTGGCTGAACGAACCTTTCACGTGAGAGCCGACGACGGTACGTCCACAGACCGGCAGATACGTGTAGGGGTGCCGCAGGGGTCGATACTCGACCCCCTGCTGTACTCCCTGTATCCTGATGCTCAAGTGCTGAGAAACCGCCTCCAACGCGGGTGCAACTCCCTGGACTCAAGATCAATAAATGGCGGCTGCGGGTGCAACTCTCTGGACTCAAGATCAATAAATGGCGGCTGAAATTCAATGTCACGAAGAGCCAGACAGTTGTCTTCACCCAAAGACTCCTGCCACCGGGGCTTACGCCAGTCGAAATCCTGGGAGAACCTATCCCATGGAGTGGGACGGCGAAATACCTAGGGGTTACCCTAGACCGCAGGCTCACTTGGAAGCATCACATTCGTTATGTAAAAGGGAGAGTAGTAGGAGGCCTTCGCGCCCTGTATCCACTGATAAACCCGCAGTCGTCACTGCCACCGCAACACGGCATTACGCTATACCTAACAATGATCTGCCAACTGTTAGAGTATGCGGCCGCGGTCTGGGCGAAAGCCGCAGATGTTCACATTGGGACCATGCAGCGCATACAAAATCGCGCCCTCAAGACTGGCATGCATCTTCCGAGACGCTAATCGACGCGCCAACTCCACGAGGACACCGGGATCTTGCCGTTCAGGACAGGATCCACGCCATCGAAAGGACGTTCTACGAGAAAACGGGCCACTCCCGCAACCGGCGCACATGAGGAGTGGGCCAACAACCGCACCACAGGCCAATCACGCATTGGCCTGACCTGCTGAGGGATTGTTACTAATCCCCCAGCAGAGCGTTTACTTCTTTTTTACAGGTACCCACCAGCAAGGACGAAGAAAGGTAATACCTATTTTTCCACCGCTTAGGAAACGCAGGAACGACAATTAATGTCTAAACTGCACCACCTCGAGCCAAGGTCAGGCTCGTCTTTCCAGCGTCAGCGTCAGCATCCTGACACAAAAGCCAGCGTGCTGGCCGACGCATCCACCGTAAACTTCACACCAGTGACCGGCGTCGTAGACGAGGCACACAGCCTTCGGTCCGACGAGCAATTCCCGATCTTCCTAGCAACTAGGAATGAAGAAGACGTAATCGAGCCCGTTACAGAGGAAGGAACTGGGGTACAACTTAGTTCCCTGAACACCAGGAAAGTAGGAGGCAGCGACGGTATAACCAACCAACTGCTGCAGAATCTCCCGCCAGGAACACATCAACATTTAGCTGACGTGTTGAACCAGATACTCCGCACAGGCAGCTACCCTGCAGCGCTTAATCACGCTGAAGTTGTGGCCGTCCCGAAGACCCGGCAAAGACCTAAGCCAGGCCACCAGCTACCGACACATCAGCCTGCTCCAGTCCCTCTCGAGAGGCTGTACGCGAAAAGGCTAATGGAATACGTCACCCAGGAGGGGCAGCTCGTGGTCGTGCGGTAGCGTTCTCGCTTCCCGCGCCCGGGTTCCCGGGTTCGATTCCCGGCGGGGTCAGGGATTTTCTCTGCCTCGTGATGACTGGGTGTTGTGTGATGTCCTTAGGTTAGTTAGGTTTAAGTAGTTCTAAATTCTAGGGGACTGATGACCATAGATGTTAAGTCCCACAGTGCTCAGAGCCATTTGAACCATTTGAACCCGGGAGGGTGCTATCCCAAAGAGCAGTCTGGATTTCGTAGTGATCATTCTAGCATTCATCAGGTTCTGAGAGTGATAGAGCTGGCAATGAGAGCGCTGGAAACAAGAGAATAGGTTGGGTCAGTGTTCCTCGACATGTCCAGATCGTCCGGTTGTGTCTGGCACGACGGTCTCGCGTACAAACTCCTTATACTCGGGATACCAACATCACATGCAGTCGTCCTAGCGGAGCGATCGTTCCACGTCAAGGCAGACAATGATACGTCCACAGTCCGAACAGTCCGACAGATACTTGCTGGGCTTCGGCAGTGGTTGGTGCTCGGCCGCTTGCTGTATTCACTGTACACTACCGACATGCCGCGTGTAGCGCGCGTAGAATTCGCTCTCTGCACCGATGACACAGTGCTGTACATCTGCAGCATGAACATGTGCACGATGCATTGCTATTCCAACTCGGGTGCGGCGCCCTGGGTTAGTGGTAAACCTAATGGTGTCTGACATTCAATCCAACGAAGAGCCAAGGACTGATCTTCATCCGAAGAATGTTGCGCATGACCTCCCGCCTGTCGAAATCCTGTGACCACCTATCCTATGGAGCAAGACGGTGAAGTATCTAGGTGTTACCCTAGATCAAAGACTCTCCTGGGCGTCTCATATCGGACACATCAGAAGCAGTCATAGGGCTCTTCGCGACCTTTACCCGCTGCTGAACACGCTGTCGACACTGCCGCCGCATCTCGGCATTACGCTGTACTTAACACTGGTCCGACCAGTGTTACAATAGGCAACAGTGGTGTGTGGACACAGATTCGCTCATCGCAACGCTGAAAAGGATCCAAAATCGGCTCTGAAGACCGCTCATCGGGGGAATTTTCTACTCGCCTGCTGTAGAAGGACACAGGCAACCCGCTTCAGAAGGGCAGATTCGGGATCATCACGGGACCCTTCTACGAGAAGGCGACGCTATCCCGTAACAGGTTCACCGGTGACCTGGGCCACCTACCACGCCACAGGCCAGCAACACGTTGGCCTGACCTGCTGCGAGAATAATTTTCTCGCAGCAGATACAGGATATCATCTCCACATTACCCAAGGACAATTCATAAAGGTAAGGTTCTTTATTTCTTCCACACAGTTACAGTAGGAACAGCATTTTATGCTTACACTGCTTAACATGCCAAGCTACTAAAGTTCGCCAATGGAGCGACAGCTACAGCATCCTGACACTTCGCTTGAAGATGACGAGTACGAAACTGATCGAAATGTTGCGACAAGGCGACACCGCTACTTGTTCGATCGTCCGACAAGATTCCGCCATTGGAATAGACCGAGAAACCGTACAAAAACAGGTTGTCAAATTATCTCTGAAACCGACAGTAAGTCTTGTATCTTTGAATCGTCATCAAAGTTCTGGATGGAAAGTTAAACTATAATCTTCATTCGACTTTTGAAGCAGTATGATGTATGTAACTACAGACTGTGGTAACCCTATTCAGAATTAATACACTTACAGTGTGTGTCTGACCACTTGATTTTATAAAATGTTAGAGAACTACAACTACAGAATAATAGTATATATTACAAAAAATACAAGATATTTTTGAAACTGTTACCTACATCAGTTATTGAGATAGGAAAACGCATATAAATGAGGCCATGCTGTTTACGTGTTGTGAAAAATGTGAGCTATGTTCGAAGTAACATAAGTATGTTCAATGTCTGTAGTACTTTCCATTTGCCTTAACGCATGCGCTACCAGGGTTATCTTACTCTTTCAGGTTCTCAAGGGGGTAAAATGACTACCCCTGGTCATCATTCTAAGATTTTACTATAGGTCACACCCTTACATAATAATTTACAATGGCAATTATTAACGTAAATTCCGCATTAGTTCAAAAGTTGAAGCAATCACTGATGGTTTACTGTCCAAACATACAGAATTTAGGATCCAAGGTATGCTATGACACTGCAGACAGGATACAAAAGCAAAAATTACATGACTTCTGGTAATATTCGTAACATTTTTCCACAACAGGTATAGTTAGTGGATTTGCCACGTTATTTTTTCACTTTGTTCACATGAACCTGTTTTTTTTTTCATTTCAATATTTTTTCCCTTTGGTAATTTGGTAGACTCTTCTTTCGTACCTTCAGCAGAATGTGTCTTCTTTACTTCAGTCACAATAGCTTCTTTTACTCATACAATCTCTTTATGTAGCCCAGTTTAATTTCTTCCTCGTTCTCACAAGTGCAGTTTCGCTAGCTTCAGGAAAAGTTCCTGAAGGAAATGCCTGTTCCCTGCTGCGAAATCTGTCTGTCAATCTGGATATTTTTATGACCACAGGATAGATGCATTGAAAGCAGCTACGTCCATCGTTTCCGTGAATATCCGGTATGGCCATCGTGTAAGGTGTCAGGCAAATCCAACACCTTCCATGATAAACCTGACAGATAACAAATCCGGCAGTATGTCACATAGCTCCGAATAAATCCTGACATTAAATTAACCAAAGTAATACGATCAACGAGTGAACAAATGGAATACCACAGACTAACACAAGAACGCCTAAATGCATGTCATACCTTCCCACCGTGAAACAGACGCAGTTCCAAGGGAAGAAACGAGAACAGAAACCGAGAGCAGAGTAGTGTAGGCTAGGAGGCCCTACGATAAGGGACGGACACCCACGTCGCCAGCCGACTACCAGGACCACCCCCTAGCCCATGTTAAAAGATAGAGCCCTCCAGAAGAACAGTATAGATCTTACCATAACACTAAAAGGGCCACACCAGCTGAAAGTTTTAGCGTGAGACTATACGTGTCTCTGTTACGTTGCAAACGTTTAAAACATTGTCCCACCACAAACAGTATAACGTTGCTCATTGTATAGACAGAAGTTTTGAAGGCGGAGCTTAAGGTTAACATTGAGACCCTGATTGGTCAGTTGAAAACACAGCCAGATAGCTTTTCTAAAACCAACTTCGGTAAATTGTAGTAAGGAGAAGTTAGAAGAGAGTTGCTTCCGAGACGGCGAGGTGCGTGGAGCTGCGCTGCCCGCCACACCCTGACGCTACCTAAACACCGTCAAGGTAATGAACGCACGCGGCGCCGCCATAAGGCTTCACTCAGAACTCCAGAGGTCTTATCTGCTACATCCCATTTCTACGTAATGCTAGTGTCTATCGTCAATTAATCTTCGTGGTATTCACATTTGCTACTAGAAGTTAAAATCTGAAACGCGATGATTTTTCTGTTATATAATTATTGAGAAGCCACATCAGCCACTGTAATTTATGACAAGTTAAATAAGTGATTAAAGATAACTGAGGGTCACTGTAGACCATTTTTGATAGTTTTCTCTTTTATGAAATTTAATTTAAACCTAGATTATAGATGTGATATGGCATAGGTCATCCTTCGATCCATTGTAGAACTTGGAAACCCATTCATGGAATATTCGTTCACATTTTTGTTGAACACAGTTGGTTTTTATCATCCTGTATTAAAATATTTCCTTTTATCAATAGTGAAATTTATAAACAATGTTTTGTGAGCAGAATAAAATTTCCAATGGTAAACTTAACTGCTTTTTCGACGTTATTTATACCAGCTAACTAAAAATAGGAAAGCCTTGAACCCCTTCCACTAAATTTAGTTAGTATTAAGATTCCTTTACAGGGAGTGCAGTGGAGCTGACGCTGAAATCATTAAGTATTTGATTATATCATCACTAGTCTCACTGAACTCTTCTGAACTATACATGTCATGTGTAGTCTAGCGTCTCCTTACCAGCAACAGCTCCCAGGTTCAAACTAGTCAATTCCCTAAAAAACACTCTCAGAACGTCGTTGCGCGAAAGTGGTAGGGAGACACGACTTAGAACAAACAGACACCACGCAGAATGTTAGAATCGATTTGTTGTACGTACACAGCTGTATTTTTTTGTCCTTGTATCGCTCAGGTTGCTTCCACATTAATCTAATTATAGCGAAAAATTTAGTATGTGTATTCTTTATTTCCTTCAGAGTCATCATGGTGTTGGTATGAAATCAGAAGAATTCACATCTCTTTCTGTGGAATATAGGAGAAAATAGTCATGTTTCTTATCAATGCAAATAGTGCTGAATTTCCTATTTGTTGCATCAGGCAAAATCTCTTGTGGTTTCCTCTATCGTTTGCTCTTAGAGTTCCAGTTGTTGTTAATGTGATCCAATAATATTTCAACTTGCAATAAGCAAGTAAAAATTTTATCAGTAGTTACTAATCTTCCAGAATGAACATTTTTTCGAACATATGTGACACAAACATTGCCCTTATTTACTTCTCTCTAGTTGTCCTTCAGTTGTATATTGCGTTCTTATCCAGTTTTTCATCTGCACGTACGCTTACCTATATTCCGTTCTTCCCTCGTTTTGACTTCTATTCTCGAAATCGGCAGCTGCCATGGAAAGTACCCAGTCATTAAGACCGTAATTTGTCGTGCAGTCAATCACAAATGTATCAAAAACCTCTCTCAAAACCACTATTCTGATGTTGCATCAACCCTGTAAACAGATTATGGTTAAAATCTGATACTTGGGGTAACAGCAGTGAAAATTGGCTTTCTAAAAGCAGTGTGGGTAGTCCGTAAAATACTAGTGCGACTTCCATGTGTTCCGACAGCCAGTAGTGTGGAAAAAAAATGCCAACAACTCCTGTTCTGTTATGTTTTCTCATCCTTGAGGTAGTTTGGGTAAGTTTCATTGTATTTATCAAAAACTTCTCGATTTTTTCCATCATTGTGTCAGCATATAATATCAAGGAAGATTTCAGGAAAAAGCAGGGCAAACATATTCACAATTGAATCAATATTTTTTTGCCATTTATTAGACCAGATTTTTGTTGAAGTATATTTTGAGCTACCCTTATTCATTTCTGCCCAAGTGTGTATAGTGCCATGCTAGACGGCGTTTGGATTTGAATATACTTGAAAGAGTTGCATCTTCATCCTCCATTACGTGTTCTGACCCAAATGGCTCTGTCGTTTGAAGCACTTTACTCATTTCTGTGACACCATGAACGTTTTCAATAATTTCGGAATTATCGTTTTCGTCGTCATGAGACCTTGAATTATAGACATCACGATCTTCGTCAGACGTTTCATCTGGATTAGGAATATCTATGATTCCTTTAAGCTCCTTCAGACTCTAAGCTTGGCAACTTTTAAACTCAGAAGTAAAAGCTAAGAACGCCACGCCGGCCGCGGTGGTCTCGCGGTTAAGGTGCTCAGTCCGGAACCACGCGACCACTACGGTCGCAGGTTCGAATCCTGCCTCGGGCATGGATGTGTGTGATGTCCTTAGGTTAATTAGGTTTAAGTAGTTCTAAGTTCTAGGGGACTGATGACCACAGAAGTTAAGTCCCATAGTGCTCAGAGCCATTTTTTTAAGAACGCCACATATCAAAAACACAACAAGTAACTGCTATATGCTCATTGCTGCCTGGCTGTCATAGATAAATTATGAAAACTCAAGAATAATATGACAACAGTATTTATGAAAGTATGCTTTTTTTGTTTATGCACGGAGTAACAAGGCTACCAACTTCATAGCAAACCCTACCAATGGAGCTAACAAGAACACCTCACGGAAATAATAGAAAGTAAATCGAAACTGCATAATGATATTCGGATGTGTTAAATGGAACACGCCAGTGGAAATATAATGGACTTCTATAGAAGTGGTATGTTAAAATTAATGGAAAATAAATAATCAGGGGTTGTAAGATCAAAAATACGCGCAATATGGTAACTGCGCAATTCCATAACCCCACTCATTTGCAAAACGTTGATGTAATTTGTACATACATTGCAGTAAATACTGTTACTGATGTAAGTATTCGTAACATATGGCGAAACGCATAAATGCGCTTCAGTGGGGGGAACCTACTGATAATGTAATGGACTCAAAGGACTTGAAACGCTTTATACTTTAACAGCATAATGATCACGAATGAACAGACTGTATTAGCCTATTAATGATTTATGTTGTTAGGGCTGACGTTCTATTAATTTAATTTTACGGCAGCTCATGAGGAAAACTGTACCGCTTCAAAAATTCATAGCAGTATGGATACCAATGTAACAGTGCTACAGTTTGAAATTTTGTCTCATTGAACAAAATGAAGCTAAACTATTCTCTCAAAAAGGGAGCAACGAAACTAATTATGTGCTTTATTTTGCGCTAGTACTAACAAGTATAATAATTATATAGCGTGTGTAAAAGCCAGTGTCATTTGATGAACAGAATTTAAAAAAATTAATGTTCATTTCATACAAAGTAAACGTTTGATATTATGATGAGCACTTGTGAACATCTACATCTACATCTACATGGTTACGCCGCAATTCACACTAAAGTGCCTGGCAGAGGGTTCATCGAACTATTTTCATACTAGTTCTCTGTCATTCCACTCTCGAATGGCGCGTGGGAAAAAGGAACACCTAAATCGTTTCGTTCGAGCTCTGATTTCTCTTATTTTATTATGACGATCATTTCTCCCTACGTAGGTGGGTGTCAACAAAATATTTATGCATTCGGAAGAAAAAGTTGATGACTGAATTTTCGTAAATAGATCTCGCCGTAAAGAAAACCGCCTTTGTTTCACTGACACTCTAACCCCTATTGCGCGATAACACGAAACGAGATGTCCTTCTTTGCACTTTTCCGATGTCCTCCGTCAATCCTACCTGGTAAGGATCTCACACAGCGCACCAATATTCCAGCAGACGTCGGACAAGTGTAATGTAAGCTGTCTGTTTAGTGGGTTTGTCGCATCTTCTAAGTGTTCTGCCAACAAAGCGCAGTCTTTCTTTCGCCTTCCTCACAATATTATCTGTGTGGTCCTTTCATTTTAAGTTGCTCGTAACTGTAATTCCTAGGTATTTAGTCGAATTGACAGCCCTTAGATTGTGCGATTATCGTATACCCAAAATTTATCGGATTTCTCTCAGTGCCTATGTGGATGATCTCGCACTTTTCTTTGTTTAGTGCTAGTTGCCACTCTTCGCACCATACAGAAATTCTCTCTAGATCATTTTGTAATTGGAAATGATCGTCTGATCATTTTACTAGACAGTAAATTACTGCGTCATCTACAAACAATCTAAGGGGGCTGCTCAGATTATCACCTAGATCATTTACATAAATCAGGAACAGCAGAGGGCCTATGGCACTACCTTGCGGAACGCCAGATATCTGTTCTACTCGATGATTTACCGTCTATCACTACGAACTGTGAGCTCTCTGAGAAGAAATCACGAATCCAGTCACACAACTGAGACGAAACTCCATATGCACGCAATTTGATTAATAGTCGCTTGTGAGGAACGGTATCAGAAGCCTTCTGGAAATCTAGGAATATGGAATCGATCTGAGATCCCTTGTAAACAGCGCTCATTACTTCATGGGAATAAAGAGCTAGGTGTGTTGCACAAGATCGATACTTTCTGAATCCGTGTTGGTTATGTATCAATAAGTCATTAATTTCAAGGTGATTCATAATGTTCGAGTACAGTATATGCTCCAAATTCCTACAGCAAATTGAGGTCAGTGATATGGGTCTGTAATTCAATGGGTTACTCTTATTTCCTTTCTTGAATATTGGTGTGACCTGTGCTACTTTCCTGTCTTTAGGAACTGACCTTTCGTCAAGTGAGCGGTTGTATATGATTGCTAGGAAAGGCGCTATTGTGTCAGCATACTCAGAGAGGGATCTAATTGGTATACCATCTGGACCGGAAGACTTCCTTTCTTAAGTGATTTGAGTGATTTCGCAACACCTAAGATACCTACTTTCATGTCATTCATGCTAACAGGTGTTCTGGTTTCGAATTCAGGAATATTTACTTCGTCTTCTTTCGTGAAGGAATTACGGAAAACAGTATTTAGTTACTCCGCTTTAGTGACACCATCGTCGGTAACATTTCCATCGCTGTCGCGCAGTGACGGTATTGACTGTTTTTTGTCACTAGCGTACTTTACATATGACCAGAATCTCTTTGGGTTTTCTACCATATTTTGAGACAATATTTCACGGCGGAAACTATTAAAAGCATCTCGCATGGACGTCCGCACTAAATTTCGTGCTTCCGTGAAACTTAGCCAGTCTTGGGGATTTTGCGTTGTTCTGAATTTGGCATGCTTTCTTCGTTCCTTCTGCGACAGTTTTCTGAAGTGTTTTGTATACCATGGTGGATCAGTCCCGTCTCTTATTAAATTCTGTGGTATGAATCTCCCTATTGCTGTCGATACTGTATCTTTGAATTTGAGCCATATCTGGTCTACACTTACATAATTAGCTTGGAAGGAATGGAGAATCTCACTTAGGAAGGGATCAAGCGAATTTTTATCTGCTGTTTTAAATAGATATATTTTGCCTTTATTTTTAGTGGTTTTGGTTAATATGGTATTAAGCCACGCTACAATGACCTTGTGTTCACTAATCCCTGGATCCGTCATGACGCTCTCTATTAGATCAGGATTATTTGTAGCTAAGAGGTCAAGTGTGTTTTCGCAACAATTTACAATTCGTGTGGGCTCATTAACTAATTGTTCAATTAATTCTCAGAGAAAGCATTTAGTACAATTTAAGAAGATGTTTTCTGTCTACCACCAGCTTTGAACATGTATTTCCGCCAACAAATCGAGGGTAGATTGAAGTCTCCACCAATTACAAATGTATGAGTGGGGTGCTTATTTGTAATGAGATTCAAGTTTTCTTTGAAGCGTTCAGCTATTATATCATCTGAGTCGGGGAGTCGGTAGAAGGACCCAATTATTATTTTGGTACTGCTGTTGAGTATAACCTCTACCCATAGTAATTCGCAGGAACTATCTATTTCAACTACACTGCAAAATAAACTACTACCAACAGACACTAAAACATCACCACGTACTTTATTTAACCTATTCTTTCTGAACACGGTTTGCCCCTCTGTAAAAATTTCGGCAGAATTTATCTCCGGCTTTAGCCAGCTTTCTGTTTCTATAACGATTTCAGCTTCAGTGCTTTGTTTCAGCGCTTGAAGCTCTGGTACTTTTACAACACAGCTACGACAATTTGCAACTACAATACCGACTGTTCCTTTGTCGATTCTCCTCGTTTCTTTGCCCTGTACCCTTTGAGACTGGAGCCCATTTTGATTTTTCCGAAGACTGTCTAACCGAAAAAACCGCCCAGTAAACGCCATACAGCCCCTGCTACCCGTGTAGCCGCCTCCTGTGTGTAGTGGACACCTGACCTATTTAGCGGATCCCGAAACCCCACCACCCGATGGCAACAATCTTGTTCCGCGAAATGATTTCAGGATATTTCCAGAATGAGATTTTAACTCTGCAGCGGAATGTGCGCTGATATGAGACTTACTGGCAGATTAAAACTGTGTGCCGGACCGATACTCGGACTTGAGACCTTTGTCTTTCGCGGGCAAGTGCTCAAACAACTGAGCTACCCAAGCACGACTCACGCCCCTTTGGAAGGTAGGAGACGAGGTACTGGCAGAAGTAAAACTGTGAGGACGGAGCGTGAGCCGTGCTTGGGTAGCTCAGTTGGTACAGCACTTGCCAGCGAAAGGCAAAGTTCCCGAGTTCGAGTCTCGGTTCGGCACACAGATTTAATCTGCCAGGAGTTTTTAAGGATACTCCAGATTTAGTTGAAATGGTTGCAGATTTGCGCCATGGAATGTATAAACAGAGGAAACTGACGACTTCTGTAACTGTCAATAAAAATGACTGTCTTAGCTGTATATGGTCGTCTACTGACGAAAGGAGGAAATGGATGGATTATTTGCGTAAATCAATTACTCAATTGAATATTTCTGTAGGATATCCTTCTTTCTATAGAACTGGTATGTTAAAATTAATGGAAAATAGATAATCAGATGACAGAAACGCAAAATAATTAGTTTAGGAGTCTGTGAAACTAAATGGACAGACGACAGCGTATACTTACATGTCGAGTCCGTATGAACCTTGGCCTAGGGCGATTGAGAGATACGTCGTGGAAATTTTGTTCCACGAAATGATTTAAGTTACTTCTGATTCAGTTGAAATGATTGCTGGTTTGCATCATAGAATTCGTATAAACAGAGGAAACTGAGGACCTCTGTAACTGTCAAAAAAATGACTGTCTTTGCTGTCTGTGGTCTTCTACTAAGGAAAGGAGGAAATGGATGGATTATTTGAGAAAAATGAGTTAGGCACAGAAAAAAGGAAGGGACATGTGTTCATCTAATCACCTTACAGACGATCAATGGACCATTCATTACTGTAGGGATCATAAGAGGAAGGATTGGAACCAGTGGATCCTAAGTTCAGCTAATGTGTTCAGATTAGTTCAGCAAAATACTGAACGGAACACAAGAAAGAAGAAAAGACTTGGAAAAAAGTCATTTATTGTGGTCTAAACACTCGCTTTCTTTGTAAATAACTGGTACAAACAGTTGCTAGATATTTATGTCTCCTGCTAATACATTTGTAAGGAATTTCTAAGATCTTAAAGGGAAAGCCTGAGAATCGGGACCAAATAAAATTGTTTTTGAAAGAATCGTTAAAATTAATCATCTTCAGAGAAATAAACAGACGTCAGCTTACTGAAAACCGCCGGCCGGAGTGGCCGAGCGGTTCTAGACGCTGCAGTCTGGAGCCGGGCGACCACTACGGTCGCAGGTTCGAATCCGCTTTCGGGCATGGATGTGTATGATGTCCTTAGGTTAGTTAGGTTTAAGTAGTTCTAAGATCTAGGGGACTGATGACCTCAGAAGTTAAGTCCAATAGCGCTCAGAGCCATATTGAAAACCATGAAGGAGAAGAATATTTCAACAACGTCTGAGGAGAAAAAGTTGATGTGGCGCGTCAATTTATTTACCACTGATGGAGCAGTTCGTTATATCTCCCACCGATTTCTATCACGAATTTCGTGTCACAATGTGGATAATACAGTAAAATACTTCCTTTTTTGGCCTAATAATGAAAAATATGGATGCATGTTGTAGAATACTCAGAAAACCATTGGTATCACATATTTGAATAATTTATTGAATCAGTCCGAAGACTCACACTATTAGAATGACCCCTCAAGGTTAGAAAACTAAGACCAGAATTGCCCCCACAGCAGTGCCAAGAATAACTGCAGATATTTCAATAAGGAGTAAACCGAAAATGGAGATGCAATTGAATAACTGAAAGAAACGTTTCCTTCCTTCTTTTCACTTATTACCCCGTCTGACAAATAATAAATGAACATAAATTCGATTAAGTCACATGTTGACAGTATAACTCGCCACCACGTACTCGCACTTCCAAGTAATGACCACACCCATGTGATAGCATAACGGAGATGGAAAAAAAGTCAATATAAAATATCTTTTGAGTGACAGCAAACTTTCGATGCGTACAAAGTAGTGCAACTGTAGCACATGATGCGTCAGCAATTAAAAATTATAATCGTTGAACGGGAGTGTAATCAATTGCTACGAAAGCAGCTTGTCGAGTGCTAAAGTTTCTTGTTAGAGCTGAAATTTCCATAGAATAACTTCGAGGAAAGGAGTTATAAATGTTAGCAACATAGCTCATGAAAGGAGTCTTAATTATGGCCTTTATATTTCAGGCCAGCCCTCTGGGATTAAATTTTAATTTACGGTGTTACTTGGGTTCACTGTAAATTTAATAAAGAAGGATATGAGCAAATGAGTTCATATTAAAGACATAAATAACTGGAAATATAGGCATTCGCTGTGTCCTGTCCCAGTGGGTCGTTTGGCAGCTCAATTAAATTCTGTGGAGAAATGAACGTCGATATTATCCAACAGAAAATTGCTCACCTAAGTAATTCACAGCTTAGGGAGTATATCTTACGGAATTCGTTAGTAACCATTATTTTGTATCGGCATGTTAAAGAAATTAGGAATTGAATAGCAACCTGCTTGCAATGCTACGTATTTCAGGGTTTTGTTGCAAAAAAACTGACTGACAACTAATGTTAGTACCGGAAAGGACGTGTACGGCTATATGATTTCGTTGTTTACTGATCTTAATTTTCACTCTTTATTTTTTTATTTTTTATTTTTTTTATTTTGCAATGTTAGGAAATTATTTTTAAAGCAGTCACAAAAGTGTGTGTTTACCCAAAGTCGGATCTAAAATGCAGAAATCTACACAGCAATTCTCACAGTTAGCTAGATCTTTATGCAGCATTCCGACACACTTCGCTAACGGTTGGTGCAGACTTTAAATTGTACAAGCTTCCGTACACCGTCTTTTCTTGTACAATTCACAATACGTATTTAAGTAAATGTTTAGAAGTGTTATTATTAATAAATATTACTTCAGAAATTCGTAGAGATGTGTAGACGATGCTTCTTGTTATCCTCTAAAAGCTGTGTAAAAAGCCAGTGTCAGGTTTCATTCGAATTGCATCGTACCATTTCGAGTAAAAAGTAGGAAGAAATATGACAGAGCCCCTTGTGCAGGTCGAATACAACAGTGCCAGTCATATATATCGGTGGATTATTGTTTCCACAGCTTTACCTCGGTCTTCAGGGACATCAAGGCATGTCAGGACCAAAAATTCAATAACAGGGCTGTTTACTTGCAAGTCTTGTGTTCGACGTAACAGCTCCTGGAAAAATCGGAGGGAATAATTCTCTAAGCTAGATCCGGAACGTCTTCTGACTATTTGTTGAACTCTTGATCAGAACGACGGCACCTCTGTCTTTAGGAGGACTACAAGAAGACTGTTAATATAATTCGGATGTCACCTGGAAGTAATTGTGATTCCGCCTCTCGATGATAAAGGTTTGTTCATGATGCAAAACATTTTTTTAGAAAATTGTCAGACACTATAATTTCTTATAGGCCTTTGTTATTTCAGGTTTACCAGCGGAACACTATTATTGCACTTCAGTCATTTCTACATTGCCAGTCTGCAAAACCACATTTTACGAAATCGGTGAAGTACGTCTTGTACGCTGCACAGTATGCACAACAACGTCCACGATATTATGTTACTCTGTTCCAGTTCTGTCTTTATAAAACTGGAAATACTGTGAAGTGACTGAATGAATTATTTTTTCTCGTGTTAGGTGTGCCTGGTGTAAGGAAAATGTTTGACTTCGTCATTCAATAGACACTTCGCATTTTTGTGACGACTACGTGGAATAAACGAGGAACTGTTTCATTGTTAGCAAATTATATCTTATTAAAAACTTATCATAAGGATTGTGCTACAATAATTATTATAAAATTAATGGAAGTCGTCTATAGAGTAATAACATTTACTGCCTTGATTTTCATTCCTCTGCTACTAACTTGTGTAGCAATTACATCTCCCACAGTTTAGCTGTCGATATGAAATGCAAGTTATTCAAAAAAATTAATGATATGAGACATTTCTGGCATGGTTTAAATGCTGAAATTTCGTGTGTGCACTTTGGACATCGCACAACGCAGCGCTACGTCCTCTTGTCATGGTTGTGTTTGCTTATTTGCCAATTTGCGCGCTAATCCGGAAGGGCTGTACAAACAATTGTATTAACTGTTACAAGCTGTTTTTCGTACTGCTAGAATGAATACCATTTAATATTTAAAGAAAAAATACTTGCAGTGCGCCTTAGCAGATAAAAGTTTGACAGTAAATTTCTCTCGCTGTGTTCTTCCTGCTTAAAAAATTTCAGGGTAGAATTCGACATGTTGGACTGGCGCCACCCCTTGTGAAATCGGTTGGACACTTCAAAACTACAATACTGTCATTAGCTTAAGGAAACACTAATATTACATATAAGAAAGATAATACCCACGAAACGAGAACTCGTATAGTGGAACAACAGCTGGTTTACCAGTAACACTCGCAGATTCATGTCTGAAGCCCTTCAGAAGTAGCAAAGATATATTGTTTACCTCACCCAATTTCCTGTCTAATGCGGGAGCCGTTAGATGAGTGCACCTGCCTTGCCATTAATAAATGTCTCTACCGTTATCACAGGGAGCTCGCGCTATTGCAGTATTAATAGCCCCAAGATGAAATATTGTTTGGTATCTTCCTCCATTCCCTTCTGCGGATAGCGGGCTTCTTGGAGTAAATTACGTTGCACATCCTCATGTCATGGTACAATGTAACTGCTTTAACTACAGCGTCCTTCTCTCTTTCTGTTTTTGTTGTACAGACAGGAACTTTTTCATTTATCTTTCATAAATGTTCAATATGCGCTCCAAATGGGACACGACAATTATCCAGTCTCTAGTGAAACAAATCTTTGCGATCATAAGGGGGACCAGGGATAATTGGTATTGATTTTAGTTTTTGGTTTTTGATTTATCTCCACTTCGCACAATACTTGGATAGACTGTGGTGAACGCGGTAAAGCTGACCGCGAAGTTAAACTCTGTTTAATTTAAACGAGAATAGCTCCAGAATATGTTTCCATCACCAAATAATTTTTTTTTTAAAAATCAACGCTATGAAACTTCCCTCAGCTGTTCTACTTTTACAAAGGCATTGGCCGTTTTCGTATTTTTCTGTCATGTAACAATAAAACATCAGCTTCCTCTTACAACGACAGAGCTATAGCCGCGGTCGAGTTACCAGTTACCGGGTCTCTCACAGTTCTTACAAGCGACTACACGACTTGTCTGCCCCCGCGTTGTTTCGCAAGCCATCCACGGCAGGAGACAGCGTTGCCGTCTGTCATCTGTAGTTTTTGTCGGTCGCTATCATCAAGTTCGGAATCGCTTCTCTACAGGCATTGACATGAACGAAAATATGTAACTGCCAGCAATGTTAAATTCTAGTTCCACCCCGCCCCCCTCCATAAGGCAAAACCCATTCCAGATTTCTGTTTTCATCCTTGTGGAAGATATATACTAGTGAAATGGGGCGAATCTTTTATAAAGAGTTTGTGCACTCTGTAAATATGACTCATTCTACGTGCAGGTTCCCAACGATAACACTGCCCTTGTTAGTTTTATTTTCTCTGTCACTTCAAATGAGGTACTCTTGAAAAATCTGAGGTCATTTGAGGGCTCGGTATCACAGTTTGAAGTACGTACCTCAACAGTTACCGATTAATAGAACAGTATAGATTGCAAAGATCATTTATTTAGTTATGATAACCGTTTTCGGCATCTATGCTTGACATTTTCTGATCAAACGCATTGTAAAGACATAAGAAGTGCTAAATTGTATAGTGAAGTCGGAAGGTGACATACTGTGCGAGGATAGGCAGACCATCAGTACTTCAAATAACGTAGCGTTTACCCATATAGCGGCAGTCGACGGTGCACGGAAAAGTCTCGTGAAATCACAGTCGTTTACCGCTGCTGATAGATGATCTGGCATGAGATAAAAAGAGTGGAAAAGGTGCGCTTATGTCGCATTACGTTAGCCTCAGCCAATTGGGAATAAACGTGCGTGAGATACAGTACGTACAAATGAACGAATAAATATATGAAAAAAATTATTAAAAAAACTGTTTAATATACGATAAGCACTTAAACATATTTTAAATGAGAAAATTTGTGTGTGTTTGTTACTGCGTCACGCTAAAACAGCTGAACGGATTTTGATGAAATTGGCGATACCTTATGCCCGGGATTAACCTACCTTGAACACCTCTGAATATCCTGCATTACCCTGAACATGACATACCCATCCCTAATTCCCATCCTACTCACTGATCGTGGTGCTCTAACGCACCTATACCACACGTTCTCCGAACACTACACCTCTACACCCTCAACATCTTCTCCCAACGAAACATCTATCATCTTCCCTTCCCCGACCCCGATATATACCGTTATACCAGATCTAGGAGATCCGTACCACCCACTACTTGTCAGGGATCCCTTCCCCTGCAATCCTCTCTTTCCAGAGCTTGAGTCTTGGTTCGGAACCACATACCTCCCCACTCTTCCCTCATCCATACTCCAAACGTCCACCCAACAAACCCCGTCCTTCACACTACCTGTAAATGCTATATTCCCATGATACCGTTCTCCCTGGCTGTCTACATCCACTGGTCTCCCCAATAATCTATGTATCTTTTTCAATGAGTCACACATCGTCCTTTCTGTTTTACTTTACGCAACTGTCTGTCTGTTTTCGTATCTTTCTGTGCGACACTCAATTTCCAATCACCTGTGTCTATATTTTAACTACTCACCATATTTTAACTTATGCAACTGACGATGTGTGTTCTTATTATGCAAATCGTTCTTCCCTTCAACCTCCATGTTGACATTTTATGTTATGCTTTGTTTTTTAAATTTCGTCTCATGAGACTGAAGAGCTGCAAATTGTCCCCACTGACATCCCATCCCGCCCACATGGGGCGGGGGAATGAATTACGAGGGTGGTTTGCAAAGTTCGTGGAACGGAATAGCAAAAAAGTACTTATAACACTGAAACTTTTTTAATTTCAATGTAGTCTTCTTGTAGATTAATACAATTGGTCCAACGATGTTCCAATGCCTTGATCCCATCTCGAAAATCAGTTTCCTCCAGCCCTGCAAAATAGTTGTCAACTCCGGCTATCACTTCTTCGTTTACGTTTTGGGAAGACATCGATATCTGACGCAGCCATATCAGGTGAATAAGGCGGGTGTGGCAACAATTCATATCTTAGTTCGTGTAGTTTTTCCATGACGACGGCACATGTGTGCGGGCACTCGTCAAGAATCGCGGCACCCATCCTTGAGATAATTTTTTCATTCCTAATTCTTCATTTAACATATGATATACCCTTTCAGATGACATCTGGCAAGCGTGAGCAATTTCACACACTTCCAATCGGAGATCCTTCATGACCATTGTAGGACTTTGGCAATGATCTCTGGAGTAGTGACACATCTTGACCAACCTTGGATCATCATCTAAGCTCTCCTGACCAAAAGTAAATTCATTAATTCACTTGGCAACAGTTGAAAATGAAGGGGCACATTACCCCAGTGTATTCTGGAAATCGGCATGAATGTCCTTTGCTTTCATACTTTTCTTTACGAAGTACTTAATCATTGCTCGAATCTAGATTTTTTCCATCTTCGCAAATCACTACGCGGGAACACCAACAGAGCCACGTCACCGCCACAGCTCTCTTCCAAGAGCACTGAAGTGGCACGAGTTTACAGGCAACGGTCCAATGAATATCACGTTAACAGCTCGTTGCGCTTGCGCTAGCGCTGACCTCTCGTTGTGATTCCGAGAACTTACCGGAAGTGTAGGGAAACATTTCCAAAAATGAGTGCTTACCATAGACATCTGCTAGTTTAGAAACGTACATGCTGCCGCCTTTTTGCTACAAAATATCTCTCATCTTCTCAAGGAGACCGACATACCATGATCAGACAGAATACTGTGACCACCGCCGTATTAGCGATATAAACTCTTCCGGGCGATAGCAGCGTTACCTGACGGGGAATGACTGAGTCTGACCTAGGGCAGACTGTGCCTTAAGGCTCGGCACGAGCATGTCGGGAACCATATGACATGACAAATGTTCGAGGAGTGCAGTTGTGAGTGTCTTCAATTCGTGGTGAAACCAAAGTGAAACCACGTCCAAAGTCGTGGAGTTGGGCGGCTACCCATTACAGGTGTCAACGCTCTAGGCTGTGCAGACTGGTAAAACAGGACAGGCGGCGAACTGTGGCGGAACTGTCATCAGGCTTTACTGATGGGCAGAGTACAGATGTGTCTGAACACAGAGTTCGTCGAACACTCCTAACGATGGGCTCCCACAGCCAATGACCCATGTATGTGCTACGACTGAAATGGGCACGTGACCATCGGTACTGATGGAAGGATCCTGTAGCCACCTTTCATAAATCCGGTGGCCCATTTTCACAAGCATTTCTCTTTCTCTTCCTTGTTTCTCTTTTCTCGTAACTCTCATAGTAGTGTGATTGAATGAATGCGGTTGTGTGTCACGTTGCTAGACGGTGGCGTAGTCTGCTGCAGAAAGTCTGCGATAGTCATAGAGATTCAGCAGCAGTTGTACAGAATAGTGAACTCTTGTAGAGGTGAATAGGCAAAGAGGTTTGCACTACTTGTGAGAAATCCACCAGCGTTAGGTTGGTGGCGGAAATGGCATCTTTGGGTTTCTCGGGCCACGCAGAGCGTGGAAGAGGCTGGAGAGGAAATAGGGAAGCAGTCTGCCGCCGGTACGGGAAGCGTCCACAGCTGTGCTCCAGTCGAAGAAGGGTGAGATAGACTGACCGCGTAGCGCGTTGTTACTTGGCGAGGGGAGAGCTGTTAGCTTTTGGTCTCGCTTTTCAACTCTGAAAGATTGCTTGGCCTTGTCGCAGCAAGGAATGCAAAACGTTCGCAGATTTTTCTTTTAGCAAATGTCTATAGCAGACTTGGATCCACCTGAAGAGCGCCACACAAAGGTGTCGATAAGAAGTGAGCACACGTTTCTGTATGAATGTCTGTTTGCCTTCAGCTTTGCATGCATAAGCTTTTATTTTTCTGAAAATTAATAGCTTTGCCTTTTCGTAAATTTTCCTTGCTTAATGTATCTTTCGTCCGTGGAGATCCAACCACTTGGTTGAACATTAGAATTTGTTGTGCTACCGTCAACACTAACTGTCCAATCTCATGTTTGTTGTAGAGAATGTTAACTGTTCATGATTACGTGCTGTGATATTGTTGCAACTTGGCCACGATACCTAGAAAGTGCGTCTCCACAAACCATGTGGGCATGCGGGTGAACTGCGAAACGTGTACCGTTTCACGAGTTATTGCGATCAGTTATCAGGCAACAGCAGTCGTATGAATGATTCACACTAGTGCTTTTAGGTGTAGATTATAACTGTGAATTTATCGATGCTTTTCTTTAATGTTTTAGAAATTAATGTTATCACGAATTGTTTACATGCCTCACATCCATATCTTAGGGATAAATGATTTTATCCACAATTTTCTCTTGTACTCCGAGGTTACGTTTTTGCACCTAAGCCACTCACTTCATAGCTTTTCCGTTAGCACATCCAACGCGTTTCCTTATGCACAGGTTCAGTGATTAGTTTCCCCTTTTATTTTAAAACAAATGCTTTAGATTAAGTCTTATTTTCAGGTGTGTTGCAGGGAGCTGATCTTATGCACAGTGTTCACGGATATGCTATTTTATTTTAAATGGTTGATTCTCGTGAACAGTGCCCGGGAGATACAATTAATTACATCGCATACCCTAAGAGCAATATATCAACGTATGCAATTTTATGAGTTTTTGGTTTGTGATCAAATTAATTTATTTTCCGACTCGGCCAAACCTTTGCTTAGTTGTATGGTTAGAGTCGGTGGCGACCCTAATCTTAATGTAATGTCCCGTAGAAACAGGTTAGTTACACTGGACGTGGACACAGTGGCAGAGCGTTGTATGGTCTGATGAAACCCGACACCTTCTTCATCATGCCTATGGGAGGACACGAATCCAACCTCCAGTGGAACAGCTCCATGATATAAGTACTGTGGGACAGCAGGAACCGCTACGGTTGCAGGTTCGACTCCTGCCTCGAGCATGGATGTGTGCGATGCACTTAGGTTTAAGTAGCACAGGTCACACCAATATTCTGGAAAGGAAATAGGAGTAACCCATTCAATTACAGACCCATATCACTGACCTCAATTTGCCGTAGGATTTTGGAGCATATACTGTACTCGAACATTATGAATCACCTTGAAGGAAATGACTTATTGATACATAACCAGCACGGATTCAGAAAATATATTTCTAGTGAAACGCAGCTAGCTCTTTATTCCCATGAACTAATGAGTGCTGTCGACAAGGGATCTCAGATCGATTCCGTATTCCTAGATTACCAGAAGGATTTTAATACCGTTCCTCACAGGCGACTATTAATCAAATTGCGTGCATATGGAGTATCGTCTCAGTTGTGTGACTGGATTCGTGATTTCCTTTCATAAAGGTCACCGTAGTGATAGACGGTAATTCATCAAGCAGAACAGAAGTGATATCTGGCGTTCCGCATGGTAGTGTCATAGGCCGTCTGCTGTTCCTGATTTACATAAATAATCTAGGTGATGATCTGAGCAGCCTCCTTAGATTCTCTGGAGATGACGCTACAATTTACTGTCTAGTAACATCATCAGACGGTCAATTAAAATTACACAATGATCTAGAGAGAATTTCTGTATGGTGCTAAAAGTGGCCACTGGCACTAAACAAAGACAAATGCGAGGTCATCCAGATGGTTACTAAAGGAAATGCGATAAATTTTGGGTATACGATAAATCGCGCAAATCAAAGGGCTGTCAATTCGACTAAATAACTAGGAATTACAATTACGAGCCACTTAAATTGAAAGGACCACATAGATAATATTGTGGGGAAGGCGAAAGAAAGACTGCGCTTTGTTGCAGAACACTTAGAAGATGCGACAAACCAACTAAAGAGACAGCCTACATTACACCTGTCCTTCCTCTGCTGGAATATTGCTGCGGGGTGGGGGATCCTTACCAGGTAGGATTGACGGAGGACATGGAAAAATGCAAAGAAGGGCAGCTAGTTTCGTGTTATCGCGCAACAGGGGCGAGAGTGTCACTGATATGATACGCGAGTCGGGGTGGCAGTCACTGAAACAAAGGCGGTTTTCTTCGCGGCGAGATCTATTTACGAAATTTCAATCACCAACTTTTTTTTCCGAATGTGAAATTATTTTTTTGACGCCCACCTACGTAGGGAGGAATGATCATCGTAATAAAATAACAGCAATCACAGCTCGAACGAAAAGATTTAGGTGTTCCCTTTTCCCACGCGCCATTCGAGAGTGGAATGGTAGAGAAGTAGTATGAAAATGATTCGATGAACCCTCTGCCAGGCACTTAAGTGTGAATTGCAGAGTAACGATGTAGATGTAGACGTAGGTTTATGAGTCCACATCGCTTTAATACTAGGTACATTGATGAAAACGATCTCTTCTGTACGTTCTTGCTTGTGTAGGTGGACGGATGTAGAATGTTATGGTGTAGGCTCATTATTTTATTCTTGTTTTAGCTACAGAACTGCTGATCGTCACACAGTGATTGAAATCAATTTGCAACAGAAGTAAAGATTTATATTTTAACAACCAGGGCTGATCCTTCCTCTGTTATAAATATTCTTGGAATTTAATCGCTGATGCCCTCCCTCCATGAACCATGAATATAGCCGTTGGTGGAGAGGCTTGCGTGCCTCAACGATACGGATAGCCGTATCATAGCTGCAATTCAGTGGTATCTGTTGAAGCGCCTGATAGACGTGTGGTTCCTGAAAGCAGCCTTTCCAGTAGTTGTAGGGGCCACAGTTTGGATGACTGACTGATATCGCCTTGTATCTTAAACCATAAAGACCTTGCTGTGTTGGTAGTGCGAACGGCTGAAATCAAAGGGAAACTACAACCGTAATTTTCCCTATGGGCATGCAGCTCTACTGCAGGGTTAAATGATGATGGCATCCCCTTAGGTAAAATTTTCCGGTGGTATAATAGTCCCTCCATTCGTATTTCCGGGCTTGGACTGCTCAGGAGAACGTTGTTATCAGGATAAAAGATACTGGCGCCCTACGGATCGGAGCGTGGAATGTCAGATCCCTTAATCAGGCAGGTAGGTTAGAAAATTTAAAAAGAAAAATTGATGGGTTAAAGTTAGACATAGTAGGGGTTAGTGAAGTTCGGTGGAAGGAGGAACAGGACTTCTGGTCAGGAGAGCATAAGTCAAACAGGGGTAATACAGGAGTAGGTTTAATAATTGATGAGAAAATAGGAATGCGGTTAAGCTACTATAAACAACATGACGAACGCATTATTGTAGCCACGATAGACACAAAGCCCACAGTTACCAAAGAAGTACAAGTTTATAAAGCAACTAGCTCCGCAGAAGATGAAGATGTTGAAGAAACATATGATGAGGTAAATTATCCACATGGTTAAGGGAGACGAAAATTTAATAGTCATGGAGACAGGAATTCAAGTAATAGACAGAGAAACAGAAAGAAAGACAGTGGGTGAATATAGAGACCTGGGAAAATAAATGAAAGAGGAAGCCGCTTGGTAGAATATTACACAGAGCGCAAAAGACTAATAGCTAACATTTGGTTTGAGAATCATAAAAATAGGTTGTATACGTGGAAGACACCTGGAGACAACGGAAAGTTTCAGATTGATTATATAATGGTAAGACAGATGTTTTTTCGGAACCAGATTTTCATTTGTAAGACATTTCCAGGGGCAGATGCGGACTCTGACCCCAGTTATGAACCGTAGATTAAAACTGAAGAAACTACAAAAAGGTAGCAATTTAAGGAGATGAGACCTGGTTAAACTTAAAGAACCAGAGAGTATTCAGAGTTGCAGGGGGAACACTAGAGAACGATTGAAAAGAACAGTGGAAAGGAATACTGTAGAAGAAGGGTGGATAAGTTCAAGAGACGAAATAGTGCAGCTAGCAGTGGTTGAAGTACGTAAAAAGACTAGAGCTAGCACAAATCCTGGGTACCACAAGCGATATTGAATTTAATTAATGATAAAATATAAAAGCATAGCGAAGGAAGCAGGCGATAGGAAATACAAACGTCTAAAAAAAGGGGTTGACAGGCAGTGAATAACGGCTAAGCAGGAATGGCTTGAGCACAGTGTAAGGATTTGGGAGCATATATCGCAAGGGGAAAGATAGATGCCGGCTACAGGAAAACTAAGGAACCTTTGGAGAAAAGAGAACGAACTGTATTAAAATCAAGAGCTCAGATGGGAAACCAATCCTAAGCAAAGAAAGGAAAGCAAAAGGTGGAAGGAGTATATAGAGGGTCGGTACAAGGGGGATGTACTTGAGGGCAATGTTATGGAAATGGAAGAGGACGTAGATGACGATGAGATGGGAGATATGATACCGCGTGCAGAATTTGGCAGCGCGCTGAAAGACCTAAGTCCAAACAAAGGCTCTAGAATAAACACATTCCGTTGCAACTACTGACCGCCTTGGGAGAGCCAGCCATGACCAAACTCCACCATCTGGTATGCTAGATGTATGAGACGGGGACTTTATAAGAATGTATTACACCCAATTAAAAGGGAAGCAGGTGTTGGCAGGTATGAAAATTGCCGAGCTATTAGTTTAATAAGTTACGGTAACAAAATATTAACACAAATTCTTTACAGATGAATGAAAAAACTGGTAGAAGCCGACCTCGGGGAAGATCAGTTTGGATTCCGAAGAGATATAGGAACACGCGAGCAATACTAACTCTACGACTTCTCATAGAAGATAGGTTATAAAAAGGCAAACCTACGTTTATGCCATTTGTAGACTTCGAGAAAAATTTTCACTATGTTGAATGAAATACCCTCTTCCAAACTCTAAAGGTGGCAGGGGTGAAACACATGGAAGCGGAAGGTTATTTAGAATTTGTACAGAAACCAGATGGCAGTTATATGAGTCGATGGGCACGAAAGGGAAACAGTGGTGGAGAAGGGAGCGACGCAGGTTTGTAGCCTTTTCCCGATGTTATTCAGTCTGTATATTGAGCAAGTATTAAAGAAACAAAAGAAAAATCTGGAGTAGGAATTAAAGTCCAGAGAGCAGAATTAAAATCTTTGAGGTATTCCGATGACATTTTAGTTCTGTCAGAGACAGCAAAATGCTTGGAATAGCAGTTGACCGGTATGGACAGTGTCTTGAAAGGAGCATATAACATGAACATCAACAAAAGCAATACAAGGTTAATGGAACGTAGTCGAATTACATCAGGTGATCCTGAGGGAATGAGATTAGAAAATGAGACTCTTTAAAATATAGATGAGTAGCAACGTAACTGATTATTGTCGAAGTAGAGAGGATATAAAATATAGACTGGCAATGACAGGAAAAGCATTTCTGAAAAGAGAAATTTGTTAACATCGAGCACGGTTTTAAGTGTCAGGAACTCTTTCCTAAAGGTACGGTGTTTGTAAGGAGTCTGGCAGTGAATGAAAGTGAAACGAGGACCATTAACAGATTAGACCCCAAGATAATAGAAGATTTTGAAGTGTGGTGCTACAGAAGAATGCATGGGCAGATCACATAAGTGATGAGAAGGCACTGATCAGAAATGGGGAGAAAAGAAATTTTTGGTGCAGCCTGATTAGAAGAAGGGCCCGTTTCGTAGGACACATTCTGAGACATCAATGGATCGCAAAATTAGTACCGGAGCGGAGTAAAAAGTAAAAATCCTAGAGCGAGACCAATAGATGAAAACAGTAAGCAGATTCAGAGGGATGTAGGTTGCAGTAGTTACTCGGAGATGAAGAGACATGGAGACATGCGCAGGACAGTGTAGATAGCTGCATTATTTATTTTTTTATTTATTTTACACATCTAGTTCCGTAGGACCTAATCGAGGAGCAAATCCCCTAGGTCATGGAACGTGCCAGTGTATGAGATTATAAAATGAAAGTAATAACAGATGAAATAAAATATTTATGAAACCAAAAAAAGACAATGCATGCGTTTAAGTAAACGCAAACAACAAAGGAATCAGCTTAATTGTTAAAGGAACTCCTCGACAGAATAGAAGGCGTGACCCATGAGGAGACGCTTCAGTTTCGACTGGAAAACTCCTCGATTACTGCTGACATTTTTGAATTCTTTTGGTAACTTACTGAAACGGGATGCAGCAGTATACTGTAAAACTTTCTGCACAAGATGTAAGGAAGTCCTATCCAAATGCAGACTTGATTTCTGCCTAGTAATAACAGAGTGAAGGCTGCTAATTCTTGGGAATAAGCTAACATTGTTAACAAGAAACGACAGTAAAGGATATACATATAGAGATGCCATTGTCAGAATACGTAGACTAACGAACAGGGGTCGACAAAAGGTTCGCGAACTTACACCACTTATTGCGCGAACTGCCCGTTACTGTGCCAAAATTAACCTTTGAGAATAGGAAGAGTTACCCCAAAATATAATACCATCAGAAATAAGCGATGAAAATAAACAAAGTAGGCAAATTTTCGTGTTGAGCTGTGACTTACTTCACATACCATTCGAATAGCAATACTGGCAGCATTAAGTCTTTCAACAGGATCCTGGACTTGTGATTTCCACGACACTTTACTATCTATCTAAACACCTAGAAATATTAACTGTCCAGTTTCAATAATATATGCCCATTCTGTGAAATTAAAAGATTGGGTTTTGTTGAATTGTGTGTTAGAAACTGTAAAACACTGATTCGTGCTGTGATTTAGCGTTGGTTTATTTTCTACAAGCCATCAACTTATGTAATGAACTGCACTATTTGAAGCCAAGCACACAACATCCTTTACCATCAAGCTATCAAGCTAGCGTCATTAGCAAGCATAAATATTTAGAATTAGCCATAATACTAGAGGGCATATCATTTATATAAATAAGGAACGGGAGTGACCTCAACACTGCTCGCTGGGGTACCCCCCCCCCCCCCCCACGGCCACCGTCACTCAAACCCCACATCACAGCCATTCTGAACACTGTGAGTGAAAACATTTTGCCATCAGTTGTTAAAGTATTAAAGTAAGAGATGAACAGGTTGTGAGCTACTTCCTGTATTCCATAGTGGTCCAAATTCTGGAGCAATATTTTGTGATCAACACAATCAAACGCTTTGGTTGAATAAAAATATATGCCTAGCGTCCGAAACGTTTTGTTTGATCCATCCAGTATGTAACAGAGAAAAGAGAATATAGCACTTCCTGTTGCTAAACCACTTTTAAAGTCGAACTGTACATTTGACAACAAATTTTGTGATATAAAATATTCAATTACCATTACATAAACAGCCTTTTCAGTAACTTTAGCTAACACTGATGGCATAGAAATAGATATAAAATTCATCAGGTTGCCCTCCATGGGGTGGGTGCACGCAACGACTGTGGTTGTATTGGGTTAGATAGAGCAACAATCAGTCGTAGAATTAAGTTGCTTTAATATGACATTTATAGTCACAACGCAGATCAGATTTCGACCGGTGTCAGGCCATTATCAATGCTAAAACAAATACAAGAGTATATATTACAGTGTGATTTACAAAAGTTATAAGTCCACCACATCGTTGTCTTTTAATGTTAACATTACATACCAGTGCGGAATTGTAGCAGTTGTTCGTGCTCAAGTGAATGTTTACACACGTCAACCATTACTGTCGTAAAATTATATGTCGGTTTCACAGGACACATCGGTTTTGCGTAGGCGCCCTCTATGAGCTGCGCCTGAAGTTTACAGTTTTGACGACATTTTTTGTAATATTTATGTTGTATAGTAACTAAGTCGTAACACGAAGTTATTATGAGTAAAACTATGTAAAATTACAATTCTTGCTTTTTCTCATGTCTGTAATGTGCTAAATGTTAAAAATCACTATATCACGTAACAGTGACAGTTTAAGCCTGATGGGCTAAAATAAATTATAAAAGTGATATGGCTACGTAAAGTACGTAATAGGAAGTATTGCATATTTTGTCGTGTTGGGACCTGTCTTAACTTAATTAGTTGTTACTTGACAAAAGATATAACGTGAACTTTATTTACAAAATGCACTTTGTTGGTGCTAGTAGCGATTGTAAGCATCATTTCAGTATGTCGCACTTAGTGGCCGAGAAATAAGAGGAATATGATAAAGCGTGATCTTTGGAACTCTTATTTTGAAAAATGACAGTTTTACGTATTTATTGTTGCTAACAGTTACCCTCATGAGTTAGTGTGTTATTCTAATGCAATAAGTTATGTAAATATAGTGTCATGAAAGAGGTACTCGTTTAGATCTTATGCAAGTGGCTGCTACATAATGGCGTGAATTTGCGACTGGTTTTTGAGCGGTTCACCACTTGGTGCAATCAGTGGTTGCTGAAGGTCAATCCTGCCAAATGCCAGGCGATCATGGTAGGCAAAACGACTCCTTCCTTCCGCCTCCTCGATTTCTACATTACCATCTATAGCCTTCCTATCGCCCTCACCCCCACACTTAAGCACCTTGGTGTCACCCTTGATCGTCGCCTCTCCTGGACTCCCAACCTCTGGACGATCGAAGCCAAGGCACGCTCCCATCTGTGTCTCCTCAAACTCCTCTCTGGCCAAACATGGGGTCTGGACCCCTCTACCATCCTCCATACCTATAAATCCCTCCTTTGCCCTATCCTTTGCTATGCCCACACTGCCTGGATCTCCACTCCCCTTACCTTTTACAAATCGGTTTATATCCTGGAACGCCATGCTCTTCGCCTCACCTATCGCATCCGTCTCCCCTCACCCACGCGGATCCTGTACGACCTAATTCCCTTCCCCCACCTCCTCCTTTTCCTTGAACGGATACGGATCCTCTACACCTCCAGCAAACTCGATCCTCCTCACCCGCTGGTCTCTCCCATCCTCTCCCGCCCCTATCCGCTGCCGTGCCTCTACTTCCATGTCCCACTTGCTCTCCATCTCTCCACTTTCCACACCGTCTCCCAGGTGGCTTCCGCCAGCTCCCCCTCCCTGATGATGCCCTGCTCCCCTCCATCTACCCCTCCTACCAACTTTGATCCTCCCTCCCTCTTCCTGTGTTGGTTTCCTTTGGGCACCCTCTCTCCCTTCTCTCCCCCTTCCCTCCCTCCTCCCTTTCTCCCCACTCCCCCTCTGGGCTTCCCCTACTCCCATCCCTCCACACCTCCTCCCATCTCCTCTGCCATTGGCATCATTGCTCTCCCCTCTCCCTCCCCCTCACCCTTCTACTCTTATTGGCAGGTCCCCGGACTCGCACACGTTACGTGGACATTCACGTGCTGGAGATCATCGCCATCAGTGTCTCGTATGTATGCCGTCGTGTTTTGTGTTCAGTGCTCACCGTTACGCTCCATCGTTCCCATGTGTCATCGCAATCATCGATATTTGTGCGTCGTGTCAACAGCTTGTGGTGTGATTTGTCGTCGAGAGTGAACGGCTCCGTGTTTTGTATTTTATGCCTACTGCTTTTTACCCACCATTCTGTTATTTCTGAGTATTCTTTCTGTCTGTTATCATTGTCTCCTCTAAGGCTGAAGAGCGGCGTAGAATGGTGCTGCCAGCCTACCTACTGTATGTGCAGGTATCAAATAACAATGAAGGAAAAAAACGACTGATCTTTGAGACCCCCTGGGTCGAATTTTTCACTGCTTTCAAGTAGGCAGTTTTCATTATGATCTGATCACTGATCAGGTTACACTTCCCGTTTCTTTGGTGGCAAAACATCTCCATCTCCTCAAAAAGATCGAGGAGTCGACGTTATATCTTTTGTAAAGTAACAATTAATTGAGTTAAGACAGGTCCCAACACGACAAAATATGCAATACCTCCTATAACGCACTTTACGTAGCCGTATCACTCTTATAATTAATTTTAGCCCATGAGGCTTAAACTGTCACTGTTACGTGCTATAGTAAGTTTAAACATTTAGCACATAACAGGCATGAGAAAAAGCAAGAACTGTAATTTTACATAGTTTTACTCATAATAATTTCATGTTACGACTTAGTTACTATACAACATAAATATTACAAAAAATGTCGTCAAAACTGTAAACTTCAGGCGCAGCTCATAGAGGGCGCCTACGCAAAACCAATGTGTATTGTGAAACCAACATATAATTTTACGACAGTAATGGTTGAAGTGTGTAAACATTCACTTGAGCACGAACTGCTACAATCCCGCACTGGTATGTAATGTTAACATTAAAAGACAACGATGTGATGGACTTATAACTTTTGTAAATCAAATCGTAATATACACTCTTGTATTCGTTTTAGCATTGATAATGACCTGACACAGGTCGAAATCTGATCTGCGTTGTGACTATAAATGTCATATTAAAGCAACTTAATTCTACGACTGATTGCTGCTCTATCTAACCCACGTATAAAATTGTCTATGTTATCGCTTTCTGCCTTTTTACAAATTGGCTTTCCTACTGAGTTCTTTAATCGTTCAGGAAACTGCCCATTCTTAAAGAAAAAATTACAAATATGGGTAAGTACAGGACGAACATATGCAGCACAGAGCTTTAATGTTCCGCTTGCCGCTGCATTATATCCGTGAGAGTCCTTAGCCTTCAGTGATTTAATTATTAACTCCATCTCCACCTTGTCAGTACCACAGAGGAGTATTTCAGACCTCAGTCTCGGAAAGGCATTTTCCAAGAGAGTTGTATGATTCCCTGTAGAAACAAAGTTTTTATTTTATTCGCCAGCAATGCTCAGAAAATTACTGTTAAATTCTGTACATATATTTGAGTTATCAGTAACAGAAATATTTTTAGTACGAACTGACTTTGTATCGTCGACCTTGTGCTGCTGATCAGGCACTTCCTTCACAACTGACCATATGGTTTTAATTTAATCCTGTGAATTAGCTTTTCTATTTTCGTACCACATACTATTTGTCTACCTAATAATATTTTTAAGCACCTTACAATTATGTTTGTAATGGGTTACTGTAGCTTGATTGTGACAACAGCTAACATTTTGATATGATTCCCACTTTGTTCTACATGATATCCGTATCTCACTGGTCAGCTACGCAGGCTGCCTTCTACTGCTAGTACCCCTTTTATAATGTTCTAATGGAAAGCAACTCTCAAAGAGCTTGAGAAACGTGTTAAGGAAAGCATTACATTTGTCATCTTTCTTATCGGAGCTATAAACATCCTGCCACTCTTGTTCCTTAACGAGGTTTGAATACTATCTATTGCCGTTGGTGTAGCTCCTCCACGTAATTTGTAATGATATATAACATTTGTTTGAGTAAAAAATCCTTTCAGTGTTGAAATTTGTGCATCATAGTCTGAAAGGCTATTCACCCGTTTACTAACAGAATTCCTATCTTGTAATGAAGACGAATAAAAATATTGTCCATAGCTGTGTTACTGTTCCCCCGCACCCCTGTTGGAAAAACACAGTCGCATCGGATCATATGAGTTTAGGAGATCTACCAATATCCTTTTCCCTGCACAATGACTTACCAAATTAATATTGAAGTCAGCACATATAACTAATTTCAGGCGCTTCCTATAAAGTGAAACAAGAACCATCTCTAGCTTGGGCAGAAATGCTCTGAAGCTAGAGATGGGGGACCTATAAACAACAACAATTAGAAGTTCAATATCACTGAATTCAACATTCAATGGATAACATCCAAATACCTGTTCAGAGCAGTGCCATGATACATCTTCGGACTCACTGTTTTTTACATACATGGCCACTCCTCTACTCCGTAAAGAGCTCATTGAAAAACAGCCAGCTAATCTGTATCCTGGTAAAGGAAGCCTGTGAACTGTAAAATAATTTAAGTGGTGCTCCGATGTCAGTATCTATTTGCAGTTTACTAACTCTGTCTCTAATAGGCCTATCTCTCATATTTTGATGAAATATGCTAGTTCCTTCTCTACTTGGAAACCTGAACTCCTCTGAAGGTGATTACTTTCTTAGAGGGGATTTCTTGAAGCTGGTTTTCCTGTCAGCTGACTTCAGTAGCCAGTTCTAACACCAACTACCACAGTAATTTTTCATGACAGATCCCACCATCAACCACTACACTATCTTCTACATAGTGTTCGTAGTTGCTTTAAAATTCTTGAGTGTATTTTTGTTCCGTCATTGCCACTACAAAAATGCGTGACTTTTTCACAAGACGCGTTTCGCTTTATTCAGGTAAAGCAGAAGAACAACGATGATCTAGTAGACGGCATTTTCCGACGTAAGCGAGAAATCAACCCGAAAATCACCACCACTGATGATGCTTTACCTCAATAAAGCGAAACGCGTCTGACGAAAAAAAAATCACCCATTTTTGTAGTTGTAACGACAGAACAAAAATACCTTCAAGGACTACACTATCACTTATAAGCTATGCCAACCTCCACTTCCCGTACCTACTGAAGGTCAGGCCATGTCTAGTGAAACCCAATGTATTGATAGACTCAACTGGCACCACTGCAATATGAGTCATACCTTCTGCCGTTAGTACCTTCTCCAGCCCCATACCTAACGTGCCCCATACCTGACACGCCTAACAGCAGTATTAATATGAGGTCGATCACGACGCTGAAACAGTTGCACGAAGTGCACGTTAGTGCCACCGGTTAGAGTAGCTATCTTTACCAGGTCACCACCTACATCATATTCCCCGACCTGATCCTCTTTAGTAAAAATTCCTACATAACTCCCCGATGCTGTCAGTCATCTCAGCCAACCCTGCAGTATGCTTCACAATGCTGGTGACTTAGCATTCACTCCCCAACACTTCCTGCAACTACTAGCCCACATCTCTACCGTGCGAACTACCTAGCAGCAGAATCTTGCTCTTTCGCTTAGGATTTGCTACTGACTAAGGCTTTCTAACTGATGAGGACTGCTGCATGTTTCCTACACCTACAGATACAAGACACTACTCTCCCCTCAACACCTGACCGTCGGTCAAATCAATTGCTTATACAACAGTCCGAATATCTTCTCCTCCTATTCTCCCGATTTAAGACCACAACAACAAACAACAACAACAATCTCTGATGCAGTGACTTATTGCGACACTCAGTGCTGTGACGTTGTTACCATCTGCCAGTTGGAACAACACTAGCGCCGAGAAAGCGATTCGTAAGATTAACGTTAGATTTTAATTATTCCTCCACTTAATTAATGAAACCGTTAGTGGCTTTTGCATTCGAAGCATTAGTAAATAATCAAGAGACATGGAAGGTAGTGCGTGAAAAAAGCCGACTATTAGTGATTCAGTGACATAAGGTACAAATTATTCATGAAGACTTATGTTAGAATATGTATGTAATAGCAGCTTACTCAGCTGAAAACGAAGAAATACAGACCCATTGTCCTGCATGAAAACACATGTAACTGTTGTCTGTTCTTGTTATGGTACGCACTTTCTTGACACATATAAATTTTGCATACAGTCTAAGGATTTGCTCATTCTTAAAATTCCCTATACTTTCTAATACAGGAACGTTTTGGTAAATATGATAACGGTTGCTTCAAAAGCAAATGTCTTGAGCGTTCTTGTCATTTGAGACTCAAGTGTTGCAAAAATTGTGCAATTGATTTCTTACGAGTTTGGTAATATTTTTAATGATTCTGGCGCTTTATTGCCACTTCTGCCGTGGTTCCTTCTTCATCTACAGTTTCAGTGGCTATTTTAGTTGGTTAAATAACGTAGATATTGCCTTCCATATCAGTTTTCTGCATTCCACTTTCGATGATTTGGCTGGAAGTGAAATTCTGGAGCAGGTGTATGGCGTCTTCCTGCAAAAGGACAAGTTTTCTGCTGGTTATTGACCTTTTTTCTTGTTTTTAACAGAAGTGAATATATGTAGTAAACTGTTCTCTAATAAACCGTGTCATACACCAAGAGTTCGTTAGGGAACTAAAGAAACACAAACGTGGCGTAATTTTATAGATAGTGCGCGATTTTAAGGCACTACGGACTGTCAGTGTTACAAAAACTATTCAAATTTAAAGAAGTACAGCCATCAATCACATAATTCGTCAACAGATCAAGATTTCGACTATTACGTAGTCATCATCGGTGCACTTACCAAAGGGTGACACAGGTCCCAACACTTTACGGCATTAACGCTGAAAAATACACAAGCCTTTACGTGTCACGATGGCGGATATAAATTCGAATACTCAACAGTCGCGGCGCACGCTAGGATCTACTACTTTCCTACTACGCAAAAGCTGTGCTAGAATCAACATAAAGGCACATCCGACGTCGTAGTCAGAAGCGTACCATTCTATCCGCTTTGAGGGCCACTGTGTCAGTGTGTAATATACACTTGTCGGCGTGTCTTGACTGTAATGTTAGACTGTGACAACCTACATCCTGGCTGAAACAGAGAGTGTACATACACAACTGAGTTATCTAACGTCGTGGTCGAGAAAGGTAATTTTTTATGTGAGTTACAAAACACGTAGGGTCTCTAACCAGAATTCATTATCGTCATTTAAATAGACGTAGCTCTACAATAGTGGAACGATGGTAAAGACATAAGAGGAGTTATAGTCCACTGCACAGTCAACGTCACTCCTGACAAAAACGACATTGCAAAATAAATTTCTAAGTACCTTTGTTTCAAGAACTATCAAGGATTCGCTTTTAAACTTTTACTGAATGTTCGAAGCACTTAAATATGATTGGTCTCATGAGACTTTCACTCCGCCCCTTATTAAAAAAAGTTGCTTTCGATTGGATGCACTTGCATTATTATTTTTGACGCTCATAATACGGAAATGGATATGGGAGAGAAAAACATGGACGAAGATGAGGATATCAAATGATCAACTAACTGCAGGAATATTAGGGAACGTGTTGTCGTGAAAACTGGAAAAATACTGCTGGAAATGCTATCCATCCAGAAAGTTTACTGGCATGTTCATGATGATGGAACGTCTCGAATATTCATGAAGTGATATCGTTTGGTTGCAAAATAGTTCACTTCCCGAGTGGAAAAGTTCATCGGTCCACTCACACTTGCAATATTATGCTACCGTACCCTCTCCTCAGCGTAAAGACAACGGCAATCAAAAGATTCTAAGAAACTTTTCGCTGAGGCGAAGTCAAGGCATGAGGACCCTCCGTCACGTGAGTTTGCCCGTGGTTAATTCATCTTTCGGAGTAGCGGAACGGGGCTGGCAGTTTACTTAATAAATGAACTGCCAGTGCGAGCACGGTAGATGATGAATGGCATGGCGTATCTGAGGTCACATTCAGCGGCGGACTTAGCTAATTTGGTTCCCCGCGTGCTTCTGCGATGGTGACGAGCTTCAGAATCCTATCTGATGCTCACATGCTTTCGATGGCAAATCTCCACCGTAGAGCAGAATCCTTTACTTAAATAAATAGTAACCAAGGTCTCATTAAGCAACAGTTATTTTCAAGACATAGGAATGTTACATACAGAGAAACCGCTGCGAAGTACAGTTTTAGAATGGAAGTATACTAATTTCTGTTGTATCGTAGTCGTAAATGGGACGAGTACAACAACCTCAACATTCCAAATCTGAATTTGTTTCGGATAGATCTGAATTGGTTTCGGATAAATAACGATATTTTGAACATAAGAATTTTTATTTTTTTTCGACAGCATACTGATTGCTAATTTACGCTGATGTTTGTGATATCAAACCAAAGAACGTAAATACAGAAAAGCTGTGAAAGGTGCGCTCTGCAGAGGTTAAATTTCTACTCCTCCATTTTTACACCAGTACGACGCAGATATTCATTTTCCTTCTTATCCAATGTGACGCATTTTCTCCGTTGGGTACATTAGTATGAGCTTACTCTCAAGACTACAATCACTTTGATAACCACAGGAGTATTACTTCTCGGAAGCCAATAATATTATTTTAGCCAGCGAAATACCATTATTTATTTTGTTTTAAATTACGATACAGTAAACATAATTACTATACAGCTATTTGAAAAAGAAAATCGGATATTTTTGTAAAAGGACGTTCTTGCAGCTATAAAATCTAATCGCAGTAGCTTGAAAAATTCTAAAAAAAGTTTGAATTTAACTATCGTAAAAGAAAAGAACGACAGCAAACTGACAAGCATTTTTATGGTCAGAATTCGCCCAAATATTTTTTTCGATACGCCATTTCGGCGGGTAAGTCATTTCCGGTCACGCTGTAATGGAAACTAAGTGAACACACCGTTGTAACCTATGATTTGGGGAACTACATTAATAAGCTACACAAGTGTGTTGTTACACTATATAAAAATAATGAATTAACCAGGAAATGAATCCTGGCTTAAGACTGCATTGTAATCTGTTGAGCGTCTTGCGCCCCGAACAAACATAAGTGTTGCGTTCGTGGCAAGCAAGTGACCAAGTGAGACAGGCATTTCGTCTTTGGAATTACGTTTGCTGGTTATACGCCATCGGTAGCTGCCACTGTACTTGGGGGGATGCCATATATTGTGTTGAAAGTAGGTTATATTGTTACTATGTAAGCTGTCATATAACATTTGTATACTCTATGCTACTTCAGAGGGGTACGCTTATGTGAACCTTTATGCACTTAAGTCAAACCGTAAGCCCAACCAGAGCCAAGTCAGCCTATGAAGGAACTACTTAAGGCTGGCACTAATCGTAGGCAGACTTGGGCGAGATATGATGAGGTTAGATAGATTAAGACGTAGCTGTGGCACGATAGACATAATGTGGTACTTGTGTTAAACTTCACCAATGTATTTGGAAAATAAATAAAATTTATCAGTCTAGTACAGTTGTATATGCACTGGGGTGACAAGTCACAGGATACGCCCTAGTATCGAGTGGGATATCCTTTTGCCCGGCTTAGTGCGACAGCTGGTAGAGGTATGGTATTAATAACTCGTTGGAAATCCCCTACAGAAGCAATGAGCCATGCTGCCTCTATAGCCGTCGACAGTTGCGGAAGCACTGCGTGTCCGGGATTTTGAGCAGGAACTGTTCTCTCGGTTATGTCACATAAATGTTCGATGAGATTCATGTCGAGCGATCTGGGCCCGGCCACATTGCTTGCTTGAATTGTCAAGAAAGTTCTCCAAACCAATTGCGATCAGTTGTGGCCAGATGACATCGCGCATCGTCATCCATAAGTATTTCAACGTTATTTGGGAACATGAAGTCCACGAAGGGCTGCAAATGATCAGTGATCAATAGAGATGGACCATAGGACTGTTCGATGTAAGAACCTGAAGATGGCTATTATACTACAATGCAAATTAAAGTAAGGTTTTGGAAGTATAGCTTCTATAATGTTAGTGTGTTTGAGCCCATAATGGCTTTTAATTTTTCCAATATATGTATTTGGGGTTCTCTGATTTCATTGCAAGTGGCCAAAATAGTTCATTCAAAATTCTTCATTTACGCATACCCAAAGTTTGATTTTCATATAATGTTTATCTAAATATTACACGTCTGAGAGAAGAAGCTTGTCTTTCATACTAAGGTCTCTTCGCACTGCGTTGTATACCACTAGAATGTGGTTTTCAGTGTCCACTGATCCATATTTTTTCCTATTTCAGTGACCACAGTATATGCGAGATCGAGTGTAAACTACAGAAAGTTGAGACTAATAAAGAGAAAATTGAGGTTAACAATAACGCTTTGAGATGACATAGTAAGCTAAGCTAGTATGGATGTCGGACAAAGCAATGAGATCAAAATGAGTAGAAAAAACAGACAAATAGGGCTTTCCCTGGCAAAAAAGTCTACAGGTATCCAACATGAACCTCAGATTGAGGGTCTAATTTCTGACAATTTACATCTAGAGCACAGCACTGATCGGATGTGAATTATGGACTAAGAGAAAAGAAGACTAAAAAAAAAAAAAAGAACCATTTGATAAATGGTGATGTAGACAATTAGTTAACTTGCTGATACCGAGTAATAAAGGGCGATCTGTAAATATTCACTTACAGGAATACCACTTCTCAACCAAGATCGCATTCGTAAAACCTTTATTAATGATTCCCGTTTTCGTTTAAACGAAGTTATCTTCATTTGATTTGTGAACAGTATACATAAAGTGTAAGATATATCTAATTACGAAAATAGCGTTCAATGTCTTAAATGTTGCGCACGGAGTGAATTGAATAATTATTACATACAAATCGCTAATGGTTAATACATGGGTCCAGTTAGAGGTACAAAAATGGTCCATATCTTAATGAGCTGGATAGTTGGCGTAAGAAGTATTGGAATGTCAAAGTTAAAATGTATGTCAAAGCTAAAACCAGTGTCTACAATACGTTTCGCCGAGTGCAGGTATATCCCACATTGCAAGTCACATAGTAGAACACAGATACAAGAGCGCCGCCGAACCGACATATGGCTAAAGTTCACAGTGAACATATTCACAATTAGTACCTCAGGAGGACGCATGCGAATTAATGTCAATGTCAACAGAAAGTATAAAGACGTAATCTTAATAAACATATGGTAATTGGTATACAGTTATAAAAAAAGGGAATTCTCTCAAGCAAGATAGTAATATGAGATAGGCCACAAAGAATACCCACTGAGAGTCTGAAAGATTTAGATAACATAGGATACTGTACGCTATTTTTCATATTTTAACATGCTTTACACATTATGTACAATATTTACAGTGAAGGTGATGGTCTTCCGTTTCTCCGAAACTGGTCACCACAAATAAAGGTTTTACAAATGAGACCTTAGGTGAGAAATTATCTTCTTCGAAGTGTTGAAAATTAGACGAACTGGTGTGATAAGAAAACTGGAGGTCCTCCACAGATGGGCAAGACAGAGAATATGTGGAAAGTACAAAAAATCCTAATGGATATGATGATACAAAACATATTAAGATATCATGGAATATCTTCTATCGTACTAGAGGGAACTGTAGAAGGCCGAAAGCGTAGAGGAAGAATTGAATTGACATACATCCAACAATCCAACAAATAACTGAGGACGTTGAAAGTAATTGCTGCCTTGGGATGAAGACGTTGGCACGGGAGAGAGAGTTGCAGGGCACATGAAACAATCCAGAAGATTGATGACCCATAGCGAAGAAGCTTCGAGAGTGGCAACTTACATGGCCCTGTGGCACATACGCAAACGTTAGGGTGTAGAATCTATACTTGGACACACTGGCTGTGGGTCTTCGATGGCTACGATGGCTAGCTATCACAGTAAATTAACATTCCGAGGAACGCTCATTCCAGTACCATCAATTGCACTGATAGTGCAAATTGACGCATAGATTGCTAGACATCGATGGTGAGTGTCTCTGTTATTCTACTTTATGCCAACAAAACGACGCAAAATGCATTTTTTATTGTAGCTACTAAATGTTTTACGCCATGACTCGTAAGGGAAGTAAGAGTAAATTTTTAATGATACTTGTTTGGATACAGAGAAGGGTTTTATGGTCATAGAAAGAACATTATAATCAAACATTCATGACACAGTCATTAAACAGCTACATTTACGGTAGATTAGATATCACTGTGGACCCTTATTCACTGTGGATGAACCCGTAAGAAGTTAATTTCAACAATATTCCATTTATATTTCGCTGCCTATTCCCAGTGTGAGATAAATATCCATATATCATTCATAAGTAAAACAATTTGTCGGTATATTTTTATCCATTCGTTGACTAAACGTCAGCACGATCCGTAAAGTGAGATAAAGAGGGCATTGGGCAAGGAACTAGCTAACTGTCTCAATAAGGGGAGTATTCTATAATTTGAATTAATGTTATTCCATAATCAAAAATCGAATTGTGTGTTTGTTGATTAATTAATGTAGTGGCTTGTTTATCCTGCCAAGATTAAACCATTGGGTTCTCTCCTTCTTCTGATCATGTACAGTACCTGTGGAAACGTACCCAGATAACTATCACTGGGCACTATTTTGGAGTGTAGCCACCCTTCGTCTTATGAGGAACGCTTAAACAATGAAGTGCTTGACAATTCTGTGGACTAATGGCAGGCCATTTTCCTCAGGAGCGGAACCTAGAGAGGGTCGTCGTTATGGATGCTGGGAACTGGAGTCGACGTTCAAAGTTATTCAGAAGATTTTCGTTCGGCTTCAGGTCGGGATTCTGGGCGGGTCAGTCCATAACAGGTATGTTATTGTCCACTAACTATCGCCTCACAATTGCTGCTTTCCACTCTTTAATTCTCAATGTTTACAAGAAGTCGTTTTTTCGCACTAGCCTTGTTTGTTGCTCATTCTGATGTATGATGGGGTGCAGGTGACACTCGTCACTTCAAGTCAGTGATTGGCGAATTGCTGGCGACCAGGTGCTGCTGTCGTTCAGCACAGAATGGTCTCTTGCGAATTGCTGGAGTGTCGTCGGTCCCACTCTGAATTATATGATGACTCATCCACTATTTATCTCACGTTACTGGTCGTATGGTCGTTTGATCTCCTGCCAACCGCTGGTACGTTTCAACACCTGGAGGTGCCTGAGTGTTGATCAGGAATGCAGACTCCTAGAGGCCTATTTGCTGGTTTGTACAATGCGACACACCGGCCACTTGCAGCTTCTGCCTTTGTTTCTTGTATAGCTTTGGCTGTGGCAATGTTTCTTATTTCTACCCCTTACTGTTCTAAGCCGTAACACAGGTGTCATGGAATAACTAGTCCATGTTCGAAGTCACTGAACTGACACAGCCGAGCCATCCTGCTGTTACTGCTTCTGACCTGACATTATTTCTGAGCTTTCACCCCATTGCGACAAACGCATTTAACAAGCCACTAGAAATAACAAAATAACGATTAATTAAGTAGTGTATACAATAGCAACTATGGTGGCAAAACAAAAATAGTTTTTCTCAGTTCATAAAATGTTAAACAACAAAGACGAATTACTGACAGGAAGATTTAAGTTATGGGCAAGCGACAGCAGTTGGTGTGAGAGAAGAGACAGGTAAAAGGGACAAGTACTGCAGAGACGGGATAGAGAAATAGAAATTAATGAAAAAGTAAAGCAATCGTAGCTTAACTGATTAGGGAACAACTTCACCGCATATTTTGAGGAATAAATAGCAGACTTGCAAGATACTAGGCCCACAAATCGGCCCCGCACGAAAATTTGATCATAATTATGAGAGTATGCAGTTATGACCTTCTCAAATTACAGCTTTTAAGCTTTCGAAGTCACTGGTGGTCTATCACTCGCTCCTCCCCACTGCAGCCGTCGAACGCCCACACGCGAAGTACTCCACAATAGAGTGAATAAGAGGTTTGTCAATTACTGTTATAGCATTGGTAACATGCTAGCTTCATTGTATCAAAGTACCTGCAGCGGTGAAAGAAATTTCTGCTTTGAATACCTTTTTTATTTTGCAATTCGCATGTACAGTACAAACTAATGAAACGTATCATTATGGGGTTAAGGAAGTAGGGTAGCGTTATATAATTGTTAACATCGCTGTTGTCCGTTATTTACTTTGGATTCTGAAAGTGACACTGTTAAGAAGAGATGCTTTGTTCTTTACCGTGATCGACATGACAAAATTGTAAACCGAGAATATTTAACTTCTTGTACAATAGTTGTTCAGTTCCTTATGTTGAACTATTCTGAGTTTTAGGCGTAAATATATTTGCACGGCAGGCGAATATTGTTAAAATAATATGAAATGTATTTCTGTGTGAGGCTGAAATATTAGGTATCCGTACTACTATTTTCTCATAGAGTAATGTGTTTCCAAACGAGATTTCAAAACTTGATTGGCTGGTGTGTCCATCTCCCGCCTTAGTAAGAGTGTTCCGGATGTCATTCCGCTGCATAGTACGAGGGCAGTTAAATAAGTAATGCAACACATTTTTTTTCTGAAACAGGGGTTGTTTTATTCAGTATTGAAATACACCAGGTTATTCCCCAGTCTTTTAGCTACACAACACTATATTTCAACGTAATCTCCATTCAATGCTACGGCCTTACGCCACCTTGAAATGAGGGCCTGTATGCCTGCATGGTACCATTCCACTGGTCGATGTCGGAGCCAACGTCGTACTGCATCAATAACTTCTTCATCATCCGCGTAGTGCCTCCCACGGATTGCGTCCTTCATTGGGCCAAACATATGGAAATCCGACGGTGCGAGATAGGGGCTGTAGGGTGCATGAGGAAGAACAGTCCACCGAAGTTTTGTGAGCTCCTCTCGGGTGCGAAGACTTGTGTGAAGTCTTGCGTTGTCATGAAGAAGGAGATGTTCGTTCAGATTTTTGTGCCTACGAACACGCTGAAGTCGTTTCTTCAATTTATGAAGAGTAGCACAATACACTTCAGAGTTGATCGTTTGACCATGGGGAAGGACATCGAACAGAATAACTCCTTCAGCGTCCCAGAAGACTGTAACCATGACTTTACTGGCTGAGGGTATGGCTTTAAACTTTTTCTTGGTAGGGGAGTGGGTGTGGCGCCACTCCATTGATTGCCGTTTTGTTTCAGGTTCGAAGTGATGAACCCATGTTTCATCGCCTGTAACAATCTTTGACAAGAAATTGTCACCCTCAGCCACATGACGAGCAAGCAATTCCGCACAGATGGTTCTCCTTTGCTCTTCATGGTGTTCGGTTAGACAACGAGGGACCCAGCGGGAACAAACCTTTGAATATCCCAACTGGTGAACAATTGTGACAGCACTACCAACAGAGATGTCAAGTTGAGCACTGAGTTGTTGGATGGTGATCCGTCGATCATCTCGAACGAGTGTGTTCGCACGCTCCGCCATTGCAGGAGTCACAGCTGTGCACGGCCGGCACGCACGCGGGAGATCAAACAGTCTTGCTTGACCTTGCGGCGATGATGACACACGCTTTGCCCAACGACTCACCGTGCTTTTGTCCACTGCTAGATCACCGTAGACATTCTACAAGCGCCTATGAATATCTGAGATGCCCTGGTTTTCCGCCAAAAGAAACTCGATCACTGCCCGTTGTTTGCAACGCACATCCGTAACAGACGCCATTTTAACAGCTCCGTACAGCGTGCCACCTGTCGGAAGTCAATGAAACTATACGAGACGAAGCGGGAATGTTTGAAAATATTCCACAAGAAATTTCCGGTTTTTTCAACCAAAATTGGCCGAGAAAAAAAATGTGTTGCATTACTTATTGAACTGCCCTCGTACTTTGGCTCAGACATTTGACGGCAGTAGTGGGGCGAAGCGAGTGACAATCAGTGACTGCGAAAGCTTAAAAGTTTCAATTGCAGAAGGTCATAACTCTGTACTGTCACGATTACGTCTCAAATTTTAGCGTGCGATCTATTACTGGGCCTACTCTCTTACATGCGTGCTTTTCTCTCGTTAAAATATGATTTCAAGGTACTGATGTTCGGCTTGTGAAAGCACATGGGAGAGTGTGCTTTGTTGTTTAACAGATGGAAACAGGCGATATATGTTGACTTCCAAGGAACTGAATTCATCGCAGAATGAAGAGTAAAATGCTCCAGAGAAGGACAGCTAGGACAGGTAAAAAATTTGGAAAAGCTTTGGTTTTGTGAGTAGGTTACAGGCAAAATGTAAATAAGATAGGCCTTGTGTGATGATGAGGTGAGAAGTACGGGATGCCCATAATTAAAGTTCCAGTTTCAAAACATGTATCAGACTGACGTCGATTTTCAACAGAATATTATTGACGTAGGGGAAACGTCATGGGAAAAAAAACGGAAATTTGAGCAAAGGCTGACGCTGTAAGCGTCTTAATGTAAACGAATAGGTGAATCGCAATACGATGGCTATGGTTTGAGTTCCACATTGCGCCCTCCATTCTGTTCAATGTACACGACTGCCCAAGTTCAGCAGTCAATAGTTGGGGCACTGTTGGTTAGGTAAGCCCATCCACCACGCCAAGGTCGTGCCACATCAGATGGAAAAGTCGATTTTTAATAGTCCTGGCGTCAACAACCGCATTAAAAGCAAACTAACATCGGTAAAATGTTCCTGCTGCCACAAACCACATAAGAAACAAATCTACATAGGTTTCTTACAGTCGTGAGACTGAAGCCAGACGTGTTCTGTGTGCTGTCCACCGTTTTGTGCCCCAAACTGAAATCGAAACACAGTTTGCTGTTCTAATCTGACGTCATTACGAGCAGTGCTTCTGTTTATACAGCGCTTTGACACTGGAACTTTAATTTTGGACACCCTGTACTTGATGTCTGATGTGAAGTACTGGGCGAGCCCACACCGTCGTGCTGAAAACGTAGACGCAGCGTGTGGCAGGTAGTGTGTGTCACATATTAACTTGTCTAGCAGCAGCCATTCTAAAGCTCGTTTCACACTGGGACACTGGTGACGGTCGCCAGTGATGGTCACAGGTGACTGTGATGAACACTTCTGGACCACTGGTGTCCAACAAGGGTAGCAACAGATTTTCGCAAGCCTTTTATGGTCCGAAAAATAAGGTGTTTAATTTGAAAAGAGACCATACAACTTACTAATTTTGTTTTTCTAATCTATGCTCTTCTAATTGAAATCAGGCACAAACTTCGTTATAATTTCTTGCCACGCATTCGTTTTCATCACTTTGTTGCTATATAAATCGCTTTTCATATCCCAAATAGCAGGACGACTTTGTACTTCAGTTAGAAAACCTTCCGTGTTAATCAAATCTAAGCTCATGACTACGATGTGTACAGAATAATGTATAATGAATGTTTCGCGTAACTGTCTCAAAAACGACTGCCTGTCGGTTGGCAAATCTGCAGCTTTGTGTCTGTGATTTGTGTTCCAGTGTGAACACTCCAGTTCAGACTAATGCACGTGTGGCGGTGACTGCTGTAAACACATGTGGCGAGGGTGAGTCACTGCTGGGTCACAGTGGCTCGGTGAGGCAGTATAGTGTCCCCGTGTGAATGCTCCAGTTCAAACTAATGTATCTTTGTTGGTGACCGTCACTGGTGACCGTCACCAATGTCCCAGTCTGAAACGGGCCTAATATGGCGTGGAACCACTCACAGGGTCAAACAGATGTATGTTTCGGATTTAAACCTCATAAGCGTTCCTAGTTAGTGTTACTCGTCTAGAGTTTTCACTACTCGTGCCACGTTGGATTACATCACAATAGTCAAGGTTCGGTAGAAGGAGTGATTTAAAAAGTTATGTTCCACATTCTGTAGCAAAAGTACTTCCAGTCCAGCAGAGGTGCTCTTTCAAGTATACAAGCTTCTCACAATCTTCTGATACGTTATCGAGGTACTGTTGAGAAGTATAGTGACTGAGTGCACCAACCTCGGTCAAAAAGCAAGATAACCAAGATACAGTGATCACATTTAAAAGTTAACCACGTTTAAAACGCCTTTGCAGTGAACTAACAGAAACCATTGTCAGCGAACCGTGCATCTCACCGTCTGGAACGCGGAGACATGAATTTGCATACGGCCGCCTATATACGTAACTTCTAACAAAGTCTCTGGTGAGTGACGTCATTGGCATACGCTCGCACTTTTGGCAACAAACACATCGGCGTGGTGCAGTAACTCGACCTCGCATGGACCCAACAACTCGCTGGAAGTTCTCTGCAAAAATACTGAGCCATGCTCCCTCTATAACTGTCCACAATTGCGAAAATGTTGCCACTGCAGAATTTTGTGCAATAACTGACCTAACGATTATGTTCCACAAGGTTGGAAGGGATTCATCTCCGTCAATCTGGGTGGCTAAATCATTCCCTCGAGTTGTCCAGAACGTTCTTCAAACGAACAGCAAACAATTGTGGCTCCATCACTTGTCACACTAGCATAGATAAAAATGTCTTCGTTATTTGGGAACATGAAGTCCATGAATGGCTGCAGATGGTTAATTATCGTTTCATCTGGACCAGAGGACGCATTCCATTCCATTTAAACACATCCCACGACCTTAGGGAGCTACCACCAGCTTGCACAGTGCCTTGTTGACAACTTCAGTCCACGGCTTCGTGGGATAAGCGCCACACTCGAACCCTACTGCCAGCTCTTAAGAACGGAAGTCGGGACTCACCTGACCAGGCCACGGGTTTCAAATCGCCTAGGATTTAACAGATATGGTAATGAGCCCAGGAGAGGTGCTGCAGGCGATGTCGAGCTTATAGCAAAGACACTCGCGTCGGTCGTCAGCTGTCGTAGCCCATTAACACCAAATTTCGCCGCACTGACCTAGCGGATATATTTATCGTACGTCCCACACTGATTTCTGCGGTTACTTCACGCATTGTTTCTTACCTTTTAGCACTGAAAACACTACGCAAATCCTTCTCCTCTCGATAGTTAGTCGAAGGGCTTCGGTCACTGCCTTGTCCATGGTGAGACGTAGAATCTGAAATATGGTCTTCTCAGCACACTCTTGACACTGTGGTTCTCATAATATTAAATTCCCTAAAATGAAATGCCCCATGCATCTAGCTCCAGCTACTTTTCCTCGTTCAAAATCTGTTTATTCCCATGGTGCAGCCACAATCACGTCGGAAACTCTTTCACATGAATCACCAGGGTACCAGTGACAGCTGCAGCAACGCAGTGCCCTTTTATATGTTGTGTGCATGATACTACAGCCCTATGTATATGTGTATATCGCTGTTCCATGACTTTGGACATCTCGGTCTATTGATAATATAGGCCCACAAAATGACTTTCGTGTTCCCTGTAAGTAAAGATTATTCTTCTTATAAATCAAGCAATGGAATACAAGACAAGACAGGCACTTAATATAAAGTAATAAAACATCTGCTCATCCGCAATATTGTGTTATTCCAATCAGTAGGAATTTCGAAGCTCTCATTAATTTGGTTTAACAACCACCATAGTTTTATTTGACAAACGAAATCTTTCCTCAGTCTTTCTGTCACCATAATCTTCAATTGAGTTTCTTGTTTCGAAAGTCACTCCAATATTATTTCGGCCACGAGTTAAATGTTCAAGGTGCAGCAATTCTTTGTCCGTGCCATCCATAACACGAAAGCGCTCCCCCCATCTTAGTACTGTACACTTGTAAAACCCCGATTCTCTCGAGAAAACCAGCCGTGAACCATAGTCAAACTTAATTACATTCAACTGCTTCGTTTAACTTTGATCCACGCCAGCGCAACAGAGTCTGAATGGGGTTAAATGCCGATTTAACTGCGGTGAATTTCCAGTCGAGGTTGGTGCACTCAACCGCAGAAAGCTTACGTAAAGTTATGAACTAACAATTTCTAATGGGATACTAAATAACTTCAGGCTTCTTCGAAGTCCAAGAATTTGAGCCCATCTAGACAATAGGAGACCTGTCGATATTTATTTGGACTACAGTGCTACTGATCTCTTCATCTCTGGCACTTGAATAAAGCTGGAGATGGTCGGAAGCAAATTGATATTCACAGAAAGGAAGACTCCACGACATTTGATTGACATACAGAGAGAACAGCAGTGGGTCCAGGACTGAACACTGCGGCACTTCTCATTGGAAATGCTTGCTGGATGACGGTCCACTCCCACAGACAACACGCTGCTATCACGTTTTTAAGTAGCTTCCCTACTGTTCTAGACTACTACATCAAAATTTCTGCTTTATCATTATTCGGAGTAATATGTCGATACTGACGGTTTCATATCCTTTTATTAAGTGTCTTATGTTGACAGCGTGGCTGGCCTCACAGTTGTCTTTGACAAACACCGTCTGTCTAAAATGGGAGGCACTCAGAAGACATGGTTGAACGTCAATGTACACGTACATGTACACATCATGGGCTGGTATGTTTACGAAGGGAGTGGATTTTTCTGTGTCAGGTAGACCTTTAGTGTTATTAAAGACCCTGACAGGGTATATAACGAGCATAAACATGATCAGATGTTGAGTGATCTCTGCGAAAGGTTCACAGGTGTCACGTGAGAGAGGGTTGTCAGCACCTTAAAGAGGGTCTCCACTAGGGCAGCTGGTCAAATCGTGCTGTATATAGATTTGTTAGACTTTTTGCTGCGACTATGGCCCGATGTTGAGCTGCAGCGGAATGTGAGGGCAGGCAATCTCTTCAAGGGCCAGGTCAGCCACAAGTGACCACCACAATGGAGCAACCTCGCATTATGAGCCAGTAATATTGAAACGTCCCCTTAGAAAAATTATTGAATTACTGTGCTGATAAACCTCTTACATTATTTGATTTTCAAACAGCTGAGCAGAACTGAACGTACTGAGACATTTCGCTCCTTACTTATTCCGATCAACACTAAGCTGACACACAATAGTTTTAGCTCAACGCAATCTGACTTTCAAAAATCCCTACAAAAGAATGGCCCTGACTAACATTAACCTATACCTCTCACAAATCACTTACCTCACAAAAATCTTCGTTACTCGAACTACTGCAATACAGCGAGCGCCACTACTGCCAGCTAAATTAAAGATTCTAACTACAGAAGGCACTAACTACTGATAGGCATAGTTATCAAATGAAAGATTTTGATAAAGAACAAACAATGTATTTAGCTTAATAGTGTTCAAAAGTCTTTATATATATATATCAGTTCATGATATGCATTATCACAAATTTACTGTCTCTGATGGACACACGTCCAGATCCGCTCTCAGCACTCCACCATCTCTCTCCCCGCATCCACCACTGCTGGCGGCTCGCCTCCAACTGCGCAACGCTACGCTGCACAACACTACAATAGCCAACAACACGGCAAACCAGCCACAGACTGCACACAGCACAGCCAGTGATTTTCATACAGAGCGCAACGTGGCGTTACCAATAAAAAAACTTAAACAGGCTACTTACATAGCCCCCATGCTCCCCACAAAAAATTTTACAAATTGTTTTGGGCAGTGGACAATACAGATTTGAAAAAAAATTGTTATAATTACAATAACAAAGAAATCAAATGCACACACTTATTGATACAATGTTGGTCAAAAGCTGAAATTTCCCACAGTCCATCAAGACAGTCCTGGTCATTCATCACAGCAAAATGCAGTATTTTTTTGTTTTCTCAAAGTCTGAGCACGAAGAGAAAATGCGCACGGAAGTAGTGGATTTCCATGAAATCTGGAAGAATTAGTGTTATCCTTCTAACGGAAAGACAGTGCTGACTCTTGACATGCAGACAGGTAATGGGCCACAACAGAGCAAACCCACAGCACAGCCAGTCGAAGTTTTGAAGAATATTGGTGGGTAGGTCATCACAGAGCAGACCCACTGTAGTCCTGGTAGAGATGATGGTATTGGTGGGCCATCAAAGATGCAGACCTACTGTAGTCCTTGTAGAGACGGCTAGCAGCCATCTGTTGCGACTGTGCAGGTGCACAATCACCATCGAAGAGTCTTGCGGATAATATATCAAGTCCATAAACCACCACTTGTGCACTCACAAACCTTTTGGAATTGTCCTTAGAACCAGCAATGCTGTTAACCAGTCCCTCGCTGCATTATTAACACACATGCAAACACTAACAGTCGCAACTTCTCACATACTGTGTATACACTACGACCAACAGAAATGTGTGCAGTGAAATGTAACTTACAAGTTACTTAATTTGATGAACTGGTGTCAATTACAATTTTAAATTTACGACATGAGAATACAATTACAAAGGTACAAAAATATATCATTAAAGAACATAATAATATAGATAACATTTGTAGTAATACAGACTTTACAAAAGAATAGAAATAAACATATACATCAGTGTTACAGAAATTATGACATAAGTAAATACATAAAAGGTCAGAATAACTTTCGAAACATCAACTTCACACGTTAGCATTAAAACAGAACAGAATAAAGTACGTCTAAACATCTTTACAAAGTAAATGACATATTATGAATGCAAATTATGTTTGAGGATAAGAGTATTCCTCATCACAGTGAACGTAGCTGAGTATTAGAAAAATTCTACAACATAAGTCTTATCAGATAAAAATATAAAGACAGGAAGAAAACAAATACACAAGGGTACACAATCACATAGCGGAATAATACAAAAGGGAAGGACAGGGTTTGTTTTACTGCGGTATTTTGCAAACAAAACTTTCTTTACTTCTTGGAGATCTCCCTTCAATCATCATTATTCCCAAAAAGTCCTATCTCTACCTGATTTCTGTATTCTATTCATATTTCTTTCAAAATAATTATTTCTCAGTGTACAATACCCATTTTCGCCCAAATCTTTTTCATATAACTTCTCAATGCATTCTTTCCCCATTCAGCATAGCTAGTTTCTTATATAGTCTACCCCCTCTTAAGCTAACTTAAACCTACTGAGCTTGATACAAATACTAAGGGACGACGCAGTGCAGCTGTACAAAACAATTAACACAAACAGCAATGCCAAAAAAATGCAAATAGGCAAAGCAAGCAGCAGTATATCTAAATTAGCAGAGCAAATGCAACATTACAACTAATATGAGCCAATGTGCAGCAACAAATAAATTAGTAATAAAACTGGCTTAACAGAGTAATACAAAGTGAAATTTAGTAGCACTATGCCTGGCAAACAGCAGCAGCAAATGCAATAACTAATATCTAAACATGACAAAGCTCAAGCAGAAAAAATATTACAGTAAAGATGGCCATGTCTAATACCTATGTCACATCTTAACACTAGAGTGATGCATCACCTTCACGTACTGTACCAAAAAAGTTACCAAGTCATTGACAAAAATTATCTATGCAGTTCCTGTGAAGGGAAATGTCTTTTTGTGCTCCCTCGTTTTTTTGGAAGTAGATCATAAAATTATTATTTACTGGATCTGTAGGCATAATATATATATATTAGTACATCTATTAAATTTTATTTTAACCAATGCTGCTGCAGCTAGAAACTAGATATTAAACGAAATGAGCAAATATATACATAAAGCAACATATGAAACGTCATTTACTGGGCAAATGGCGTCTCCAAAGGCAAAAATTCTCTCAACTAGAAAGACAATAGATGTAAAATGTTTCTCATCATTTTATTAGGCATTTTAGTAAATATCATAAATTAAGAGCTCCACAGTGTAATCGTATGTTTTTAAGTTTGAGTGTGCCGTATTTGCGATGCTTTCGACAAAGAAATGTCAATAGCGAGAATAATGGCCTGTTTTTATTCTCAACATATTTGGCTTTCTTTTGTCAGATGACTGTCTCTCAGCTGGGCGCCCAAAACGCATTATGTCAAGGTCACTTACCTTTCTTACCGAAATATTTACGACAGCAGTTTCTGCTACAGTGATAGTCTCATATAAAAATTTCACAGGTCGAGAATTTGCGTTACAAATGTGTAGAAACAAAATCCTGTAATTATAACAGTGTCCAAAAAATTTTCGCCGGCATTGTGATACATTCACGCATGTACACACATTTCATAAGTCTTAAAGTACGATTATTGGTTTCCAACATCCTTTTTCACAAACCAGAGTCCCTAACTTCTATTCATTATTCATATACATATAAACACGTAATCACATTCCTCATATATGGTAGCATCATTTTATTGATCATAAACATACCTCAACAGCATAATATACATCATCATTGTAATAATATCATAAAAACTCTGCCAAATCTCAAAAACGTCGTAGCTTTCTGCAATAATTTCAAAACCTAAAAACAATTCTCTGCTCATTTCGACAGTGTCATCTACCTCAAACGTACTTTAAAAATCATGATCCCATTCCAAATACTTAATTCAAAGCTCTCATAGCATCACAAAGGTTCCGAAAAGAATATGAACAGTTCACAAAGTACAGACAAAATACAATTTCATAAGTGTGAAATTATCCAACTGTATAATTACATAAACCTCTGTCACTGATGTAGTAAAAAAATTTTTAGTCTCTCTCAGATAAATGATCAGATAGCTGTGTAATTTATGTGTTAGAGAAATATGGTACCGATGTGTAAAGTTGTATAAGCAAATACCATATTAGCTAGGGCTCCTTGTGCTTGCCAAACACATGGTACACAATGTAAGCGTGTACCCCCCTGAGAATTAATGTAATTATACCCTCAGGTGTTACAGATTACAGCAATCGAATGAAATGTGTCGCGGACAACCTTTGTATCATTGTAATTCAAAAATCTTTAAAAATAAATGTTTTAAGTACAAAATTAATCACTCAAATATGTGTCTTTTAGCGCTAAACTGTGCGTCTTCCTGTAAGATAATTCTGTGGAAGTGTCGTAGTTATCATCCTTCGAAAGCTAAGTTCTACGGAAGTCAATGTACTTACCTCATCATAAACAAAAGTGAAATGCTGTGCCTATAGATATCGTAGCTATTACGTACATTACCGTGATGAATAAAGTACTATACTGTAACGTATTGTTGTGCTACGAAAATGGTTGTCTCATTGTAGCTATACCACAAAAGTTACTACTAAAACATGTTTTACTTTCCAGAAGAATTCAGAAAAACTGTGCAGATATAAACCACATACAGCACAAAAGCAGCAATGTAAATTGTGTCACACATTAGTAGCGTCATGATATAATCGTGTAGCTGTCAAAGAAACCAAATACTAACTCATCTTAAACTCACAGAAACTACTTCAAATAAGGAATGTCTTTTCAAGTAAACCAAAATGATGCATTAAAATCTCATTAGCAGTATATGTCAAAGTTAGCGTAAGGAGGGCTATGCGTGAAGCGTTCATTGAATTCGAAAGTAAAATTCTATGTACCGACTTGACAGAAAATCCTAGGAAGTTCTGGTCTTACGTTAAATCAGTAAGTGGCTCGAAACAGCATATCCAGACACTACGGGATGATGATGGCATTGAAACAGAGGATGACACGCGTAAAGCTGAAATACTAAACACCTTTTTCCAAAGCTGTTTCACAGAGGAAGACCGCACTGCAGTTCCTTCTCTAAATCCTCGCACAAACGAAAAAATGGCTGACATCGAAATAAGTGTCCAAGGAATAGAAAAGCAACTGGAATCACTCAATAGAGGAAAGTCCACTGGACCTGACGGGATACCAATTCGATTCTACACAGAGTACGCGAAAGAACTTGCCCCCCTTCTAACAGCCGTGTACCGCAAGTCTCTAGAGGAACGGAGGGTTCCAAATGATTGGAAAAGAGCACAGATAGTCCCAGTCTTCAAGAAGGGTCGTCGAGCAGATCCGCAAAACTATAGACCTATATCTCTTAGGTCGATCTCTTGTAGAATTTTAGAACATGTTTTTTGCTCGCGTATCATGTCATTTCTGGAAACCCAGAATCTACTATGTAGGAATCAACATGGATTCCGGAAACAGCGATCGTGTGAGACCCAACTCGCCTTATTTGTTCATGAGACCCAGAAAATATTAGATACAGGCTCCCAGGTAGATGCTATTTTTCTTGACTTCCGGAAGGCGTTCGATACAGTTCCGCACTGTCGCCTGATAAACAAAGTAAGAGCCTACGGAATATCAGACCAGCTGTGTGGCTGGATTGAAGAGTTTTTAGCAAACAGAACACAGCATGTTGTTATCAATGGAGAGACGTCTACAGACGTTAAAGTAACCTCTGGCGTGCCACAGGGGAGTGTTATGGGACCATTGCTTTTCACAATATATATAAATGACTTAGTAGATAGTGTCGGAAGTTCCATGCGGCTTTTCGCGGATGATGCTGTAGTATACAGAGAAGTTGCTGCATTAGAAAATTGTAGCGAAATACAGGAAGATCTGCAGCGGATAGGCACTTGGTGCAGGGAGTGGCAACTGACCCTTAACATAGACAAATGTAATGTATTGCGAATACATAGAAAGAAGGATCCTTTATTGTATGATTATATGATAGCGGAACAAACACTGGTAGCAGTTACTTCTGCAAAATATCTGGGAGTATGCGTACGGAACGATTTGAAGTGGAATGATCATATAAAACTAATTGTTGGTAAGGCGGGTACCAGGTTGAGATTCATTGCGAGAGTGCTTAGAAAATGTAGTCCATCAACAAAGGAGGTGGCTTACAAAACACTCGTTCGACCTATACTTGAGTATTGCTCATCAGTGTGGGATCCGTACCAGGTCGGGTTGACGGAGGAGATAGAGAAGATCCAAAGAAGAGCGGCGCGTTTCGTCACTGGGTTATTTGGTAACCGTGATAGCGTTACGGAGATGTTTAATAAACTCAAGTGGCAGACTCTGCAAGAGAGGCGCTCTGCATCGCGGTGTAGCTTGCTCGCCAGGTTTCGACAGGGTGCGTTTCTGGATGAGGTATCGAATATATTGCTTCCCCCTACTTATACTTCCCGAGGAGATCACGAATGCAAAATTAGAGAGATTAGAGCGCGCACGGAGGCTTTCAGACAGTCGTTCTTCCCGCGAACCATACGCGATTGGAACAGGAAAGGGAGGTAATGACAGTGGCACGTAAAGTGCCCTCCGCCACACACCGTTGGGTGGCTTGCGGAGAATCAATGTAGATGTAGATGTAGATGTAGATTGTTGCGGACGCACTGTCACGCGCACCGGCTGGGCTTGAGAAAAGTAACACAGAAGGCAACCTCGAGAAAAATATCAGTATTTTTTACATTCAGAAAGTCGCCTTTGAAAACTTCATCACCACATCTTTAAAGGACATTGCTCATGAACAAGATAAAGATCCGATTTGGAAAGACATCAAAAGTAAATGGAATCAAAAGACACACACTCAAATTCGGCATCATTATCTGGTTAGAAACAACATACTCTTCAAACGCTGCACTGTTGATGACGAGCTATGGGTACTTAGCATTCCAGACAATTTTGTTAATAAGCTCATTTGGTATATTCATTTCAGCCACGCACATTTTGGTCCACGAAAATGTTACCATATTCTTCGAACGGCTTGTTATTTTAACAATACGGAAAAGAGAATTCGAAGTCTTGTCTATTTGTAAACTTTATCAAACGGCTAAACCATCTACTATCTCACATCGTGCTCCGTTGTTTCCTTTCATTCCTTCTAAATTAAAAGAATTTTCTGCTGTTGATCTCTTAGGACCCCTTGTCAGAACATCGAATGGAATTTCGTACGTTCTAGTCGCTGTTGAACTTACTTCAAAATTTGTTTCTTTCACACCGTTACGTAAAGCCACTGGACGGTCTGTATCCAACGCCTTTGTTAAAAATTTCTTCCGTGGAGTTAGACACGTTAGTAAAGTCATTTCAGATATCGGACCGCAATTCAGATTTGCTGTTTGGTCAGGCATGCTTCGGAACCGTAAAATCAAACCTGTTTTTATTTCATTGTATTCACCGAATTGTAACCCGTCTGAACGGATTATGAAAGAAATCAATAAGCTTTGCAGACTTTATTGTCACAGAAAGCATCAGCACTGGGACAGATATTTACACTTATTTCAAAACGTGCTGAATGAAATGCCTCATGACTGCACTGCTTTACCACCTATTCTTGTAATGAAGAATTAAGAACCACCGAACAGAACCAGAGAGCTTGTACTTTTCCTGAATACACGTAAACTTCGACACAAAGACATCACTGATTTGGCTATTAAAAATATAAAATCTGTATCAGACAAAAGGAGAAAACTACACGGTAAGGCAAATGCAAAGAAATTATATATTGGTCAGAAGGTTCTCATTAAAGCTCATTCGTTGTCACATAAAAACAAACACTTGAGTCACAAATTCTTTCTGATTTACAATGGACCTTACAGAATCCGACGTATACCACATGATAATTGCGTTGAAGTTGAAACTCTGCATACTAGGAAGAGTAAAGGATTGCACCACATTTCACTTGTAAAACCGTTTATTGAAAGATAATCTGCTTTTTCACTTAGTCTTTGCTATAAAATTTTTCACTTCACGCTACTAGTACGCGTTGTCACACTTACAAACTGTTATCATGCAACAATGTTTTCAAAATAACTATACAGTCTAGAACCTAGGGAACATATTTAGACAGTAATTACCCCTGCGGGGAATGTAGACTATTGTGAAGTGGAATTCTTGCAGAAACAGTGCCCAACGTTTTAACCTGTCATGATTTAATTTTGAAGACATAAGAAATTGTAATGCACGAAGATCACTGTATACTTTTACGTGCTTACCAGAAATAAAGAAACGGAATTTGTTAAATGCCCAAACGATAGCTAAAGCTTCTCATTCAGTAACGGAATAATTTTTTTCAGATTTTGTTAGCACTCGGCTAGCAAAATTAATGGTTTTCTGAACAGTAGTGTCATTTTCTATGGCTTCTTGAAATAAATGGGCACCAAGACCGACTTTAGAAGAATCCGTGCTAAGGCAGAAATCTTGTGACAGATCTGGATGAGCTAGTATAGGGGCATCAAGTAGTGCTACTTTCAAAGAATTGAATTCCAACTGTGCCTATTCGTCCCAGTTCCTAATAGTATTTTTTCCAGTGGGAGAACAATGTTTTGGTGTAACTAGAATTAGAATATTCAGAAAACGACGGTAAAAATTTACGAGACCTAGAAAACTGCGGACTTGTTTTTTTGTGGATTGAACTGGAATGGCACTGATTGCTTCTAACTTTTCAGGAGAAATAATATGTCCCTAAAACCTCACCTTTGACCAAGTTAACTGTAATTCCAGATTCTGCAAAAATACGTAACAAACTGTTGAGAATGTGATTATGTTGTTTCCATGAGGCTTCTGCTATTAGAATATCATCCATATATAATGTGATGTGACGTCTTAAGAAATCAGGTAATATGGAATTTAGCCCGCGAATGAACGCTGCCGAAGAAATGTTCAAACCAAAAGGAAGTTTCCGAAATTGATAACAAACGCCGAAACAAAGAAAAGCTGTGTATTTTCTACATCCTGGATGAAGTTCGATCTGATAAAAGCTGGATCTGAGATCGATGGAAGACAACACTTTTATACCAAACACAAGCCTGATAAATCCATTTTTCTTCTCAACAACATGTAATGGATTGTTGTATGAGCTCACTGGAGGCTTAATAATGCCTTCATCAAGCATAGATTGTATTTCTGTTCTAACACGGTCCCTATAATGTGACGGAATTACATATGGTCTAACACAAAATTTAGTATGCTCACGAACACGAAATAGATATTGAAATCCCTTGATTGTTCCTGTTTTGTGAGTAAAAACTGGTCGCCATATGAGACGTCCCCTCACAAAATGGTTGAAATAGCTCTGAGCACTATGGGACTTAACATCTGAGGTCATCAGTCCCCGAGAACTTAGAGCTACTTAAACCTAACTAACCTAAGGACATCACACACATCCATGCCCGAGGCAGGATTCGAAACTGCGACCGTAGCGGTCTCGCGGTTCCAGACTGAAGCGCCTAGAACCGCTCGGCCACTCTGGCCGGCGTCACCTTAGAAAAATTATTGAATTACTGTGCTGATAAACCTCTTACATTATTTGATTTTCAAACAGCTGAGCAGAACTGAACGTACTCAGACATTTCGCTCCTTACTTATTCTGATCAACACTAAGCTGACACACAATATTTGTAGCTCAACGCAATCTGACTTTCAAAAATCGCTACAAAAGAATGGCCCTGACTAACATTATCCTATACCTTTCACAGATGACTTACCTCACAAAAATCTTCGTTACTCGAACTACTGCAATACAGCGAGCGCACTACTGCCAGCTAAATAAAAGATTGTAACTACTGAAGGCACTAACTACTGATAGGCATAGTTATCAAATGAAAGATTTTGATAAAGAACAAACAATGTATTTACCTTAATAGTGTTCAAAAGTTATATATATATATATATCAGTTCATGATATGCAGTATTACAAATTTACTGTCTCTGATGGACACACGTCCAGATCCGCTCTCAGCACTCCACCATCTCTCTCCCCACATCCACCACTGCTGGCGGCTCACCTCCAACTGCGCAACGCTACGCTGCACAACACTACAATAGCCAACAACAATGCAAATCAGCCACAGACTGCACATAGCACAGCCAGTGATTTTCATACAGAGCGCTACGTGGCGTTAGCAATAAAAAAACCTAAACAGCCTAATTACAATATCACAATTCTTTCACATCTGAGGCTGCCACGCGAGAACAAGAAATTGAATCGCTGCAGTATTTTCATCATCCTAGACCTTTGTCTGGAGATAAAAAGCAACTGTATTATGAAATAACCGTTCAATACGTTGTCTTCCGTTAGTAATAGAACACAAATGGCTGCGTTATGAGAGGTTCCGTGTCTAGAGAGAAAGGCCCATTCTTCCATTGCTTAAGAGAACGATAGAGCTGCTGCTCTTGGCATCATGTTGTAGGAAGCCATGGGTCTCACAGCTGGTAGTGGAACTCTGATAGCACAACGGCACGTCACGGACATCCTGCATCCTCATGTGCTCTCATGCACCGATATCCCAGCGCCAGTTGTCAACACATGGTGCGTGTCTCTACGAATTGCCTGTGTGATGTTGAGGTACTCCTCTGGCCAATAAGATCTACACATCTGTGCCCAGTAGATACTTCGAAGCAGCTCGGATGCCATCCATGATCTAGTGCCAGTATCCGAGATATGAAGGATCAACCACAATATCTGTGGGCAACTTGCCTCACGAGGGGATACACAGGTTTTATAACAGCTTTTCCAACCGAATCAGTGCATGCTTCCAGGTCAGATAGGGTCCAGGTATACTACCAAGTTCGTTGAAATTTGTCTCGCTGTTATAATAAATGAAACAATATCACGCACTGTCTGAACCCGTGGAACTACTTTCGTCCCGTGGGTTCTTTGAATGGTTTGTAAGAAGGCGCATAATACAGGAATACACGAAACATTAGTTGACTTTATTACGTAAATAAATATGAGATTTACTTTGACACACTTCTTTGCCGGAGTAGTATTGGATAATTCACAGTTGTGTTGGACAAGTACATCACTTGATGCACTCATTAACAAGTCGTTCTCTTGTGGTACAATGTGCAACATTAACAACATTACAGGATCACTTGAATGTTCAACTACTCGTTCGTTCTAGACGATGATGTCGAGAACTGTTGCTAAGGTCTGGAACTAGGACAGATCTCTTGTTAGCTCTACATATTATTAACCCCAGTGTGAGTGCGCTGCTACGCTGTGGATGGAGGTATGGTGTTCAGGAGCACCTCCAAGACGTTGTTGCGGATTGCAGCGAGCTGTCGCTAATGACTGTGGTACCAATTCGCATTGTCAACTTTGGAGTGATAACGCGATCTCTTTACGATACAATGTTTTGCTCCTTGCCTTCTGAGACTTCACTTTTGTTGTCAAAGGTGTGATACAGGAAATCTGTTATCTTGACTAGTTCTGTGTTTGCACTATGGTGTTTACAATAATGGAACTGACGTATATCTTACAATTTGATTCAGTGTAAGCGTACGTTTACTTGAGTATGAAAACTACCGAACAAGGAATTTTTTTCATCTCCTCCCACGGGAAATAAAATGTACAGTCCAATGACAACACACGGTATCTTATAGTGCAGGGGCACCTTAAATTTAATAAGCAGCCTGTCCTCGTCACTGATCATTAACAACATTCACACCTTCACTAGTCTGTGACGAAATTAGAATGCTACAAATGAAAATGGTGGATGTTTTCGTTTAAATTCAAAATTACGGCCATCAGTATCGGTAGCATGTGACAGCATGCTTACCAATATGTTCCAAAACGCCAAGCATAAAAACTGGAGTTGTCAGCACTCATACCTCGTGTCCTGTTGATGATAAAAAACTAAAGTAAGGTTTTGGTTAGCCCTAGGTTTGAGGACCATATGTATACCCAACAGTAGAATCTTCTTAGTGTCACTATCCTACAATATGGATATTCACACCTCTACAAGCTTAGGCAAGTGGAGCGAATCAGCCGGTACTTTTTCGGTCTTATGTGAACTACTATGGGCTTGATGACACTTATGGAAGCACTGTTAGTTCATGGGCGGTTCTTCGGAAGACTCTATAAACCGTTTTCTTTAAAATATTTTCGCCGTCATCAGCGGACCAAAACCCAGCCGAAGATTCCAAGATGGCTATGTACAGTAAATCGCTGAACCTTGCAACATATACTTCTGATCCTGTTCTAGGACTATCTTGAAAATTTTCTTAATATCTTTATCCAAGATAAAGGGGTTCAAAGTTACACTACCTGTATCAGTAAAATAAGCACGTAAAAATTATTCAATATATTGACTGATGACGACTGTCATATCCGTGATATACTCTAACTGAAACTGTATGCGCGTAAATGAATGCATGCATAAATGAATGCATGAATGAATGAATTATACATTTCCATAGATTAATGGCAAATCAATGGTGAACCATCAATAAACGTATTTCATCATTTTTTCATCATTAACAGCGGGCAAAACCCCTTCGCGGATTCCAGGAGACAATTCAGTGTGAGAGAAAGAGAGGTACACAGTGGCAACGGAATATACACTCCTGGAAATTGAAATAAGAACACCGTGAATTCATTGTCCCAGGAAGGGGAAACTTTATTGACACATTCCTGGGGTCAGATACATCACATGATCACACTGACAGAACCACAGGCACATAGACACAGGCAACAGAGCATGCACAATGTCGGCACCAGTACAGTGTATATCCACCTTTCGCAGCAATGCAGGCTGCTATTCTCCCATGGAGACGATCGCAGAGATGCTGGATGTAGTCCTGTGGAACGGCTTGCCATGCCATTTCCACCTGGCGCCTCAGTTGGACCAGCGTTCGTGCTGGACGTGCAGACCGCGTGAGACGACGCTTCATCCAGTCCCAAACATGCTCAATGGGGGACAGATCCGGAGATCTTGCTGGCCAGGGTAGTTGACTTACACCTTCTAGAGCACGTTGGGTGGCACGGGATACATGCGGACGTGCATTGTCCTGTTGGAACAGCAAGTTCCCTTGCCGGTCTAGGAATGGTAGAACGATGGGTTCGATGACGGTTTGGATGTACCGTGCACTATTCAGTGTCCCCTCGACGATCACCAGTGGTGTACGGCCAGTGTAGGAGATCGCTCCCCACACCATGATGCCGGGTGTTGGCCCTGTGTGCCTCGGTCGTATGCAGTCCTGATTGTGGCGCTCACCTGCACGGCGCCAAACACGCATACGACCATCATTGGCACCAAGGCAGAAGCGACTCTCATCGCTGAAGACGACACGTCTCCATTCGTCCCTCCATTCACGCCTGTCGCGACACCACTGGAGGCGGGCTGCACGATGTTGGGGCGTGAGCGGAAGACGGCCTAACGGTGTGCGGGACCGTAGCCCAGCTTCATGGAGACGGTTGCGAATGGTCCTCGCCGATACCCCAGGAGCAACAGTGTCCCTAATTTGCTGGGAAGTGGCGGTGCGGTCCCGTACGGCACTGCGTAGGATCCTACGGTCTTGGCGTGCATCCGTGCGTCGCTGCGGTCCGGTCCCAGGTCGACGGGCACGTGCACCTTCCGCCGACCACTGGCGACAACATCGATGTACTCTGGAGACCTCACGCCCCACGTGTTGAGCAATTCGGCGGTACGTCCACCCGGCCTCCCGCATGCCCACTATACGCCCTCGCTCAAAGTCCGTCAACTGCACATACGGTTCACGTCCACGCTGTCGCGGCATGCTACCAGTGTTAAAGACTGCGATGGAGCTCCGTATGCCACGGCAAACTGGCTGACACTGACGGCGGCGGTGCACAAATGCTGCGCAGCTAGCGCCATTCGACGGCCAACACCGCGGTTCCTGGTGTGTCCGCTGTGCCGTGCGTGTGATCATTGCTTGTACAGCCCTCTCGCAGTGTCCGGAGCAAGTATGGTGGGTCTGACACACCGGTGTCAATGTGTTCTTTTTTCCATTTCCAGGAGTGTAGTAAGAAGATGAAAGAGACAGTACTTGTAGGAGAAGAATAAAGAGAAGGAGAAAGTGGAAGTGGGTGAGAGCCAATGATAATGAGAGACAGAGTATACAAAAAAAGACTGTGAGGGAGAGAGAGACGGCGAGAAGAGACATCAGCAGTGAGAAGTAATGAAAGAGACTGTAGCAGTAGGAGAGAGCAACTGGCAAACAGTAGCAGCGAGCGGAGACGGTAGTAGCAGGACAGAACGAAGGAGACTGGCGGCGAGACGGGAGTTGGCGACAGTAGAGGACCTACAAATAAATAATGAAAATCAGTTGAGCCCAATGAGTGAGTGAGAATAGGTACTTGAGAGTAGGTGGGCAAGAGAGATTTACAGCGATGGACTAGTGGGTGTGACAGATTTACAATTAGGGCAGTTTGTGGGAGTGAACGGTAACTTGCGTGTCAAAAAGAGCTCAAATATGTTTATCCGCGCGGAGTGGCCACGTGGTTTGAGGCGTCATGTGACGGATTGCGGTGCCGCTACCGCCAGAGATTCGAGTCCTCCTTCGGGCATGGGTGTAAGTGTGTTGTTCTTGAACATCAAATATGGTTACATCCATGTATTTTTATGAAAATTCTTAAAGGTGCACAGGAAGATAAAATAAAGCAGCTCGTACCCGACTTTTCAGTCAGAGTCTTTTAATAAAGAAGGAATATTCGCCTTACTTGCGCCCCGATAGGAGCATTTTTTCGCTGGTCTATATTGGACAGGCATATCACTAAGCCTCTTCCAAGACGAATACGTCTTCACCATTGTAGAAAAGAGGCTGCGTAGTCGCTTCGACAGTAACATACGAACATGTCCATGCTTTTTGGTGGGATAGCGAATGATGGTAATTTAGTGTTTAGTTCTGAACGGTAATAACAGAAAGAGTTGAAGGCTGACGTAAACAAGTGCCACCGAGATTTGCAGATGCGCTCCCTCAATCGACCACCTCTGTCCTGCACATCTCCTTCTCTCCAGTGTTTACCTCCGGAACGGACCGCTGCGCTGGTGTCACAGCGAGCAACTTGCACGCGCAGTTCCCACTTAAGACAAACTTGCCGACGGAGTTTACTCGGCGACCTCTCCCAGGAGCCCGGCGCCGAGCGCCCGCCCCCCCCCCCCCTCTCCACCCACCTCTCCCAAACCTGTCTACAAACGACGGGGCCGTCTGCTCCTCCGGTCAGCGCAAAGAGCGACCGCAGATATCGTTCTGCACAGTTAAAGCTTGATCTTTTGAAATTCCCAAACTATGTACAGCTCCCTCCACAAACATATTCAGGAAACCACTCTGGGTGCTTGGCAGAGAGTACTCTGCACCCTGAACTGTTCGTCTTTCACTGCAAATAGAGCGAGGGAGAAGCTGTGGTGTCACCGCAAGGCACCACACTTGCTGGGTTGTAGTCTTCAAATCGGTCCGTCAGTACACATCGGACCCGCGAGTCGCCACTGTCGACGCTAGCAGACCGAGCGCCGCCACTCGGCTGGTCTTACGAGACAAGCTAGCGCACTGGCCAGTTCTACAGCCGACTTTAATAGGAATGGTTCACTTGTTATAGCTTCAGAGATCTCATTTACAGAGACACTAGTTAGCATAGCCTTCAGCTAAGTCAGTAGCTACTACCTAGCCAGGCGCCACATACAGTTTATACATTGACAATTCATCTATATGTGAGAAGCAATCAGAATTGTAAAGAAGTATTCGCAGTTCAGTCTATAACTGCACTTGTAAATATTATTGCACAAAGTCAAGATCGACGTTCACTGCTGATGCTGAATTAAAGCTGAGTATTTAATTTTATTCCTGTCTAGTAACTTTCTAATCACCTAAGATGTTCCAGATACATCCCGTCAAGTACATTGATCCTCACGTCAGCCTACGTGATCAACGCGTGCCAATAATGGCCACATCTCGTGATCAGAGCCCGCCGGGGTAGCCGAGCGGTTCTAGGCGCTACAGTCTGGAACCGCATGACCGCTACGGTCGCAGGTTCGAATCCTGCCTCGGGCATGGATGTGTGTGATGTCCTTAGGTTAATTAGGTTTAAGTAGTTCTAAGTTCTAGGGGACTGATGGCCTCAGACGTTGTCTCATAGTGCTCACAGCCATTTTTTTTTTCCTGATTAGACTAAGAGTCAAATTGCATGACTCAGTCGGGTCACCCTTTTTCCATGAGGCCCATAGCTCCGCCTCATACATAATAGAAACGACTATCTGTACCCCCACTGGATGGGTGCGAGATATTCGAAATTCTGAGAAAAGTAGGGTGGTCGGAGGGTGGGGGGGCGTAGGGAAAGGCGGGTAATGTACAATATGTACAAGAACCAAGAGGGAACTGTAAGACTGGAAGCCCAGGAATGAAGTTCACAGATTACAAAGAGTGTAAGACAAGATTCAGTCTGTTGCGTATTCTGTTCAATCTATACATCGAAAAAGCAATGATAGAACTGAAAGAAAGGTTCAAGTGCGGGATTGAAATTCACGGATGAGGGATATCAGTGATAAAATTTGTTGATTACATTGCAGTAAAGGAGAATTACATAACCTGTTCAATGGAATGACCAGTCTAATAAGTACAGATTATGGATTGAAAGTAAACCGAAGAAAGGTGAAAGTAAAGAAAAGTAGCAAAAATGAGAAGAGCGAGCAACTTAACATCACAATTGCGGGTCATGAAGTAGACGACGTTAAGGAATTCCGCGACCTACGCAGCGAAATAACCTCTGATTGACGGAGTAAGGAGGACGTAAAAGCCAGCCTAACACTGGCAAAATGGGCCTTCCTGGCCGTCATTGCTTGATCGACGTATAGATTAAACAGTATACGCAACAGACTGAATCTCTGCCTTATGCCCTCTGTAATCCGAGCACTTCATTCCTGGGCGTATGGTCATACAGATCCCTCTTGCTTTTTGTACATATAGTATATTACCCGCCTTTCCCTCCCCCCCCCCCCCCCTCCCTCTCCCCACCCCTATTTTTCTCAGAATTTCGAGCATCTCGTACAATTCCATTTTACATTGACGACATCACCGTAGCTGGGGACAAACATAGGCCTTAATTGTGGATGAAATTTCTGAGAATGTACGTTTGGAGAACGACATTGTATGCTAATGAAGCGTGGACTGCTGGAAAACCGGAACAAAGGACAATAGAAGCCTCTGAGATATGACTCTGCCAAAGAATGTCGAAAATCTGGTGGAGTGATAAGATAAATAATGCCGAGATTCTCCGCAGACTCGTCTAGTATGGGAATGTATGGGAAACACTGACAAGAAGAAGGGCCAGAATAATAGGACATCTGCTCAGACATCAGCTGTAGAGGGTAAAGACGTAGAGGAAGACAGAGATTTGAATACATTAAGGAAATCATTGAAAAATTAGGTTATAAATACTAAACACCTCACCACAGTACAGGAATTCGTTCTGAGCCGCATGACACCTGTGAGAGGACTGGAAAAACACCTGATTCCTCTTATCTTCATGGTGCTTAGAGGAAATGTACTTTGGTGACAGGAGAATCGTTTTCGTAATGGTGATCTTCGAAAAGAACATCATCCTTCCAGCGATTTCCATTTCAGTTCATGAAGCATCTCTGTACACTCGCGTGTTAACCGCACCTAGCGGTAACATATCTGACTCCTCGCTTCTGAATAGTTTCGATGTCTTCCATAAATTCGAGATGGTGTGAATCCCAAACGCTGGACAGTACTCAAAACTGGATCATACTAGTTCCCTATACACTGTCTCCCTTACAGATGAGTTACACCATCCTAAAATTCTACCAATAAACCGAAGACGACCGTCAGCATTCTCTTCTGCCGTCGTTATGTGATCCTTCCGTCCCATATCGCTTTGAAACGTTACGCCTAGGTAATTAAACAATGTGACTTTGTCATGCAGCTCGCTACCAGTGCCGTATTTAAACATTACGGGATTGTTTTTCCTACTGAGGTACATTAAAGTTGCGGGCTTTCAAAATAAAATGAAATGAGGTGTTGTGGCCCTCAACTACTTACCCTCAGACTCCGCGTTGAAATATCAAAAGTTTTGGCTGGTTTCGTTGTCCAAGGGCTGGGATACGTAGTTGCCACAATACAAGCCAAATACTGCTGAGTCTACAGCATACAATATGAGTATACACATGAATCGAATGGTCGAAGGTTCCTATCACTCGGCAATTGCGAATTTTGTACGTAATATAAACATTTATACATGAAAGCCTGCAATAAATAAATTCTGCAGGTACTATTTTAACGACTTTATATGATAAGTACGATAGCAGAAGTACCTTTAAGAATGCTCTTTATTACTGTAAAACACTTACTGGTGTGATGGTCCAGCAATTAAATAAAATATAAGTTGAATAACAGGGAAACAATAGATTCCGACTGCAAGTAATTAGATACGAGCAACAACATAGCTCGATGGATATTCACTTCTAAACGCATACTACGTCTTCACTGCAGAAGCCACGGAAATCACGTAAGAGCACAAGTCGGCACTCTGAAATATTTCTATCCTCCGCGACCACACGCAAAGTTCTCCACTCTCCAAATCTTTCCCGTGACTGTGCGTCTGTCGCGCCGTACTGTTCAGAACTCTCCCCGTGTCCTGTACAACTGTCCCTCGCACCGCACTGTTCCGAACTGCCCTGTCCTCTCTCGAAACTATCCTCCTTCCCCACTTCCATACAGTCTCTCCATGTGTCCTTTTTGGAACGATCGCTGTGATTGGCTAGAGCGTTACCGCGCACTGTCTCTAAGCCAACGTACACTCACAAACATAATGAAACACATTAGAAATACTGGGTATACATTTAAATAGCTTGAAATTAAATAAATATTCCTAAGGCTGGACCATAAATACGCTCTAACACACATTATTAAATATATAAACAAATTAATAGACATATATCACAGGAATAGCAAGAAAAAGTAGGCCAGTAACCAAACGTCTCTGTTTTTATAGAAAAACAGTAAATATTTGACCAATTTCTTCATGAATGTCATATATCGGTTATAAACAAAGACATAGGTGAATAAACATATTTATAAGCATGCGCTACCGTTTTTTCGTGTAACTGTGGAGTACTTATGGCCTGACGCGATCGATAGTAGTCGGCCACTTTGACCTCCCATAACTCATGTGCTATTCAAGTTAAATGCCCGTAATTTATACCAATTTAGGTTTACACTAATAGCTTTTTAAAGACAAAATCGGATGAACCGTTTAGATTTTCGAAATTCGTTGCTGGATGTTACTTGTATAATTTATAGTCGGATACTAAACTTTAAACTAATAAAGGTACTGAAAATCTGATCACAACACTAGAATCGTCGTGCAAATAATGGTAATGTACATCATTCCTTTTGAGGTATCAAGATTAGTCTCGCTAGTATTAATTTCTATACGAACTGTGAAATGTCTGCCATTAAGGTTTCACAAAGTCCGCCATCTTTGGCACTCCCAGCCTGTCTCCTTCGTGGACACAGCGTCACCAAGGTGTTCCGAGCCATGCAGTGAACGAGACCAAGCGCTGGGCTTCTTGTCTGGCAGCACGCGGTCTGCCTGCGGAGCGGCCCTTGCGGCCACGCCTACTCCGAACTTACAATATTTTCAGGGCGCCACAACTCGCCCGTTACCTCACAAAGTATATTTCTCTGTACTTAGAGAAAACTGTCATTCATCACACCAAGCAGAAGTGTTGTCTAAGTCATCTTGTATGCTTCTATAGTCACAGCACCTTTAAGGACATCGGAGCGTCGCCGGCAGACAGCTGTTGATTGCCGCTCTCCTAGCTCACTAGAAAACTTGTCACACTTTTCTGCGCAATTCCTGATGATACTGTGGTCTCTGGTTAACACTCACACATGTGAACAACATACTGGATACAGTTACATACTCCTGTAACAGTCTGCAGTGGGCCGCCGTGTTAAACGTTTTCCAGAAATCTAGGAATACGGATTATTCTAGTCCCCTTCACTCGCGGTTCGGAGGATTTCACATGGGCGAAGGGAAAGCTGAGTTTCACAAGACTGATGGTTCCTAAATCCGTACTAATTTGTGGAAAGAATCTTTTCCCTGTCAAGAAAATTTACGTCATTCAAACTCAGAATTTTTTCAGGGTATCTGCTGCAATCTGCTATTAGAGATAGTGGTACGCAATTTTTCAGATCGGTTCTTTTATCATTTTTTTTATACGGGAGTGACCTGCTCTTTCTTTCTAGTAGATTGGTACTTCACACTGGGCAAGAGGATGAAGATAAATGTAAGCGAGGTAAGGGACCAACGCCATAATCTCCATAACCTGAATTGAGTTGCCATCCAGACATGGCGAGTTCGTTTTTTCCAACTCTATCTGCTGCATCTCAACGCCTGGGATGCCTGCTACCATATCTTCCATACAGCAGTATATGTAAAAATCAAACGACGGTATCATTAATTGGGACACTGTCTGTGTTGATGACATAGCTTCATTTACTACAGTACAAGGGTCCTTCAGACAGGCATGGGCATCTAAAAGATGTTGTACTCTAATAAATGCAGTTACTGAATCAAAACAGACACTTTTTTTTATTAATGACGGGAAATGACGGAATTACGCCTGGCAGGGCTAAAATGACGATACTAAATAATAACAATAGTCCTATGCTTAGTTTCACGAATGCACGAGCATTTGGATTGTGACTGATTTACATCTGGAGGTTTGAGCCGGAGCTGGGGGGCGTGCTTGGATAGCCCTTCTGAGACGCTCCGACGTCACTTCCACAAACATAAGTTGACGAGCTTCGGACAGAGGCTGATCCAATGAATGACCAGATACCCCCACCTCAGGACAGTCAGCAGGAGACGCCCGTGTCACTGGACGCTGATCCGTGAATGCCGTCAAACACGTCGCCCACGGCTGCGACCTCGACTGAAGCGGAGAAATACTGAAGTGGGACGGATATCGACACCATCGTCGTGACAACAGTTGCTTTCGTCTCTTCCGCGTCTTGATACGGAGGTACACAGTGCCCAACAAGAATGGCAGAAGCATTGCAAGAAACGTAGCTTGGTGCCGTCGAACACCTGGCAGATGCGCTCAACACGAGATAGCGATGTAGACAGCGACGACAATGGGCAGGGACGCCATTGAGGAGGCTCTTTCCATCTCATCCGTTTGAAGTGCAGAATGTGGAATCATCCAGCGGAGACCTATGGACAGGCCGTTATTCCTCCACCGCCACGGGACCGATGTATCCATCCGCCCAGCTGTAGAGTCATGGAGAGAGATGGGAACCTGGTCATGATCACGACACTGATTCACAGACCAAAGCGGCGAATGCTGGAGCTGCTGCGAGAGCCCCCAGATGTTAGACACTTAAAAGATGCAGAAGGTCACGAGGATACCGAAGCACTTGAAACCTTCACCCTCAACGATCTGCTGGATGTATTCTAGATTCTGCCTTCCTCTATAGTTTCTACTCTCCTCAGATTGTACCATGGAAGTTATTCCACGATGTCCATCACATGTCCTAACGTGTCTCCTTATAGTCAGTGTTATGCACATGTTCCTTTCCTTTCCCATTCTGCACAGAGCATTCTCTCTCCTTATTTTATCAGTGCACTTAATTTTCAAAATTCTTCTGTATCACTACATCTCAAATGCTTCAATTCCGTTCTGTTGAGTTTCTCCGAATCCATGTTTCACTACCATACAATGATTTGCTCCAAAAGTATATTCTCAGATATTTCTTCGTCAAGTTCGCCCGTCTTTGGCTATTTTGTTAGCTAACGGTATTCTCTAACTTCATCTATTTCATGACCATCAACCCTGATGTTAAGTTTCTCGCTGTTCGCATTTCTTGTTTCTCCTTCCTTTCGTCTTTCTTCGATTTACTCTCAAACAATATTCTGCACCCATTGTATGAGTGTGGTACATATATTACGGCAACGTATGACGGTGGCAACGAATCGGCGGTACTCTTACGACGTGGTATAGTGGCATAGAACACGGTGTATCTGCCGTGAGCAAGATGACTATCGCTGCACTGTTTGCAGTTCTGATCATTAATATACATTGACGGAAAAAAAATCGCAGCACCGAACAATAATTAATGTAGTGTAATGGAATTTCCAGGATACGTTTCCCTACGTAACATAATTAAATGATTGCAGTATCACATGTTAATGTCTGTCCGAGAAAAATCAATGGAAATGTGAAATGCCATTACATTAATAACTGGTGTAGCCGCAAAAATGCCGAATGTAAGAATGGAAACTTGCATGCTTAGCGTTGTACTGGTGCTGGATGTCAGTTTATGGGCTGGAGTTCCACGCTTGTTGCACTTACTCGGTCAATGTAGCGAGGGTGATTGCTGTTTGTGGATGAGGCTGGAGTTGTCGTCCCGATGATATCCCATGTGTACCCGTTTGGAGATAGATCTGATAATCGAACAGTGCAAGGCAAAATGTCGACACTCTATAGATTACGCTGGGTTACAATACCGATATGAGAGCGTGCGTTATCCTGCTGGAAAAAGCTGTTCATGAATGGCAGAACAACAGATGGAACCACCCTGCCGCACAAATATGCAGTCTGGGTGTGTGGAGAAACCACGACAGTGCTCCTCCTGTCTTCTGAAATCACACCCCATACCTTAACTCCAGGTTAGCCTCAGAGTGTCTATCACGCAGAGAGGTTGGTTGCAGGTCCTTAGCTGGCCACCTTCTAACCAACACACGGCCACCACACGCACAGAAAAAGAACTAACTTTCATCAGAAGACACAACAGATCTCCGCCCTGCCCTCCAATGGGTCTCCCTTGAAACCAATGAAGTCAAAAGTGGCAATGGTTTGGGGTATCAGTTCGTTGTGTCACTGTGGTGCCAGCTGCTGCTCAAATTGCTGGTGCAGATGTCGTACGATCCGACAGAGCCAAGTTTCCTGCAATACCATAGCCCTATTACAAGACTGTATTCCAATTCAGTGAGCTGTGGATAATGGCGTATGAACCGTGATCGGCTGTCGTTCATGCCATTTGTTCTTTGGCATTTTGTCACATCGAGGGGTATCTTGTTTCTTCCTTACTTACTGGCGTAACGAAGTTGCTGGTTTGCCTCCTTCAGTGGCAGAAACTGCGCTTATTGATACTACTACTGTCGTACTATCTTTGGTGTGACCGCTAGTATTTCCGGTTGGTGGTGGTGTGTGTGGTAGTCAGTCGGTTGGGACGGAGCAGCGAGGAAGTCTTTGCGGCGCGAGGCCAGGCTGGGACCGCTGGCGGTGTGCATGCACTGTTGGGTCGTGAGGCGCTAGCTGCGAGAGTAACAAAGTTCGTTGCCCAGCGAACCTGGACGCTGAAGTTGAGTGATCAAAAATCAAAAATGGTTCAAATGGTTCTGAGCACAATGGGACTTAACTACTGTGGTCATCAGTCCCCTAGAACTTAGAACTACTTAAACCTAACTAACCTAAGGACATCACACACATCCATGCCCGAGGCAGGATTCGAACCTGCGACCGTAGCAGTCGCGCGGTTGCGGACTGCGCCCCTAGAACCGCGAGACCACCGCGGCCGGCCGTTGAGTGATCAGTTAACCTGTTATGAAACCTCAACTATTGTGTCGTCGCTTCATTCATATGTGGGTGGTTGCTCCCTGGGCTGTTCGGGCAAGCAGCAACGTATGATGTGTTGGAGCCGGCGAAATCTTACCGCCGTCTTCCTATATTGTGATAAATTAATATATTGACTGTTACTTGCCAGTGAAGTGCACCAGTGGTATTTTCTGGCCTGTGGCTGTTAACGCTCCAGTTATCTGCCATGGTCGTTAGCGTAGTTTTCCAGCAGTGTGCCTTTCCTCGTCGTGTTGATGCTGTCCCGCATGGCATGTAGTTTGACAGCATTTTGTGTTGTTTGGTTCATATTTTTCTTGGAGTAATTATTGTTCCCTTGGCTGCTTTTAGACGTCAATTTCTGAAGACGTAGTGCTGTTCGTATCCTCGTCCTCGGCCGATATTTTCCATCGTTGTGCCGTTAGTCAGACAGAAGGGAATTGGCTAAATGATTGGTCGATACTTCGGCTGTCCCTAGTTTGGGTTGCCATCCGATTATTTAACTTCAACTCTTGGCTGCCTGTCTCACCTCACCTTACATTTGAGGAACCCTCTCAGGCCGACCCTTGGAACACTTCTGAGCACATCTTCTTCTGTTTTAGATTCTGATTTTCATTTCAGTTTTAAGTATTGTGCGAGGCCTTTGGCCGTGTATTAATTCAGTCCTTCTTAAATTTTACATAAAGGCCTTCAGCAGTGTGAAATTAAAATTTTGTAGATCGATTTTATTCTAAATTTTTTTCCTTAAAATTTGTTCTATCTGAAATTGTTTGTAATCCAGGCCGTAAGCCATAAGTTGTTCGATGTGGTATGTGTGGCCTTCTGCCAAGGATTTGCATGAACTCCTTTAATAAGGCCTTCAGCCGAGCGTATTCTTTAAAGGAAAATTTTTTATAAGAAGCAAGGGGTTTATTTTAAATTGTTTGTCAGTCTTGTTCAGGCATTCAGCCGTTGTTTCAAATTGTTTGTGGCCTTCTGCCGTGCAATAAGTTAATATTTCTTTAATAAGGCTTTTGGCCGTTCTGTTGTAGGTTTAATAAGAAATTTCTTGGCTAGATTAAGTTGCTTATTAATGTGTTTTAATTATAGTTGTGCTTCAGACGTGTAGTGTAGGCCTTCAGACGCTAATTGTTTTCAATTTCACGTTTTTTTTCAAACTTTTACCTGATATTTTTAATTGCTCTTGATTTCTAAGCCAGGCCTTCAGCCGTTCTTGTTTTTTGTGTGGTTTTGAGCCTTCAGCCCAGAAAGCATCTCAAGTTTTCTTTAACTATGCCTTCAGCCGTATTGTCTAATTGTGATCTTTTGAAACAATGTGTAAATAAGTGTTTCTTAGAAAAGAAAGTTGTGTGTTTGATTTTGCATCTCACAGTGACCTTATCCTGTGCGCTGCCTGAGTACCTACCAACCAGGTTTGATCGTGTTTGCCTCAAAAGCCTAGTATCCACGTTATATTCCATGCCAGGAGCTGCAGCTGCTGGAGCAGAACATTAATTCGATGGATACTTCAAAACGTGTGCATGGCGACCGTCGCGGACACGAACCACTCAGCAAGATGTATTGATCGAGTTTACGCTGTACGTAGTCTCTCAGATGCTGTCGTTGATGTGGAATTGTGCCCTGTGGTCTTCTCGGATCATACAGCGTATATATGCTCGTTATCACTCCTACGTTAGCGGGTGTAGAGGAGTCGATGAGCTTCAAAGATGAACACAGCACACCTTTGGCACCCGGAGTACGGACGTGTACGGACGACATGTGGAATGTATGTAAACGAAGTCTTCCGACATATCCTTTGACGGTACGATTTTGGTTGGTTTGTTTTAAGCCAGATATGGGTGAGCTTTTATCCCATATGGACGGGAGACCTCGATGTGGAGAAGGAATATAATGGACTTTAATTTCACGATGCTGCCGAAGCTGTCTGGGCGCTCCTTCACGAGATCAGCCTTAAGCAATGATACAGGCCCTAATGTCATGCAACCTAGAGGGAGCAGCAGTCTGAACGTTAGCTTTTGATCGGGGTTTGACAGCACTTCAGATTTATAGCATTTCCTGATACACTTTTGGAGAAAAGACTACTAATAATCAAGAAAATCTAAAAACGAGAATATGCAGTCTTAAGACTTAGTTGATGTATGTCAACATGTGATGGAGTTACTTTGATTTTAAAATCTTCTGTATTGATACTCCTAATCCGACACGTGTCCTTTCTCATCCCTCCATATCTGTATATCCTGTATTTGTAGATTAGAAACAAAAAGTTCAAATGTGTGTGAAATCTTATGGGACTAAACTGCTAAGGTCATCAGTCCCTAAGCTTACACACTACTTAGCCTAAATTACCCTAAGGACAAACACACACACCCATGCCCGAGGGACGATTCGAACCTCCACCGGGATCATGTAGATTAGACAACGATCTGTCAGCTTTGTTCACCCTACTCTGCTGGGTGGTGTACAATGCTTTTGTAATAAATACACCTGCATTTACACCACCTCTATTTAGCATTTCTAACTTGCCATTATTTCCCTCAATGAAATACAAAATTCTCCACTTTAGCTGTAAAAGTATAATTGAATCTGACTTGTGTTTCGACTGATTAAGTTTAAAGATTTGGTTAATATACCTCAGCATGTAATTTACTTACCTGAATTTTATACTGAAGGGCCAAAAGAAACTGGTACACCTGCCTAATATAGTGTAGGGCCCCCGCAAGTACCCAAAAGTGCCGCAACACGATGTGACATGGACTCGACTAATTTCTGAAGTAGTGCTGGAGGGAACTGACACCTTGAATAATGTAAGGCTACCATAAAGCCGTAAGAGTACGAGAGGGTGGAGATCTCTTCTTAAACAGCAGGTTGCAAGGCATCCCATATATGCTCAATAAAGTATCAGGGTACTACATCACTTCAACAGCATACTGCCCATCAGCTTAAACAGTCCTCTGCTGACACGCAGAAGTTGTCTCCATACCCATATAGATCCATTCGCTCAATAAAGTTTGAAACGAGGCTCGTGCGACCAGGCAACATGCTTCCAGTCATCAATAGTCCAATGTCGGTGTTGACGGGCCCAGGCGGGGTGTAAGGCTTTGCGTCGTGCAAGGGCACACGAGTGGACTTTCGGCTCCGATAGCCCATATCGAAGGTGTTTCGTTGAATGGTTCACACGATGACACTTGTTGATGATCCAGCATTGAAATCTGCAGCAGTTTGTGGAAGAGTTGCACTACTTTCACGTTGAACGATTCTATTCAGTCGTCATTGGCCCCGTTGTTGCAGGATCTTTTTCCGGCCGCAGTGATGTCGGAGATTTGATGTTATACCACATTCCTTATATTAACGGTGCACTCGTCAAATGGTCGTACAGGAAACTTACACTTCATCGCTACCTCGCAGTTGCTGTGTCCCATCGCTCGTGCGCCGACTATAACATCACGTTCAAGCTCATTTAAATCTTGATAACCTGCCATTTTAGCAAAATTAATCGATCTAACTACTACTCCAGACACTTGGTGTCTTATATAGGCGTAGCCTACCGCAGCGCCGTATTCCGCCTGTTTACATATCTCTGTATTTGAATATGCATGCCTGTACCAGCTTCTTTCGCGCCTCGTGTAAAATCCTCCATATAGATATTTCTTATCCGACAGGTGTCTTTTCTCATCCTTTTTGATCTGTTTGGCATGTACTGATCGATTCGACAGTGACTGTCAGCATTTTTCACCCTGTTCTGATGGATGGTGTATAACACGTTTCAATAAACACACCTACATTCACAATATCTCTACTCAGCATTAAAACTTGCCATTAATCCGTCATTGAAATACAAAACTGCGTTGCAGACACATACTTTTAGTTCATCAAGTCAACAAAATGTCCTCCTTTAATATCTAACCAAAATTAAACTATTTTTGTTTTCATCCACTACGTCTATTTTTCCATGAACTTACATTGTGTTTAAATCAGGATAAGCAAGAAATCTGATCATGGTTAATTGTATGGTTAATTGTATTCATAAAAGGTTCTGGTAGTAAATCCCTAAACGAATAAGTTTTATTTCTTTTGTTAAGTTTACACCAATCGTCTTTGGGGTGCAAATTATGCGTTGGAGTTTGGTCGATGGACAATTTGTGAAAATAAATTTCCGATGTAGTATGCCTTATTACCACTGAATTGTTTCCGTGAGACTACGTTTCTAAAAACATAGTTTTTCCGCATCTCATTATATGTGTCTATTGACTTCCACGTCACGGGATTTACTAATTCCCTCATCATATACCAGCACGCGTTTCTTTCATCGAAATGCAAATAAACCAAATACACGGTAGTTGTCAGTGAAAGATTTCAGTCAGAGAATTAGTTGACAGCCAGAGATATCGGAAGGAAACATGCAGTACACTCAAAAAAATTCTCTGAAACAAGCATCCCGAAAAGGTGCAAGTTGGCATGAATTCGTAGTTAAAAATTTTAATATTTTAAAGTCATTTATAATACACAAGCATCGAAAAGAGTTTTGCATCACCTCGGTTCCGAAAGTTCCGGAACCTGTACCGAAAACTTGAATAGAGATCTGCATAAACATCATTTCCGCCCTTGTCATTGCTGATGAAAACCACACTTTCCATGTTGTTCTAACATACAGCGAGATATTCAGAGGTGATGGTCCAGATTACTGTACACACCGGTACCTCTAATACCCAGTGGCACGTCCTCTTGAATTGGTGCATGCTTGTATTGGTCTGGCATATTATTCACAAGTTCATCAAGGCACTGTTGGTCCAGATTATCCCACTCCTCAACGGCGATTCGGCGTAGATCCCTCAGAGTGGTTGGTGGGTCACGTCGTCCATAAACAGCCCTTTTCGATCTATCCCAGGCATGTTTGATAGGGTTCATGTCAGGAGAATATGCTGGCCACTCAAGTCGAGCGATGTCATTATCCTGAAAGAAGTCATTCACAAGATGTGCACGATGGGAGCGCGAATTGTCGTCCATGAAGACGAATTCCTCGCCAATATGCTGTCGATTTGGTTGCATTATCGATCGGGGGATGGCAATTACGTATCGTACAGCAGTTACGGCGCCTTCCATGACCACCAGCGGCGTATGTCGGCCGCTCATAATGCCACCCCAAAACAGCAGTGAACCTCCACCTGGCGGCACTCGCTGGACACTGTGTCTAAGGCGTTCAGCCTGACCGGGTTGCCTCCAAACACGTGTCCGACGACTGTCCGGCTGAAGACATATTCGACACTCTTCGTTGAAGAGATCGTGATGCCAGTCCTGAGCAGTCCATTCGGCATGTTATTGGGCCCATCACTACCGCGCTGCATGATGTTGTGGTTGCAAAGTTGGACCTCACCATGGATGTCGGGAGTGAAGTTGCGCGTCACGTAGCCTATTGCGCACAGTCTGAGTCGTAACACGACATCCTGTGGCTGCACGAAAGGCATTATTCAACTTGGTGGCGTTGTTGCCAGGGATCCTTCTAGCCATAATCCGTAGGTAGCGGTCATCCACTGCAGTAGTAGCCCTTGGGCGACCTGCGCGAGGCATGTCATCCTGTATCTCTGTATCTCCTCCATGTCCGAGACTCCTGGACACTTCCCTTGTTGAGAGCTCTTCCTGGCACGAAGTAACAATGCGGACTCGGTCTAACCGCGATATTGAATTACAGACAACAGGAGCCATGTACCTTCTTCCTGGTAGTATGACTGGAACTGAGTGGCTGTCGGACCCCCTCCGTGTAATAGGCGCTGCTGATGCATGGCTGTGTACATCTTTGAGCGGGTTTAGTGACGTATCTGAGTAGTCAAAGAGACAATATCCACATTCAATGTCTATCGTCAGGAGTCCTGGGAAATGAGTTTTCTTTATGTGTGTGAAAAATCTTCTTTCCGAATCCAAACTCAATGCCTTCCCCCTTAAATATCGAACCGAAGCGTCAGTGTGTAACTGCATTCATCTCATTTCCGTCAGTACATCAGCATGCCGGGAAGGAAATAAGATGCTATGTAAGTCACGACATGGAATCAGTATATACAAGGTTGGTGAAACGCCCTGCTTAACCTGCATGACAGGACAGATAGTTAGATTGTGGAAAGGGGCCAAAATAAGGGGCTATCAGTTACACTCGAACATACAGCTTTATTATTTGATCAAACATTACAGGATCCCAAAATGTTCTTAAACACACAGCTTTAATCTTAGGAACTTAATTACTGGCTGAAAGCCACTTTAATTTAGAAACGGCTGAAGGCCAATAACTTAAAACGCAAGCACAATCAGAAATTTAAAAGCCAAGCCTTAAAACAGTTCTTTAGTTAGGCTGAAGTAAACAAGTTAAATTCAAATCGGCTGAAGGCGTAAGACTTAAAACTCCATAGCATTAATTTTTTTTAAATGCCAAAGGCCTTACGTGATACAGTTCTTTAAACTAGGCTGAAGGCCTTAAGAGCAAAACAAATGTAAAAAAAACGTCTAGAAGCCATACAAGTACAAACAACAAGAACAAATTAAAAGAAAAAAGGACAGTACACCCAAGGGCGCTCAGATGTTCGAGGGTCGACCTGGAATTCAAACACTAACGCTCGCTTAGGTAAGACAGCCAGTCGGGGCAACCATCCACTATCCGACGACAACCCAACCGACAGACAGTCAACGGACCAAGCTACAGGATAACTTATCTTTCGTGTCCAGGTTCGGTGAGCCGCGGACCTCGTAGCAATGGGAACAGCCCTTCACACTACGACAGCACGTGGACACCGCTAGGCCTCGGCCAGAAACGCGCCACAGAGACTTCCTGCTCCACGCCAACCAACCAACTGCCCAGGCCCGGAAACGATGAAAGGAGCAAGTATACGTAAGTCGGCCGATGAGACGACCAACCGAACGGCCAACCAACGGTCGTCCCGCCCGAATCTCCCTCCATCGGACAGTACATGTTTGTCGCCAACGATCGGCGAGCACTGGCTGTCAGCGGCGCTCCGTCCCCCGACTTCAATGCTGCTGTGTCCCGACTGCACTGCTGGTCCGACTGCTGCTGCCGCTCACGGGCAAGTAAGGCAGGAAGCAGGAAGTTAGTGACGCTAGTAAATGGAATAAGAAAACGGGGCGGCACTACCATAATAGAAGATGACAATGAATAAATGGGATAAACACAAGCCGTGCACGGCCCAGTTCATTTGATCAATCAGGTACATTTCCAAGAGATAATGGAAAAGTTTTGTTGCACCTTCATGGTTAGTAAGCTTCATTATTCCAAGGAGCGTATAAAGAAGTTCAACAATGAAATGTGTATATAAATTATTATTGATAGCCGTGGTCTAGAGGTAGCGTCTTTGATTCATAATCAAAAAGTCTTCGGTCCCGGGTTCGTACCCCGCCACTGCCTAAATTTTGATAAATAATCAGCATTGGCGGCCGAAGACTTCCGGCATAGGAAGTCAGCCTCATTCTGCTAACGGCCTTGTCAAAGAGGGCTGAGGAGCGGTTAGGGGTTCAGGGCACTCTCTTGTCCTAGGGGTGGGAAATTGCCCCTAAAGGCGGAAGAATCAGCAATGATCAACGACATGAGGATGCAGATGGCAATGGAAACCACTGCATTAAAGACACGCAACGTGTATCCACAGGACATGTGGCCGGTAATTGAAGAAGTGTCATGATGATCTCTCCATCGGCAAAAGATTCCGGAATAGTCCCCCATTCGGATGTCCGGGAGGGGACTGCCAAGGGGGAGGTTACCATGAGAAAAAGATTGAATAATCAACGAAAGGATAACGTTCTACGAGTCGGGGCGTGGAATGTCAGAAGCTTGAACGTGGTAGGGTATCTAGAAAATCTGAAAAGGGAAATGCAAAGGCTCAATATAGATATAGTAGGGGTCAGTGAAGTGAAGTGGAAGGACGACAAGGATTTCTGGTCAGATGAGTATCGGGTAATATCAACAGCAGCAGAAAATGGTATAACAGCTGTAGGATTCGTTATGAATAGGAAGGTAGGGCAGAGGGTGTGTTACTGTGAACAGTTCAGTGACCGGGTTGTTCTAATCAGAATCGACAGCAGACCAACACCGACAACGATAGTTCAGGTATACATGCCGACGTCGCAAGCTGACGATGAGCAGATAGAGAAAGTGTATGAGGATATTGAAAGGGAAATGCAGTATGTAAAGGGGGACGAAACTCTAATAGTCATGGGCGACTGGAATGCATTTGTAGGGGAAGGAGTAGAAGAAAAGGTTACAGGAGAATATGGGCTTGGGACAAGGAATGAAAGAGGAGAAAGACTAATTGAGTTCTGTAGCAAGTTTCAGCTAGTAATAGCGAATACCCTGTTCAAGAATCACAAGAGGAGGAGGTATACTTGGAAAAGGCCGGGAGATACGGGAAGATTTCAATTAGATTACATCATGGTCAGACAGAGATTCCGAAATCAGATACTGGACTGTAAGGCGTACCCAGGAGCAGATATAGACTCAAATCACAATATAGTAGCGATGAAGACATTAGTCAGGAAGAATAAATACGCAAAAAAGTGGGATACGGAAGTACTAAGGAATGACGGATGCGTTTGAAGGCAGTACAGTTGAAGAGGAATGGACATCACTAAAAAGGGCCATCACAGAAGTTGGGAAGGAAAACATAGGTACAAAGAAGATAGCTGCGAAGAAACCGTGGGTATCAGAAGAAATACTTCAGTTGATTGATGAAAGGAGAAAGTACAAACACGTTCCGGGAAAATCAGGAATACAGAAATACAAGACGCTGAGGAATGAGATAAATAGGAAGTGCAGGGAAGCTAAGACGAAATGGTTGCAGGAAAAATGTGAAGACATCGGAAAGGATATGATTGTCGGAAGGACAGACTCAGCATGCAGGAAAGCCAAAACAACCTTTGGTGACATTAAAAGCAACGGTGGTAACATTAAGAGTGCTACGGGAATGCCACTGTTAAATGCGGAGGAGAGAGCAGATGGGTGGAAAGAATACATTGAAAGTCTCTATGCGGGTGAAGATTTGTCTGATGTGATAGAAGAAGAAACAGGAGTCGATTTAGAAGAGATAGGGGATCCAGTATTAGAATCGGAATTTAAAAGAGCTTTGGAGGACTTACGGTCAAATAAGGCAGAAGGGATAGATAAAATTCCATCAGAATTTCTAAAATCGTTGGGGGAAGTGGCAACAAAACGACTATTCACGTTGGTGTGTAGAATATATGAGTCTGGTGACATACCATCTGACTTTCGGAAAAGCATCATCCACACAATTCCGAAGACGGCAAGAGCTGACAAGTGCGAGAATTATCGCACAATCAGCTTAACAGCTCATGCATCGAAGCTGCTTACAAGAATAATATACAGAATAATGGAAAAGAAAATTGAGAATGCGCTAGGTGACGATCAGTTTGGCTTTAGGAAAAGTAAAGCGACGAGGGAGGCAGTTCTGACGTTACGGCTAATAATGGAAGCAAGGCTAAAGAAAAATCAAGACACTTTCATAGGCTCTGTCGACCTGGAAAAAGCGTTCGACAATATAAAATGGTGCAAGCTATTCGAGATTCTGAAAAAAGTAGGGGTAAACTATAGGGAGAGACGGGTCATATACAATATGTACAACAACCAAAAGGGAATAATAAGAGTGGACGATCAAGAACGAAGTGCTCGTATTAAGAAGGGTGTAAGACAAGGCTGTAGCCTTTCGCCCCTACTCTTCAATCTGTACATCGAGGAAGCAATGATGGAAATAAAAGACATTTTCAGGAGTGGGATTAAAATACAAGGTGGAAGGATATCAACGATACGATTCGCTGATGACATTGCTATCCTGAGTGAAAGTGAAGAAGAATTAAATGATCTGCTGAACGGAATGAACAGTCTAATGAGTACACAGTATGGTTTGAGAGTAAATCGGAGAAAGACGAAGGTAATGAGAAGTAGTAGAAATGAGAACAGCGAGAAACTTAACATCAGGATTGATGGTCACGAAGTCAATGAAGTTAAGGAATTCTGCTACCTAGTAAAATAACCAATGACGGACGGAGCAAGGAGGACATCAAAAGCAGACTCGCTATGGCAAAAAAGGCATTTCTGGCTAAGAGAAGTCTACTAATTTCAAATACCGGCCTTAGTTTGAGGAAGAAATATCTGAGGATGTACGTCTGGAGTACAGCATTGTATGGTAGTGAAACATGGACTGTGGGAAAACCAGAACAGAAGAGAATCGAAGCATTTGAGATGTGGTGCTATAGAAGAATGTTGAAAATTAGGTGGACTGATAAGGTAAGGAATGAGGAGGTTCTACGCAGAATCGGAGAGGAAAGGAATATGTGGAAAACACTGATAATAAGAAGGGACAGGATGATTGGACATCTGCTAAGACATGAGGGAATGACTTCCATGGTACTAGAGGGAGCTGTAGAGGGCAAAAACTGTAGAGGAAGACAGAGATTGGAATACGTCAAGCAAATAATTGAGAACGTAGGTTGCAAGTGCTGCTCTGAGATGAAGAGGTTAGCACAGGAAAGGAATTCGTGGCGGGCCGCATCAAACCAGTCAGTAGACTGATGAACAAAAAAAAAAAAAGCCGTCTGAATTCGTCAGTATGTCGACTGCGACTAATGATGGAGAAAACCGTGTTTCGTACTGTCACTAAATGTTTTCATTTGAATGCCTGGGCTGCCACACAAATCAAAAGGACTCAGGATCATCGTTCACGATCACTCACGTTTGGTTAAATGAAATCAAACGTGGTCGTTTGACCTCCCAAGAATATGCTAGTTTCGGCCATCCAATTTACGTCACCACAAAGGAAACCGCTGACAAATTCCGTGATATGGTAGAATTCCGTGATATGGTAGTGCAAGACCGCCGAATAAATATTGTTGTGATCACAGCTGAGGTATTGCATAATGTCTAGCACGGACACTTGGCTATGAAGAAGCTGTGTGCGAGGTGGGGGCGTTATTGCTCACAGTCAACCAAAAGTGTATCAGGCGCAGTATGTTTGGTGATGTTTAATCGCAGTGCGGAAGACTTTTTGCGCCTGTGTCAAAACGGCAGTCAAGACAATGGACAAAAGCGGATAGAGGTCCTCCGACGAAGTAAAAAATCTTTTCTCCATCTACTAAGCTCATGGCTACTGTTTATTCTGATTTCCAAGGAATAATCCTTATATATTACTTGGAAAAAGTTAGAACCATTACTGGATCCTATTATGCTTAATCGTCGAATCGTTTTAAACTTGTGTTGGCTTAAAAGAGACCAAGCCTAGCAGGTAATAAAGAACTCTCTCACATGGTTAACGCACCATCCCACACGTTAGCGATAACTGTGGTGTCACCGCCAGACACCACACTTGCTAGGTGGTAGCCTTTAAATCGGCCGCGGTCCGTTAATATACGTCGGACCAGCGTGTCGCCACTATCAGTGATTGCAATCCGAGCGCCGCCACACGGCAGGTCTACTCTAGAGAGTCCCCAACACTCGCCCCAGTTGTACAACCGACTTTGCTAGCGATGGTTCACTGTCGATATACGCTCTCATTTGCAGAGACGACGGTTTAGCATAGCCTTTAGCTACGTCATTTGCTACGACCTCGCAAGGGGCCATATTCAGTTACTATAATTACTATCGTCAAGAATGTATTCTGAACAGATAATATTGTGAATCATGTACCGTCAAGAGCGACGTTCATCATTAATGGATTAAAATTAAGTATCAAACTAGTTACGTCCACTTTCTGAATTCTCATTCCTTGTCATGTTCCAGATCTCACGTCAGTATAGTTCTTCCTTCCTCACGCCAGCCTGCGTGAGCTAAAACGCGTGCATTTCGGCCTCCACTCGTAACACGCTTTTGGCTCTTCTGCTAACACAAAAATAACAATGGCGAAAGAACTATTCTCAGAAGTGACTTCTTCCTTTTCTATACCTTGAAACTTCGGATTGCTAGGAAGATGAAATTTCATTAAATGACTCAGTGATAGTTGCAGTTAACAAGTATTTTGCAGTGTTTGAAAGAACCGGTTTTTCTGATGGGTCTGAAAAATCTGGAGGATCGCTAAAGCAAGTGTTTATCCTACAAAGGAGACTGTGTCGAGGGATGAGGTGAGTTTTTATGAAACAAACATTTTTCTTCCCTTTTTACGATCCTTATCAAACCACCCTAGTAAGTTAGTGGAACATCACCACTTTTAACCAGTCCAATAATGTCACTAATGTGAAAATACCATGAAACCAGGAAGCTGTCTGCAGGGTAACGAGACCAGCGACAATTCCCATACCATTTCTCGTGGAGAAGACAGGTAAGTAGTGAACTTCAGGTGGCTTCAGTGCGCATTAACAAAGGGTCAGAGTTAACTTGGGACGTTAAGGCTGCGAGTACCGAGCAGTAATTTGTACGGACTGCCGCGGTGGCCAGAAGCAGCGGCTGCAGCGGATACTGCGGATGCGCCGGCCCCGGTAATCACCCCTGCGGTGAACTCGCCTCGCCCAGGGCAGCCTCCTTGGCTGCCTCGTCTAATTAATGGCTGCGAGCCGCTCGCCTAATCTATCAACAGTCGGCGGTCGGGCGCACAGCCGCGGCACGGCAAGCGCGAGGCAAGCCGAGGCACGGCGAGGCAAGGGCGCAGCCCCATATCGCAGCAATTAAGGCCCTGCCCACGCTCAGTCAGCGCCCCGGCGTTTCTCGCGGCTGCTCTGCGGATTAATCAACAGCGCGCCGATTCGGATTTCAGCCATTTTCCTCCCAGATCTGACGTCACTCACTGTTACCGCTCTTATCGCTGGTGACTGAAGACTACTGTACATTAAAATTCCAGCTCCATCAAGGTGGCATCCAACAAACTTCAAATTGGTATCAGCTGCTTAACATTTTTGGGTGTGTAAATGGTTAGTATTACAGCGCAACTACACTAAGTGCGTAGTTTACTACGTTCTGTATGCAAATGGCTCTGAGCACTACGGGACTTAACTTCTAAGGTCATCAGTCCCCTAGAACTTAGAACTACTTAAACCTAACTAACCTAAGGACATCACACAAATGGCAGGATTCGAACCTGCGACCGTATCGGTCGCACGGTTCCAGACTGTAGCGCCTAGAATCGCTCGGTCGCCCTGGCCGTTTTCTATATGAAACCAGAGATCAATTACTTTAGGCTTCATCGACATCTGTGTATGAATATCCATTGCGGGACACCCAATGTGGGAATGCTTCATTAAGAAATGAGACTGTGCGATCGAATGTTGATGCTTGTAGATATGTAGCTAGAAGGATATAACGTTTTGATTGTTGCTGTATATTCTCCCACAAATAAAGTTCCTGACACGGAGAAGTATAATTTATTTCATGATTTGACTGACATTCTAGATGGCATTAGCAATAGGAAGTAGCTGTATCTTTTAGGAGATTTTAATGGATGATTGAGTAAGCAGTATGGTAGCAAGGTTGTAGCCAACTTTGGGGAGGATATTGTGAAGGATAATGGAGAGAGGCTGCTAGCAATGTGTGGACAGTACAGTCTTTTTTTCGGCACAATGAGATCCGTAAGTATACCTGGACACAGTCTACAAGGTTGTTACAATCTATAATTGATTACGCTACAGTGAAACAAAGTAATCGTACAAAGGGGGAGGGCTGCAGAGTCTACAGGAGAGCAGAATGTGTATCTGACCATTTTCTGCTACTATGTGCACTTTGGTTCCTCTTTCAAAATATTAGCAGGTGCCAAACTACTGTAGTGATAATGGAGAGAAACTAGGCTAACCATAGTACAAGTTTAGTTTACTACAGGAGCCTGTAGTTACCTTCTTATACAAACTTTGACTGGGAGCTACATCAGACTGGTGATACAACGGTGGAAGTAGCATATAAGACAATTGTGAGAGCTATTCATGAAGTTTCCTTTGAGAGTCTCGGAACAGTTGAGAAGTTTGGCAAGTGGGGTGATAATATTGCCACAAAGACGAAAGAGGAAAAGAGGCCTATGACAGATGCCTTATGAGCAATAAGGCTGATGACAGAATCAGGTATGTAGGACTGAAGAGGCACGCATAGTAAACAATAATTAGAGCAATAAATGCTACGTGTTACTTAAAATCTGAAGAAATTGGTATCTGGATAGGGAGCTCAAAGTCCAAAGAAGCGTGGAATGTGATAAAACAGCTAAGAACAAATGAAAGAAGTAGTATAAACTTACAGTTGATAAGTATAGATACATACTATAAAGAACTGTTCAACAAGATCGATCAGAATCTCGAGATGACAACAGCGGAAGTACAAGACACAGTTACGCAATTAAAAAATGGCGAAGTACCAGGACTTGGAATTGTATACATGGAGCTGTTGAAGGCATGGCCAATCGTGTTATTGAACATCTTGCAAAGTTATTTAACCGCTGTCTTAGTGGAGAGGAAATTCCTGCCAAGTTTAAAGAAGGGTTAATTATAAATATGTTTAAAAACTGGAGCAAGAATGACTGCGCAGCTTATGGAGGCAGCACAGTTCTCAGTTCTGTGTGAAGAGTGTATGGTGAGATACTTAAAACTAGAATTGGGAGAGAAATTGAGGAATGGAAGTGTAGGGTGGCTTTCTGACAGGAAGGTCATGTATCGATAATACATGCAGCGTTTGCTAGGTGGCTGACAAGAGGCGGGCAAGTAACTTGGAGACACAAGTGGCTTCTACAGAAACACAGAAAGCTTATGCCAGTGTACCACTTCCTAGAATATGGGTAGTAATGAAAAACCAGAACATTCATACATGCTAAGAAAAAACCGCTAGAAAGCTGTGTCCAGATAATAGTTGTCGAACTAAAGTTGGGAAGAAACTATCACAGAAACTTAAAATTAGCAAAGGACTGGGACAAGAATGCTGTTTAGCACCCACCTACTTAGAAATATTTTTGAATGTAGCTCTGAAGACCTGGAAAAAGAAGTGCAAAAACAGTTAGGCAGCGGTAGCCGACCGAGACAGACGCAGCAACAGGGAAGTAAACGGCTTTTGTAATTTACGACTTACTAACCAGGAGCGAATTTTATTATATCATCTGTGGGCTTTAATAGTTCAGTTTCGTGTGTTTCTGCACGTAAATTGAATATCTAACAGCCATATGTTGCCGCGTTTTCGTTTGCGTCGGAAAGTAAACCGATTTTGTGACATATTAAAACTTCCTATTTAGGGGCAAATGATTCAGTTTCACCTGTGCGCTTCGCGTAGATAGGTTTTTGAATATCTGCATATTACTAGACACAGTTCGTGTGTTTTCGTCAGGGTCTACAGTAGAGTTGCGCAGCACGTGCCGATATTGCGTTTATCTGCATAGTTTAGTTTAAAAAATGGCTCTGAGCACTATGGGACCTAACTTCTGTGGTCATCAGTCCCCTAGAACTTAGAACTACTTAAACCTAACTAACGTAAGGACATCACACACATCCATGTCCGAGGCAGGATTCGAACCTGCGACCGTAGCAGTCCCGCGGTTCCGGACTGCGCGCCTAGAACCACTAGACCACCGCGGCCGGCATAGTTTAGTTTTCCACGGGCTTTAGCATGGACAGGGACTGCGACTGTTGTGTGCAGATGCTAGCCGAGTTGGCGACACTTCGCTCTCAGCTTCAGGCTGTGATGGCTTCGGTTACACAGTTTGAGGCTGCAGTGGATGGGCACCACTGTTGTGGGCCGGCCGTGGGGATCCAACGGACGTCCAGCACGTCAGAGTCCTCCGATCGGTCCTCACCAGTGGCCAACCCAGTTACTGCTGTCACTGAGGCTGACCCCTCACCTGTGGTTGACTGGGAGGTCGCCCCGGGCCGAAGTAGACGGCGAAAGACTTCCCAGGTGGCCGCACGTAAGGTCTCCCCGGTTTGTCTGACAAACAGGTTCCAGGTGCTGTGTGTGGCTGTCGCTGAGCCAGATGCTGTCCTGTTTCAAAGGAAGCCACTCACCCTGCAAGATATGGGCACTCGCAGAGGGTGGGATTATTGGTAGTTGGGAGCTTCAACGTTAGGCACGCTATGGGGCCCCTTAGGGTCTTGGTCGACAAGGAGGGTAAGAAATCTAATGTTCACTCCGTGTGCGTGCAGGGTAGAGTCATTTCAGATGTGGAAAGGGTCCTCCCAGATGCCATGAAGACCACAGGGTGCAGCCAGCTGCAGGTGGTGGCCCTCGTCGGTACTAATGATGTGTGTCACTTTGGATCAGAAGAGATTCTTTCTGGTTTCGTGGGGCTAACAGAAGTGGTAAACGCTGCCAGTCTTGCTTGCAAGATGAAAGCAGAGCTGACCATTTGCAGCATAGTCGACAGGACCGATTGCAGACCTCTGGCACAGAGTCGAGTGGAGGGCCTGAATCAGAGGCTCAGACGGTTCTGCGACCGTGTAGGCTGCAGATTCCTCGGCTTGCGTCAAAGGGTGATTGGGTTTCGGCTTCCGCTGAATAGGTCAGGTGTTCACTATACGCAGGAGGTGGCTACACGGGTAGCAGGGGCTGTGTGGCGTGGACTGGGCGGTTGTTTAGGTTAGAGGGTCTCGGGAAAACACAAGAAGGGCTTCAGTCACAAAGCGTGCAGGCTGAACGCTGGAAGAACATACATATAGGAACCATTGGTATAACAGTTGTAAGTTGTCGTAGCTGTGTTGGGAAAGTACCAGAGCTCCAAGCCATAGTAGGAAGCACTGATGCTCAGATAGTTATAGGCACTGAAAGATGGCTAAAGCCGGATATAAGCTCAGGCGAAAATTTTGCGAAGAATCTAACGGTGTACCGAAAGGATAGGCTGAACACGGTTGGCGGTGGCGTGTTTGTTGCTGTCAGAAGTAGTTCAACTTGTCGCTAAATTGAAGTAGATACTTCCTGTGAGTTAGTATGGAGGTCATTGTTGTCAACCGGGATAAAATAATAATTGGTTGCTTTTACCGACCTCCCAATTCAGATGATACAGTTGCTGAAAGGATCAAAGAAAACTTGAGTCTGATTTCAAACACGTACCCGACTCATACGATAATAGTTAGTGGTGACTTGAATTTACCCTCGATATGTTGGCAAAAATACATGTTTAATTCTGGAGGTACGTATAAAATATCATCCGAAATTGTGCTACACGCATTTTCTGAAAATTATTTCGAGCAGTTAGTTCATGAGCCCACGCGAATAGTAAACGGTTGTGAAAACACACTTGACCTCTTGGCAACAAATAACCCTGAGTTAATAACGAGCATCAAAACCGATTAAGGGATTAATGAGCACAGGGTTGTCGTAGCGAGATTGATTGCTGTAATCCCCAAATCCTCGAAATGTAAGCGAGAAATATACCTATTCAAAAAAGCAGATAAAAATTCACTTGAGGCCTTCTTGAGAGACAATCTCCACTCATTCCAAATTAATAATATAAGTGTGGACCAGCTGTGGCTTAAATTCGAAGAAATCGTATCGGCAGCAATTGAGATATTTATACCAAATAAATTAACAAACGACGGAGCTGATCCTCCTAGGTACACAAAACGGGTTAGAACACTGTTGCAGAAACAACGAAAGAAACATACCAAATTTAAACAGACGCAAAATCTCCAAGACTGGCGATCTTTTACAGAAGCTCGAAATTTAGCACGGACTTCAATGCGAGATGCCAATAACAGTTTGCACAACGAAACTTTGTCTCGAATCCTGGCAGAAGATCCAAAGAGCTTCTGGTCTAATGTGAAGTACGCTAGCGGAAGAAACAATCAATGCATTCTCTGCACGATAGCAATGGAAATACCATCGAAGACAGTGCTACCAAGGCAGAGTTACTAAACACAGCCCTCCGAAATGCCTTCACAAGAGAAGACGAAGTAAATATTCCAGAACTCGAATCGAGAACAGCTGCCAACATGAGTAACGTAGAAGTAACTATCCTCGGAGTAGTGAAGCAACTTAAATCACTTAATAAAAGCAAGTCTTCTGGTCCAGACTGTATACCAATTAGGTTCCTTTCGGAGTATGTTGATGCATTATCTCCATACTTAACAATCAAATACAACCGTTCGCTCGACGAAAGATCCGTGCCCAAAGACTGGAAAGTTGCACGGGTCACACACGAACAGCAAGATGGCGTAATACTCTGGATCAGAAACAAAGTGCAAAAGTTTTGTTTTTATGTGCACTAAAGCAGCCACATACCATCCATCGAACGTGTCATGATGTTCGCTAAGTAAAAGGACGGCAAAAGAAAAACAAAGAGCTCAGAAAATATGTCGCAAAGACCGCCAATAATTGCTTAAAACATGCTGTAAAATACAATAAATAATATTTTTAAAAAACCACTGATGATGGTGGTATTTGTCGGCGAAACTAGTTTGGGATAATAAAGAAATAAACGAATAACAAGGTGTTTGGCATCAAAACGGACTCAATTTCTGATATTACTGTTTTTCCGGAAGGCTTTTGACGCTGTACCACACAAGCGGCTCGTAGTGAAACTGCGTGCTTATGGAATATCGTCTCAGTTACGTTACTGAATTTGTGATTTCCTGTCAGAGAGGTCACAATTCGTAGTAATTGACGGAAAGTCATCGAGTAAATGAGAAGTGATTTCTGGCGTTCCCCAAGGTAGTGTTATAGGCCCTTTGCTGTTCCTTATCTTTATTAACGATTTTGGAGATCTGAGCAGCCGTCTTCGGTTGTTTGCAGACGACGCTGTCGTTTATCGACTAATAAAGTCATCAGAAGACCAAAACAAACTGCAAAACGATTTATAAGAAATATCGGAATCGTGCGAAAAGTAGCAGTTGACCCTAAATAACGAAAAGTGTGAGGTCATCAAAATGAGTGCTATAATGAACTCGTTAAACTTCGCTTACACGATAAATCAGTCTAATCTAAAAGCCGCAAATTCCACTATATACTTAGGTATTACAATTACGAACAACTTAAATTGGAAGGAACACATATAAAATGTTGTAGGGAAGGCTAACCAAAGACTGCGTTTTATTTGCAGGACACTTAGAAAATGTAACAGATCTGCTAAGGAGACTGCCTACACTACGCTTGTCCGTCCTCCTTTCAGAATACTGCTGCGCCGTGTGCAATCCTTACCAGATAGGACTGACATAGTGCATCGAAAAAGTTCAAAGGATGGCAGCAGTTTTTGTATTATCGCGAAATATGGCAGAGAGTGTCACAGAAGTGATACAGGATTTGGGCTGGACATCATTAAAAGAAAGGCGTTTTTCAAAATGGTTCAAATGGCTCTGAGCACTATGTGACTCAACTTCTGAGGTCATCAGTCCCCTACAACTTAGAACTACTTAAACCTAACTAACCTAAGGATATCACACACATCCATGCCCGAGGCAGGATTCAAACCTGCGACCGTAGCGGTCGCGCGGTTCCACACTGTAGCGTCTAGAACCGCTCGGCCACTCCGGCCGGCGGCGTTTTTCATTGCGACGGAATCTTCTCACGAAATTCCAATCACCAACTTTCTCCTCCGAATGCGAAAATATTCTGTTGACACCAACCTACATAGGGAGGAACGATCAACAAGATAAAATAAGGGAAATCAGAGCTTGTACGGAAAGATATAGGTGTTCATTCCTTCCGCGCGCTATACGAGATTGGAATAACAGAGAAATTGAAGTGGTTCGATGAACCCTCTGCCAGGAACTTAAATGTGATTTTCAGAGTGCCCATGTAGATGGAGATGTAGAAACAAGGGAATCGGAGCAGCTGGTGACACCCGGTTCTCCCAAAATTTCTGCGACGACCAGGTCATCTTCACCGACGGAGAAGAGAAATAAATGCTATCTGCATAGGGAGCTCAATGTAAGTTAAGAAAGCTTAAAGAAGAATGCGAGCAGCAGGGCGTGAAAATTTACATACGCTGAATATTTGGTTGTCGGAGGAGAAGGAAGGGCTCTTGTTACGGAAGATGCATCTATAGTAAACTGTTGCCGTTCACGTAAATATTTAGGGGGAATGAATTAATTATGAGCGTATGGCATCGTTGGCCGGAAGGCCCCATCCGGGAAAGTTCGGCCGCCAAGTGGAAGTCTTGTTTCAGTGGACGCCACATTGGGCGACTTTTGCTCTGGTGATGAGGATGAAATGACGATGAGGACAACACAACACGCAGTCCATGGGCGGAGAATATCTCCAACCCGTCCGGGAATCGAACCCGGGCCCGCTATACGGGAGGCAAGCACGTTACCACACAGCAAAGCAGGCGGAAATTTAGGCACAAACATTTCAGATAAAGATGGAAGCAACTAGGAAATAAAGCACAGACTAGGAAAGGGAAAGGTGGCAATTATGCGGTTATCAGGAATAAAACACAGCTTGGCAATGCTGGATCGTACGGACACTCACATTGTAGGTGATTGACGGTTCACAATCAAACACCTCGCTAAACAACAGGACGTCTCTGTTCGTGGAGTTTGCACAACAGTCTACCAATTGTGTACTGAAGAGTTTGTGCCTGCTGGGTTCCCTGCTGCCTATTGGAGGCTCATACAGAGCAACGATGGACCATTTGTGCGAAATTCTTTGCGCGTTACGAGATTGATCGCGATAATTTTTTGTCGAACTTCGTCGCAGACGACGAAACATGGCTTCATCACTTTGAATAGGAATCAAAACGGCAATGCACAGAGTGGTGTCACACAACCTCTCCTCCGAAAAAAAGTTAAAATGAGTTTGTTTGTGTGGCCGTCATTCGCAGCAAGCACATAAATATTCGTTGTGTAATTCATACCGCATTTCCTTGCTACGGTGCATTTTACTTCTTCCAGAAGCGTTTCGCCTTTTACTTTATGGCATCTTCAGTGGTATCTAGAATGGTACGCTTTTATTTAGATATGCGACTCTTGTACATTATAAAACACTTCACGTCTTGGTTTTCAAGTGAATAAATGAATACTTACAGTTCTTTGCGTTTTTGGTTTGCGATTGCGTTTCCACTCATCAGGAAGGCAATAAGATGAACTCACAGAAGTTACGACTTCATATCACATTTTTCGGTAAAATATCTACAGGTAGTGATATAAAACTGACTGTTCTTCATAACAATCAGGGCAAAGAATGTGAAAACTGTGATGAAGAAAGTTAGTAACATGAAAATTTACCTGCGTTTCGTAAGTGAAGTTATACTGTGACTTACAGCATGTGACCCGATGTGAGGGAAATCAGGTGCTAACAAGAAACGTGAATAACTCTAAGTAATTACTTATTTAAGTAAAAAAACAAGATATGCACTGTTTTATGTATAATATATCAAATAACTCATCTCAAAACAAGACTGTAACGTTATAGATCAAACTGAAGCTGCCTCAAAGTAAAACGTGAAACGCTCCTGGAAGAGATAAAACTTGAGCAGCAAGAAAAGTCATGTTTATTAACAAAAATGTTCAAACCCTCACCCCCAGCTGGTAAAGTCATAGCGACGATCTTCAGGGCACTGATAGGATTAATTTGCTTGATGTCCTCCGTCATGTTGCAACGATCAACTCTGCCCTGAATAAAATCAACCTCCTTTCAGAAAAAAATTGTTTTGCTTATTTACTGCACGCCCCTCGTACATTGTCTGTGCCGAGTTCTCTGAATTTTCTTAATACTGTTTCGCGAGAATTACGTTCCTTCCCGGTGAAGTCCACAATGAATGTCTGTGACGCTCATGTGTTGATCGATGCTGACACTAAAAAATCTGGCAGCGCGTTTCTGAATTCCTTCGATGTCTTCTATTAATCCGACCTGGTAGGGACCTCAGATGCTCCTGCAGTACTCATCTTTATAGATGAACTTCACATTCTCAAAATCGTCCCAATAAACCGAAGTCGACCATTCGCCTGGACTGCTGCCATATTTATGTATTCGCCCCATTTCATATCGATTTGCAACGTTTAATTTAGGTGACTGTATCAGGAAGCACGTCACTAATAGTATATTCCATGTGCAGAATTATTATTTAATTTAGGGGTGACTAGAAACTTCACAACAACAACAAACAACAGGATTAGCGTTGCCACAACTTAACAAATGCCCTCTCGTTCCCTAATGTTAAAAAAATGGCTCTGAGCACTATGGGACTTAACTTCTGAGGTCATCAGTCCCCTATAACTTAGAACTACTTAAACCTAACCAACCTAAGGACATCACACACATCCATGCCCGAGGCAGGATTCGAACCTGCGACCGTAGCAGTCGCGCGGTTCCGGACTGAGCGCCTTTCCCTAATGTTACAGCCACGCCCGTTCCCAACTGGCCATGGTTGATTCGCTAATGGAGATGGGAGCCTTCAATAACTGCTTACACAACATTACTAATTTAGGTAATTTATTACTAATAGTTCATCAAAAACAAAAAGTCTTAAAACACTTTATAAAAGACTGATTAAATAACTTTCCTTTTGGTAATAAATTCTCAACCAATAACAGTAGTAAACAACATGACTTCCAAATAAAAAGTTACAGAATCGTAATGATAGAAAGGTAGCTTTCAAACATAAAAATTAACTTTCATTTAACATGCAGATATAAAAACATGTGCCAAACTCACAGTTAGCAGATATGGTAATTTCCGGTATTTATAACCCGCTGAACTGCAGCGCAGAACTGAATTTCAAATCTATCGAATGAGTAATCCTGATAACAAAATTATATTCATAATAACTTTATGACAATGCTCATCCGGCATTGGCCACACTCTTACACACTCCTCAATTCCTTTGAAAGTTACTGCTCAATCTCCACACAGTTAAGCAAACTAACACCGCAGAAGTCACTGAAGGTAATGCTCCGTGTTCCACTACTTTCTTCTCCAATATCATGACATCCTTACTGTGGGTGAACATGCTACAGCACAGCGTGTTCAGGTTGGGCCCACGCTGTCTTGTTTATCTGCCGTTGCAAAACACCCACAAACGACATCGGCCACAAATCGCCTTAATTGCGTCCAGACAATTGCAGAGCCCACGGCTTATCGTACCACAACAGCGTTGAATTACCAAGCGTCTCGGTTTCACCATCAGTCCACAACCACAGAGTGGCAAAATTAAATTAATTGCACAATCCTGACCTTCCGGACCCCAACACTCTGCCGTCCTGTCCTTCTCGCTCGGTACTGTCTAATCCTCCACTCCTCGTCGCCGCCAACTCGGCACCCCAGTGTCTATGGCGAGGCCAATATCGACCTTAACCCTCGCGGCCGGAACACAATCGTGCCGAAAATCGGCACATCGAAAATTGCGCTATTGCTTTCCGCCTCAACAGCATTAACACACACTTTCGTGCGTTTAGAGCCACCTGCCATCCATCACACCGAACAGAATTTCTGCCATCTTGTATCCATCTAAAACCATTGAAGAAAGATACTTTCACGCATACTTCTGCGCTATCCGCAAACAGTCGCAGACGGCAGCTCACTGTCAAATTACTGATGTGTAAAGAGACTAATAGCGGTCATATGGCACTTTCCATCCAGCCGGAGTGGCCGAGCGGTTCTCAGCGCTACAGTCTGGAACTGCGCGACCGCTACGGTCGCTGGTTCGAATCCTGCCTCGGGCATGGATGTGTGTGAAGTCCTTAGGATAGTTAGGTTTAAGTAGTTTTAAGTTGTAGGGGACTGATGACCTCAGATTTTAAGTCCCATACTGCTCAGAGCTACTATTTTAACCAGTTCTCTTGTTCTATTGTTAACCGCAGATCTTGTCCGCAGAGATTGTTTTCCTATAAGAGTTATTGACATAGTGTTGTTTTCTGAAACTGTCAAATAGTACTCTTCACAAATCTTACCCAATAAGTATATCATACAATGGAAACCTGCAGGAGATACGACGGTAGTCTTCGAGCATCAGTTTCACTAGCCGCTTGCATACATGCCATACATAGCTCAATTCGTAAGAGAATGTTAGTTAAATCTTGCTCGTTCTAGTCGAAATGACCTCATAGGACTACTGAAATAACATTTTGAAGTAAAGGGAACACAGCGGAGTAATATCCGAAGACCACACGACTTTCTCAGCTCGTACCACGTGTGTCGGGTGACAAACGAAACTTGGTAGAGGCTGAGAAATTATACATGGAAAATGTATCAGAGTTTAATCAGTTTAAACTGAAAAGGGACCGCTGTTGTGGATCTGTTTAACATCACGAGGTACATGAAACAGTATGTAGCACAAGCTAGACTCAGACACAATGGAAGTTGACTCAATTAGGAAAAAATACATAAACCAATCATCGAAACAGAAAATGATATGAAATAATTCTTAACGAAAAAGTGTCTCTTTGATGGTTTGCTTAACACCATAAACTGCGTGACGCACTGTCTGTTACTGCGTGGAATTATGCAAAACAAGTTGATGGATTCATTGCCAAAATTAAGTTAAGTGTCGGAGGAAAATAATTTAAGCAAATATATCGAATGGTCTGTTTGAAACAGCAAGACATCACAAAGTTCCACGAACGACATGAGCTCGAAATCGTGAACACACGTCAACTAAAGTAAGTGATTTAATCGGTCTTACCTATGAAGAGACGCGTCTGTGGCGTTCTTTCCGCTGTCAGACCACTTATTTGTACCATCATAACATCATCCTTTTTTGTTCTGATGCATTCGTACTGTATCAGTTCTTCACGGTATTTCTCAGGCTTCTATCTCATGTCAATTTTTCTGTAAATATTTTATTATCTATGACTATAATTCATAACTGTACATGTAATAACATAAACGTTAACACAGGATCTCATTATTTCGTTCAGACTCTTTCAACTGTAAATTTCGAAGCGCTACATTCTTCTCGAAGAAAAGCTGAATTAACAAGGTTCCTTACTTACTGGAGTTCATAAGCAGCACTCGGGTATCAACTGATTTCAGAAGTATTCTCAGTGAGACAGTAATAAACTTTAGCGCAATTCGGTTGCTAATGGAGGAATTCCTTGTCTCAATACATACATTTAAAATTATTTATGTTTAACTCTACCAAAAAATGGACAAAATGTTGTAAAAACCAGAGTGTCTAGTGACTTTAATGTGACCACCTGCCAAAAGCCAGAATAACCAGCTTTTACGGAAAGCGAGTCGTTGAGGGTCTGGAGGGTACAGACTGGAACACACAGCCACGCCGACTGCAGTGGCGTTCCACATTTGAAGACCATGGGGCGTATAGTGCGATTGAGGTGGCCACACAGATTCTCTGTTGCGAGAAATCCTGGGAGTACGTTGGCCTGGGGAGTAAGGTAAAGTCAGTGCCCTTCCAACTGCGCACGTAGACTGCGAGCTTTGTAACATATTGCGTTGTCTTTCTGGTCTGTGCCGTGGTTCCCAGCAAAAACAGACTGCGTGTAGGGGTGGACATTGTCCCCAAGGATAGATTCCTAATTGTGTTGGTAAATTGTGCCTTTTGGAATGACGAGATCACCCAGAGAATGCCATATAAACATTCTCCAGGACATAACGCTACCTCCCAGGGCCTGAACCTTTCTGACGACTGTTGTAGGATGCTTGCTTTCAGACGTTTCACGCTGTTCACGCCAATTGACATACGTCCGATGGAGCATAACACGTGTCTCGGATGGTTCAAATGGCTCTGTGCACTATAGGACTTAACTGCTCAGGACATCAGTCCCCTAGAACTTAGAATTACTTCAACCGAACTAACCCAAGGACATCACACACATCCATACCCGAGGCAGGATTCGAAACTGCGACCGTAGCGGTCGCGTAGTTCCAGACTGTAGGGCCTAGAATCGCTCGGCCACTCCGACCGACCACGTGTCTTATCTGAAAACCGAAAATGCCACCTGTCTCCGCTCGGAAGACGTTCAGTTGTGGTAGTGACGTACAAATTCCAGCCTTCGTCGTCCATGAACAGCACACAGTGTAGGTTCCTTAACCAGTCGAAGGCCCGCACGTAGCTATGTTTGATGTACAGTGGTTGACGAAACATTGTTAGTAGCCCCTCGATTTATTTTGGCCGTCAGATGGTCAACACTTGCACATCTATACGCCAGTAGACACCTCCGCAGCCCTTCTTCACCCCTGTCATATACATCGTGTTATCCACCACAGTTCCCTTGGCGTTGGTTTTGGATAGTGTCATTTTACCATGTGCGGTATTCGTTAACGATGGCGGCAAGCGAAAAATTTACAAACTTAACGGTTCGGAAATACTTTCACCGTTTGCCCGAAGGTTAACGAGAACGCTTTTTGGACGTCAGATAAATCGCTCCCTTTTCGCTCTATGATAACACTACACTGTTCCCCAAATCTGCCCCCGTTCCCCCCCACACCCTCCCACACCGTTTACATACCATCCACTGCTAGTGTTGCCACAGCAGACGCGTATGAGTGGTTATTGCACGTTTACGCCGAACATAGTTACATTAATACGACTGGACGGTGTACATCTACATTTACATCATACTCCGCAAGCCCCATAATCGTGTGTGGCGGAGGGTACTTTCGGTACCACTATCTGATCCCTACAACCCTATTCCACTCGCGAACAGGGCGTGGGAAGAATGACTGTCGGTAAGCCTTTGTATTGGCTCTAATTTCTGGAATTTTCCCCTTCTGGTCAATATGCGAGTTGTATGTGTGGGGAGGTAATATGTTGTTTTGCTCCTCCTGAAATGTGTTGTCCCAAAATTCCAGTAATAAACCTCTCCGTGATGCACAACGCCTCGCTTGTAACGTCTGCCAGTGGAGGTTGTTTAGCATATCCTTAACGCTCTTTCGCCAGCTAAACGATGCCATGACGTAACGCGCCGCTCTTCGTTGGATCTTCTCTATCTCCTCAATCAGCCCTACCAGATAGAGATCCCCGTTAGATGAACAGTACTCAAGAATCTGGCGAACAAGTGCCTTATAAGAAACTTCTCTCGTGGATGAGTTATATTTCCCAAAGATTCTTCCGATGAGTCTGAGTCATGTGTCTCCTTTACTCACTATCTGTTTTATATGGTCATTCCACTTAAGGTCGCTCTGGATACTTACGCCTAGATATTTTATGGCAGACGCTGTCTCAAGCTGTTTGTCATCAATAGTGTAGCTGTACAGTAGTGGATTTCTTTTCCTACGTATGCGCAATATGTCACGTTTATTTACTTTCAGGGTCAACTGCCAGAGTCTGCACCATTCATCAATTCTCTGCAAGTTGTTCTACATATTCTTACTATCTTCTGGAGCTGCTAATTTGGTATAAACAATTGCATCATCCGCGAATAGCCTTAAAGAGCATCCAACGCTTTCTACTAGGTCTTTTATATATATTGAACAGTAACGGTTCTATTACACTTCGCTGTGGTACTCCGAATATTACCTTTACCTCTGTGGATTTAGCTCCGTTAAGAGCGACGTGTTGAGTTCTATCTGCAAGGAAGTCTTGAATCCGATCGCAGGACTGCTGCGATACTCCGTAAGCTCGTTTTCTTTTTCATTAAACGGCAATGCGGGACGCTGTCAAATGCCTTACTGAAGTCAAGGAACACGGCATCAGCCTGAGCGCCATTGTCCACTTCACTGTGGATCTCATGGAGGAACAGAGAGAGATGAGTTTCGCAGGATCTATGTTTTATAAACACACGTAAGTAAAGTATTCAAATAAGTACTACTTGTTATCCTCTGCAACACTGTGTAGATCAAAATATAAACTGCAGACAGAAAAATTTGTTCTCATGCTTATCCATTTTTGTTAGGCTTCACCTATGGCAAAATGCATCATATACACAAATCCATAAATATGATTTACGATGAGTAGACCAACTTTAAACATGGTTGTTCTTGTAAATGTACATAGCTCTCACTCATTAATAAAGAATAATGGAAAAAATCTATTTTCTAGAACAAGTTGAAAGCTACCTCAGTTCATCTTCAGGTGCTTAACATATAGTTATGTCATTTGCTGCAGACAAATACCTTTCAGTTGACAAGTGAAATATTCTCAACTAAAGTAAACATTTGTACAAAAGTTAGTTATTGTTTGTGTATGCCAGCGAGTGCAGCAATGTGGTTCAAATGGTTCAAATGGCTCTGAGCACTATGGGACTTAACTTATGAGGTCATCAGTCCCCTAGAACATAAAACTACTCAAACCTAACTAACCTAAGGACATTACACACATCGATGCCCGAGGCAGGATTCGAACCTGCGACCGTAGCGGTCGCGCGGGTTCAGACTGTAGCGCCTAGAACCGCTCGGGCACCCCGGCCGGCTCTTTCGCTCATAACAAAGCTTTCGAAATAACTATTAACGAATTAAAATCTGGGACAAAAGTATTAGACATTCAACTGATAAAAATAAAGGCACATAACACTTACAAATGCTTGTGAGTGGCGTTGTGGTATTAACGAGAAACTAGGAGGTCAGCAGTATGGTGAAGGAAGTCTAGGATAATAATGTCATAGGAACGTAGGGTCTTCTGTATAACTAAACACTGCTTTTCTTTAATACTGAAAAACAATTGACGACATGCAGAGACACAAGTTTTCTTGCAGCTGACGTTGAAATTTACTTGCCAATTCCAAGTTTTGGTGAGGGATTCTTTATTTATTTTTTTAAAATGCCAATATATTCATAACACAGCTTATTTTTTTGATGATTGCAGTAGCGGAAGTAGTTTACTAAACGAAAATTTTTTTACACTTTAGTGAGCTTGATTTGGTAAAATTCATAATAATCGCGTAAGGATTAAGGAAATTTTTTTCCTTCTTTAATAATACTCTGGGTAAGTTTAATTCCCTGTATGTTCCAGACGATCTTGTCTCCATTTTAGCAGCGTGGCAGACTGTCCCTTTAGAAGACGAATGAAGTTATACTAACTTCATTCTGTTACTGTTAATAACTGTGTGCCCTTTCTCTCATGGCTACCGACGATTCCATATCAGTTACGAAGTGCTTTTAGATTATGTGTTCCATTATAACGATCAACTGACCCAATGATCCATTGTATATTTACAGTATAACATGCATCAAACTAATTACACTGACGTCAGGTAATAACACTAAACAGAAAATTGTGTTCTGTTCTTTAAACATCTTCTACATTGAAGCGAAAAGGAAAGGGAGATGTAATTTTGGAAAACATTAGCGAATGTGAAATGAACGGAAAACTAGTCGTGGAGAAGTCGCTTCCTATCTCGCCGTGTTGCAGTTCGCCGTGTTTTTATTTTGACTCCCGTCTGTCGACTGCAGTTCCGCCCAGCTAAATTGTGCACTACTCGACGGTTCCAGACTACATCTATTTCCGTTCGTTGCTGCTGGAACGTCTAGTCCAGGTACCAAGGGCTGTCTGACACTATTATAATCTCAGTCTTTCTGTGAAGATGTAACAACAGAAATAGCTCTGTGGTGAATCTCTTTGCGTTAGAAACGGCTAGAGAAGCTTCTCGCAATGCAGAGCAACTTCAGAATATTACGCAGTGTCAGTATCATTTTCTTTTTGATTTTGTTCCGTATGATTTTTTTCTGCCATGTCTAGCGATCTTCTATTCTCAATTAATTCATGTGAAACTAACATACAAACTAGAAATGAAAATTTGTTATATTGAACAAGAATGCTATAGAATAAGTGATGAATACTTCAATTTGTCTAATCTTATTCTTCATTAAACAACGTTTTAATGTAACTATAAATCACTTACCAGCGATGAGTCACTGGAAAGACATGGAATAACGTCAGCTTTCACTGGAAGTAGGAGACTACTAAGGGGGATTTAGACTTGGAGAAGTTGCACAGAACAGACAATCACTTTCAAATTGGTAACGGACTACTACAAAAGAAAGCAATAACAAGGCTTAACTTTTGTGGACTTCAAAAAAGCTTATGACTGAATCCACAGATCTTAAATGACAATTATGCTAGAAACTTTGATCTCCATCCGAAATTAAGAAGAATGATGAACCTCACTGTAACCAACTGTAAAGTTCAGAGCAGAAATAACTGAGAATTCACGATCAAAACATTGTAAAACTAAGAGATGGTTTATCGCCATTACTTTTCAACAGAGCACTCGAGTACGTGATGAGAGAATGCGGCAGGAAAAAGCCTAAAAAGATAAGAATGGATACCAAGAAAGGTAAAATAAACTTAAAATGCTCTCGATTCATGGATCTCTTAGCGTTGCTAGCTAAAAAAATTGAAGAAGCCAGATGTCAAATAAAGAGTCTACGAAATATGTATGAGAAACTGGAATCCAGGTACCTTTCGAAAAGACTGAGATGATGGTACCAGATCCATTAGTAACCAGCCTCACATCAGTAAATAACAAGAAAGTAATTTTAGGAAACAGTTAAAATATGTGGGAGAAATTGTAACATAGAACATGGACGAGACACCTGTATGGCAAGAAAGAACTACCAAAATAATAAAAGCTCAAATATTAATGTGGTCTATATGCAATAAAAATGTCTATTAATTAAACCCAAATTAAAACCTTACAAGACGGAGTCTCAACCAGAGGTGACATACGGAAGCGAAACTCTTTCAAAAGGCATCCAGAAAAACAAAATCGATAAAATAGTAAAAGCAGAGAGAAGGGTAGCTAAAGCAGGCATAAATAAGAAATATAAAAAGAAAAGACAATCGCCGATAGTGCCAAATGAAGTGTTCCAAAGCGAACTTGGGCCCATTGCAGATACTATCAGGAAAAAACTGATCTCTTCTTTGGTCACGTTCTGAGGACACCAGAAAGCAGATTATCAAGAAAAATCATAGATAAATATGGGAACACGAAGCATCGAGCAGGATAGATAAAAGAAATAAGAAAAGACAATACGAAAAAGCTAGAATTAACCCTAGGCGACCTACAAAACCAAACAGAAAACTGAAAGAAATAGGAATACATCAAATTAAAATTTATATTAAAAATAGACAAACGACACCCATTAAGAAGTTTTTTCACAAAAGGGGAAACAAAAAAATTAGATTGAATGAAAATATAGTTGGCAATTCGAATAAAATAGCCTGTTGAAGAAAATGACCAGAAAATGTTTCACTGAAGTGGTCCAATACGGCCGTAAGAGCAGAAGAAGAAGGAAACCCAATTATTGTACTTCAGTGAACCTGCCTAATGTTAATTCTACATGAATGTAACCTGTATCGAAGACGATTTTATAGTTCACCCATTAACGAATAATATTATTTTCCGTGAATGAAACGAAGTCTAAAATGAGTATATTATGATTTCGTAGTAACTTTTATGCTACACATGTCAGCCCATTTACTGGCATCATCAGGTAATTAATGGTCTTAATGATGTGACGGCATGACATAAACGAGAAGAGAGCCACTGAATTACCGAGGATGTTTTCATGCGCTGAACAAGATTTGTTAATGTGACTTCCTTAGAAAAAGGCTTTTAAGATCTAGATCTACGGTAAGTCCTCATCTCCTCTTCCATGATGTGCTTTTTAACGTCAGAGTATGGCTGCCGGACACCACACAATATTTTATTATTCCTAGAAATTGACTTACTGTGAGCGATAATGAGCAAGAGTTTACTCTCTGACTTCTGTAACATTACAATAACTGTGAACGCCGCATTGCGCTTCTCATGAAGAAATTGTTTGAACTTAAAGTGAAATTCGAGCTCGTACATGTGAAACAATTTTGAAATTTAGACTACAAAGGAATTGCACACAACAGACACAATGTAATATAATGGCCAGCATTTTTTGTATCTACGGGTACGACTTGTCTTCTGCCTCCGAGTAGGTTACAACAGAAGGATGAGCACAAATCATACTGAAATAAAGGACAAATTCACCACTGACTGGAAGCCAGAATTCAAGAATACGCAAAAATGCGTAAGTTAATAAAACATGTACACAATTGAAACTAAACGCGCTCGAACACAGGACACGAATTTTGTAAGAGATTGTTAAAATCCCACTCTGACCATAAGGATATAGTTTATTTATTTTTTCTTCAATTTTCCTTAAGTCCTTAAGGCAAAGCCCAGGACGATTTACTTCCTAATTGTTCTTTGGATCAGAGCTTGTATCATGATGGCGTCCTCGACCGGAGGGTCTCCTGTAGCACCCAGTCTTTGGGAAATACATCATGGGAAAGTTCGGGTGAATTAGGGATGTCCAAAGAAAACTTGAACCTTTCAGAAGGTGTATGTGGCGTGCTCGAATAGCATATATGGTAGTACAATGCATTGATAGAGAGATATAGGTACAAGTTTCAATACAGCACGCTTATCAAGTACAATGTAGGATGACGCATTTGTAACAGGACGCAGTAATTCAAGAATGAATAAATAAATGGTGATGAGGTGAGGCTCTATCCAAGTTGTAGCGTAAAATATGATGGATCTTATGGTGTAAACAAGTAACCTTCACGTTTTTAAGGTCCGAATTGCACTGTACATTCTTTCATTTATGTTTTTAAAAAGTTATCAAATGCTCATATATTAAGGATAATGCTGATACATGGTGAAACAACGCTCTGGTGGGCGGTCTGCGGGTTTAAATCACCTCAGGGTATGACCATGCCGTGCATTTGACCTGCGGTCGTCTCACGGTGGCGCTGGCAGCAGTCCACATACGCAGAGCTGTGTTGGTGCATGTCAGAGTACGGTGCAGGGTGTACGTGTGCAGACGTTTTCAGACGTGCTAATCTTGACTGTGTGTTGAAAATGGCTGAAAGACCACATATTGATGAAATTATGAGGGGTAGAATAATAGTGGAACTGGAAGCTGGTCAAAGACAGCAGGTCGCAGCACGGGCCCTCCGTGTGCCACAAAGTGTGATCTCAAGATTATGGCAACGATTCCAGCTGACAGGAAACGTATCCAGGCGCTACAGTAAGGGATATCCACAGTGTACAACACCACCAGAAGGCCGATATCTCACCATCAGTGCCCGCAGACGGCCACGGAGTACTGCAGGTAGCCTTACTCGGGACCTTACCGTAGCCACTGTAACAGTTGTCTCCAGATACACAGTCTTCAGACGACTGAATAGACATGGGTTATTCGCCCTGGGACCTGGAAAGTGCATTCCACTGACCCCTGGTCACAGGAGAGCCCGTAAAGCCAGCTGTCGTGAACACAGTGCATGGTCATTGGACCAGTGGTCCCAGATTATGTTCACGGACGAGTCCTGTTATAGTCTGAATAGTGATTCTCGCCGGATTTTCATCTGGCGTGAACGAAGAACCAGATACCTACCCCTTAATGTCCTTGAAACGGACCTGTATGGAGCTCGTGGTTTGATGGTATGGGGTGGGGTTATGATTGGTGCGCGTATACCCCTGCATGTCTTTGCCAGAGGAACTGTAACAGGTCAAATGTATCGGGACGTCATTTTGCACCAGTATGTCCGCCTTTCCAGGGGTGCAGTGGATCCCACCTTCATCCTGATGGATGATAACGCACGGCCCCACCGAGCTGCCATCGTGGACGAGTACCTTGAAACAGAAGATATCAGGCGAACGGAGTGGCCTGCCTGTTCTCCAGACCTAAACCCCATCGAGCACGTCTGGGATGCTCCCGGTCGACGTATCGCTGCGCGTATTGAAACCCCTACGACACTTCAGGAGCTCCGACAGGCACTGGTGCAAGAATGGGAGGCTATACACCAGCGGCTGCTCGACCTCCTAATCCAGAGTATGCCAACTCATTGTGCGGCCTGTGTACGTGTGAATGGTGATCATAATCCATATTGATATCGGGGTACATGAGCGGGAAACAGTGGCGTTTTGTAGCACATGTGTTTCGGGACGGTTTTCTCAACTTATCACCAATACCGTGGACTTACAGATCTGTGTCATGTGTGTTCCTTCTGTGCCTATACTATTAGAGCCAGTTTTGTGTAGTGCCACGTTGTGTGGCACCACATTCTGTAATTATCCTTATGAGCATGAGTGTACTTATATCTGCGGTATAAGAAAGAGCCTTGGCAGATCACCGTATCAGCCATTTTCCCGTCATTGGAAGCAGTTACACAAGTCTGTCCTGCTGTGTCAGCACAAACGTACAATAGTGAGATGTATAATTTGTCGACGTTTCTGTTCGTTCTAGCAATATTCACTTCAGAATTTTTCATGTCTCTAAGGATTCGTCTGTGTGTGTGTGTGTGTGTGTGTGTGTGTGTGTGTGTGTGTGTGTGTAAGTGTGTGTGTGTGTGTGTGTATGTGTCTGCGTGTGCGCGTGTGTGTTTTGAATTGCATTGCAAAGTGACATTTATGAAGCAGCTAACAATCTTAGGTGAATTATAAGTAACTCGTGTCAAATAGTCCGACTTAATTTTTTGAAACAATGAAAGGGTTATAAAATCGTGTTTCGGTTATCAATTCCCAATCACATTTACAAGAAATGACATTTACATCGTTCTGCTTTGCGTAAAATTCACAGCAAACTGTCTTACTTTAAAAGGTTCCGTCTTATCTTTATTTGTGTGTCCTTCTGCTCTAGGAAAAAGAATATGCGATAAAATTAGTAGACCTTTTTATGCTACATGTAAAAGTTTTTAAACTAGCAATACTCATTTGCTGCAGAATGTCTTTTTATTAAAATGATAGGAAATTCAGAACCATGTCTAAAATAAGGAAGCCAAGATTGGCGACAATTACTCCCACGAATAACTTCATTCCAACTGGTCGAAAAATGCTGACTTCTCCAACTCTGCGTGATGTTCTAAGATAACGGCTTCGGCTAAGAGAGCAAAGTGGAGAGAAAGGCAGAAATTGTCCAGTGGCCACTCTTCCAAACGATATTTATCCTAAAGTGCTTAAAATCGGGGTATAGTAAACAAATTTCTTCTAGTGACAAGGCCAGGTTCTCATTCGAATCAGCAAAAAATGGACAAAATTTGAAAATGTTTCAAACAATGAAAAGACATACAAAGGATCTGTTTGGGAATTATGATTGATCATACTATGAACTGTATTTTAAATCTCCAAGTACAAAAAAATGGCGCTTGGAAATATGGTTTGATCAAGGGTCTCAGAGTTTGAGGTACGCAGACTGTGTGCAGTGTAGTGCTTCACGAGTTATCTGAAATCAAAAACGGATAACATCATTCGATACTACATTAAATTTATGGGAGCTTATATCTAACCAGAATGAAATAACCTGAAATTTAACGACATGGTGCCAATTCCAATTCTGAGTTCGATTTTTGGGAGTTTGTTTCACTCTTTATGGTTTTACCAAAAATAGTTAACACTCTCTCCTTTCATACACAATGTTTACTTTTCTGGGGTCAAAGGTAGAAGTTAAAAGGTCGAACCGTTTTTATTTTATGCGGTACGCAGTTTTTAAAAATCGCTTCATGAAGAAAACCTGTTTAAAGCTAAGGGAAAAGTTTTGTATGTATTATTAGTTCATTAAGCTTAAAAACTGCATGTTATTATATACTTTTGATGTCGTTGAACGCATATCTGAAGTTACATTTTCAACATTAAAAATAGCTAATCCAGTATGGCGGACCAGATATAATGTTTTGACCAATTTTAACCAAATTTTGACCAAAAAAGTGTTATCGTTACTTATGTTCAATCTGCAATTCCAGGACCGCATACGAAACCTTCCTCTAACTCGTTCTTTTCCTGGAGAGCTATACCCTCATTGGCACTGCTTTGACAATGGGCTGTAGAAATGTTTCCAAAACACGTTTTAAAATCCTTTCCGTCTTGGCATTCTAGACTCATATATCTTTAGAAAAATGCAATAAAAATCGAATTGTGAATCAATTTAAATGAGAACGTAGTCTTAAGAAGAAAAATGGGAAGAGTCCAAAAATATATTACTTGTCAGGAGAAAACTGGAATCAGAAGAGGCTTTTGTAGCAACGTTAGACAAGCTCTTTGTTATCGTCAGTTAGAAGTATGAGATTAAGCTGTGTTTAGAATATGAGGGTCTAAATTCAGATGGTACTGACTGTAAAAATGAAGTTCACTTGTCCTGCTCTAGTTCTAAGGACATGAATATTCCTATGAAAAAACTATTGTTTATTAAAAGCATAAAACTGGATTAAACAGTCTGCTTGAGTGTAGAACACAAATCAAAAAGAAGGAGAGGCAAGAAGATAAATTGACAAGAATTTCTGAATAAAAGCAGGAAAGGAAGGAAGAGTTATTATGACAACCAAATGAAATACTTCCGTCCAAAGAAGATTAAGAGACTACTAACGTCACATCTTAAAATTCTGAAGATTCTTTACAGATATCATTTGAAGATCCTGATGTACCGTCTATTTGAAGTACAAGTCAATATAATGTATTACGATTGCTCAAAGTGGCGGTATAAATTTCTAGGCATCTTGTCAGTCTGCATGCTGCAGCTACTATTACCACAGCTGTATATTTGTATGCTGGAATAGTTACTGAGGGTGGCAACAGACTTGTGGTTGATCACAGTAAAATAAAAGGGCCCCAAAATAAAAAATCATGAGATCACCTGAGGGAGAATTTCATGCTCGATACAGGATAGGAAAGACTGAATGTATCTTCTATGAAGGACGCCAAGATTCCTTTAAAATTCTGTTACAAGCAGATAACTCAAGTCATCGATTTCCAAGTACTGTGAATTCAGAGCATTACACTGTCTGCAGTGACGTAGGTGGAAGCTATATTTTCCATATTACTACAGAGAATGACATAACCAAAAGGACACTTGCTGAAGTTATTGCTAACCATCTTGTGGACCTTTTTTTAAACGGAAAACAGTATTTATAAAAGTTTGCAGGCTATTAGTGTTGACTTAACGGATATTAACACTGGCTTGGGAACACATGTTGTTTTGAAACAAAGTTGAATAGAAAACTCATCTGATTATTTTGTGCTCTCACACCAATAACCTATGTTTATGTCATTTGATCCAACAGTTACAGTGTAACAAGTGAGAGACAGGATCCGCAGCACACTTGTTAGTGCAACAGTACTTGAAATCAGTTCCCCATTTGTAGAATATCCTTTCCAGAGCATCCAGTTGTACTGAGTGACATTGTTGTCAAAGATCTCTCTACAGATGACGCTTACGGTTTAAGGATGACATGGTATTATTAGAGATTTGTCCTGTAGTCCGCTCTCGGTGGTTAACAATTGCAAATAAGACCTGTCGCATGTGGGCCTTGAAGGCCACAACTTGAAGACAGTACAACTACTTGTGAAATACACTGTTGACGGTTACTATCCCTGCTGGTTTCCAATCAAATAGAAGTTCTCTTGGGTGGAAGGACTCCACCACTTTCTCTACCAATTAATGCTCCTAAAATCCCAGAAGAAGGCTACTAGATATTGTTTTTCCTGCAATCCAACGTTCATCGCAACTCGCATTTAACGAAATGGTGCTTCAGACTCTTTTATGCTCGGAAAACCAAGAAGAGAGGAAATCAGGGGTCCAGAAGATAACTGAATTGAAAAATGAAGATTGTGATACACCAGAAGACCTACGTGTTCCACCTAGGCAAACACATGCGGTAAATCCTAATGAAACTTCACTTTTGGAACTGATAGACTGGTCAGTAAAAGTATATGAATCTCCACTTACTTATAAACTCACAAATATCAGCAAAAAAAATTTTTGTTCAAGAGCCAGTGCAAGTTCTACAGTGGCCACGAGTTCGACTTTCCATAGGGACGTGTGTGAAATATGTAACAGAGGTTTCTAACAAAGTGAATGCTCACGAGAAACGAGAAGAATACATGAGAGGCCTAAAATCAAGTAGAAAAATGATATCTAGGAATGAATCAAAACTAGACTTGATTGTTCGCTGAAGCTTTTTACATTTTTTGCAATGTGTTTTTAGTGTTTTTGTAATGTAGACGGGATAAAAAGCAAAGTCTTTGAGTTAATTAAAAGCCTTTTTAAGCAAAATTTGGCTGAGTTTATATTAATTTATGTTCTTTCGTCGGAAATTTCAGTACACAGAGTGACCACGATTAAAGATCCACTTTTAAAACTTTGTAGAATGGGAACCACTGCTCAGAACAACGTGAAATTTGGACAACATATTATTGAGGCAGGGGGAAATGTCGTGAATTTATATATATATATATATATATATATATATATATATATATATATATATATAGCGCTGTAAGCGTCAATCATGCACGCCAATACAATCGCGTCACACGGCTGTTCCTCAGATTGCTTTCCAGACGCTCAATATGACTTTCGTCATGGTGGTATGCGCGCTGCTGTTACAGCAAGAACGGTGACTCTGCGACAGTGATACTGCAGAGCTTTCGGACATTCAGTGGTATGAAAAATGCACTGGTGCGTTGTTTGCTCTGGAGAAAATGAGTATGAAATTCGAAAATATGGGCTCTCTTGAGATGTAATGCGGCGGAGGAAGGAAAGGGAATTGCCAGTAAGCAGGACATGCCTGCGAGCATGGTGCACAAAATCCACGAAACATTCGGGATTGCTATCCATAGAAAGTCCACATGTTCAGATGCTGCTGCTTGCTGACCTGCCAGCAAGACTAACACTCGCTCTAGAATTCCATGTTCACTTAGAAGTCGGTAATGAATGATCATGGTATATTCTGTGGACAGACGAAGTCCATATTCACCTTCAGTGGCATATTATTACGCAGAATTGCAGAATATAGATCCCGGAAAATTCTCATGCGTATCAACAGGTACTATTTGATTCTGTGAAGATGACGGTATGGTGTGTGTTGACGGCATCGCTTATCGTACTGCCGTATTTTTTCTAGGAGATGAGTACTGCGGGACCTGTTACCTGTACCGTCTCTGGTAAGCGCCGCGCTTGGAGAGAATTTTGGTACCAGTGTCATTCCAACCATTTAGAAGCATGGATGTGTGGGTTGCATAATGTCTAAGCAAGATGGCGCTCCTCCGCACATTTCACAGAAAACTCGACTTATCAGCTGTCATTTCCCTACAGCCAGGCCGTTCATATCACCTGACGTTAATCCGTGTGAATTCTGGCTGTGCATTTATCTGGAAGACGTTGTGTTCAGTGACCCATTTACGAACGTAGCTGAACTGCACATTGCACAAAGCATTCTGGACGTTACGTTCGAGAAACTGCGATTAGTTGCTATACGCGCTGTTTCTCGATTTCAACTTGTGGGAGAAAACGATGGAGAGCATATCTAACATGTCTTGCGCAAGTCTGACGACATATTAAAACGTCGCTTTGCTTTTTATGCGGTTTTTCGCCTCAGGACAGTTAAATCCTGATTTTTTCCATCCGATGTCGTACGACCTTTCCGTGGTGGACGGGTTTACCTAACTGATAGTGTGAAAAATGTGATACCCGAAATGTCCAGACATGCATTGAACAGTACGGATGGTGTAATATGCCAACTCAAATCATAACCGCCATACTGCGATTCATCTGACATCTGTAACCGACTCCATTCGATTTAAGACGCTTACGACGTCATCTGTTGTTAAAATTTTCGTTTCTTTTTTCCTTGGCTCCCTCCCCCCCCCCCCCCCTCCCCCGTCTCCTGTCAATAATATGCTGTTCGAAGTTGACGTCGTTCTGAGCAGTGGTTCTCTTTCTACACCGATTCGAAACTTTACGGCATATTGTACATTATCAAGAGCAAATGTCCATATATCCGAAAAGAAAAAAAAAATTAAATTAGAATATCATGAAACAGGAAGCACATTTCTGGTCACACCTAGTTATAATATTATTTATTATTTATGGTCCTAGAAAGCAACATTCGTATAAACACATTAACCGTTTTTCACATTTTTTTGTCTTTCAAATATCAGACGCAAGCGACCAGCCACGCATGTTGTATTACACACACTTGTCTAGTAACTTGTTGCCCCACATTTGGGACGAAACGTAGCAGCAATAGTGCGACATGTCCTTGCTAGGCTTCAGGATGTAACTGACACCAGATGTCTAAGCAACGTTCACACACTTTGCGTAAATAATGGAGCTGTAGTCTGTATGCGTGAAGTTCGTGCCTGATAGCATGCCGTCGGATTCAGACCAGGGGAATTTGGAGGGCAAGACATCAATATGAGTTAACTGCCGTGCTCTGCAAACCGCTGTAGTACGATTCTGATCTTTGTACACAGTTATCCGGCTGTTAGATGACATCATCTTCGAATAGGCAGGTACTATGTTCCACATCTTTCATGATACCTTCCATTAGTACCAAAGGCTCCATGTAGTGGCAACCGGCCATCGTTTGCGGCCTGGTGAATGTTGTGGTCAGCCGTTTGCCTGGATGACGGCGTTTCCGGACAAGCTGTCAACACAGTGTAACAAGAGATGAGATTCATTCAACTACGTGACCCGCTCCCACTGATCTACGGTGCAGTCATGATGACTCTTTGGCCACTGGAATCGTATTTCACGATATCGTTGGGTCGACATGGGAATACGTAGGGGTCGTCTGCTATGGAGCACTATGTTAAACAGTTTGCTCTGAACGGTGTACTCTTGTGCCTGGAACAGTATTATACTCTGACGTCAAATTTACCACAGGCTGTCGACTATCCTACTTTACTGAACGAGCAAGCCATCAGCTTCGAAATTCTGTGAGAATGCGATGGCGTCCAACTCACTCTTGCCTGTCAACAACTTTCCGTATACGATTATGTCTGCAGTAGGTACAAGGTCATATTAATCGTTCTGTTCTTTGACAAAGCTGATAATGTCAGTGAATTTCCCCATTCGCGGTCCCTACCGTCGCTAGAATGATTTCTCATTCTCCTCTGCTACGCTTATATATCTTTGTCTGCAAAGCTTAAGGACTAAAGTAAGTTTCACGTACTGTGTCACTGACAGGTACCTGGCTCGATGAACCTCGTACATTACACTGGAAGAACTGCTGTGGAACAGTACAGAAGATAGCTGAAAGAAATATGCCAATGAGACGAACAGGTTTGACACTTTTATACATAGACAATAATTACAGTGAAATGTCCCCTGTACATTATAAAAGACGTGAGACATGCTCTTCAACAGGGAATGTGGACTCGGCGTGTTCTCGTCTCTCGCTATATGACGATACATCCAGCATAGTCTAGAGTCATCACCTTGGAGGTCATCGCCTCAGAGGTCTATGTGTTATGATGTGGGGTGACATAATATTGCACTGGTGCTCTGAGCACCAAACCTTTGAAAATGGTTTTCTTACCGGTCAACGATACTGTGACACAGTATTCCTCCCGGCCCTGACTAATCTTTTAAGGATGACATTACTCGAGCGCATCGAACTGTACAGGACAATCAGCCCTTGAAATTAAGTAGAATTCAACGAATGGGCTGCTCTGGCCGTTCCCCCGACTTGTATCACGTCCAACAGTAGTTAATCGCTCTGGTGGAGGAATGGAGCATGGGAGAATGCTGCAGAGCACACATTGCCATCCGACGTGATTAGACACTGAGAACCGTGTACCACCTTTTGTAATGTCCTTGAGACCATTATGAATCTTGGGGGATTCGGTGTAGTTATTGTCTTCGAATTTATATTCGTCACACTGCTTATTTATTTCTGTTACATTCTGTGCTATATCGTAGCGGTACTTTCTATGTATGGTCCGTTTTTCATATAGCTACATTTCTTGGGAGTGACAGATCATGCGAAAGTTGCTTTTGTCCTTCATTTTGGCACACCACTTTACTTTCCGTGTAATGTGTCGGCAACCAGAAAAATTCAATCTCTCTGTGAGTAGTGGTCACTGTGTTTTGACTCGAGAGAGTGTAATGCCAGTTTATCAGACTTCCGGTTTGTAATAAACTCTCCTTCTGAAAAGGCCTTGAAAGCCTCAAAGGTACCCACCGACCGACGTATCATCATTAGTCGACAGGCGAAACTGGGTGCGGATGTAGAGGGGCATGAGGTCAGCTCACCGCACCCCCGGCGGTTGTTAATTTTCGTGACTGAAGACCCTTCTTTTCAGACAAAAAGACCCTCAGTTGCCCTCGCAAGGGGTGAGTACACCCCACTTGCTAAGAACACTTGGCAGACGCGGATGGTCATTCACCAACTGCTGGACAGCCCCGACAGCGCTTAACCCCGGTGATCTGACGTAAACCGTTGTTACGAACGCGGCAGGGACGTTTAAATTGATAACATGGTTACGCAAAAAATTGATCATTACAAATATCAAGTGATAAAGAATTTTTGACTAATAGAAAACGGAGCGCGATATTGATCGGTGAAATTTCACTAAAAATTTAATGTGATGTGACAACAAAAACTGCCACAGGACTGTTAACATGCTATTATATGAACCATAATTATGTAGTGTTGTGTTTGCCGAAATGCCTTCATTTTCACGAAAGTATCATCTTGGGATATTTGTGTAGATATACTAGTACTTACGACATAATTGTGCCGAACATGGTTCCCGCTTTCACCAAAGGTATCCAAGATCGGCAAATCTTAGGTGATTTTCTCTATAAACTTTGGAGAAAAGACACACTTCTTTAAATGTGGCTAAACACAAAATAATATGCATTAATAATTGTAGAAACACAGTAGTACAAGAAACATTGTAAAGAGCAAACTTATGGAACGCTTGAAGTCAGAGGAATACATGCAGTCGTGCGAAGACTTGTGAAATTGGTGCAACAAATTACGTCAGGAGTTGGAAGGTGGAATTCTACAGACAGACATTTCCGAAGTATTCTAAAAATGTAAGTGTGTCTGTTTTAGATACCGTTTTCAAGATGCTAGTGCACTGTATTAAGATTTTCTGCTCGTATACAGCACATATTAAACAAACAGCCAAAAATAAACACTCTGCTAGCACAGTGACTGGTGAGACGAAAGTATATTACAGATGATCAGAAATTTTGAGTGGTATCCGTTAGAAGAAAAGTGATCATCTCTTGTGAAATTGCGTTGGGGCCAATTGGTTCAAAATGGTTCAAATGGCACTGAGCACTATGCGACTTAACTTCTGAGGTCATCAGTCGCCTAGAACTTAGAACTAATTAAACCTAACTAACCTAAGGACATTACACACATCCATGCCCGAGGCAGGATTCGAACCTGCGACCGTAGCGGTCACGCGGTTCCAGACTGAAGCGCTTTTAACCGCACGACCACACCGGCCGGCATGGGGCCAATTCGATGAATTGGTATATAGGGCTGAAGGTCAATACACTTACCTATTTCATAATTTCATGTAGTAATAATGGGAATAAGGTAAGGGAAATTATAGCTGTAATGGAACTACGGGGTCATTTTCTCTAGTACGTGTGTAAATAAAATTAGACAGGTAGTGATTAATGCTGGCATAAGTATTTTCCACCGCTTACTTCTCAGTGGTTTGAGGGGAACACAGATGCTGGCTTGAAATACAAACAGGCGGCATTTAGTCTCAAACACCCACCTTCTGTTATTGATTAACAACAAACAGTCATGACGGATCAACTGTTGGCATTCCTGATCATAGCTGCAGACCGAGCTCCGCTCCAGAATTGCGGGGTGAGTGGCAGCACGGCGGGCGAGCTGATCCATTTACGCGGCACGTTCCGGAGCCGTTATCTGCTGCGCCCCCAGGGGAACCCTCGAGCAGTTGGCCAGCCTGCGACTCTGTCCGGCTGGCGGGTTATCCAGCGGAGCTGCAACTTCCCGACGTGCCCCGCCTGCGGCGGCCGCCCGCAATGCACAGCGCTGAGGCGCGGCTGTATTAAATGAAAACCGCTCCGGTGGTTCATACGCCGACACCGCTTTCCCGAGCCAACATTAATTAAATTCAGCTTCCTCCGGCGAACCTTCAATCATCATAATTACATCCATCCCAAGTAACACGCGAGGGCACATATCGTCGTTTTCAGAACGGAGACCTACCTAAAGTTGACGGAAATGTGCTTTGTGAATTTTGAGCGATGTGCTTCATTAAATCAAGAAAACAATGGACCGTAATTTTTTGGCAAACACTCATCGACAGGTTTACTTTACCGCGTCAACATCTTTAACTGTTATAGCGTTACGCAGCTAATAGCTTCCGCTGCTTCTTAGGGTTTAAAGAGCAAACGACTTTATTATGCTCTCAACGACGAGGTCATGCGAGACAGAACACGAACTCTTTATAGTGAAGACAGGACAATAAGTCGAACGTATCGTTTTCAAAATAACCATTCTCGCATTTCCCTTAGGCGGTTTAGGAAAAGAAAGGAAAACATAAAACTGGATTATAGGACCACATTTGATCTCATTAATCCCGACTTCGACACCATCGTTTACTCACAGTGCTTGCTTGCTCCCACTTTCATTATTTTCGTTTAATCACGGTTCGCTTAGAACACTTTTCATCAACGCTTTAGAAATTACCGATAGTTACTACCGAAATTTGAGAACGTAGGTCCAAAGCACTATTAATGTTTATGAACCTCATCCGGTGCTGCCCATCCCTATTATATACTCGTCTTTATTGGAGCAGGTGTTTGTATACACGGTGGTTTATTTTTTGGAATAATGATGAAAAATGAAGGCCGCCCGCGGTAGCCGAGTGGTTCTAGGCACTTCAGTCCAGAACTGCGAGACTGTTACGGTCGCAGGTTCGAATCCTGCCTCGGGCATGGATGTGTGTGATGTCCTTAGGTTATGTTGCGGCCACATGTAGTAGACGTTACTTCAAGCAGTAGAGAATGGCAAAACAGAGGCACGCCGGCGACCAAGGCATTGCGAAGTAGGCAGGCACAGATAGCCTTGCTGACAGCAGCAGTCTACCAACAGGCTGACACAAGGACGCACACAGACCGAACGCCGAGCGAAGCCTGGAGACTGCTGAGTAAGGGGAAGTGAGGCCAGCACGCTACGTTACGCTGCAATATACTGCAGGAGTAATAACAAAAAGCTACCACCGAGGGTAAATAACGTCCTACTGCTGGATATAAATAGTGGAGCGTAGGCAGCAACAGACAGAAGCCATTAGGAAGCAGTTCGCATCTGAGGACGGACGTGGTCCGTGTCCAAATGTTCAATCTTCATACGTGACGATTCCAGAAGTCTGTTCCAGCTCCCAGGAGTCATCCGTTCGCCGCCAGATATCAACATCAGCTCTGGAGTTCGGTCCGAGTTTGGTCGGCACCATGACTGACTAACTACAGCGAGAACTTCCAGCAGGGCCGGCCGCAACGCAATCTTGGTCACAGGTGTTGCCGGGGACTGACGCCTGGACTTCACGGCAACCCGACCCCATGTCGCGTGGTCCGTCCATTATGGGACCTCGAGCGGCGACGAGTTCATCTCAACCACAGGGCATCCTGGCTTCAGCGGAGCCCTGGTGGCCTGAGGATCCCGAATGCGATCAGCGGCGCACATTGTCGGAGAATCTACGCAGAAGCAGCCAGGCAGAGGGATCTTTCAGGGCTGGACAGTGACGACGAGGGAGAAATTGTAAAGAAAGTTCAATAAATAATTGTAAAACTCTACGACGTCTCAGTCTTTGGGGCAGCCACTGTGTCTGCTGCTAACAAGTGGTGCCAGAAGTCGTAACAGTTAGTTACGTGTAAGTAGTTCTAAGTTCTAGGAGACTGAAGACCTCAGATGTAAGGTCTCATAGTGCTCAGAGCCATTTCAACCATTTTTTTTTAAACATGAAGTTTTTCTTTGAACTTCAGGCGGTGAATAGGCTGGCAGTACGTCTTGCGAAGATTCTGAGTGGACTGTAGTGCTTATTGTGCTACATGTTGTATTTACGAATGCGAAATACTGTACATCTTCTATTCCAAAGTCAAACAAACGATATTGTAAAAATGAGAAAACAAGCGAAAATTAATGCTGTGCAGTCAATATCAGTATAGTGAATCTGATATGAGCAAGCTGTTAGAAATTTGCCTGAAAGTAAACCAAGTAGAGATCACACTATCACATATTTAACGGAAAACTGCATTACGTCTTCTCTCTGTATCTACGATAATGAATTATTAATTACCTATTTCCGTAAGTACCACCAGATTGTAAAAAAAATATGAGGGGCGTTCACTAAGATAATGCAACAATTTGAGAGATTGCAGGGCATTCTCATTTCTGATACACTGTTATACTGCATAACGGCCTTAGGGAAGCTGATCTTTATTACTTGGTTGCTATACCAGGATGAGATCTGACTTCATTCATATGCTGAAATGGTTTGTAGTAGTTAACGCTCATTCTTGTGTGCTCTTGTCAGGGAATAGCGGCAAGCTTTACCGGCCTTCAAAGGAATAGGGTGTCGATTTAAATGAGTGCAGTAAAAGCGTACGGTGGTTGAGGGTCGAGAGAGCGTTTTCTTCTGCAGAACCTAGGTCAAAACGTTGCGGACTGCCGAGTTCCTCCGTCTCATTGTGTAGAAACGTGGGATGGCGCCGGTCGGTCGGCGGCCACGTCCAGGTAGGCTCACTAGCGCTGAGGATTCCCCGCTACTATGGACAGAGTACTGATGACCCCTTATTAGGCAGGAAGCTAAAGAGACGATTGTGTGTCTTTGCGAATATCTGTGGGACAGGTCAGTGGCGTCCAGACGTCCAGACCCTGCTAAAAAACCTATTTGTGGAGGCACAGGGTTTTTAATTAGTTTACGGCGGTTCTTTGGAAACTTAAAAATGGACGCAACAGGGGACGTAACGGTCTCTTCATGGAGAGCTGTGGTTCCATCCATGACACGCTATTAGCAAAAGATACAGCATAAGTGTGTGGGACAGAGGCCGCAAAGCTGAATCCTTTTTTCTTTTCTCCCAACTGATTTTTATAGTCGCTGATTGGTCAAATTTGTGTATGCAGAGCAGAGGGCGGGCTCACATCTTCGAGTGCCGCGCTCCAGCTCGTGTTTGGCTTGGGCTAAGGTGGGAGTAGTGTAAGATGTAAATGTGCTAGGCTAACAAGCTGGCGAGGAAAACTGAGAGAAAGAGAAGAGAACTCTCTTGTACTGGCACTTCGTTAGTATAGAACTGGAGGTCTTCACCTAAACGGCGAGACTTGTGTTCTTTGTTAGTGTGCCGCTTAGATCCTGTGCCAGTCAGCATCTGATCCATCTGAGGTACTGCTTCTAGCATCACGCACACAACGAGTCGGTCGTCTAACCTTTTGACACATTCCGTCACGCATAGTCGTGGCACGGAATCAAATTGGTTTGGGAGACCAGCAAATGAGTCCACCTGCACACTGGAATCCACTGTGGTTTCAGAGTACCTGAGTTCTGAATTAGCCGAACGCGCGATCGCATACTTGCATTTTTAAGGACGAGCGCCATTAACAACTGACTGCTGCCGTCCATGACTCCAGTCGCCGAGCGCATCGTGGTGTGCCGCACTGACCAGCAGGAGGGTAAAGTATTCGCTGCTAAGGCGTAAATCTTCAATATATGCTTCTCAGCTTCTTGTTCTTCGGATACATATTTTTCTTTGTGGAGTAGTATAGATTAGTTGCTTGATTGTAGCGTAGTTTCTGAGCTATAACACAGATTCACATGTATGAAGTCAGGTAAAGCGATTAGTTCCGGTTAGCGTCGTGCATTGATCCCCAACTGATCACTTTGTTCACCACAGACCGCATACCATTGAAAGCATTTGTCTAATAAAAATGTTGTGTGACGTTCCTTTAGCCATTTTTTAGTCTTGTTAACAATGAATAACTTATTGTCATTTATACCGCAACTCCTCCGAGTGTTCTAATTAACATTATCTTTTAAATTTTCTTTAAAGTCTTGATTGCAATCGAAAGTAGGAAGCTGCCAGGATCTAGGTCCTTGGCACTTCTGTGATGCTGTCATTTTGCGTCCTTGCCAAACAGGTCGACATTATGATGAAATAAAAAAAGAAGGAAAAATACAGTTCATTAGTATGTTGTAGATATTTAGTTCTCTGATTGGGTTGGTTATGTGTTTATTTGTTTTATTTACAGTGGATTTGTGTCAGTGACTTCTGTGTCATTTCTCGACCGTTTTCCCATCGTTGCTAACGACGTTGTCGTATTATTTTTGTGTTGTTTACTATTGTTTTTTTTATTTCTTTGTTTGTTGATTCTGAATCTAGTGTACTATTGTCATAGTCTCGGACTGCAAACTGCTTTGCCAATTTTTTTTTTTGACATCATTGTATTATACTGCGTGTATCTTCTGAGTTAGGCAATACGGTTGTCCACATGTTGTACGGATGATTAAAATTTGTTGTGGATAGAGAATCTGAATGATAACGAGAAGTAGAGCACGGGGACAAGTAGACTGGGATCGGGAAAAGAGAGAATACGTCATGGACGAAGAGCGCGATCAAACTGTGGAGGCACAGTTTGAACATAGGGTGATGTTGATGTTGAACGGTGTTAGCAAGAACTAAATCGGTACTCAGGTAAATCAGATGCGAGGGAACACGAGTAATGGGCAAATAAACTCCAGGAAAACCTATGTCAAGTAAACACCAAAGCAATGAAGCTAAGAAGAGGGTAGAGAGCGCCATGACAGTAGCCACTTTCGCAAGACGAGTAGCAGCTGACGCAATGGTTCAAATGGTTCAAATGGCTCTGAGCACTATTGGACTTAACTTCTGAGGTCATCAGTCCTCTCGAACTTAGAAGTACTTAAACTTAACTAACCTAAGGACATCACACACATCCATGCCCGAGGCAGGATTCGAACCTGTGACCGTAGCGGTCGCGCGGTTCCAGACTGTAGCGCCTAGAACCGCTCGGCAACCCCAGCTGGCAGCTGACGCATTGAAAACGAGTAAGGAAACAGAACTGCAAGGACGACAGGCAGTAATTAATTTGAACAAGAAGATCAAAACCGTGGAAAAGCGGCAAAATGTCGCGGAGCAGCGCATCGACACGAAAATACGTGAAGCCACCGATATTCATGTGACAGCGGCCATGGACTAATGGCAATCTGAACTGTGCACATTAGGGTCTGGTTCGGACGTGACAATTGCAACTCCAGTGAACAAGAATGAAGAGGTCCGGACTCACCTTTCGTACAAATCTCCACAGGAAGCTATCAACATATGGAGAAGAAATTGGACGAGGCGCTAAGGAAACAAATTCAAATGCTGCCAAGCGCGAAAGCATCAGAACCAGATACAAATGCAGACAGTACGGGTTACTGCATACCGGCAGCAGCAAGCGAAGGACATGCTGAGATGAACGTGGCATTTTCTCGAAGCCGTTTGATTTTCAACACTTCTGAAAGTCCGAAAATTAGAAATTTTTCGAGATAAGGGTGAATTCACTCAACCATGCACTTGGATTTTACAATTTGACGTCTCTTTACCTCCAAATTGGGCTTTAAGATACAAATTAGACTCTATTTGCGGACACCTACTAGGGTCAGTTGCTGAGAAAATGCGCGGAATATCAGCGACATTTAGAAGTTACCAGGAGTTCAAGGACAGCTTCCTAAATATCTATTGGTCTAATGAGACGCAAGAGCGCATAAAGTACGAGATGATTGTTGACAAATATTTCGACAGTTCAGGGTACAAAAGCTCAGTCAATTTCCTAGATGCAATGATTGGCAAGTACCCGTATCTCGACGTACCATGCCCTACCAGTGAAATCATACGACACTGTTACACCAAACTTCCGTCAGCATATCAACAAGTATTAGCTGACAGGCGTAATGTGGAGCTCAGTACTTTCTGTGTGACTCTTTAGTAATTAGAGTACGCATTCAGAGCAGAGAATATCAGAGAACACAGAGGAAAGTCTGAAAGATACGTCACAGGCCTTATGTCGCGTCCACAATATAACCATTACGGTAGTAGGAACGGAAATGTACAGAATGGAACGCTTTACGGAAACCATTCACGGTCGGAAAATTTTGTGAGTAATGAAGGTGAACAACGAAGAGACTGGAATGAGAATTACGTACTACCCAACAGAGGCTGGAATGGCAGGAGAAATGAAGGCTATAGACCACAAAACAACGGATGGTGAAACCATGGCTCCGGTTTCAACGATAATGGAAGACGTGCGCAAATGAACAAGGGAGGAAACGGAAATGGAGGTCAGGCTGAGGAAATTGAGATTCAGTGACCGAACCAAGGACTAAGGGCGCGAGGAAATGTCAACCAACGCAGATTACTTGTTGAATAGGCAGAAGAAGCAAGAGGCACAAAATGCATCTGCCACTGAACTCGGACCTAGCCTCATTAATCTTGCTAGATACATCAATTTAGAAGGAACATTGCTGGAAGATTCTTATTCTGTACAAGCCACAAATAGTTTAATGGTCGATGACAGCCGAGCATATCTTAGTAGCATCAGTTTTGTTTAGTTATAATACTTTTAAAGACAACAATCATTTCTTTAGATTTTCTTTTTTTGTGATTCAGTATGGTAATTAGCATAGCAGTTTCTCCCATTACTGCTAGTCGTAAGAGTGAGGCTCTGTTAAAATTTCACTTTACAAGTATCTCCTCGTAACATGCATCAAGTTTATACGCGTACAGCTGGTCAACCCAGAGCTGACTAATTGCAATTGTTGAGAATAGATGTGCCGATTCCCGACGGAAGGTTAGTTGATTTTTTGAGCCCTTTTTCGCGCGAGTTAATATGTTCTCGTAGAAGTTTTGCAATTCGCACGGAACGACAGAATCAGGTGTCACAACAACGCGGGAATTTTATGTCTTCTAGAGCATGAGTTTTATTTATGTATTTATTTTTTTCATTAACAATACAGAGTAACCCACCGCCTTGAAATGTAAGGTGGGTCGTATGCTTCTGAATCTAATAGCAAAGACTCCTCATTGTTACAGTTTTATTGGTATACACTTGTTAATTCTTTCTTTAAATAATATACAGAATATAATATATAAAGATTTCTCTTAGGTTACAGCGAATTGAATGCTTAAAAAGTGTTAAAATGGTTCCATATATTATGTTACTACATAGTTGATGAGAATATAATTTATACAATGTAAATGTTAAGGAAAAATTAAAAAAGAGAAAATGTAACACAATGAGCATGGTTAAGAAAAATTTGTAATATATAGAGGGAAGAGATATGTTGTATATCGATGAGTAATACAGTCTAAGTAGCATGTTAGTTAGTAATAGCCTATTTATATCTATTTCAGATGAGAGGGACTCGGTACAACCTCGAGCTATTCTCAACTGAAATGGTTTTCGCTAATGTATGTTTACACAGATTATACAGATTAAATGCTGAATGATCACTTCATACATGGAATACATGAATTTTAACTTCACATGAGAAATACACATATGTTTGTAACTTGTTAGTTGAAAGAGAATACAGTTCATTCCTACTTGAATGCATTATTCCTTAAATAACTTAATACATTTCTGACATATGAAATTCATTGATTATAGCTTTGAACAGAGAAGAGAATATACTTCTGTCTGCACACAATAAGACGAGCAATACATTACTGCTTGTGTGCAGTATACCTTGAACACTACGCAGGGTGCCATTGGGGAGGAAAAGCCTCGGAATAAAAGTTCTTCGAGCCTTCTCCTCCCAAGCGACATTACCTTATTACTACAGTCTTAGTTGTGTTGTTTGTGACTGTGTTGTGGCATGCAGTGCCATACATTGTTGGTTTTGGTCCCTTACATGTTGATCTCTTCTGAGTCATGTTCACTTAGTGTTCCTTCCTCGGTTTCGGAATCTAGAATACAGTTCATTCCTACTTGAATGCATTATTCCTTAAATAACTTAATACATTTCTGACATATGAAATTCATTGATTATAGCTTTGAACAGAGAAGAGAATATACTTCTGTCTGCACACAATTAGACGAGCAATACATTACTGCTTGTGTGCAGTGTACCTTGAACACTACGCAGGGTGCCATTGGGGAGGAAAAGCCTCGGAATAAAAGTTCTTCGAGCCTTCTTCTCCCAAGCGACATTACCTTATTACTGCAGTCTTAGTTGTGTTGTTTGTGTTGTGGCATGCAGTGCCATACATTGTTGGTTTTGGTCCCTTACATGTTGATCTCTTCTGAGTCATGTTCACTTAGTGTTCCTTCCTCGGTTTCGGAATCTGTGGTCGTGTTCGTGGCCTTCCATGTGGTTTGTTGTGTTGTTTGTGCTTGTCTTCGCCTCCTTCCTTATGGGTTTAGGCTCTTGTATTTTTCGTGCAGTGTTTGATACTATATCGGCTACACTATTTATTGCGTTCCAGTCATCGGGATTACGTATTATTCTGGCGATGTCATTGTCGTTCGGTATAGGTCTCACTTGTGCTAGCGTGTTGCACAGCAGTGTGACGTGTTCGGTGTCCCAGTTTCTCCGCATACGCGTAGTTCATCGTTAGTTTGTCCCATACGATTAAAATGTACCGGATACGGCCCATGGCCTGTCAGGAAATGGACCATCCCCCGGCTTGTGGCGACATGTTTTAGTTGAAGTCTTTCGTGTACATCAGGAAACAAAGAGTGTACTCGGCGACCGTTATCGGATGCATTCCAAGCTCTCTGTCATGTTTGAATCCGCCTTGTTTCATTTGTGTTTCGTTCATAATGTTGCTTCCTGTAGTTTCGGTGACTTTATCTACCCGGTCCCTCTTAAGCTAGTAAAGTGCAGCTCTGTTACGTATGGTTATGTCTATAGGGCAGGTCCCCATCCAACGCAATGTGCCTCTAGTGACGTGGTGTTGAAGGCCTCGCTCATTCTCATGAGTACACTACGTTGACCTCGTGTTTCAATTGTCTTGTTAGTCTTGATGTTCAGTCTGTGAGCCCAAGCACTTGCGGTGAATCATACGATGGACTCAAGAATCGCAATGTGGTAGGTCCTTATCGTCTTAATAGGTAATTTGTACTGAGTTGTGTTTAGCCTTGCTAGTTTGTGCATAATTTTGGAGGCTTTGTCAATTGTCAGTTGGTTGAAAGTCTGTTTTTCGTCTAGATACAGTCCGAGATAACGTGTGGCTTGCTTCATCTGTATGCGTGTATTGTCTAGCTTTAGAATTGGATTCCTCTGTAGTGTCCCTCTGAGCAGTAAATATACAGTTTCGTTGGGAGCTTTTTTTAATTTATGTTACTTTGCACCAACTGTTAATTTTCTGATGCAGTTGCGTGCCTTTTGTCTCTACTACTGCTCTCAAGTTGTCTGACACCACTATGAGCAGTTCATCTGCGTAAGCCACCACACCTCTTACCCTGTCGTCACTGTCCAGGGTGTTCAGCAAGGGCTCGATTGCGATACCCAAAATATTCGTCAGCAGATCGAGTCCTGTGAACATCCCTTTGTTATTCTCTTGACAACCTTCCATGTACTAGCATGAGTATTGGGGACGAAATTCTTCTCGTAACGTCTTGGAGTTAAGCTACAATCATATTTCTTCTGTTTATTGTGAGCATTGCAGTAAACCCCCTTGTACGGTCTTGTGTATACTTCGTAGTACTGTGTGTGAGAAGGGTGTCATTGAGATTAGTTTGCGAGACCCGTGGAGGTGTTTAGCAGGATGGTCGTGTATTGTCCACGCAAGGGGAGTGTTGACTTTCTTGTGTGTTTCGTCGTGGTTTGTGCCCATTGCCCAGTGCAATGTGTCTTTGCTGTGACCTGATTATTGTCATCACCATTGGCGCGATGTATTTGTGGTGTGTTTTTTGTCGATGTGTGTCGCCTTTGGTGCGATGTTTCACGCGATTGGGGTATTTTACTCGAGTGTGGTTGCACAGAATGACCTATCGCGTCTTATGCAATTGTTGTTCACTGTGGTTATTCGCTTGTGGTTTTCTGAAATATTGTGCAATGATATTCGTGTGGGCTTTCGCGAGTAGTTTTGACTTCATTCATGTGATGAAAAGGTTGGTAGTAGTTAACGCTCTTGCTTGTTTGCTCTAGTCGGGGAATAGCAGTAAGCTTTACCTTCGTTCAAAGTAACTGGGTGCCGATGTAAATGACTACAGTAAAAGCGTACACCGCCTGAGGGCCGAGGGGAGGTTTTTTTTCATGTGGACACTAGGTGAAAACATTGTGGACTGTCGAGTGCCTCGGTCTCATTGTGCAGACACGTTGGATGGCGCTGGACGGTCGGCGGCCACGTCCAAGTAGGCTCATTAGCGCTGAAGCGTCGCCGGTGCTATGGACAGAGCATTGATGACCATCAATAAAGTAGAGGATGGGCCCATGTTAGGCAGGAAGCTGATGAGACGACTGCGTGTCTCTGTGAACTTCCACGGGACAGGTCAGTGGCGCCCAGACGTCAAAACTCTGCTGCAAAACATATTTGTGAAGACACAAGGTTTTAGAGAGCATGTGGCCGTTATTTGGAAAGGTCGAAATGGATGCCACAGGGGAGATAACGGTCTTTTTATGGAGGGCTGTGGTTCCATCCAGGGCATGCTATTATCAAAAAACACAGCGTAAATTTGTGGGAAACAGGTAGCGAAGCTGAATCTTCTTTCCTTTTCTCCCAATTAATTTTTAATATCGTTGATTGGTCAAACTGAGTATGCAGGGCAAGGGGCAGTCTCCCATCTTCGAGTGCCACACTCCAGCTCGTTGTGAGTGGCGTGGGTGCTTTTATGTCATTCTGCGCAACGGGTTAATCTGAGGTGTACCCGTTACCCTGTGGCTCCTGCAAAATGCAATTTCCACCCCCACACTACTACAGAAGTCAGACAGACGCTCCTAACGTTCTAAAGAGAAATGCCTGAAAAACTTTCAGCAATAAATACATCTTCTGGAGTCGTCCGCTGTAGGGAAAGGACACAAAAATTCACAAAATTTCTTACGTAACTTGAATACTGGAGTAGTGCTTGTTAGTGTAAGAAAAACATGAAACCAACAAAAATTATTATTTATTTTGCAAAAATTCTGAGCAGTCACACTGGCACTTTTAGTTATGAACTGAACAAGCTATTTCCGGGTTCTTTTCGGAATGTGAAGTTACCTCTTAAGGATTGGATTCGCTAATGAAATTTCTATAGAAAGTTTAAGATTGTTATTGACTTGGCAGAATGGCTGAGAGCCGCGCCTACTCCACTTGAATAATTATCCGTTCGAATGTTGCTAGGTACTGTCGAGGCTGTCACGTGTGAAATGCAGTGAAGTGTACTGTTGTGGAGGAAATATGGGGCTCGAAAGAGCTGTAGCACACAATACCGTATGCTGTGATGACCGCTGTCTGTGCCGCTCGCTGCTGCCAAATAGCATAACTATCTGGATTGACCTTCGCCAATCAAACTCTCCCTATGCCTTGATGAAGTCAGGACTCCTGTTCGCCCCTAGTATCACTATTGGCGTGGTACACCAGTCAGATAACCAGTCCACCGCGATGCCACTCAAAAATCCGCTTGCAGGCGTTTAACTATAACTCTCTCCGTTCACACCACACAATAAGTGTGGCGGCCATCACAGTGAACAACACTTAATCGCAAGGACTCAATATAGAGCGCACTCCGATTCGCTCTCGACAGAGGTGCTCTCCCAGTGAAGTAGTGAGGAGAGACATGTTCCTCATTCTTTGAGTACATGTACGAGCGCACACGCTCTCGTTACATGTTCTCGCTCCAAGAGTGACAACGGAATGGCCCCTCTCTATGCCAGACGTGAAGGGGTATATATTTCGGTCTCTTCCATTAATCCTTCAGCGCAAGGCGTCAGAAATATCGTCTGCCAATCAGCATTACTCTTCTAAAACGGGAGAATGACGTTTCGTTTAGGGCGACCAATCCGTAAATCAGTAGCATCACCATTTGGCGTTTGCTGTCTCTCTGCGAAAATCTCTGAAACTGAATCCTATGTTGTAAATAATGCATAGGCTGGGCGCTCCCAGCCGGCCGGAGTGGCCGTGCGTTTCTATGCGCTTCAGTCTGGAACCACGTGACCGTTACGGTCGCAGGTTCGAATCCTGCCACGGGCATGGATATGTGTGATGTCCTTAGGTTCGTTAGGTTTAAGTAGTTCTAAGTTCTAGGGGACTGATGACCACAGCAGTTAAGTCCCATAGTGCTCAGAGCCATTGGGCGCTCCCACACAACGTAGCGGAATTTGCATTTAAGCCGAACACGGGGTCGTTCTTCCTTTCACTCGGGCAAACGCTGTCTGCTCTATGGGCGGTCACTGGCCGACATAGATAAGGTGAGTCGTCCTCTGAAGGGACTGGCCCCCCAGCGTGCGGTTTACGTCTCCCGAACTAAAAGCCCCTGCGACCGTTGTGTCTTGAATGTGTGTGTGTACGTCAGCCTCGAGAATTTCAATCTTGGGGTGCATTTGGAACTTTACTGGTCATTTGCATATCGTTTACATGAATTCATACAACATTGACTTTATCTTATCGAGTTTGGGTTTGAATGAAGTGTCTTGATGTGCGGAATATGAATGTGAGGGTGGAATATGTAAGCAACGAAGGTCAGGAGACCACGACGTCTTACATAGAGATTGGGTTGGGCTTAGGAGGGTGTGGCCTAAGATGTAAATGTTCTAGGCTACGGAGCTGGCGAGGAAAGAAATGGTTCAAATGGCTAAAAGCACTATGGGACTTAGCATCTGACATCATGAGTCGCCTAGACTTAAAACTACTTATACCTAACTAACCTAAAGACATCACACACATCCATGCCGGAGGCAGGATTCGAACCTACTACCATAGCTGCAGCGCGGTTCCAGACTGAAGCCCCTAGAACCGCTCGGTCACAGCGGCCGGCGGCGAGGATAGCTGAAAGAAAGGGAAGAAGACCATCTTGTACTGGCACTTCGCTAGTAAAGAACTGCAGGTCCTCACCTAAGCGGTGAGACTTGTGCCCTTTGGCAGTGTGCCGCTTAGAGCCTGTGCCAGTCAGCATCTGAACCATCAGAGGTACTGCTTCTAGCATCATGCACACAACGAGTGATGCATGGGAGTATTTATTTGTTTCGAGTTGGTCGTCTAACAATCTGACACATTCTGTCACGCATAGTCGTGGCACGGAGTCAAATTGGTTTGGGAGACCAGCAAATGAGTCCACCTGCACACTGGAATCCACTGTGGTTTCAGAGTCTCATAGGGAAGTACCTGACTTCTGAATTAGCCGACCGCGAGACTGCGTACTTGCATTTTCGTCGCGCGCCATTAACAACTGACTGCTGCCGTCGATGATTCCAGTCGCCGAGCGCATCGTGGTGTGGCGTCCTGGCCAGCAGGAGCGTAAAGTATTCTTTGCTAAGGCGTAGGACTCCAATGTATGCTTCTTAGCACCCTGTTCTTTGGAACCATCTTTTTCTTTATGGAGTAGTAGAGTATGGATGCTTGATTGTAGCGTAATTTTTGGACCATACCACAGATTCACATGGATGAAGTTAGGTAAAACGATTAGTTCTGGTTAGTGTCTTGTGTTGATCCCCAGCTGATCAATTTGTTCACCCTAGACTGCTCATCTTTGAAAGCGTTTGCCAAATAAAAATGTTTGTGTGACGTTTTTTATCCATTTTTTGTTGTCACGTTAAGAATGAATAAATCTGTTGTTATTTAGACCGCAAATCCTTCCAGTGGTCTCATTAACACTACCTTTGTAATTTTCGTGAAATTCTTGATTGCAATCGAAAATAGGAAGCTTGCAACTTTTCTAAAACAGCTTGATTTTATTCAGGATTCGGTACACCAATTTATTACCCATTTTTTCGCTACGAACCTGTATCTTTCAAAGTGTTGGCCATACGCCACGTTACTGGGATGGTCTGTACACCTCTATGGCAGCATTCGACTGGCCAGTGTCTGAGCCAACGTGTCGCACTACTTTCCATGGAGTGCATCTTTAACGTACTCAAGGAGATGGAAGGTGCAAGATCCTGATTGTAGGGGGAATGAGGATGAACACTCCAATGAAGTTTTGTGAGCTCCTCTTGGGCGTGCATACTTGTGTGAGGTCTTTCGTTGTCATGGGAACAGAGACGTTCGTCTTAATTTCTGGGGTGACGAATAAGCTGAAGTTACTTCTTCACTTTTTTGAGGGTAGCACTACACACTAGAGTTCACAGTTCTCATGACGGAGGGCATCTTACAGAATAACCCCTTCAAAGCCCATAAGACCGTTCCCAAGACTTTTCTGGCTGAGGATGCAGTGTTGAACTTTTTTCTTCGGAGCAGAGGTGGTGTAGCGCCACTCCATGGATTGCCGATTTGTTTCCGGTTCGAAATAAAGAACCCATGTATCATCGCCTATGACTGTGTTCGACCAAAAATTGTCTCCATCAGCCTCGTAACGAGTAAGCAATTCCGCACAGATGGTCCTTTGTTGCTCTTCATGGACTTCCGTTAGGCGGCGAGGAACACAGAGAGCACACAGCTTTGAGTACCCCAACTGGTGTAAGAGTGTGTCAGCACTACCAAATGGGACGTCCAGTTGACCTACAAAGTGTCTGTTTGTGATCCGTCAATCGCCTCGAACGAAAGTATCCGGACGTTCCAAAGTTACAGAAGTCGCAGTTGTGTGCGGCTGGCCGGTAAACGGGACATCCGAAAGATGTGCGTGACCTTGTTGTGATGGTTACTGACGCCTCGCCCAACGCGTCACACTGCTTTTGTTCACTGCCAGTTCTAGGTAGACTATCGGCAAGCGCCTACGAACGTCTGCGATGCTGCGGTATTTCGCAAAAAGAATCTCAAGGACAGCTCTCTGTTTGGAGCGCACCTCTATTACAGACGCAATTCTCAACGTTGGCGTATAGCGCCGCCACCAGTCGGATCATCATGAAACTATAGAGGCTGAAGCGGGAATATGCCACAATGTCCCACAACAAATCTAGCATTTTTTTCAACCGAAATTCAGCGAAAAAATAAATTTATTGCGTCAGTTATTGAACGCCTCTTGTATATATTTTACACACGTGCTCATACAACCTTGGGATACTATCTACGATTACGTAAAAATCAATGTTTTCATTTACCTACTATGAGACGCACGACAAATTCTGCGACGACAGCGAAACTCGTTCTATACTTTTGCTAGAATGTCTGTAGTTGCAGCATTCACTGCGACTTCTCTGTTGCATCACAGATCACGACAAACTGTTGAAGTGGAAACATGTAACAGGGCGGCATAATGAATCCACCCACCACCCCAAAAGCAAAGGCACCTCACATGTGGCTACCTTAGATGCCACTGGCGCGATGCGAGATACGTGACGTGGTGGTTTTACAGTCGATTTATCGATGATGCTGCTCATTGTTAAGAAATGATCTCACCTTTAGGTTCCAGTGCGGTCGTGCTCCGTTTTTTGGGAGACATAAATTTTCAAAAATTGTGGGAGAAGTCAAATCAACAACTGACCAAGCGAAGCAGCTGATACCAGCAACCACATAAACTGATAGTTCACCGCTGGTGCCAAGGTAAACTTTTAGTTTTAATGTATAACAGAAGTTTCGCCAGTTCCCATATTCATACTTGTAGAAGGTGCGCTCCGATAATATGGGGCGAATCTGTTTGTAGCAAGCTGCATGCTCATACAGCGCTCAGCGGATTAAAAAAACCAGAAGTACATTGTTTTCCGTGTTGACAAATACAATACTATGTCAAAATTATAATCGATGAATTTCATAACTAAAATATGGGTGGAGATACTTGTAAATAAGTTAATAACATAACTTTTTCTTAGGTTATCTCTCAATTTTCCATGCTTCATCTTATTTGTAAACATTTTCAAAGGTCGCAATCACTTACAGCCACCGACTTGCAGCTGTATTAATTAAAATAAATTCAGGGGAGACTCGTGCAAAATTATACATATCGTTTGCCTATATTCGTTTGATTTACTGTAGAAGTAATCATAACGAGACTGAACTGACTTCCTGAGACTATCTCGATATCATCCAAGTAACTCTCCATGTTGTTTTCATGGTGTTCAGCATAACCTTGCAAAACATATAATATATATAACTGTAGCATGGTGGATCTACTTTCCACGTAAAACATGAAAATGTGGTTGCGCTATACTGCAAAAGGATGAGATCATGTTCACGGGGATTGCAGCCCCACGAAGTTCTTAGACAAGTGTTGTATCGTCTGGAGGGGGTCAAATCCACCAAAGTTAAACACAAAATATCTTTATTTAGAAGCAGATAATTAGTTACATGCTTTTCTAAAGGACAGTCACCACTCCCTCTAGAAGATTTAAATGAACTAGACTGAAGAACCAAAGAATCTAGTACTCCTGCCTAATAGCGTGTAGGGTCCCCATGAGCACGCAGGGGAGCCGCAACACTGCAAGTCATGGACTCGCCTAACGTCTGAAGTAGTGCTGGTGGAAACTGACACTATAAACCCGTAACAATGCTGGGCGTGCTGGAATTTCCCAAGTCGGTTGGAATGCACTATGGACATGAATGGATGCAGGTGATCAGACAGGATGCCTACGTATGTGTCACCTGACAGAGTCGTATCTAGACTTATCAGGGGTCCAATATCATTCCAACAGATCACGGCCCACAAGCTGGAACAGTCCCCTGCTCACATGCAGGCTTCATGAATTCATGAGGTTATCTCCATACACGTACCCTGCCATCCGCTCGATACAATTTGAAACGGGACTCGTCCGACCAGCCATCATGTTTCCCTTCATCAACAGTCCAATGTTGGTGTTGACGGGCACAGGCGAGGCGTAAAGCTTTGTGTCGTGCAGTCATTAAGGGTGGGCCTTCGGCTTCGAAAGCCCATATCGATGATGTTTCGTTGTATGGTTCGCACGCAGAAACTTTTTGATGGATTCAGCACTGAAATCTGCAGCAATTTGCGGAAAGGTTGCACTTCTATCACTTTGAACGGTTCTCTGCAGTCGTCGTTGGTCCTGTTCTTGCAGAATGTTCCTCCGGCGGCAGCGATGTCGTAGATTTGATGTTTTACCGGATTCCTGATATTCACGGTACGGTCGTGAAATGGTCGTACGGGAAAATTACTTCATCGCTAACTCGGAGATACTGTGTTCCATCGCTCGGGCTTCGGCTATAACATCACGTTCAAACTGTTTTAAATCCTGATAACCTGCCATTGCAGCGGCGGTAACCGATCTAACAACAGACACTTGTTGTCTTACGTAGGGGTTGCCAACAGCAGCGCCTTATTCTGTCTGTTTAAATATCTCTGTATTTGACTACGCATGCCTATACCAGTTTCCTTGGAGTTTCAGTGTATCTTGCTCTAAAGTATCCGAATGACCTATCGATCCAGATGCGAATTAATACCATGATAATGCATGTATCAACAAACATTATTAGAGATGACACACCAATTACGCTTGTACACCCAAATTTACTACAATGAATGACATTTCAGGAACCAACGTTCGCCTTGAAATTAGAAGACGAAATTTTCCTATTGGACTGGGAGCCGGAAGTCCAATCTAGCAACTATTCTTCGTGTTAACTAACTACGGGAGATGTTTAATATGGTTTCAATCACAAGCAACAAAGTATGCGCACGTTTAAATTTGAAATGACATGGAGTAGAACTTAGCGTTGAACGAAGTTCGAACCCAGCACCAAAGCAGATTATTGTCTAATCACAGTCAAATGTTAGATTATTCACCAGTAGTGAGACGAGCGAAACTGAAACGATGAGATGAAGTAGTTTTGCCTTACCAGTATTCAAACCCAACATCTGTAGTCGTTGGCTTATAGTCACAAACAGACGTTAGAAATAGTTTTATTTCAGCTGTGTTTCTATACATGAAATACAATGAGAAAAATATTGTATCCTGACTGGCAGCAGGAGGCTATTTATACAATAGTTTTTGGCTACACATGAAGAGATGTTATCGATGGAATCCTTTTTAACCAGTAACTAGGAGTCTCGTGTTTGAACCTGAAATGATATGAGGAAAATTTCTGTGTCTGAGAGTCGAAACCAGTACCCATCGTTATTGTTGACAAAGCGCGGAGATGGATTAAAAATCATAATAGTTTGTACCCACAGTTGGTGTAAGAGTGGTACAAATGGAAATGACAGGATAGAGACTTTTGTGCTAAACCACGATTCGAACCCAGACATGCACCATTCGTGGAGATTCTGATTAGTTATAAATCTTCGGTAAACGATGAAACGATGTAATGTATCGACTGAAAAGCGTCAAAACCAGCAAAATTGGAGATGTGAGATCGCGTCCTATTCCAGCATTAATAGTTTCAACAGCGCAGGTTCCAACACAATAAGAAATGAGTGCCCTGTGACCTTACATGACGAATGGTTCATTAATAAGGAAAACTCTCGTGTGGGAAAGCTCACTGGTTACAGAGTTTCAGTATGGCGTGATTTTCTGCTATGTCATGGTCCAACCTTCACCGACTCACCTCCAATAGGTAACGAACGGACGTCGTGTTTAATGTGGATTGGGAACCACGGTGCACCCTACATTGCTTAGCTGGCGATACAAAGGGTGTTTGTCCTTGTTACTAGCTGACTTGGCTACCCAATGTAGTCTTTAACTCGATTTTATAATCACTGAAATAAAATTTCATAACAGCCAGCTGCACGAAGTGGCAACATAAGAGGATACGGGTATTTCTACAGGAAGCGGTGCTTGCCACTTGTGAATCTGTGGTGCTGTATACAGTTATGGTGTACTCGCAAGTATAACACAGTGCGAACGCAAAGGCCAGATTTCGAGCACACTCCAACCTCTGTTTTTGAACCGGATTTCTCTCATATAATTGCTTTGGCAAGTGGGTTGTGATATTTTCTCTTTCAGCGTTTTATATGAAGGACATTAATGTTTACAACCCACGTAGGTCAAATTTTACCGTAAAAAGTAGGTTAAAGCACAGCATAATGGAGATTTTGCTTAGAGTGTTACTAAAATATTTTTATCAATTCTGTTTTTTTACTACATTGCTCTTGCCGTGACGCATTGTAAACTCAACATGCGAAAAGAGACGAAGGAAACTGCAACTAGTGTTGGAGGACGATTCTGAACCACACCGGGAACTATAGACGATGACACAGCTACCAAACGTATTCTACTACATTGCCAATTCTCCATTACACTAGCGACGGGAAGAATACATTGGCTCAGTTGAAGTGCGAGGTGACTAGCACTTGGGAATATCACCTTTCGAAGATGCGGTGAAACTGTCTGCTACACCTTCGACTTTCATCAAGCGTTGCTCAGATTTTTTTAATTGCATTTGGTGTAAAGCATAGTCTAGAATAATCTCCAAACTTACCTACTATGAATCGAACATCATGAACAATCAGTAGAAGAAATACTTCAATGGCCCTACTCAGGAGTTGCTATTGTAGCTGTTTATCTTTCTATGTCGTCCATGTACTGTGAACATAGAGCTCATTTACCAGAAGTGATTCGTATTTTCAGCAGCAGCTGAAACATTAGCACCAAACACCATTATCACCAAATACCATTATCACCAGATACCATTCATTTTAATATTATTCACTTAAAGCAGTTTTCCGTAAGATTGCTTTAAATACTGCAACCACCTCTGACATATAATAACAAAAATGCAGAAGTACCACAATACTGATTAGAAAGGACGAACATATACAAAGATTTTACCACTCTGCGAGTAACAATCAGTTTCAAATCAGAAAAGCAAACAAAACCAGGAAATATTTTCAGTGCCCAAAAAACGAGACTAAATATCTATGAAGAAGACGAAACAATCAAACGAGTACAGCACACCTTCAATGATGTTACACAATGTGAGAGACTTAATTGCTGATGACTAACTTATTTCTTATATTTCATCTGTTGTGTTCAATAAACTAACGAGAAAACACTATAATATATGCAATGTGCCACTAAAAATTTATTACAACTTACTGTGGTAACATTACAACAAAAGTCTTCTTTAATAAAACAAAGTAACCATAACACAAACGCCTCCAATTCGTCATAAATTATTAAGATATCATGCATGTTTGGCATAAAATCCGTCTGTGACAACGTGCTGTCCACGACCACAATGAAGCAGCGTTACAGGACTACCGTGAAAATATGGAAATGCATCGGTGTGGGCAGACACATAAAAAAATCAAATTAACAAATACTTCAGTGCCCCAACTAAACCACTATAACTGTTTCATCAGAAAAACAAAAAATTATCTCTGCAAAAGCAGAAAAATAGAAATAGAAAGAGTGAAAATCTGTAAGTTTTTCACTTCTATATCTACAGTGAACTGAGTCAAACAAAAATAAAAATTACGAGGTAGAAGTCTTTTAAAGATTTATTTACAGATTTTCGATCTGCCTGAGGATAGCTTTGTCACAGAAGAAGTTAAAATTTCGTTTCCAGCGAGACTTCAATTGGCAACTACTACAGCATTCCCTTTCCCTATTTTCAGTTACTCTTTTTTTAATGTGTTTTTGCCTAGATAATAACTCCTCGCTTTTTCATTGGCGCTTTAACAACACTTGTCAAAAGAAAAGGAAAACAGCAGTCCTAGCCCCACGGGGCACCGCCACTTGTGACCTTACCGAACAAAAATGAAATGATCCCTCTTCAGGCGTCCCCTTTGAGTTAAAGGACAAATGTCGGACGGAGCCTTCTTGATGGAAGGTATGTAATTTATAAGACGGGAAAATACAATTATCAGCTTGGAAAGAGCTTCCTACACTAAAAAACATAAGTTTTCTACCTCTATGCTAACTCTTAGGTGAGAATCGCTCAGAATATTTAATCAAAATGACCGGAAAATATGAAGAGAATGCAGCACGATAAATATCAGCCAGTCCAGGTCACAGTGTGGGCAAATTTATTCTTGGATGTTGTCTAGATAGTGGCAGAAAAATATTTCTACATATTAACTTTATATTGAAAGTCTACGATTTGCTGTTGAAAGACAAAAAACACACATGACTTTGATCTGCTTTTGTGTAACTAGGGGTCGAAGCTGAATCGTAGTTATGAATATTTGTTAGATTCACCGGCGGCAGCCTAAACGCCATAAATTAAGATCAAAGGGAATTACTTGGACGGTCAGACTATTCGATAGCTGTTGTATTTACATTTTTAGTCCTAAGCGTGCTGCTAACAGAAAAGTTAATTCGCTGCTTAACAGCAGCTGATTGCTGCATGATTATAATCCACATTTAATCTTTGAGAGGGATAAAGTTGCTCAAGTATGTGGTAATTGCATCAGCATCATAAAACCCCATACACTACACCGTTTCCTCATAATGGTTGATAAATTAATTACTTACACTGTTTATTGACCGTTTATCTTAATGTAAAGTCTTGATTGAATAAATCCTTGTGATTAAGAGTTCTTGCTGAAAGGCGTAATACTGACAGCAACATTAGCAACAAGTAAAACGTTTCTTGGGTAGCACATAATATACTGAATGGAACTGACAGAGCATTGAATCACTTAAGTCGAAACTAGGTACTGGAGTAGACAATCCTTCCTCAGAATTATTGAGGTCCTTGGTACAAAATACCATGACACCCTATTCCATCGGTCACGCAAAATATATGACGTATGAAAAAGTCATCAGACTTCAAGAAGAAAGTAATAATTAAAGTGCCAAAGGTGGCACTTGATGACAAATGAGAGTCTTCTTCTTTTCCATCAGCGTTTGTCCCGCGTGCCTGCGGGGTCCGCTACATGGGTCCGTTGTCTCCATTTCGCTCTATCGGGGTCTGCATCTGGGTGGATGTTCACGCATTTAAGGTCTTTATGAATTGTATCAGCCAAACGTTGCTTAGGTCGTCCTTTGGGTCTACTGCCGACGACTTCAAGTATGTAACCCGCCTTGGCAACAGATTCACCACCGGCCCGTAAAACACGCCCAAACCATCGAAGACAACTCACACGCATCCCGGCTTGGATCGGTGCAAAACCAAACTGTTTCCTAATGCTGTCATTAGAAACTCGATCTAACTTAGTGAGACCCGCTGTTCACCTTAGCATCTTCGTTTCCGTTACACTTAGGCGGCGTTCTGCCTCAATTGTAGTCGATCAGCACTCACAACCATACAAAGCGACTGGTCGGATGAGAGTGTGATAGATTTTTGATTTTTGATTGTGTTTCATCCTGCGGTCGCAAGTGACTCCGGTAGTTGTTCGCCACTGCATCCACGCTGCTTGAGTTCTGGTGTTGACCTCTTCGGTGAGTCGGCGGTCAACGGTGATCGCGGATACATGGTACTTGCTCGCACGAGTCGGATCTTCACCATTAATCATGATGGACCCCATTTTAAGTCTGTCTGATGTTATGTAGTCGGTTTTCTTAAAATTAAGTCGCAAGCCGTGTTGCGCCAACCGGTCACTCCATTATTGAGTTAGGCTCTGCAGATAAAGCTAGTTCCAGCTGCCAGCATCACGTCGTCAGCTTAAAGTAGGTACCATGGTAATGGCCGGTGCAGGTCAGCTGTCATGGTATTCATCACGAGGATGAACAGAAGTGGTGATAATACAGAACCTCGATGGACGCCGACTATGTTGGGGAAGTCCTTGATTAGTCCTGAGGTTGTACGGACGTAACTTAATGGCTTTGCATAAAATAGCTGCCCCCAGTTAATAAGCTGCTCTGGCGCATCTTGCTGTCGAAGGGCTAGCTAGATGACTGTGTGGCACCCGATCACAGGCCTTTTAGAGATCCAGGAACGCTAGATGCAGCGGCATGACTTTTTCATTATGATTCTCTACTAAGAGTCTTGCAGCAAGAGTCGCATTAGTTCTGCCGCAGTTTTTCACAAATCCAGCTTGGTTTCTGGAAATCTGTGTTATCCCACGGATCCTTTGGTCCAGAACACGCTCAAAGATTTTCATGGCGTAGCAGAGAAGTCGAATCGGACGGTACTTGGTGCACTCAGCGGGATTTCCCGCCTTCTTAAAGATAGGCACGGTGATGCTGTGCTGCTAATCAGTAGGTGTTTGTCCCTCGTCAATGATCTTGTTGAAGATTTCCGTTAACCATTCGGCTGCTTTCGAATTATGGGAACACCATAACACTGCTGGAAGGTCATCTGGGCCGGTGGCTTTCCCAGGCTACATTTTCCTCAAAGCAGTCTTGACATCTTTCATTGCAATTTCTCTTACAGGCCCTTCAACAGCACGACCGGTGGGTATTGGTGGACTATTACCAACTATCGTTCTAATACGTCATAGGTCAAAATACTGACACGAATTACTTACAGAAGTATCGGCGAAAAAACTTATTGATATTGGGCATTTAGTTGATCTGTTTGGATTCCGAAGAGATGTAGGAACACGTGTGCCAGTACTGACACTACGTTAGAAAGTAGGCTGAAGAAAGGAAAACTTACGTTTCTAGCGTTCATAGATTTTGAAAAGAAAAAAGAAACAATGACAATGTTGACTGGATGACACAATGAAACTCCGAATGTAGCAGAGATAAAGCACAAAGAGACACAACTTGTATTAAAACCATACTGAGACTGAAGGTCATAAACGGTATCAGTTATTGAGAGGGCAGCGAGAGATTGTTGTAGTGTATTCCAGACGTTATCCAATCCGTGTATTGAGCAACCAGTCAATGATACGAATGAGAAATTGTGAAAGTAAATTAAAATTCAGAGAGAAAAGAATTAAATTTATAGTTTTGCCGATGACCTTGCAATTCTGTTGATAACAGTAAAATATATGGAGAAATAGTTTAACGGAGTGGATAGCATCATGAAAAGATGTGGTAAAATAAACATTAATAAAAGTAGATCAAGAATAATGAAATGTAGTCGAATTAAACCAGCTACTGCTGAGGGAACTATATTAGGCAACGGGACACTGAAAGCAGTAGATGAGTTTTGTTATTTAGGCAGCAAAATAAGTGAAGACGGTCGATGTAGAGAGGAGAGAAAAAGCTGAGTTCAGTAGCAAGAAAAACATTTCTGAAAAAGAGAAATTAGTTTACATCCAATAAGATCCAAACGTAGGGAAGTCTTTTCCGAAGGAATTTGCCTGGAGTGTAATCTTGAAAGAAGTAGAAGTATGGGCTACGAACGGATCAAATAAGAAGAAAATAGATTTTGAAATTTGGTGCATCAAAAGAACGAAAAAGAAAAGAAGGGTAGATTGGATAATGAAAAAGGGAAGGAAAGAAGGGTAGATTGGATAATGAAAAAGGGAAGGAAAGAAATGTATTTTACAGTTTGACTAAAAGTAGAAGGGATTGGAATATGGTGAAAGTCCAAGTAGATGCAGGTTGTAGTAGTGAAGTAGATATAACGCACATATTCGAGTAATGTAAGGAAATGTAACAAACAAAACTTCGGACTAAAGAGCAAAACTAGACTAACAGCAATAATATATATACAGGGTGGTCCATTGATATTGACCGGGCAAATATCTCACGAAATAAGCATCAAACGAAAAAACTACAAATAACGAAACTCATCTAGCATGAAAAGGGAAACCTGATGGCGTAACGTAAACCGGCATAATATGCACTATTGGGCCACGGAAAATCCACTATGGCTGCGACAAGTGGAACATCAGCGACCTTGGCGGGTTAATGTATGATGTGGCATTATGGGAGGAAGGATAATTGGCCCCAATTTTATCGATGGCAATCTCAATGGTGCAGTGTATGTTGGTTTCCTACGTAATGTTCTACCGATGTTACTACAAGATGGCTCAAAGGGCTCTGGCCACTACGGAACTTGACATCTTAGGTCATCGGTCCCCTAGAACTTAGAACTACTTAAACCAATCTAACCTGAGGACATCACACACATCCATGCTCGAGGCAGGATTCGAACCAGCGACCGTAGCAGTCCCGCGGTTCCGGACTGCAGCGCCTAGAACCACACGGCTACCGAGGCCGGATTACTACAAGATGTTTCACTGTATGACAGAATGGCGATGTACTTCCAATATGATGGATGTGCGGCTCGCGTACGGTTGAAGCGGCATTGAACAGCATATTTCATGACAGGTGGATTGGTCGTCGAAGCACCATACCATGGCCTGCACGTTCAACGGATCTGACGTACCCGGATGTCTTTCTGTGGGGAAAGTTGAAGGATATTTACTATCGTGATCCACCGACAACGCCTGACAACATGCGTCAGCACATTCTCAATGCATCTGCGAAAATTACGGAAGGCGAATTACTCGCTGTTGAGAGGAATGTAGTTACACGTATTGCCAAATGCATTGAGGTTGATGGACATCATTTTGAGCATTTATTGCATTAATGTGGTATTTACAGGTAATCACGCTGTAACAGCATGCGTTCTCGGAAATGATAAGTTCACAAAGGTATATGTATCACATTGGAACAACCGAAACAAAATGTTCAAATGTACCTACGTTCTGTATTTTAAATTAAAAAAACCTACCTTGACTATTACAGCGCCATCTATCACAAAGCGAAAAAAGTGGTCCAACTAAAACATTCATATTTCTTTACGTACTACACGAATATGCAATAAAAATGGGGTGTTTCTCTTTTTCAAAAAAGCAGTTGATACCCCTTTGACCTATGGCAGCGCCATCTAGCGGGCCAACCACAGCGCCATCTGGTTTCCCCCTTCAAGCTAGACAAGTTTCGTTCTTTGTAGTTTTTTCGTTTGACATTTCGTGAGATATTTGGCCCGGTCACCATCAATGGACCACCCTTTCTAGTTTTCTAGCGAAGTGTTCTTCCCTCCGGTCTTCTGAATCTTTTGATGCAGCTCGTCACAAATTCCTCTCCTGTGCCAAACTCTCCATTTGCACTAAACGTTTTCAGTTATGTTATGCATGTATTTCAGTATTTGTTTCCCCGTGAAGCTTTTGGCCTCTATGTTTCCCTCAATTACCGTGGATGTATTCTCCTATTGTCTTAACACGTGTTCTGTCGCCTCGTTTTAATTAATATTTTCCACGTATTCCTTTCGTTGTCGTTTCTGCTGTGAAGCTCCTCGTTTCCTCTGTGAAACCACATCACACACTAATCGACTTTCTTTTGCTGTTTTAAAATAAAAATTCTCAAAGACGAGCCTTGCCTTGTAGAAACTTTTAGAACGTGCCGTCCCAATAGTCAGTACTCATTAGGCGTTTATTTAGTATGTTTACTACGACGAAACATTGAGGAGCAGCCAGTATGTCAAATTTTGAGTTTCTGCTAATAGGAGCTAACTTGTGAATTCGAGATATTGTATCGAAAGTGAGGTCAATACGGGAATGAGTCTACGAAAATGTATTACTCGATATTCTTGGGCACTTTCAGGCAGGTCGTCTTAACTTTGAGCAAATTTCTGAAACTTGAGAGATGGGTGGCCGTGAACTGATTATTTAGCAAATTTTAACACACGGAACATGCGTAGTGACCATCTGTTATGCAAATTACTGTGAATGGAATAAATAAGGCAGGTTTTAGGACAAGTAGCCACTTGGAGCGCCAAGCTGAGAGGCTTGACACAAAAGTAAGATATCTATACAGTATGTATCACAATCACTAACGGGTGCACGTGGTGTCCCAGGCGCCCAAATGCAGTATCTGCGTACTGTGCATATTGCCTCTAGTAACGAAAACTGACACGGTTGAGGTTGTACGAGGGAAAAGGGAGGGCTTGTGCCGAAAAACTTCCTAAAAGAGGCCGTGGGAATCCAACAAAATAACTGTAGCAAGCAACGAATTACAGTAAAGAACAACAAGTTCAAATGTCTCTGAGCACTATGCGACTTAACTTCTGAGGTCATCAGTCGCCTAGAACTTAGAACTAATTAAACCTAAATAACCTAAGGACATCACACACATCCAGAACAACAAGTTGCCAAGAATAAATAACTGCTGTAGGCCTACAGCAACGAAGAGTTTTTGCGCGTTTCTGCAACAATTTCTGATTGTTGGCATATACAACACTGTCTTTGAGCTTTCACAAACCAGGAAAAATTATTTTTGGAAAAGTTCGGACTCATACCACATTTCATCAGCCCATGAAACAAAATTATAATGATGGTCACCGACTGAGTCATATTCAGTCACAAGTAGTCTGTTTTGATAATTACACTATATTAATTCTCTCGTGAAGTTTCGGGTAGCCTTGAGGCTTCGCTAGTGTGAAACAACCAAAGACAAATCGTAGAGCAAACATCGCCAATGCAAAGTCTCCACAGAAACTTCACCTCACTGGTTTGCCTCCGTCTGAAATGACAGGCATGTCGATACAGTCATTCATCAGAAACAGCAAGATTTCACTGATAAAGCTGTATCAGATACTTTCTGTTAGGGAGAACTATTAATTTTTAAAAAAAAAAAACATCCCGGTTTAGGCTTTCTGCCATTTCCTTAAATCGTTTAAGGCAAGGGATATTTCCAGCGAACTATTAAAGTCGATTGCCTTCGTCAAGTTTTCCAATCACAGCTTCGGCTTTATCACTAATAACCGCACAGCAGACGGAGTTTCTTCTAATGCTTCCTTTCTTTCATTTTCACCCAACATCATCCACTGAGTGCAAGAGTTCCAAGGAGGTTAAGCGATATCATTTCATCATCAGAGCAGGCTCTGCTAACGGTGCACATCACTGGCAACGGGTTCTACACAACACTGGTGAGTACTTTGAAGGACAGTAACAGGTTCAAACATGTAACAAATGACTCTGAGCACTATGGGACTTAACTTCTGAGGTCATCAGTCCCCTAGAACTCAGAACTACTGAAACCTAACTAACCTAAGGACATCACACACATTCATGCCCGAAGCAAGGCTCGAACCTGCGACCGTACATGTCTCGCAGTTCCAGACTGTAGCACCTGGAACCGCTCGGCCACCCCTGCCGGCTAAAACATGTAACACTTTTGTATTGGTTTTGAATAAATAGTTGCCACTATTTAATTTCCAAGCCTCGTATACATACAGATAAAAAAATGATTACAGTTTCAGAACATTTTGATGATTTATTCCGGAGAAGAGGTTTACAAATTCAGCAGGTCGATAATGCGTTGGTCCACCCCTGGCTTTTATGAAAGCTGTTACTCGTCTTGACTTCCATTGAGATATTTGTCGGAAGTCCTCTTCTGCAATATAGTCCCAAAATATGTAAAATTTGCACATTACACGTCAAAATCCCGAGATGGTTGGAGGGCATTTCACATAATGCTCTAAATGTTCTGAAATGGGTAGAGATCTGGCGAGTGCAGATCTAGCGACCTATCTGTCAAAGGCTCGTTTGGGCAGCCACGAAGACAAGCAGTGGAAATCTCGAGTGCGCAGGCGGCCATTATCCTGCTGAAATGTAAGCCCAGGATGGCTCTTCGTAAAGGGCAAGAGAATGGGAAGTAGAATATTGTCGATGCACTGCAGGGCTGTAAGGGTACCACAGATGGTAACCAAAGGGGTTCTGTTATGGGAAGACGTGTTACCTCACACCAACACTCCTGGCTGACAGGTGCTATGGAGGGCAACAGTCAGGTTGACATCCCACCGCTGTCCGCATCATATTGAGACACGTCTTTGCAGGTCATTGGGGCTTAGTTCGAAGTTGGACTTATCCCTGAAGACGTACTCTAGTAAATGAGGTGATGGTCTGGGAAGTAATTTCTTTTCATTGGAGGACGATACTCGGTCACACATGGAGAGAGCTTCTACTGCTTGCCTTCGTGCTTGCCAAACCATACCTTCGCCAGCAAATCCTCAGTTCTCTCCAGAGTACGGGACGTTTGGAGCAATATGGCAGCGCTCTCCAACCAGCTTGTGACCTCAAAGATTTAACGTGACAATGGAACAGAATTTGGCACAATATCTCTCAGCACGACATCCAGCAACACTTCCAATGAAAGCCATCCCGAATAACTGCTTGCATAAGGTTCAGAGGAGAACTAATGCGCTATTGACATGTTCAATTTGGGAAGCTTTTGCTCTTGAATAGATCATCGACTTTTTCTGGAATTGTCATCATTTGTTTCTGCGTTCATTTACATAATATCTACTGATCTTGGTCCCCTTAGGATAATTCCTTCATGGCGCGTCGTTTTCCTTTTTCTTTTATAGTGTTCTTTTGAAACAATTATGCTGTACCCTTCCAGTAACATTGCATGAAGAGTTATTAATAACTAATCCTAAAAAGTGCTCAATGAAGAGTTAAACTGTATAGTATTTCGATATAGGCAACAGAGTTGTTTCATTGTTGTTCCAGGCTAGCTGCTTGCGTAATTTACTGTACTGGAGGAAAAAATGGCCGAAGGAAAACGTTCCATAAATATTGCAGTTAGCGTGATAGGGTATCGGATTACAAATCGACGCGAAACTCTACGCCTTGAAAGGCAAAACATGTTGCTGCTCGAGGCAAGTGAAATCCGTTTTTCTACATTCTTCACAACTGACCATAGTAGGATAGGAGAGCGACTCATGTTTGTTAACATGTGGCCATCAGGGGCGGCTGACGACCAAATTGGTTTCGGACCTGTAGGGTCTAGTGTGCGTGTCACTGCGTGAGTCAGCGCCGTCGCAGGTCCCAGCGGACAGAGGAGGACTGCTAGGAGCAGACTCAAGTGGACGCTGCGGCGAGCCGAGTCGATACCTGTCCGCATTGTGCGTGCAGCCTGCGTGTGAATGGCGCTCGCACCTGCTTTAACAAAAGGCGGCGCGTATCGGGCCCTTTGTCTGCGCGTGACGCACGCCGCGCTGACAGCCGTGCCGTGCCCTGCCGCCCTGCCGCGCTCCCGCCCACTGCACACTTGGCGACGTGGCCTGCATCTCGTCGCTCCTCCTGGAGCACAGGTAGGAGTTTCTACTGACGATGGCGGCGTTGTTAACGCTAAAACGTCCCCACTGCAGCACAGTGGATCTACGTGTCCCCTTCTTTAATGAAAGTCATTTTTATCTGTTCTTTTATTAATTAATTGTCTGACAAAGCTTCATTTTAGTACCATTTTATTTCAACGGACTAGTTTCGGGCATTGCCCATCACCAGCGGTATTTGTATCACACAAAGTAGACGTATTTCTTATAATAAATTATTCACAGTGTATACTGCAGCGTTTTATGTATCTGTGATCTTTCAGTTCATTGTCATTTGATTTGCCTGATATAAAAGGCTCGCCAGTGTATCCTCATGACAATGTTTCATAATGTTCATGTAATAATAGGATTACCTGATTCACATATGTCATCAGTATAATGATGTTTTACGAAATTTATGCCTTTGTCTATGGGAACAGCTATGATTTCTAGATTAGGAAAATTTATTTTATTATCTATCTCTAAACACAACAAACTGAGCAATACAGAAATTCGACATCTACCGAAAATAAACAGCCACAGACTGTATAATAGTTAATAATTTTTGTTATACAAAAGCGAAGAAAGAGGCATATATCTGAGCCTGTATAGAGAGAGTAATGAAGCATATACTGAATAAAGAAAACATACCATCTGAATAAAAGAAACTAAGATCAATAGCCAAAAATAACAATTACAACTCCACCCTAGTCGACAAAACACACGAAAATAAAATATAAGACAGCGTTACCTTTGTAAGGGCAATTTACAACAAACTTAAACAATTCATTGTCATACCGAAAACTACAGACAAATGAATAAAAAATAAAAAGACAACACTACCTTAACAAGGAAAAAATATAGCAACCATACACTGTCACACCACATTATGTGAAATTAAAGATAAAATTAGAGTTGTACCCCAGAAAAGCAGTCTGAAAATGGGCTTCAGAACATAGAATATACAGCGATCACAGGCCTTTCGTAACACAGAAAAGTTTTGTAAATTGACACGTTCAAGTATTTTTAAGTAAAAACGCGATAATTGCCAGAAAATTTACTGGATGAAGTTTCTGAACTAGATTTATTGAACTTCTTAAACTAACTAGCATGAAACTGTCTTCGTGTAATACAAACTTACAAGAAAAATCCACACACCCAATGACATGGCACAGTTCCTATCAGTCCTATAAATTCCCGAAAAAAGGCAGTTTCGTAAATGTTTTTGAAGAAATGGATATTCTCACGTACATAATGAAACAATCTGACGTTATTTTAAACGAACAGACCGCCCTAGAAAACTAAAAATTCATTGAAAATTTCGTTAGTAGCCTATATTTTAATGAAAGCATGTTTCTTTTTTCTTGCAGAGGTTGTAAATACCACTTCAGTTGTAAATTACTTTATTTTCACACGACCGGTTTCGGACTGTTACAAGCCCATCTTCAGGTGTCGCAACTGTGCTGTGGCCCCCGATCGCCACGGTCAACATGTACTATTCGCGGAGTGCTACATATTAGCGCAAAACAGGGAGTCCTTGTTCTGCGCTCATAGGTAGCACACCGCGCCTAGCACACGTCGACCACAGCACAGCTACGACACCTGAGGATGGGCTTATAACAGTCCGAAACCAGTCGTATGAAAAAAAAAGTAATTTACAACAGAAGCGGTATTTACAACCTCTGCCATAATGCTCAGTTGCGGATGTTCTGCCAGCAGGACTGTTTCTTTTTTCTGCTAAAATTGATAATAGACATTAGAAGTAGCATTACATGTTGTTATATATAGAATACATCAAATATAGTGTCTGCGTGTACTTGCTCATTTTGCTTCAAAAGAAAGGAGGAAATCGAAAAAATCAACTGCAGACGCTTGACCTACTGCAGCTGACGTCAAGTCGTGGACACCGTATACTCACGCAGTCATTCTTGTGTAGCGTTAATACCGCGGAATCAATTGGTTGGCTGAAAGTTACGACATATCTGTGACAGGGGAAGAGAAGGAATCTGTCTGCTGTCCACCATGCAAAAGCATGACACTGTGAGAGGTCTCACGCAGATCTCCTGCCATTGGGGACCAAGGCGTCAGTTCTCACGACCAAGTCTGCAGTGACTAACATCTTCCACAGGGACGTTATCCCTTTGCATTGGAAGACCGGTGTCAGGGATGCTTGGAGAGTGCCGACTGTCCGCAGTGCCCCGCTAGTCGATGATCAGGTGACACAGACTGAAGGACCCCAGCGGGACCACGGTCTGATTGGTCAACACCTTCTCGTTCCCTAGCGCCAGCTGCGTTACGCGATTTTGCATACGTTTTGATTTGAGATGTCCCTCTTGCCCATAACCCGAACACGTCTGTGGTGACTTCCGTAAGTTGCGATGGCACGGCATCCGGCTATGTTGAATTATGACGGGACATGTTTATTAAGGTCTATGCGCATCTGGTGCATCCTATTTAGAACTAAGTATGTGGTGAAGTGTGCTTATTTGTCGTCATAAGGCTTATGTCAGTGCCATAGGGTCTCAATGCTGCCATTACCATCGCTACAGGCACTTCAAACAGCATCTAGAATACAGGAACCGTCCTCTGGCCGAGACCCGCATTTTCTAAATACACTCTGAACCACGTTTGTCGTGATTTAAGGAGTACGAATTTTCGTAGTTTGTTATTTAGGAACCGAGAATGTATATCTATTTTTAGTATCGTTTCATAAACACCCGCATAAGTATCCTACGTGTGAACATTTGTTTTATAAGCTAAACATTTTCAATGTTATTACTCATAATTCGTTATAAGAAAATAAAATGCGGTTTTCCGAAGTAAAAAACTGTGACAAAAAAGCGAGATGGACTGAAAATGAAACCCATAGAGACATTTGACTACAGCTCTGGCATTTCAGCCGATAAATTAGTGACTTCATAAAATGACAAGGGTGTCGTGACAGTGATGACGAACTGTGGTAATATAAATCTTAACTCATCTAGTAATGTGATATTTACACCGGCAGAAAAGAAGGATAGCGATTCGACGACCCTGAGTAATTTACCACTGCAACAAGTTTATGTGTAGAATTGATAGATCAGCGCGAAATATTGGCCTCGGTACGGTATCTATCAGAGGTTAGAAATGGTACTTCGCTATTATTGCACAAATTATCAATGTAGCCGAGCACAACGCGTGGGAGCTCTACAGGGATAATGGCGGTAAACTGGACGACATGAAATTTCATTGAATAATCACCACTGCAAATTTTGTAAACAAACTGCCGTGTTGTTATGCAAGGAGGAAGACCATGTAAAATTGTTAAAATTTACTCTAGATATGAGACGCTCGCACAGTGTGTCGCATAATTGCCACGTCATTTTATTTCGAGCAGGAAGAAACATTTCACAACTTGCCAGTGTCAGAAAAAAATCTGCAGCACAGTGCGGTAAATGTAGTATATCACCTGGTCAGTTCCATAAGAAATAGAAAAAAACCGTATTGATTTGACACTTAAAATAGTGCATGTACATGCAGCTGTAGTCCTTCCAGAAGGATGAACATTCCTCAAAATCTATGAAAATGAAAAGTATGAAAATATCATAAACATGTAACTTTTATTATAATGAAACGATTAATTAAAGTTCTCATTGAAATGAAAACAAAAATAATTCAATCTTATCTGGGTGAATCTGTAACTGGGTAAATCCGGAGATGGAGTGTTACTAAATCCAGGAAAGATTATATTTGGAAGAGCAGGAGTAAAGAAAATGGCTTGCTATTCCAACTGAAAAATAAACAACTGTTATTCTCACGGTAGATGCTTCATATTCTCTTTCAAACATAAAAGTGTATACATACTGTAACCACAGAAATTGTTTTCTGAAAAGGTGGCTGAAACGGTGATACTTCTAAGACAAATAATTTAATGATGAATGTAGGTGTAACAAGGTGAAGTGTAACTGTTTCACCCCTGTAAGTAGCGATTTTCTGTCTAGTGCCTGCAGCTGGAATATATCGTGGGCCGAGTTGTGGACTTGACGTCGCGACAAATAATGTCGATGTGCACTTACTCACTTCAATTGAGTTTTCTCGCTTTGAGAAGACCAAAGGAGTTTTCTGTTTTACTTTCTATTTCTTTATTTAAGACAACCAGTTTCATCACGCCTTGCTGTCATCTTCCGGTCCTAAAGCATCTTTTAATAGGAAACGTGTTCATTTTACATTGAATCTGACCACAAGTTGTCATGTGCTCATTTTTATCCATATGATAATTTGGCGTTACGACCATCTTAAGATGAACACGTTTCATAAGAAAAAGATTTTTTTAGATCTGAAGATGAGATCAAAGTCTATCGAAACGGTTTTCTTAAATAAAGAAATATTTATGCCGTGTTGGCTGTCGAAAGTTTTTATCTTCTGACTCCACTAATTACAAACTGTGGAGCAAGATGTTCCACACGAGGCAGTCCATTGCTTGTAGTTTCTAACCTGCACCGTTCACAGATCCGCATGAGACCCTTTCTTGTAAAAACGTACAGGAAAGCCAAGGTCTGTTTCTTATGCGTACAAATGCAGGACTCTCTTGCAGTCGAAGGACACGAAGACATGTGACTTATATCCGAACAGATATATTGTATAGCAGAATGATTATATTAAAGTACTAATTGTGTATCCTTAATGTGAAGCGTAGTAGAACAGTCAGTCGCATAAACCTTGGAATCCTATTGACTAAGTAAACTTGTCGTGTTACGTATTTGCATCTACATCGTGATGGGCGAGCTTTTCGAACAGTGGAAGTTCGTTTGGGTATTGGCAAGTCACGGCCCCGTTCATGTCCGGCAATACCGCGTCTGTAGAGGCTAAGACACGGAGCAGGGCAAAGAATAATCTGCGTATAGAACCAGACAGACATAGCAGTTGAGCTCAAGCCAACAGGACAAAGAAAATAGATATACAAAAACCAAAACGCAAATGTGATCCAGCAGAAAACAAAATTACCAACGATGACATACCACCAACACAACAGTTAACCGAAAAGGAAAAGGAAAATCTAACAGTTACAGATACTGACCAAAATGGAAGCCTATATTCAAATGTTGCAGATGTCACTATCCAAATGGAATCGAGGAAAAAAGCCATTCAACAGATACTTAGTCAGAAAATGAAGAGACAGATACAAAAAGTCGTACTAATTGTAAACATGCAGTTCTTATTCCAACTTTAGAAAAAGGAGAAGAGTCTCTGTATACTAAACTAAAGGAAGTAAATCTAGCACAAGAAACCACGGACATAAAATTCAGCCGAAATTGTACCGTAATACTTATCAGTAGTAACCCAAATATTTGAGAACTAACTGTCAAAAAACTGTAGGCAAGTTGCCGACCAGAAATTAAGAAAAAAGCAATAGGGCATCACAAGGATTACAGACAACAACAGCAACAAAATCCTAGAAATTTTGTCCGAACTTCGAGCGTAGTCGTAACAAAGGTCGACTTTCACGTCACAGTTAATGACTATGAAGACGCTCTCAAGGAATTAGGTCACAATTTTTTCTGAATAGCAAGAATGAATTCAAAAGAAACGGGAAACAAATCGCCCGGGAAACGTAATTGCAGAAATGGTGGTGAACACGCTTGATCAACCTACAGTAGACTACCGTTTCAAAAATCACCCGAAAATTCATTGCAAAGTACATATAGTAGAAATTTCAAAGCTTCGTCCTCCGCAACCAGTACGATGCGCTGAATGGTGTAGTTTTGACTACTCTAACAACTGCACAGAGCCACCCAATGGAGAAATGCGCTGGGCAACATTTTACAAGCAGCTGTACAGCAAAAACCGTAAATCCAAAATGTTAAGTATGTGGGGAGATCATCTAGCAACCGATGTGACATGTTCTACGAGACCAAAGGAAGCTGCATCAACAGACAGAACTGCTAAAGTAAACTGTATTAATACGCCAGTGATAAAGGAAGTTGACACTGATGTAAATTTCGTTCAAGCTAAGCTACGACAGCTCTGATCAACATACTACCTGACAAGAAGAACAAAATGGAAACACCTATTGGAGATGTAGCGAAGAAACTTTTCAGCAGAAAAATTGCCATTACAAACAGTTTGAAAGCTATACATATCCATATTAATAACCTCCAGGACTGATCAAATACAACACAAAAATCACAGCAACTGGCACCACAACACTGGCCACCATTAAAAAACGAATGTTTACAAAAGATCTCACTAGTAGAAAAAACACTTTTTCGCTTTCTCCAAAAGTAAGCAGTACATAAGGCTGACCTCATCTAAAGAACATAACCAAGTCAAAACTTTGTACACAGCGGATGAAAATGGATCAACAAGAAAGCAATGAAACAATCCTTGAAACTACCATTGACTTCATTAATGCAAATCGCGTACGATCACCAATTAATTTAATTGAAGATCTTATAGAATTAGAAAGAATCGGTGTCATCGGAATAGCAAAAGGGGAAGACATCTGAATTTCCGATAAAAGTCAAGGACTACATATGTCACAGATATGAATGACACTGGCACTAGTGGAAGGAACAAGTAGAGGTGAAGCCATTTTACAAAATAAAAATTTTCATACATTAGGATTGGTTTACCAGCGAATCTGCAAACTGTAGAAGCTATAATACTTAAGACGTAAACCAAAACTAGGAGATACATCTTTTAAGTAACAGTTTATATTTCTCCAAACGACAGATATACTCAAAGAATTACTTGAATACATGACAATTTATACCGTTGTATTACCAAGGGCGATCTAAATGCAACATCAAACAACTTTAGAGAGTCCGGAATAAACACGAACGGCAGAGCAGTAAAGTACATAGTCAGAAATTTTAATATTCGAGTTGATAACGAAGAGCCTGTTTTTGTAAATCACAGAGGTACATCTATACCCGATCATATTTTATGTAGTAATAATAATCTACATCGACATTTCATTGATCACTAGATAGGGAGCAGTATTACTAACGATCACTTACCACTACTAGTGAAAACAACAGTGTACCATTGAATCAAAATTCAACAAAATACAAGAAAGATATATGATCTAAAAAACATGGATTAAAAATATATCAATTGTCACGTAGAAAGAATTTACCAGAACATATCAATATAACAAAAACTGCAGATATCAGCCAATTTAACGCCTCTTTTGAAACAACTTTAAAACAAGCGGAATATGAAAGCGCCTCAGTTAAAAGAACAAAAGAAAATTTAGACAGGCTGACAGAAAGTATTTTGGGAATTATAAATCAAAACCAAAGGGCACCTTCACGATTAAAAAGATTCCCAAGTAACGAATTGAGGATAGATGGAATAGGTTGAATCTGCTTCCAAAAAACGACAATTTTCGGATAATCGTTCGTCAAGATGGACCAAAACGTGAAAAATCGCTAGACCACAAACAGTCGAACAAGTTCTATAATACTTTTAAATGCATCACAGGCAATAAAACAATAACAGATCCTCCACTGAAATATAACGAGAATGTAATAACAGAAAGTCAAACAAAAGCGCAAATCTTCAGAGATGTATTAGAAGAAACTTACGAAATTCCCAACAATCCTCTCTTCGATAGTATATATAAGCAAAAATTAGAAGATGAGATGTCAGCGATACTAACAGCCCCAGAGGTACTAAATGAAAGACAATAAACGCTTATTCAAGAAATTACTGGAGAGGAAACAGAAACAGCAATAAATACTGGTAAAAACACGGCACCGGGAATGGATAGCACAAGCAAATTACATCTCAGAGCAGCTCCAAGGAAAGAAATACTTAGAACCTTACACTGCATCTACAACAACGCTCTAAAATTAAAACAAATACCGCAATAATGGAAGGCAGTAAAAGTAACCATGCCATCAAAACCAGGAAAACCATTAAATTATCCGATATCTTATCGACTCATAACATTAGTATTAACTGCTGGAAAGTGCTTTAAGTACATATTGACCAGACGTCTACATATGTTTCTAGAAGTCATAAAGTAATACCAGACATACAAGCGTGGTTTGGAGAGCAACATTCAGCTATAGACCCGATCAAAAGAATATATACCAGTAGAAGCATCACCACAGCTTTAAATATTACAGATTGTGTGTCTCAGTTAAGCGTTCGATGCAGTGTGACGGCAAGGATCATATTACAAGCTTATTAATTTTGGTGTTCCATTTCAATTCGTTTTACTTTTCATCTCTATTATTGGCAATAGACTCACGTATGTATCGTTCAATGACGAACTTCCTTTCGTTCAAGAAGCTGGTGTTTCACAGGGTGCTATTCTTTCACCTCTTCTATATAGCTTATAGGAAGCCGATATTTCACAGCCTACCCACAGGAACGAGGGTTAGGTCCTTAACGCAGACGATAAAAGTTCATTGGTGTCATGAGGGAACAACAGAAGAACTGAATCATACCAATACACAATACCTTTTAAAGTTAGAAAAATGGCTTACCACCTGTCATATTAAGCCCATTGCTCAGAAAAGTCACCTATTGATATTTAGACATAGAAATTTCAGAGCCAACAAATCACAAACACCAGCAAAAGCACAATTAAAACTCTGGGGAGAAGAAATTCTACCACAGCCAAAAGCAAAGTACTCAGGTCTTCCAATGGATACCAGTCTATCATAAAAGCCTCGTCTAAGTAACGCCATAGCTAAGGCAAGGCTAAGACTGGGCCTTGTAAGGTTAATTAGAAGAGCGCCCAACAACACACTAACCTACACCCACAAAACGCTTATGAGACTCGTCCTTGAGTATGGTGCACCAGTGTGGATCTCAAATAATATCAGACTGAAAGAGTTTTAAGCACAGAAAGGAGAATCCTGTAAAATTGCCACCAGAGACTGTACTACGAGTCACGACATTTATACCTAAGCAAAAATAGTACCATTAAAGCTCCGAATCATTGACCTTGCCAGCAAAATAGGACAGAATAGACTTCACTTCGACACACCAACAACCAGAACGCTAAAAGAAGAATTTACGCGCTTTAACTTTCTACGTTATCAGTATAAATACCCATCCCACACCATAACACAATGCATCAGAAAAATTAACGAAGAAATTGACTAAACGATTCCACTTGGACCATCCATAAACATCAGCTATTTACGTACCGAAAGTTAAGGTGCAAATACGAAGTACTATAATATACTAACAGAGAAATAAGCTGAATTATGTGAGATATATATAAATATAATGTAAAGCAAAATAGGTGGATTTTTAGAGAAGTTTCACCTACCCTTAAGGTGAATGACGGGATAAAACTCCATTCCCCTGAGGAAGAAGTAGATAATAGTAAATAGGAACAGAAGATATGACTTAATGGACTTAATGAAGTATTTACAGCTACCAGATTGGAGAAGTAAGTAAAACAGGAAGTATTAATCCTACCCTAATTAAAAGAAGTAAATTGAGTCACAACAGATTAAAGGTACCTGTGGCTGAAATGAGCTAAGCTCTAGATGCAGCCCACCCTCCGCAGAGTGGATGAAGAATAAAATTAGAAAAAGGACATAGTTGAAGATAAAGTGGCCCTCTGCTACATTTCTTCGGAGTGCTGGTCCTAGCTTAAGTGTACAATACAAGCGACCGTTCGTCGTTGGGAGCTACGCCGTTATACATTACACGCCCTTGGCGTTGAGCAAAGCTCCACCCCGCTGGCGTGTTGGCCTAAAGCCGAGCATTGGACTAACGTCGCTACATTTCAGTGACTGTGGTGTGTCGCAGGGAGAAATCAAAGTAGCACCGAATTTGTCTTATCCAAGGTTTTTTCCTCTATTTTTTGTTTCTTGCTTTTTTTATTTTAAGTTTAGCTGCTCCTCTCGTGTCTCTTTCAATTTTGTAAGTAATGCATTCCATTGAGACATAAATATATTAAAACATCGTACCTCGGACTATATCAATGCGTCACACTGTTTGCGTCGCATCTCCTGTGAACATTTTCCCCTTCTCCTTACGTCGTAGCTGTAAGATTGGCTTACTTCGTACCATCACTATATAAACGCACCTCATAGTCCACCGATACCACTCAATAATTTTCGTTTTCCTACTGCTATTTCTGAAATTATACTATCACAAATAAGAAAGAGCTGATGGCCCATCACGGTCCAGGTACGGCCTATACGCTCTAATTTACGGCAACGGGTTTGGTTTATATCCTATTTTCTAAAAATGGAAGCGGCAGCTGTTATCACTGGCTAAGTTCAGCGTGTGTCCTTCATTTGTTGTAAAGTAGCACAAAATCCTATAATAATACCGTCAGTTAAAATGCATGTCTGTGCCGGATGTGGTTACAATTATTTTTGCTTCATAGAGGGGGGAACGGTGAAATTTCAAGGCTTAACATAAGAACCTTTACCATCATAAGCTAAGTACAACGCCGTTTCAACAAATCGTACAGTTGGGAACCCATTTCATAAGGATACTGTACACCGAGGTGACAAAAGTAAATGGCTAGCGATATGCACATACACAGACGACGGTAGTGTTGCAAACGGGGTGTTCAATGACGGAGCTGTCATTTGTACTGAGGTAAATCATATGAAAAGCTTTCCGACGTAATTATGGGTGCACGACCAGAATTAACAGACTTTGAACGCGAAATGCTAGCTAGAACTAGGTGCTTGGAACATTCCATTTTTGAAATCGTTTGGGACTTCAGTATTCCGAGATCCACAGTGTCAAGAAAGTGCCGAGAATACCACATTTAAGGCATTTACTCTCACTACGGACAACGCAGAAGTCAGTATGGGACGCACGATGAACGTATTAGAGAGGAATTTGTGGCGGACCAAATCTAACCAATCAGAAGGCTTAAACTCAAAATGAAAAAACTAAGAAAGAAGGTGTTTTTCTAAGAAATACCAAATTAAGGTATATGCTCTTTCAGTAGGTGATCTGTTTATGCATGCTTATAGGTCATCCAAGTCTCCACAGCGCGATCGCGATTCTTAAATAGATGTTTGTTCTCTGTTTTCTACGTAGATAACCTGAAGATGCCTAAATAAGGCGAAACGCGTCGTTGAAAAACAAGAAAAAAATAAAAATTTACAACCAAGACTGTTTTTAACCAATACTAAGAAGGAAGGGCATGTGGTAGGGTTCGACTTTGGCACAGATCCCACGAAGTCATGGACGCAGGTCGTCAACATGGAATTGTGCAAGCAGGTGGTGGCTCCATGATGGCGTGGGCTGTGGACTGTGTTTGCATGGAATTGACTGGGTCCTCTCATCCAACTGATCCGCTCATTGAAAATGTTTACATTCGGCTACTTGGAGGCCTTTTGCAGCCATTCATGGACTTCATGGTCCCAAACAACTATGGAATTTTTATAGATGAGAATGCGCCATGTCACTGGGCCACAGTTGTTCGCATTTGGTTTAAAGAGCATTCTGGACAGTTCGTGCAAACTATTTGGCCACCCAGATAGTCCGACATGCATCCCATCGGACATACTTGGGACATAATCGGTACGTCAGTTCGTGCACAAGATCTTGCACCGACAACATTTCGCAATTATGGACGACTGTAGAGGCAGCGTAGCTCAATATCTCTGCAGAGTACCTTCAACGACTTGTAGAGACCATGACCCTTCGAGTTTCTGCACTGCGCCGGGCAGTAGGCGGTCCAACACGATGTTGGTAGGTATCTCACATCTTTTGTCACCTCTGGGTAATCTATAATGAGTATTTTCGTTGTAGTATATACATGTCTGAACAAAATATCGTTAAGTGATGGTAATTTATTTACCTCTTAGGAAGAGCATTATTTTACGAGTTTGCCTGTATCAACGCTGTTAAAAACCTTCCGCAGCTTGGACAGCAGCCGTAAAGTAGCGACTGAGGTCTATCTCAGCGATCATCGACCGGTGTTTTAAGCAGGTGACGTATCTCTTTCGTACTACTTCCTCATTTTCGTTTACATTCAAGAAAAAAAATAAGAATATGGGACGCGCAATAACTGTACCATTTATGCTACTTAATTGAATGTATAATAGGATACAGTCTCTTCAAGTTACAGAGGATGTTTTTAAAGACAATGTCATTTATATCGGTCACAAAGTGTGTTGAAGCTAATGGCTTTGCTGATGTCATCCTAAACATAATACCGCAATTGCAGTATTTCACAAAAAAGGAGACAGAAGACTATTTATTAAATAGTATACAGATACCAGCCTTCTCTCTGTAACATAGAAGAGGATCACTAAATTCACTATAAACCTGTAGTATAATTGTGTTAATATGAGGTGGGGGAATAACTGGGCTTTACATGTGGATATAATCTAACACATATTTCAAGAATCGAGAGAACTTTGCCTTGGATCTATAAATACTGAGATTTCCACTGAACTACTACAAAAAATGCATGTACAGAGTTTGTATCACAAAGCTTTGGTTCAAACTTCGTCAGCTGTGCAGAACAATACACAGCTTCCATTATATTTCATGTGTGTAGATGGTGGATATGTCCAGTGGTATGACCACTTGTGTACAAGCGCTGAACTGAGATCGTTCTGCAGAGCTTTTACTGTCGGCTAAAGGTTCCGACAAGAGCCAAACGGAACTTTAACAAGGTATTATTGTCGTTTTAACAAAATTTTAAGGTTGGTAAGGCTGGTTTCTACGACAAACGCCAACGCTTCTCGTATTTCTGACGCCTTTTGTTGTTCTGCATACATAATAAATTCGTTTGCAGTTATGACATATCAAAACAGTTTTTAATGTTCTTCTCCTATACAGTCCTTTGAATTGTCGTCTTTTTCAATGTTTAGTCAGATAAAAACCTTCTTTTCAATTTCTGTAACACTAAAGTCGATAAACCTCATTATAACTGGTTATAACTAATGTTGTTTATCAGAGAAAAGACGCCATGTTATTTCCGTTTTTCTGCTACTGTGTAATCTTTGGCTACACCAAAGAAAATTTGTAACCTTTGACGCATTCGCAGTGTATGTGTTTCAATTCGATTTCTTTGACGATCACGTAGTATTTATACCTTTGACAGTTGTAATGTGTCATTTATAAAGAGTGGAGTTATCACCAAACGTGCACTGAATACTGTGTAGTTTGTCTACTCGAAAATTACGTGATTTATCTGTTACATTTAGATATATTTGATTCGTTAATGATAAATATAACGATCGGTGTATCTCAATTCCTAACGTACGTTTTAATTTGGCACCTGAGCAGGGGCTGTTGGAAACGTAAGCTTACTATCGGCTCGCAATGCATTGGTTGTTGGGACAAGCCGCGCACCTCCATCTGCCACGGCAGCCTGCTTACAACGTGTAAAATAAAGTAATATGTAATGTGTTAATGCGTCACAGAAGCCACACCTTCCCCACATTTTTCTTGGCAATGGTAACCACTGCACGCAGCACCGCATGTGAATCTACACTATTTTTATAATACCAGCCTTGTTCCTTTGGTGCACAAAACTGTTACGTACCTAAGACCGGCCGGCCGAAGTGGCCGAGCGGTTCTGTGCGCTACAGTCTGGAACCGCGCGGTCGCTACTGTCGCAGGTTCGAATCCCACCTCGGGCATGGATGTGTGTGATGTCCTTAGGTTGGTTAGGTTTAAGTAGTTTTAAGTTCTAAGGGCTGATGACCTCAGCAGTTAAGTCCCATAGTGCTCAGAGCCATTTGAACCATTTTTTGAACTTAAGACTGTTGTCGAGCGTAAACATTCCGAAGCGGTACGAAGTCAGCCAACTTTCACCGGTCAGCGGGGGACGAAGTTAAACAGTGCGATCAGTACGTTTCTTGGTTCCGCATGAACAAGTAGTATTCAGGGTTAAGATGAACAGAGTTTCGCCCCTGTTAAGCTTTTATGTGATAAACGGTTTTCAGCATCAGGGGAAGTCGCGGCCTGATGATATTACTCCGATATCTTTGAGTGCTCAGAGTACGTTATTATGGATCATTGCGTTCACCGTGTGGGCTAAGTGTTATAGGTTAAAAAGGTAGAGAGAGTAACAGTTGACAAAAACTTTACACCATTCACGAACTGGACACATGAAGTGAAGTAAAACACTTGCAAGATGTGTCGTAGATGATGAATAACTTCATTCAGTTCTTTAATGTTTAGTCGTGTTGCTTCCAAGTTACATCCTTCTTTTTGTGCTTTCTGTGAGCTCGATTCCTCCTACCGTTAGTAAAAACGTCGTATCGCGGTATTCATGGGGTCAAATTCATTTTCTGGAGATAAATGGCATAGCTTCGAAATGTATTCATCACTTTCAATGAACACACCTGGGTGCTCAAGATAGGTGAGTGGATTACATAACTGGGAATGAAATTATAGAAGTCAGAGGAAATTGTCAAGTTGTGGTAAAACACTGTGACAACATATGGTTCAAATGGCTCTGAGCACCATGGGACTTAATATCTGAGGTCATCAGTCCCCTAGCACTTAGAACTACTTAAACCTAACTAACCTAAGGACATCACACACATCCATGCCAGAGGCAGGATTCGAACCTGCGGCCGTAGCGGTCGCGCGGTTCCAGACTGAAGCGCCTAGAACCGCTCGGCCACACCGGCCGGCCATTGTGACAACAGCTCATGATTCCATAGGAGAGTTACTGTTGTGGTGAGCAATTTAGTTTTTATAAAAGGCTGATTTCACCAATTTCACTCTTTAGATCACTCACTATGAGTAGGACTTGATCTTTAATTTGCTCATCAGTTTTTATCTTCAGTTATTTCTCGGGCAGATAGAGCTATGAATGCCACGCAATTCATCTGTACGTTCGATGTAAGTTGCTGAACCATTATTCCGTTGCCGTCTGTCGTAATAGTAATTTGTCAATTAAATGCTCAAGCGGATTTTCTTAATTCATCGCCGTTTCGATTTCAGTTCTTACGAAGGCATCCTTTTCAGACTTTATCTTCCTTACTTTTCTTTTCTGCAGTTCCTTCCCTTTGCTTTTGTTTCTTAAAGAAAAAAATTAATATGTTATGAGCTGTGAATTGCATGCGCTTTGAAGTACAAGAGAAATCTGTATTTGCCTCTTTTAATATTTTATGAAGTCGGCTCGTTAATACATAAAGCTGCTGTCAAAGGGGTTCTAATGGGGCCAGGGACAAAGAGCTTATGCTTTTATATTGAAAGGCTATCTAGAACTTGAAAATATGAGATTCAGTGCTTCATTATTCAGAACTCACGCTCAGTTTAATCGGAGAATATTCTGTAACAACTCTAGAGAAATCGGGCGCTTCCATTAAAAATTTTTTCCATAAAATATAGCCCACAAAGCTCGTTTTCTGCTGCTTTCATTTTATGCAATCTATCAGGTCACTAACACCACCCTTCTTACCGCACAAGATTTCACTTCCAGAACGTGGATCTTACCAAAATAATGACTTGTTGCTGACTTTTCCCGCAATTCACATACACAGTGAAGATTTCCTGTAGCTACAGGGTGAAGATTGTTTGTAGGAAGTACACGGTTCTAAAAGTTAGTTGTCTGTGTTTGGTGTTTGGTCCTAATATTGTTCTAAGCGTTCGTGAGTGGCCAATAGCTTTTCGTAGTAATCACGCATATCAAGACATGCGATTAAACTCTTGCTTGGGATAATGTTTCTCAATTGCTATTTCTTGAAGTACGACCGCTTTCGTTGGTAAATTGCAATGCGTGATCGCTTAATATCAAGTGTGATACATGTAGCTACTATGCTCTGCTTTTCGTTTCTGCATACTTGAAGCTATCAATATTGCTTTGCATCCTGTATACTCTTGAACGATTTGCCTGTTTAATATAGCTATGTATTGCTTTTTATTGTATTACTTATCTCAAGTAACGTGTTATGTTATTGGAACGTAACGGAATTAGCGCATCCTCTTGCATTGAAAATGCGCTGAAGATTATTTGCCTCGTTTTCTTTTCATGATGAATTAGGTAACATGCGTTCACTCGTTTGAGCAAAGTTTCTCGATTTTTTACCGACCTTTTAGGTTTTTCATTTCTTTCTGTCCTTGAATGAACACAGACTTTCGTGTTTGGTACTGAACAATTTGCGGTTGTGAATATGATTTCAACATTTTCGCAGTGCCTACCATAATATAAAGCGTTATGGAATGTGATCAGACATAACCGTTCTAATACGAAGACTAACTACCTCACTATAGGAGGACGAGGGACTGATTGCTTATCACAGAGAAGCATCGGTCACCTGTGTTTGAAACGTTCTGGCAAAAATTCCACAAATCTCCAATAATAAGAAATATGTAGATATGGTGTATGTTTACAGCATCAGCGATTGTAGTGCTACTGCTGCAGTTTAAGAATACCATCGGCACTATCCGAATTTCCAAGTTCGTTTTTCAGGCAATGTTCGGCACACCAAGATTGGTAATCTGGTGACAGGTTCAGTCCATTTAGAAGAGCAAATGATGGGACAGTGTTACTTGCATTCTTTTGGAATACACGCCTGTTGAAAACCCTGAGCACATCCCTTTGGCCACACGGGCTGCAACGTGCTCAACGTGACAAAGGCCAACCCCTCCCCACATTTTACCAAATGTTTGAAGATCTCAACCGCACTTGCCCTAATCGCTGGATTAGTAGTAGTAGTAATGTGATTAACCGGCAACCAAGACCACTGGGCCTTACGCCATTGGATTATTGCTTATGGAGTTGGACGAAGTCTGAGATCTACAAACTAATGGTGAATACACGAGCTGAACTGCACAGTCGCATCATGCAAGCTGTGAAAAGTTCCTTATTATTTTTTCTCTTTCTTCTCGTTTAATTGATGATGTGACTGATGTGTAATAACAGAAAAAGTTTGATGTATAAATAGGGAAACTGTATAGTGGAAGACAATATTCGACGAAGTGCCATGGAACATAAACTTATACATCAATATTACCAGCAAGTATGTATGTGTTGAATGTAAAGCCGCTGAAAAATATGAAGGTGTTCTATTTATTTGTCATATCTTTGTCAGCTAGTCTCTTGTTTGTGGTAGCTCTCGCTGAACAGGTGTAAGTTAAGTAACCTCTTAACTGTTTCCTGACCAAATATTACTTATATCTATATATTTTGTAAAGTCCAGCGTTTATCCTAACCACCACCTTATCTCCTTATCATTTCTTCAATATAATTTCCGATTTGTGAATGTTGTAAGGCGTAGTAGGCAAATCTGGTGGTGGATTGTTTACAGACAAACAGTAGCCACTATTGGTGTTCTTTCGTTAACTGCGTTTCAATTAATAGTCAGAACCCGTCTGAGATCCTTTTCCTGCTGTACGCATCATTTTACGGCGAGACTTACGCTGGTCTGATCGATTACTGGTTCTTAAAAATGACGCGTGCCATGTCACTCACTGGCCTGATAAGAAACTGTTATTTAAAAAAAAAAATCCGAGGATACTCTACACCTGTTAATTAAAATCACAGAAACTTCTATGAAATGCACTGCATCGTGCCATTTGTGCACAATTACCCATTCTGAAAGTGGATTGCCCCCGTGTTGGGACTGTCATACGATTCTGAATGCCTTAACTTGCATATTGCTACATAAATGTCACACACCTGAGAAACCTACACAGAAATACTCTCTTTGCGGGACAGGAGGAAACGCCACAGGTTGTGCTCTCATTAGGGAAAGTGCATGCGCACTCAGTCAAGCAACACATCTTCTCGCAAGTGTGAACAAATATAAATAAATGGGATATTAACTGTACAAAATCTCTAATAAGACCTGTACGAAAATACTTAAGAGATGAATGTGGTAAAAATGCGTATTTTTCCAGTTGACATTCTCTAAAACACGTGTTGCAGTGTATACTGACTCTTGTACATGTGTGCACCTGACAGTGTACTGAATAACACAGAAAATGAAGAACAATGTACATTAGATGTTAGGGCCTGATGACCTTCGCAGTTAATTCTCATAAGACTTCACACACACACACACACACACATTAGATGTGTTCTATGTCGGAAGCCATTTGGAATGGGGCTTATGACCGTATGAATTTCTTTTCTTCAAAGGGTCGTTCATGACATATCGCTTAATACTAATCACCCTTGGGATATCCTGTGTAGTCGTGCTACCGCCTGTGAAGTCACTGATACTCAGCCTTACATACGTAATATTGCAGTCGGAAGACGGCGGTACACTTTCTTCGGATGGCCGGGTCCAAACTGAGCTTAGCTGCAGACCACAGCTTTATCGAGGATGCTGTCAGAAATTATTAACTCGATCCCTTCTTTATAACGCTATGCCAGAAATCTTATGCCCTTTTAGTAATACACTAAGGCACCAAAGAAACTGGTATAGGCTTTTATATTCAAATACAGGCAGAATACGTTCTGCGGTCGGCAACGCCTATGTAAGACAACAAGTGTCTGGCGCAGTTGTTAAATCGGGCACTGCTCCAACAATGGGAAGTTATCAAGATTTAACTGAGTTTGAACGTTGTGTCATAGCCGGTACACGAGCGATGGACACAGCATCCCCGAGGTAGCGATGAAGTGGGGATTTTCCCGTACGACCATTTGACAAGTGTACCGTGAATATCAGGAAACCGGTAAAACATCAGATCTCCGACATCGCTGTGGCCGGAAATAGATCCTACAACAACGGGACCAACGATGACTGAATAGAATCGTTCGTGACGCAAGACAACCCTTTCGCAAATTGCTCCAGATATCAACGCTGGGCCTTCAGCAAGTGTCAGCGTGTGAACCAAAACATCATCGATATGGGCGTTAAAAGCCGAAGGTACACTCATGTACCCTTGATGACTGCACGACACAAAGCTTTACGTCTCGCCTGGGCCCTTCTACACCGACACTGGACTGTTGATGACTGGACACATGTGGCCTGGTCGGATGAGTCTCGTTTCAAATTGTATCGAGTGGATGAACAAGTACGGGCACGGAGACAACCTCATGAATCCATGGATCCCACATATCAGCAGGTGACTGTTCAAGCTGATGGAGGCTCTTAAATGGTGTGGGGCGTGTGGCACTTGGAGTTATATGGGACCCCTGATAAGTCTGGATAACACTCCAACAGGTGACCCGTACATAAGTATCCTGTCTGATTACCTGCATCCATTCACGTTCATTATGCGTTCTGACAGACTTGGGCAATTCCAACAGCGCAATAAGACACCTGACACGACCAGAGTTGCTACAGAGTGGCTCCAGGAAACTATTCTGAATTTTAAACACTTCCGCTGGCCACCAGACCCCCCCAGATATGAACATTATTGAACATATCTGGAATGCCTTGCAACGTGCTGTTTAGAAGAGATCAATTGAGTCCAGGGCAAGTATTGTTGCGGCATTTCTGAGAGCTCGCAGGGGACTTAGGCGATCCTAGGCAGGTGAAGCAGTTTCTTTGGCTCTTCAGTAATTTATAAAATTTCGTTCCCGTTTTCGAGAATACGTTTTGTTACCACTAATTTCTCAGGATAAAACTGTGGGAAAGACGTCTCATGTTATATCTGGTACTGTTCAATAATGCGTGTAGCTTTTCCGACATAAAACTGTCCATAAACAAAAAGGGTTTTGTATGTTCCTGGCGGTTTGAGACCTTCATTGTTTGTCACAGATATCAAGATGATCTAAGTTTGGCTTGAAGACTGACCCAATTTATTCCCGTTTATGAGTCGGCTAACCTTTCCTCTTAGTAAGCCACTAAACGGCATATAAATCAGCCAGCCAGAAAAGTTCTTACACAACACACACACACACACACACAAGTATCTAGATCTTCCATTTAGGGAAGTAAATTGAGACCATCTCCAAAAGTAGCCCTATAGGCAATTCAGGTGAAGAGGAATTGACATCTCTAAAAAGGGGAATCACAGAAGTTGGAAAGAGGTACAATAAAGGCTACTGAGAACATCCATGGCAAACAGATGAGATACTTCAGCTGATTGACTAAAGTAGGATGAACGAAAATGATCAGTGAAATTCAGCAGTGTAGAAATACGAGTCACTTAGGAATGAAATGAATAGGATGAGCAGGGAAGCTGAGGAAAAACGGCTGCCGAAAAAGTAGTGATTGTGGGAAGGACGGATTCAGCGCATAGAAAACTCGAAACATCATTCTGTCAAATTTGAATCAAGTGGCTTGAAGTTAAGCGTGCAATGGGAATTTCACTGTTAAATGCAGAGAGGGAAGGAGTACACTGAAGGCGTCTATGTGGGAAAGACTTATCCCATGACATGTTAGAAGAAAGAACGAGGAGTCGAAGGGGATGAGATAGGGTATTCAGTACTAGAAACCGAAATTGAAAGAGCTTTGTGAGACTTAAGATCAAGTAAGGCAGGAGTGGATAACATTCCATCGGAATTTCTAAAATCATTGGCAGAAGTGGCAACAAAACCCCTATTCACGTTGGTGTGTAGAATGTATGCGTCCAGCGATATACGATATGACTTTCGGAAAAATGTCATCCACACAATTCAGAAGACGGCAAGAACTGACAAGTGCGAGAATTATTGCACAATCGGCTTAACAGCTTAGGCATCGAAGTTGCTGACAAGAATAATATACAGCAGAATGGAAAAGAAACTTGTGGATTCATTAAATGACTGTAGAGGGTAGAAATTGTAGAGGAAGACAGAGATCGGAATACATTCAGGGAAAAAAAAGGAGACAGAGAGAGAGTGAGAGAGAGAGAGAGAGAGAGAGAGAGAGAGAGAGAGAGAGAGAGAGAGAAAGAGAGAGAGGAAGAGCAATGTTCATTCGAAGCAAAAAGCGTCCTGGATACATTTAACTCGTTCCGAATCGTTTGCGAGAGAGAACACATTGAATGTACATTTGTTTTTAGGCCAGTGCTGCACACATATCTATCTTACCTACCCATCATTTTAGACGTTTCATTCTGTGGTATCACACATCGATGCCATCCTCAGTGGCGTCTCACGGGCAATGGAAAGCCATGTTTCTGACAGACGTCCGTAGCGGTCGCACGGCCACTCAACGGATGCAGTGGTGTGCGCGCCCCCTGAAACACGCCTTCGGTGGCTCCGACTAGATCTCCCTCGGCCTCCGCAATACAGAACGCCAGCAGCAGCTACAAAGCACAATCTCAGTGGCAGCCTTCAGCAGTCTTCAGTGCTAATTAGCTTTCGACAGTTCGCTCGTGCATTAGTGGTGGGAGCTTCCCACTGCACAATGCTATTGTAATAGCTGGACTTTATTGCCGTTTGTCCTTTTCTTAAGTTTGTTAGCAACGCTTAGATAAAGCTGTAAGTTACGTAAAACTTTTGGTTACTGTATTTACGTCTTCGATAATCAATTCTGCTCCGGTCCAGCTTCCCAACGATGGCAGCTGCTGCGCCACTGCTTAGCCCACCCCACTTTGCAGTTCATAATGGACCCTCAAATTAAATATATTCATGTATATAAAATGTCTATGTAAATTACCAGAATACACACGACTCACTTACTGGTTTGAATGTGCCAGGAAGTTTCATATCAGCACACTCTCCACTGGAGGGTGAAAATGTCATTCTGGAAACAGAAAAGTATATTGCCAGGAAAAGTTAGCCACAGAGCAACTAGGTCCTCCGAGAATAGATCCTTTGAAGCGTGACGACAAATATTTAACAAGGAAGTGTACAGTTGGTGGAAGTTCTTGTGTTGGTGAAGCGTAAGAATATCTGATTTTCAGACTGGAAAAAAATTAGTGAACTAATACATCTGTTAGGAATTTTGCACATTTGTCTGAAAAAATGGAGAAGCACGTTAGCTCCCACTTACACAAAAATCCGAAATGGAGATTTACGAAAGCTTACATATTATTTTGGTATTACCCTAAACTGTACTTAATTATGTACAAAACAACAAATTTCCACAAAACAATTCTTTCTTTTGTCACACAAGTTTGCATCTTGTTAACTATTATTATTATTATTATTATTATTACTGTTCTAATTATAGGCAGTGGCTGTAGTTGTATAAACTTGTTGATAAACCTAACTGTTATATAGCAGATTCTATTAATTTCACACTCTCAAATTTATCTGAATCTAAAAATTTGTGAACACTTAGAATGTATACCCACGAGTAACCACTGGTTGTCAGTGTTAACGCGCAAGCAACACTGCTCGAAACAACTGAAGGAATCAATGTTGGAAGTATGACGAACGGATCTCTTGGAACAGTGCTGCGAAATTTTGCGTTAATGGGCGATAGCTGCAGCCAAGCAACGTGATTGCCTGCAGTGCTTCTCCTGGGCTCGTGACCATATCGGCTGAACCCTAGACGGCTGGAAATCCGTGTCCTGGTCAGGCGAGTCCTTCTGTAAAGGCCGATGGTAGGGTTTGAGTATGGCCCAGACCTGTGCATGTCCATTCAGTGTCTTCTCTGAGTTTTGAAGAATCGCCAACTGTGTTTTTTAACTTTCTGGTGACTTTTTTTAACTGTCCTCCATGAATGTCTCCGTGTTAGTCTATTTTTTACCTCCATTTCCTCCCATTATTCTGTTTTAAGTTCCCATTTATCGCCTTATGTATGTAACATTTTATTCTTACTTTAAGTTGTCATGTCACTCGGCTGAAGAGCGGCGGATTGTGCCGCTGACAGCCCTCCCCTGCCCATATGGGGCAGGGGAATGAACTCACAATAAAGAAAAAAAAGCTCTGCTAGCCAGTCTAATCGTTGCGTGAGTCTCGACTCATCACCTCTACAAGACAGCGTTTTTTTTTGTACTTTGATCTCGTTAGTCGTGGCCTTCTTGGATTCGTTTGGTTTTCTCTGTCACTACGTTACGTCTTGTGTGTCGTCGTCGTTAGGTCTTTCTCCATCGTCCGTCGTTCTTGCGTGTCCATCCTTTCCGTTCGTTTGTTTGTTCACGGGCTGCTCTCCGTTTGGTCCCGCCGCGCTTTCTCGGCCACCCCGGGACCGTTACGATCGTGGTCACAACATGTTACAACGCCCACAGTAAACAACCAACAACCAACACGAAGTGCCATTTGTGGAAATGATTAAACTCACCTAGTAATAACAACCAAGACGGTCACTTGACTTGGATACTAGATGTTATCAAGTACGTCACAGTAGAAGTGGCTTCTAAGAAAATGAAATGTAATTACTGATGCCCATTTTACCAGATAACCACGTAGTTGTAGGTGAGGGACATGAACTAGGATACAAATGAGGCGCTGAGATCTATAAGGACCTGAAACACACCGCCGTCGATTCCCCATATAAGTGAATATCAGGGAAACAAATGATACCACTTTCTGTGAATTTTCATATATACAATGTGTGCCTACAGCACAGATAAACCTGACTAACTATAAGATCAACAGATTACAGAAGCATCAATAGATCCCACAGTTTCACACTCGCCAGTGATGTGCTTTAGGCGCTGATGATACTCTGCGCCTCAAATGGATTGCTCTATGATAAAATTCATAACTTAACATACCATAACTCATCCAGGAACCCACAAAATAGGTTTACTGTCAGTACAAGTTTTGACATATTCTGAAGTCTGAGCTACTTTTACTACAGTATATAGTGAGTGTTTAGAATATCTGAGGAATGTGTTATCAAATAGCACGATTTACGCTGAGCGAACGGAGATAAAAGTCTGGTGCAGTGTGCTACCATCTTATAGTTGGGTTGCAAGGGTTAGCAGTAAACATTATTTAACAAATTCGTTTGTATTGACCTGTAAGGCTATTACGTCACGCAAGCCGCACTTGCGCAAAAGCTCCTTAAAACTATTACAACTGAAGGCGTGCTCGCGATCACGATGGCAAGTTTCACAGAGTCTACAGGAGCAGCAGAGCGGTAGATTTAAGTGCCGTATCTTTCATATTGCGGCATCAGTATTACGTTTAACAACATCCAAAGAAAAGTGAATAATAACTCCACAATCTTTCGAAAGTCAGACTGTTCACGTGATCTTGTGCTTTTACACAGCAGTCGACACTGCTGACAACTCTACGCAAACACTACTGTTGTTAGTCGACAAGTGAAAGCCGCCGGCCACTGTCTTGCCGTGGTCAGATATAATGCCTGAAATCTGATATTCTCGGCAAACTCTTGACTGTGTGGATCAAGGAGTACTGAATTCTTTAACAATTTCCGAAATGGGATGTCCTATGTATCTAGCTCGAACTGACATTACGCATTCCAAGTCTGTTAATCCCCGTCCTGCGGCAATAGTCACGTCGGAAACCTTTTCACACGATTCATCAGAGCACAAATGACAGCTTCGCCAATGGATTCCCTTTTATACCATGTGTACGCGATCTTACTGCCACCTGTTTATGAGCATATCGCTCTCCCATGACTTTTGAAATTTCCTCTCCTCAGGCTACATTTACGTTTCAGCACTATCCACCATGACGTCACACTTGGTGTGAAGTAGGAGGGGGCCACTCGTGTCTGATATGTTGAGGTGTGTATGTATACTTAAAAGGAAACTCCCCATCACCCTCCCCTCCTCGGATTCAGTGGTAAGATGGCCCAGTGGGTAGCCTGTCAAACACAGAATACAAATCAATCACACAAACAGGAAGAAGGTGTACTCAACTGTGAAAAAAAGGAAAATAGAAACCGTGAACGGTCCAAGAACAAGAAGTGCAATAATGAGCAGCCTAAAAGAGAAATGGCGTAATAGCTAAGTGGCTTCCGAATGGAAGAGCCCCGTTCAAAACTCCCTCGTGCCATTTATTTATATATTTTTTCACAACATTGCGAACTATCTATCCTGTCACTGAAATGTTTGTTCTCTTTCTGTAATCGTAGCAGTTGTCAAACGGTACATTGGTTATAGAATGTGAGTCATGTGGTAAGAATATGTTTCCGTCGCAAGTAGATGTGATGAATAGTGAGAGCAGGTGAGATACCACATATAAGTCTCACAGAACCGAAAACAACAGATGGAAATGGAAATGCCGTGTGGCTAGGGCCTCCCGTCGGGTAGACCGTTCAACTGACGGAAGTCTTTCGAGTTGACGCCACTGCGGTGACTTGCGTGTCGATGGGGATGAAATGATGATGATCAGGACCACACAACGCCCAGTCCCTGAGCGGAGAAAATCTCCAACACAGCCGGGAATCGAACCTGGGCCGTTAGGTATGACATGCCGTCGCCCTGACCACTCAGCTACCAGGGGCGTACGAAAAAAAAAAAACCAACAGATAAACAGCTATGAAATTTGTTATAACAATGGAATTCAGAGTCGAGACATCCAAAACGGGAAACAACTCCAAAAAAACGTAAAAAACGTATGTATTGACAAAGCACAGACAGACTGTGATTGTGGAACTGTTGCGTTCATTTGTTGCAGCATGTATGGAAAAGTATTACGTTCTCATCGTTTGCTTAGGAATGATCACATTCACATTAATAAAAACACCTGTATCTGGAAAGGAATCACATCTGACACACTTAGCAGGCATACAAATTCGGTGCGTCTATAAGAAATATGATACAAGTGCTGTCACCAGTGCCCTGTATGACACGCTTGACGTGTCTTCAGGTGGAGGATTCGGTTGAGTTGCCTCCTTGTCATCAAACATTTAAGGTTCCCATTCGAGAGACACTTCCTTTCCATTGCTAATCGAGCTGTTGTGCAGAATCATCTGTCATTATACAATCCTACCTTACACCGCAGCGTTGCAAGCGGACGTTACAAAGACACAAATTTGAATAAAACGAAAAGAGATGAATTGGCAAGATGGAGGTTTGAACACAGCTCCCCCACGTCGCAGTCGAACACCTTAACCACTTAACGCGCGACGCTGCATCTGTTACTAGCTGCTCTATATTACACTTCTTGTCCTTGGACTCTTAACTGTTTCTGCTTTGTTTTTATTTTTTTCACAGTCCATTAAACCTTCTTCCTGTTTCATGCTTGATTTGTGTTCAGTTTTTGACGGGCAGTCTAATAAACTCTCTTACCAGTAAATCTGAGGGGGGTGGGGGGTGGAGTAGGGAGTTTCTCTTGTTAGTCAGCACGCTCGCTGATGAACGACAGTTTCTAAATGTAGAAGGCATAACCAGAAGTGACGTCATGATCAGACCCCTACGCAAGGAGAGTCTACTAACATGTATACTTATGCTTAGTCAGGAAAGTCACAGACAAGTCGAAAACAATACACTCAGGGTTATGCTAGTCACCTTGATCAGGATGATGGCGGTCACCATGTCAACTGATCTTCATTACTGCAAAAGCATCCAGTTGTAATAAGGGAGGCTGGGGCAACTTGTTACAATATCACTTGATGGTTATTTGTATGTGAATATTAAATGACTAAGTTTAGGGGAACTTCGTAAAATTTTGTTGAGGTTAGTTGAAACAGGATAACAACCAATCCCATGCCACAGAATATGTATTAAATTCGGATGTTAAAACTAAATTTCAGTATGTTGTTTCCTCGAAATCTTTTTGTCTCCCTGCTGATTGATAAGTTAGCATTATTAGCAAAAGATGACAAACGTTTTAAATTAGAAGATAAAGTTTTCACCCTAGTATAGGCTTGCTGACTTTGAAAAGTAGTTGAAATCCTTTTTTATTACTTATATGGATATACGCTGAACTCAGATGATAATACTACTGCTCAATATATTTCATTGAAGGTGCATGTAGTTTCCACAGTGTGAAAGCATAAATCTGTTGTCTGGCAATATGATGGCACACACATAGTATCAGCATCAGGTCTTAGAATACTGACACAGGTCCACTGTAAGTTTATTTCACACACACACACACACACACACACACACACACACACACACAAGCACTGAGTCAGCTTTGGTCCCTTTCTCTCCAAATCAACCAACAGCCAGCATGAGTCGTTAGAATACTATTTGAGATCCATTCGTTGACACCCACTGTCAGCATATGGCACGTGCATGTGCGCTGATACACACACACACACACACACACGCTTGTCAGAGATTCTTGTGCTGGAGTACTACTGAAGTGATGAACAGCTCTTTATATGGAGCTATCCTACATCTGTCAACATTGTTTAAGGTTATGCCTCGATGTAAGTGCAGAAAATTCGAAATTCATGCCTGTGAATTATAGTGTATTACATCCACAATGGAAGTAGTATAATTTTGCCCGGTAGTTGATTGTGGTAAACTGCAAACCGAAATAATGCACAGTCCTTGACTTTATTAAAACACTTTGTCTAACCATAATATTCACACTTACAAACACCATCGAATGTAAGTGTCTGAAATGCATTAGTATTGCCACGTGGTTTTCATGGCTTACATAGTGCATCAAAATGTTCTGAGTGTCACACTTGAACATAGTGACAATAAGAATGCCATCCGTCATTTTTCTGCTGTGGTAGAGAATACAAACAATTTTTGGTTTGTTTCAAGTGCGGTTCAAAGAACGAACTAAAGTTGTTGACAAGAGCTGATTAACTATTATAAATTACACCAGTTGTGCCATCAAGGAAGTTGCACGTATTTTGATAAGTAGTACAATTTATTTAGAAGTGGAAATGTTATCCAATGGTCTGTTGTGACTTGCAAAATGGGAGACAGATATCGATCTTTACTAATCTTTATGTGCACTTAAACCTGTTGGATCGGTAGTGTCAATTTGTTAACGTATTTGATAAATAACACAGACGTCTTATGGTGTTTTTAAAGTGTGAAACATTGATCGAACTTAGGACATTACCAAGTGCAGTTTATCCTGTAAGAATAGTAATTCCAATATGCAAGCGATGTGTGTATTTTTACTGTCATTGAACAATTAAGGTATAACAGTAGTGCTACACGTCTTTTGAACCATTATAGAAGATATTTTTAAACATTTTAATACATACAATATTAGGTGCCATTTCATTTTGGGGCAAAAATCTCTATACAACCTTTTACAGTAGTGTATTTGACGTAAGCAAATCGATTAGCCACCATAATGTTTATCTAATTGTTTACAAAGTTAACATGTCTTATATGGTGCGTTGCGAATCTATAGTTGCATATCACGAAAATATTCAGTTGAAGTGATACACAGCGAAATGTCTGTGTACTAACAACCATTTAACAGCATCAAAGATCACTCCTAAACACATCATACAGGGTGATTCAAAAAGAATGCCACAACTTTAGGAATTTAAAACTCTGCAACGACGAAAGGCAGAGCTAAGCACTATCTGTCGGCGAATTAAGGGAGCTATAAAGTTTCATTTAGTTGTACATTTGTTCGCTTGAGACGCTGTTGACTAGGCGTCAGCGTCAGTTGATGCTAAGATGGCGACCGCTCAACAGAAAGCTTTTTGTGTTATTGAGTACGGCAGAAGTGAATCGACGACAGTTGTTCAGCGTACATTTCGAACGAAGTATGGTGTTAAACCTCCTGATAGGTGGTGTATTAAACGTTGGTATAAACAGTTTACAGAGAATGGGTGTTTGTGCAAAGGGAAAAGTTCTGGACGGCCGAGAAAGAGTGATGAAAATGTAGCACGCATCCAGCAAGCATTTGTTCGCAGCCCAGGAAAATCGACTCGCAGAGCTAGCAGAGAGCTGCAAATTCCACAATCAACTGTATGGAGAGTCCTACGAAAAAGGTTAGTTATGAAACCTTATCGTCTGAAATTGGTTCAAGCACTGTCTGCAACTGATAAGATGAAAAGAATCGATTTCTGTGATTTTATCCTTGCTCAAATGGAAACAGATGAATCTTTCGTTTCAAAGATTGTGTTTAGTGATGAAGCAACTTTCCACACTGACGGGAAAGTCAACCGTCACAATGTCCGTATATGGGGCACTGAGAATCCGCGGGAAACAACTCAGTATGAACGTGACTCGCCTAAGGTGAACGTTTTCTGTGCCATTTCAACCAATAAAGTTTTTGGTCCCTTTTTCTTCGAAGGTGCTATTGTAACTGGACTACAGTATCTGGAGATGTTAGAGAATTGGCTGTTCCCTCAGCTCGAACAAGAAGCACAACAATTCATATTTCAGCAGGATGGAGCGCCACCACATTGGCACTTATCTGTCCATAACTACCTGAACGTCAACTACCCGAGGCGATGGATCGGCCGCCAGGCAGCCCGTGACAGAGCACTTCATCACTGGCCTCCAAGAAGCCCTGATCTTACCCCCTGCGATTTTTTCTTATGGGGGTATGTTAAGGATATGGTGTTTCGGCCACCTCTCCCAGCCACCATTGATGATTTGAAACGAGAAATAACAGCAGCTATCCAAACTGTTACGCCTGATATGCTACAGAGAGTGTGGAACGAGCTGGAGTATCGGGTTGATATTGCTCGAGTGTCTGGAGGGGGCCATATTGAACATCTCTGAACTTGTTTTTGAGTAAAAAAAAACCTTTTTAAATACTCTTTGTAATGATGTATAACAGAAGGTTATATTATGTTTCTTTCATTAAATACACATTTTTAAAGTTGTGCTATTCTTTATGAATCACTCTGTATTTTGTTTGCTCTTTTGTGTTAAAGTGTCAGTATATGTAAAGTCTTTGAATAAATATTATATTACTTACTAGCTGATTGTGGAGATAGAGTAGAACTGTTTTAGAGAGCGTTGACATAATAGTCGAGACCAGCAGTTGTATGACAGTTTGCAGTGGAGGCATCAAGTGCATCTCAAACTTCAAATTACACCATTACTGTCGATATATTTACGTATTTTCTCAGACAATTAATTGATGTGCTAATGGCATTGTGACGCTTTATTCGAAATACTACAGCCCTATGTGCAACTTAACTTATAAGCTACACCAGTGTTGCCCATATTTTCACATATTTTTGACATACGTTTCAGAGATGAATACCATATTGTACCACTTGGCTAAAAGGTGTATGTGTGTGTGTGTACGTGTGTGTGTGTGTGTGTGTGTGTGTGTGTGTGTGTGTGTGTGTGTGTATGTTTTGAGGTAGAGAACACCTTGACTCGCCTATTTCCAAGAAAGTAGTGTGGATTAGGACGGAGTTGAAAAATGAGATTTGTCAATGAAGCACCAGTCTGTAATTGAGGGACCTCAATATGTATTGCTTTGTGTACGTTTAAGAGCTCTTCGTTGGCTTGTTTGCTATAAATGGGTGTGGTCTAGAAGGGTGGAGTGGTATGACAACATATTCCATTCGCTCCCACCGCTGCATGTAGGTAACCTGTGGGCGTGACGTCTTGGTTACGCTACATACATACACCGGTAGGGTACATACACACCCACCGAAAAATATTCGAAAGAGTAGGTAGCTATACTACCATGGATAACTCTATAAACAGGGATGGAAGCTGTTGCTCAAATAAAAAGTGGAATCGTGTACTCAAGGGGTACGTACACGAAACTACAGTACTTTGAAAACCATTTTATAAAAATATAATTTTTTTAGATAATCAGTCCAAATTCGGTACAGTTATTAAGAAATGTTATGAGCATTTGTACATAAATTTTCATTTTCATTGAACTTCTACATCTTTACTTATTAACAATTGGTTCTTTTGAAGAATGTAATTACAAATGTTCCTTTTTTGGAAAAACTGTAAAAGGAAAATTGATGAATTTTTGTTCACACTTTCATACAAAATTATTACAGATATATGTGGAACCGAATTTCGATATCTTCTTTTGTTAAAATTTTACAGGTCTCTAAATTTCCCTGAAAAATAAAATATCAAATTTAAGGAATATATTCTACCATAAATGTCTTACTATTTTACTAAATGAAAATTCCTTCAACAGAATTTTTCACTATAGTACTGACTAGTCATATGCCAAATTTAATTTCTCTACCCTTTGTGATTTGTGAGAAATAGGTACACGAAGTTAGAAAAGTGTAAGTTACGGGAAAACTGAATCAGAGATTCGACAGTATTTGTAATAGGCCTTACCTTCTCTGTGTGAACTAGTGCAAGCCATATGCATACTCCTCTTCATCTGCAAGCAGTCTCATTTTTGCTTGTCTTTTTTGGTTAATCTCTTGTTCACCTTTATTGGCATTAATTTCAGCCACAGCAACTCTTTTGCCATCGATATCGTTCAGTACTGAATATGTGAAAGCTCCTGGTTGAAATCCTAGCCTCTGTAGAGTGGTTATTCTTCCAAGATTACCATTGTAAAAAATTAAACAAGCATCATATGCTGCAATTTTAACAACAGTTATGGAAACAAATGTTGTTTTAGGGCAACGTGTCCAAATAAGTGAGTTGTAACTTTCATTAGGATTTTGAGTTTTTCCATGCACGCACTTTCGTAGGAGGTCTGGCTCGTCTAAACACCTAAATGTTGGTTTTATAGCATTTAACACATCCACAGGTAAACTGTGTTTGTGTGAATATTTGATGCCTTCTCAGTCAGCCTGCTTGAATTTGCACCATGAAATGTCACACAAATTATGTACGGATTTGTCATCTGTAGACAGTTTATGAAAATAAATAGACCACACACCCTTCTGCATGTTCTTCAAATTTTCGCAGTTGTCCCTTATAGCCTTGCCATAGTACAATTGTAAAGAATGAATTTCTTTGTGTGTGAGTCTGTTAGGACCACCTAAAGGTTTTCCATCCTCAAGTTTTCTGCCTTTCAATTGACGTTTCAATTCTAAACGTCTGCCTCCCATTCGTTTTTGCACATGGCCAACACATTCCAACTTTTCTATAGCACACCTAGGACCATAAGGTTTACTTTCCAAAACAGTGTCGAAGGAACTAGAGTCACCATCAGCAAGGTATTTTATGTATCTAACATCACTTTTCCACACTTCGATGGAACACAAGTTCCATAGCTGCAGGTTCCATTCCACCAATAGAACCAGAATAATTTGTACAGCACACTTTCTTGTGTTCAACCTGCCGCTTAGTTTCTTCCACTTCACCAGCTATCTTTCTGAGTCCACAACTATAACAATATTTGCTCATTACCTGAATATCAAGAATTTTTCATTATCAACACTAATTACAGAAGATACTCCATAGAGTGATGTGTCCACGCTTCATCCATGTTCCATCACATGACACACACAAATCTGTGTATGGCGTTTTATCTGCTTTTCTCTCTAATTCACTATTCATCTTCACAGCTTCCTTTCCAGAGGATTTCAAGTTTTCTTCCCCTTCCTCTTCAAGAGCACTTAGAAGTGCTTTATTTCCAGTGGTGTACCTAACACTTGGTTGTGGCATGTTCATGATCCCACAAAACAGTTTGGTACCTTCTCTGCTTATGCCCAAACATCTCATCCCATACATTAAACGCATATTTGCTTCATATATGCGGTTAATTGATGCTGATGTTCTGGAAGCAATGTCTGAATGGCAGCTTTCACAAGTGAGACGCAAGTTACACACTATTCCAATTCTGTTTTCTTCGTCATATAATCTCAAACTTTTTGCACCACAGTTGGCACATACACAAGCAGATCATATAATATCAGACAGAATTTTCATATCAATAAGCCGAAAACCACTAGTAGCTTGAGTGTCTGAGCCACACTCATCACGTGATAGACCGCTTTCAATCTTTCTTCTCGAAGCACTCGCTTTTTTGGTTGTAGTCAAGAACTCATTTGTTAGTGTGGGGCTGGTTTTATCTTTACATCGAGAAGCAAGAGACTTACTAACCATTCTAAACACCTTACTAGAACGAGGCATGCTGCAAAATATAAGAACAGGTCTATGCACCACTTTCGTAAAAGTTTATACGAAACAACACTCGTAAACAAACGCTATAAACCAAAGAGTGTAACATCGGCGGCAGAGATTTTATTCCAAAGCCTCCTTGATGTAGTATACAAACGCTCCCTGCATTGTGATTGCACAAAATTGGAAAAAAGCATAAATACATAATACGAGAAAATGAAGAAGAAGATGGTGGCGTGGCCCTGTGCAAGCTATTACAAATTATTATTTTTTTCGCATTTGGAAGTGGAATTGGAACGTAATAGTTCGCAATTGAAATTTCAATTAAACGTAGTAAATGAAGAGCCAACAAAAAAATTTCAAAATTATGGTCATTTTCGTGTACCTTCCCCCTCAACCTGCTAAAATCTGAGATGTTGCGATAAGTCCCATTCGCATATGTGGGCAGAATCCAGGCATTCGTAGCACTGAGTGGCTCCGCAAGACAAACTTTGTGACATGTTGTTCTGCGTTATCACTTGGAAACTTTTATTGGCGTAGGCAGGTTAGTGTACTACTGAAGTCAGTATAAATCAATATCGAAATAATTGCTTCGATCCACAAGACAAAGAAAAGTTACACAATACTCCAAAGGCAATAATTACGGCTGTGCAACTATGTAATTATTCTCAAAGAGTTTCCAGGATAGGAACATTGCACTGAAAGACATACATTGTCAAGAGTTCATACACCGCTTCTAGATTCCTTTTAACCATTTTATCAACAATATAGTCCAAAACAAAATAGGAGAATTTTAACGTCAACAGCGAAAAGTCAAGCAAAAACACTGCTCTTCAGGATTTCATTGAAAGAAATGTAATCTATCACCTTCAACAGAACGCTGTCACCTCCATTTCATTCATTAATCTTCATCGTCCAGTTACCTACTTAGCTCCACAACCTATCATGAAGCTCAGGCTGAGGCTAGGCACGATAGGTACAATAACGGACCTTGCTCACTGCCAATGTACTTGTTTCTGTAAGCTTAAGAATTGAGTAACAAGAGGAATAGGTCGAAAGAGAATGTGTTTAGCTGCGATAGTTCATTTAAGAGATTTTGGTGAAAACATCAGTTGTGTATTACGAGATACTTCTACATTAATTGAGTACTTACAACAGAATTCCTGGTAGCATGCAGTGGCCGGAGGCAACCACTGTCGCTAGTGAGGGAGACAGAGCACCCGATGATGTCAAGTCATGTGACGGGGGTTTAGAGCATCGCGGCGGAATGGTTTGAGGGAACCGGAATAAGAGTTCGAAAAGCTAATTTACGTGAGCAGACACCCCTCTAAAATAAGCAGGTAGACAAGTGAAGGGCATGGAGGGACAAGGAGAGCAAAATAGTCCATACGAAAAAAAGGGAAGTGTTTTATAAGAGGTAGAATTAAAGGGAGAATTATTACAGATAGCGTTTCGGAAGAATTTCTACTTGAGGAATCAACGTAGGACGTCATAATTCTAATAGGAAAATTATTAGGAAAGCGGCTTGTCTGACGTCGAAGAAGCCCGAAAAGTTGTAAGTCGGAGTGACAGATCACTGTGTAAAGGAGAATGTTGGGGGCTTGGCTGAGGTTTGACCTCATTACATGAAAAGATTTTTATTTGTCCATTGGATGCTAACCATGTCTGAATATGAACAGTCGCAAAGGCAGTGCATTCAACCGGTGCTTCAAAGAACATTTTTGTCGTTGACAACATCTACGGACCTACAGAGAGATAGGTCAATTAAACAAATCTTCTGACATGTCGTATATCACCGCTTAACCAAATATTGGTGAGAACTGTCTCAGTATTGCAATAGATTGTGGGTGATAGCCGTTTGGTCATGTCTGCGGTATTAGAGACGTCCGTGTCTTGCAGAAATCCTGTGACTTACTGTTGACGCATAGGAGGTATCATGTCGGTATTTTCCTAAATCTCATTTGGCTGAGAGGCAGAGCGATTCTAATGGTATATGCGAGTAGCTAATTCGGTTAGATGGTATTGTTTCACCAATCTTCTTAAATTCTGATAAGTGTTATTGCCAATTTTTCGTATATGTTGTGAGGTATACGCACCGAATTAATTCGGATACAAAGCGCTTCAATAATCTGTTTGATTTTACCATCATAGTTTGTGGACATGGACAGTATCTTGAAAGGAGAATATAAGATGAACATCAACAGAAGCAAAACCCGGATAATGGAATGTAGTCGAATTAAGTCGGGTGATGCTGAGGGAATTAGATTAGGAAATGTGACACTTACGGTAGTAAAGGAGTTTTGCTATTTGGGGAGCAAAATAACTGATTATGGTCGAAGTAGAGAGGATATAAATGTAGACTGGCAACGGCAAGGAAAGCGTTTCTGAAGAAGAGGAATTTGTTAACATCGAGTATAGATTTACGTGTCAGGAAGTCGTTTCTGAAAGTATTTGTATGGAGTGTAGCCATGTATGGAAGCGAAACGTGGACGAAAAATAGTTTGGACAAGAAGAGTATAGAACTTTCGAAATGTGGTGCTACAGAAGAATGCTGAAGATTAGATGAGTAGATCACATAACTAATGAGGAGGTATTGAATAGGATTGGGGAGAACAGGAGTTTGTGGCACAACTTGACTAGAAGAAGGGATCGGTTGGTAGGACATGTTCTGAGGCATCAAGAGATCACAAATTTAGTACTGGAGGGCAGCGTGGAGGGTAAAAATCGTAGAGGGAGACCAAGAGATGAATACACTAAGCAGATTCTGAAGGATGTAGGTTGCAGTATGTACTGGGAGATGAAGAAGCTTGCACGGGATAGAGTAGCATGGAGAGCTGCATCAAATCAGCCTCAGGACTGAAGACCACAAAAACAACAACAGTTTGTTCCTTCCCTAATGGCCTACCTTTTATGAATATTTATGGATTCAAGCAAAGTTAAATTAGGGCATGTAGTTTAGCAGGTTGAAGAAGTACAGCTGAACTTCAAGTGTGCTGCATCAGAAAGAAGGTCGGTTTTTTAAAGTCGTATACCTCTTTTAGGCCACAGCTTACTGTTCCAGGCGGGTTGTTCGACATTACGTTTAGATGAACGTTTTTCGTTTGTTCTTGCTGTTGGGGTACCCAGGAATATGTTCAGTGCTCGTTCTTTCCCTTGGTGTAAAGAGATATATGTTCAGTGCTGGACTGATTTATCCACGAAGTTTTGTGTATGGCAGGTTTTATTCTAATTAACCTCAAGTTCTTAAACCACGCTTATATTATAGCCACGGGAAAGTTAACTGTGCTCCAGGGTTACTGAGCATGTACAAACTTGCTAAACACTGGCAAAGAAAATATGGAGCGATCCGATAATAATTCCACGCGAGCACATAGGAACACTTATTGATTCTATCTTGTCCGTGCTGGGCGAAACAGTTTGGTTGATCACCAAAGATTATTTACTCCCGACCTTATAAGTGTATTGCAAAACGCCACAACGGGCACTCTCCACTTACGCCCCACGAAGGCAGTGTTTTCGTGCGTATTTGAAGTCACAGAACTTCCACGAATTTTCTTTCGACAATCAAAACGTGCAGCTAACGAACATTAGTAGCTGGTTTCACGGATTTCCATTGCCCACTTGTGTTCCCGCTAATGCCACTCTTCAGCATAAGCTGCTTCCTGCCACAGCGGGTGCTAGAAGGCACTCGCCTATGGACCAGCGTATTACGCACAAGTCACAACCCATTACGGAAATACCAATTCATTACCGCCACGCTGAACAAAATCGCTCTTCTCACTAGGTACCGGAAACCGGCTCTTGCGTTCACAATAGCGATCAGCGCAGCCGACTTCTGCAGGTAGGAAATCATTTTTTTTGATTTCCGTTATGACCATTTTGCGTAAGAGGCGTTGTCTACAGCATTTCCCTTATTTAACACTTGTTTGTACATTCTCGCATAGACTTTATGTTGATTTTTAATTTATGATGAGTGTTTTATTGTTTACCCTCCCTGGAAATCGCTATGACGGCCTGCAGCACGTATTGTTCACAGTTCAAATAACGTCCAAACAGTGACACCTAATAGGACCACTAGAAAAGCTGGCAAAAATGCGGTTAAAAATAAAATGAGGGATAAAAATCGAATTACATGTAAATCCTCAACTGCATAGAGAAATCCTGAAGGATCACTAGCACTCGGGAGGACGACGGTTTGAGCCGGCGTCCGACCATCCTGATTTAAGTTTTCCCTATATCGCTAAACTGCTTCAGGTAAATGGCGTGCTGGTTCCTTTGAAAGGGCACGGCCGATTTCCTTCCTCATCCTTCCCTATCCTCGCTTGTGCTCCGTGTCTATTGTCCTCGACGGGTCGTTAAACACTAATCTCCTCCTCATTGCGTAGAATTATTATTTAATTTAGGGACGACCAGAGATTTCAACAATAACAACAAACAGCCTGCTGCTGGTGGCCGAGCGCTTCTAGACGTTTCAGTGTGGAACCGCGCGACCGCTACGGTCGCAGGTTCGAATCCTGCCTCGGGCATGGATGTGTGTCATGTCCTTAGGTTGGTTAGGTTTAAGTAATTCTAGGTTCTAGGGGACTGATGACTTGAGATGTTAAGTCCCATAGTGCTCAGAGCCATTTGAACCAATAACAACAAACAACAGGATTAGCATTGTCACAACTTTGCAAATAGCTTCTAATTCCCTAATACCCGTTCCCAACTGGCCATGGTTGATTGGCTAATGGAGATGGCTGCCTTCAATAACTGCTTATTCAACATTATTAATTACGTAATTTATTAGTAGTAGTTCACCAACACCAAGAAATCTTAAAACACTTCCTAAATACCTGATTAAATAACTGATCCTTTGGGTAATACATTCTCAACCAATAACAGTACCAAACAACATCACTTCCAAATAAAAACTTACAGAATCGTAATGGTAGAAGGGAACCTTTGAAACTTCAGAACCAACTTTCATTCAACACGCAGATATAAAAACATATACAAAACTCACAGTCAGTAGATATAGTAGATTCCAGTATTTATAACCCGCTGAACTACAGCGCAGAACTGAATTTCAGCTCTATCCACAAAGTCATCCTGATAAAATTACGTTCACACATAAGAACTAACTTTATGACAACGCCCATCAGGCACTGGCCGCACTTTTACACACTCGTCAGTTTCTTTGAAAAGTGACAGTTCCTGCTCAATCTCCACACAGTTAAGCAAACTAACCACGCAGAAGTCACTTAAGGTTAATACACGTACCGTATTCCACTACTTTCTTCTCCAATATCATGACATGCTTATTGTAGGCGAACATTCTACAGCACAGCGTGTTCAGGTTGGACCCACGCTGTCTTGCTTATCTGCCGTGGCAAAACACCCACAAACGACATCGGCCAGAACTCGCCGTAATTGCGTCCATACAATTGCAGAGCCCACCGTTTATCGTTCTACAGCAGCGTTGAATTCCCAAGCGTCTCAGTTTCACAATCAGTCCACAACCACAAAGTGCCAAAATTATTAAATGCACAATTCGGACCATGCGGACCCCAACACACTGCCGTCCTGTCCTTCTCGCTTGATACTGTCTAATCCTCCACTCCTCGTCGCCAGAGGGCAACTCGCCGCCAACTCGGCACCCTTGTGTCTATGGCGAGGCCAGTATCGACGTTAACACTTGCGGCCGGAACACAACCGTGCCGAGAAAATCGGCACATCATGAAGGATCAGAGCTCGATGGACATTTATTGGCCGTCAATAGACACAGGTTTACTGAATGGTTTCAGCAAAGTTTAACGCAATGAACAAAGATCAATGAAATCGTAACTATTACTATGTGGAAATATTAACTGCTGTCTAAAATAATACAGTTAATCTATGACACAGAATAGATTTTTAATTTCATTTTTGGCGCCACAGAGAAAATGTTTGCCATAAGGACTAATATAAACAGATTTATAGTGGCTACTTGATAATGCAGGATGATCGAAACTAAATTCTTATTTTTATCAGCAGCTCTTGGTGCTTCCAATTTATGACTTCTCATTAAAAAAATAATCATGTCAAACGATAATGTAGTTGTGGACAAAATATTCGTCACGTAGTGTTGCTGTCTTGCTCGGATTTACGTTTCGGACAGCGCGTCCTGTGAGAGTAGAGAATTATGCTCCCTGAGCCGGCTGTTAGCGGGTGAGGCCATTCGTCGCCGCAGACAAATGTCCTGACAAGGAGCGCTTTCGCAGAAACGCACCGTGGACACCGCTGCTGTGTGTCTTCAGTAGATTAACGAGATCCACCGAGGTGAAGCAGCTCATCCCCATTTTACGTTTCGGCCGCTGTCTCGACTCCAGCCGCAAGCATTTCCTTACGGTATGGAGCTGCTATATTGGAATCACAACTCCCAGTGCGCATTCAGATATTGCGGGCAACGCTCTACCGACGAGGCCTCAACTGCGTAGATTAATGGAGACATCAGCGAGAAGAATAACAGCCATTAAAGGGGCGGTTATTTATGTCTCGTGGCTGAGCCCGTAATCCGCCTTTACCAGACAATCCGGGCGGTAAATTACACGATAAACCGGGACCCGACGAGGACAACAACCACGCCTACAGGAATATACTTAAGCGAGACGATTAACAGTCAGGTCCCGGTCAGTGGAAGCGTGCGGATGTACCTGGCGCGGCGGGATAACTGAATTGGCTCGCTCCGTTCTGAGCTCGCGGTTGCCGGAAAGGCGTCTCCCTGCACATTTAGGTGTTTTACTTCCATACAGCTGCGCATTTCGCTTTATTGCGTATTACTGAGTTGCGTGAAGACGGATTCCGGGAACCAATGTACTCTCGTTTCTTACTAAACATTCATTACCCCTAAAGTCACCCCGGTTACTGTGAAACACAGGTGTGTAATTTTGTTGCACAGATAATGAACTGCGTGAAACAGACGAGACTTTAAGCGATTGAAAAAGCGTGTACTTCAGAGAAATGAACGAGAAATTTTTTATTATGATTCTACGGAATAAAAATACTATTCTGAAATACAAGTGTGGGCCGGCCGTGGGGGCCGAGCGGCTCTAATTGCTTCAGTCCGGAACCGCGTGACCGTACGGCCGCCGGTTCGAATCCTGTCTCGGTCATGGATGTGTGCGTGTCCTCAGGTTAGTTAGGTTTAAGCAGTTCTAAATTCTAGGGGACTGATGACCTCCGATGTTAAGTCCCATAGTGCTCAGAGCCATCTGAACCATTTTTACAAACGTGAGTATACCCCAGAACTAATTTAAGAACGTCAGCTTTCATTCTATAGCTGAAGTGCGAAACTGGTCGCTGGTATTTCACCGCAGACGGATCTTCATTGTACCTTATGAGACACCTTTAATTATTCGAATGACTAAACCTAGAAATGGAAGATAGCTTCCCGAAAGTAAACGTGGCATGAGTACATTAATTTACAGTAATAGAGGTTGATTATTTTACATGCTGAGATGACAGAAGTCATGGGAAAGCGGTGTGCGCTTAAACAGATGGCTATAGCATCACGTACACATGGTGTAAAAGGACAAGGCATTGGCGGAGCAGTCACTTGTATTCAGGTGATTCGTATGATACGGTTTCTGACGTGATTGTTGCTGCACCATTGGAACTGAATGCGGAGTATTAGTTGGAGTTACACACGTAGGACATTCCATTTTGGAAATCGTTAGGGAATTCAGTATTCTGAGATGCACGGTGTAAAGAGTCTGCTGAGAATACCAACTTTCAGGCGTTATCTCTCACCCCGGACATGGGAGTGGCCGACGGGTTTTACTTATCGACCGAGAGCAGTGGCGACTGCGTAGAGTGGTCAGTGTTAACACACAAGCAACATTGCGTGATATAACTGCAGGAATGAATGTGGGACGCACGACAAAAATATTTGTTGAGACAGTGTTGCGAAATTTGACGTTAATGGGGCATAGCAGCAGCCAACCAAAGTGAGTGCCTCTGCTAACAACATGACATTGCCTGCAGTGCATCTCCTGGGCTCGTGACCATGTCTGTTGGATCCTAGACGACAGGAAAACCGTGGCCTGGTCAGATGAGTCCAGATTTTAGTTGGCTAAAGCTAATAGTAGGGTTCGTATGTGGTGAAGACCCCAGTAAGCCGTTGACCCATGTTGTAAACGTGGCATTATGCAAGGTGGTGGTGGCTGCATAATAGTGTGGGCTCATTTACGTGGAATGGGCGTGGTCTTAAGTCCAACTGAGGCGATCACTGACTGGAAATGGTTATGGTCGACTACTTCGTTTGTCGCCGTCACGATGGAAGTTTTGTGGACAGCAGTGGGTCGTGTCAATGGGGCACAATTGTTCGCAATTGCTTTCAAGAACATTCTGGACAATTCGAGAGCTTGGTTTTGTTACCAAGCTCACCCGTCGTGAATACCATCGAATATTTATTGGACATGATCGAGAGGCCATTTTGAACACAAAATCCTGGACCGGAAACACTCTCACAGTTATGGATGACTGTAGAGGCAGCATAGTTCAAAACTTTTGCAGGTGTCCTCCAGCGACTTGTTGAGTCCACACCACGTCGAATTGCTGCACGACGCCGCATAAAACGTTGTCAGACATTATATTAGTATGTGACCTTAGTGTATACTCTATTGTGTGATGTGCTATGACGACACAGTGCATTAGTACGTAACGAATGCCGGCCGGAGTGGCCGTGCGGTTCTAGGCGTTACAGTCTGGGACCGGGAGGCCGCTACGGTCGCAGGTTCGAATCCTGCCTCGGGCATGGATGTGTGTGATATCCTTAGGTTAGTTAGGTTTAAGTAGTTCTAAGTTCTAGGGGACTGATGACCTCAGAAGTTGAGTCCCATAGTTCTCAGAGCCATTTGAACCATTTTTTACGTAATGAATACAGATTATACTTGTCAAATACTCCTGCCACATTTCAGTGAAAGTTGACTCAGTGCGTAGTGAGCACTTACATTAAGGACGCAGGAAGTTCGAAGTCGAACGTTTGTGAATAGGTCAGAATGTACTAATTTCATTAATAATTTGAAAATAACGCAGATACTTTGCAGCCATTGTAAGGAGCTATTGTGATTTGAACATATTCGTATCGCACATTTTATTAATGGTTGACTTTCAACGGCTCAACAAAACTGCTTATGTGCTTTAATATTTAGCTTTTGCATTTTGACTATCACTGTTGTTTTAACGCTGGTAATGATTCGATAACTAACAGACTCGTTCGAAAGTAGTCACAATTAATCCGGTATTTAGTGCAGTAAGACAGAAAAATAAATGAGTGATATGACTGTGTACAGGTGTACGTTTCTGCTAAGACAGTGCTGGAATTCGATAAACGCTCTCGTTTCAATTATCACATGGGAATAGTACTAAGAGGTGGGCGGTAATATTTACCTGACGTTAGTTTTCATACACTAGCATTTAAGCCATTCAGAAATGAAATTGGACTTTACCTAACGATTCAGTAAACCTTTTTAACTCTGCATGTGAGGTTTACCCAAGAAACAGGTACAGTCAGTTTCCGAACAGGCGCCGACATTACGTTTCCTGAACTCGAATGCAAACCTATTTAAAAATTAATGAAGGTGGTGAATACAAAAGAAAAATTATGTAAAACTCGTTTAGTCTTTGTTTGAAGAAGGCACAAAGCATGTGAAATTGGAAACCAGAAGTGGACTTGGTGGAAATTATGGAAGGTAGGGAAAATGGTTCAAATGGCTCTGAGCACTATGGGACTTAACATCTGAGGTCATCAGTCCCTTAGAACATAAAACTACTTAAACCTAACTAACCTAAGGACATCACAGACATACATGCCTGAGGCAGGATTCGAACCTGCGACCGTAGTGGTTTCCGCAGTTCCAGACTGAAGCGCCTAGAACCGCTCGGTATAGGGAAAAAGTACTGCAAAATAAGCATTCTGCATGGTCATAAAGGCCTCGTCGCTGGTCACCTGTCAAACAGAAGCTCAAAACCTGGTACCACCAATAGCTGAATAGATGTACACAAGAACTAGAGGTTAACTGATATATATATGAAGATTGTATTGGTTCTTTCGTATACACACACACACACACACACACACACACACACACACACAGGCTCTCCGGCCATTTGACAATCTTCTTCCGTCCGCAGAATTCATGAAGGAAAAAGGAGTGCAGGAATGGTAGTTAGATCAACTGATTTGGATTTCAGACCATGCATTTTAAATGGATTTGACTACACACAGCCCACAGTAAGATACTGGATTTTATGAGGACGCATTTAGAAAGAAAATCGTGTTGTGGAAGGGACTATTCTGACAAACACAGACCAGTTCCTTTAGTTCACTGCTGTTGAAGGAAACGCGAGGCTTGAATACTTCATTGTGGCCTTGAAAAAATGTAACGATAGTTCTCTAAACGTTTTGAGGACACTGTTACACAACTGTTCTCGAGACCGTTTACCTTTTCAGTTGAAAGCGGCCGTGTTCATATGCAGATGTGACTGATTAATCTCCATTGTAATTCGTATTTTAAAGACAAATCCTTTCCAGTTAAAACTGTCAATGACGTCTGCGTCGTTTCCCTCAGGCAGATTTCCCACATCTCCATAAAGAGACAGCAAAAACGTTGCAATATTCCGATCAACGTTTGTGTGTAAAAGACAGTTTTTGTGTTATGAAACTAAATACTTTACTATAATGTGGCAACTTGACTGCGAAAGTCTGTAAAATTGCCTGCAGCTGTCCATACGTTGACAGTTCATACCAAATAAACATTAAATTATGTTTTCAGTGTACCAAAAATAAGTAAATAAAACTCAAAATTCAATTTGCAAGTGATTTAGGTTGTCGAGAAATGTGAAATATAAAAGTCATGTGCAGTGCGTCTGCATTGCCATTTAAATGCAGTGCGTGGGCAGTTTCCCCCATCTTCCCCGACTTCTCACGATAAGACAGCGTGGAGTGTAGGTGGGGGAATGTACAAGCAGGCTAAGCGCTGTTGCACCCACGCTAGGGCAGGGCTGACGAGTCTAATTCTTCGTCGTGCTTGCCCTAATGCTCCCTCTAGCACCATGGAAGCTATTCTTTGAGATCATCTTTCTCCATTATTCACCGTATGTACCTGTCTGTGTTTTCCATATGTTCCTTTGTGCACTGGTACCATGAAGGAACTCTTCATCCTTATCTTGTTACTAGACCTAATTTTCAACGTCTTAGTATTGTACCACACTTCAGATTGTGCCACACATCATTATTCACTTCCATACGGTACTGTGTTTCCCTGGGAGACCCCTAGGCGCAGGCTAAACTGTCTAACTGAAAAAGTTTTTCCTGTCCTTCAAGAACACTGGCACCTCCCATTCGCGAAGTGTGAGATTCACGTTTTATGTGTGGCAGATATGTGTTGATGACTGAAATGTGTGTGTGTGTGTGTGTGTGTGTGTGTGTGTGGATGGGTGGGTGTAGTGTGGTACTATGCTTGCGTTTTATGATGATGAGAGGTGGGAGAGTGTGAAACCGGTCACAACACGCGGCCTGCTGCTCCCGAATAGCACCAAGGGGTCCACCGAACATAGCGTCCACATCCGACAGACTGATTACCATCAGCTGTGCCGCATGCTGTCACTTGTCGCAAGCCGCCACAACATGAGACACCTCGGAAGGGTTTGCACTTAATTCCTGACACTGGCGCAGAGACTGGTGATGACGAACATAACACTACCACCCTTTCTACCCACTGGCGGAAAGGCAAAGGGACAGCTGCCAGTAGCATGTGGCGTACAAGGTCGGTACCTCCCTCCATTACAAAATTGACGATTCCTCGATGCTCCATGCTTCAGGTTATGTCCTATCAAGCTTCAGATTAAGTCCTATCAAGCGATCCGTTCTTTTAGTAATGTTGTTGTGGTGTCACTGCCAGACGCCACACTTGGTAGATGGTAGCCTTTAAATCGGCCGCTGTCCGTTAGTATACGTCGCACCCACGTGTCGCCACTATCAGTGATTGCAGACCGAGCGCCGCCACACGGCTGGTCTAGTCTAGACTAGCACTCGCTGCAGTTGTACAGCCGACTTTGCTAGCGACGGTTCACTGTCTACATACGCTCTCATTTGCAGAGACGACAGTGTAGTATAGCCTTCAGCTACGTCATTTTCTACGACCTAGCAAGGCGCCATATTCAGTTACTATAATTACTATCTTGAAGAATGTATTCTGAACAGATAATATTCATCGTTAATGGATTAAAGTTAAGTATCAAACTAATTACGTAAGCTTTCTGAATTCTCATTCCTTGTCATGTTCCAGACCTTACGTCAGTATGCTTCTTCCTTCCTCATGCCAGCCTGCGTGAGCTAAGACGCGTGCATTTCGGCCTCCACTCGTAACACGGTCTTGGCTCTTCTGCTAACACAAAAGTTCTGACATAAGTTAATTTGTACTCCAATTCCGTTCAGTACCCCCTCATTTACTCGATCTACCTTTCCTGGCTTCTTTAGGATCACATCTTCTTCTCTCCAGCATTTACCGTGCGTTCAAGTCAACCTACAACATCACGACATTAAACAGTTTTAAATTTAAAACATTCACCATCAGCAGAATGTTGTGGGGACTGATCTAACAGGAATTTAAATGACTATTAGCCGTTCGCCTGGCGCTTCCACGAATCCCTTCCGTCAAAAGGAAGCTCCTTCACTGACGTAATTCGTCATGAAATTATCGTTATATAAACGAAAGGTGTGGTTTTCGTATGCTAATGCTTTAATTCATATACGACTAGCGCAGTGAGTTGGCTGAAAGCCCCAGTGCTGCGGTAAAAGCATCCACTGTTCCCAACTGGGGAGACTTATCCTTAGAGTGTGCAGTGTCTTCCTCTCAAAATCGCGTTCTCTGCGGCAGAAAACTTGGTCGAAAAACGGCGCTGACAAGCGCCGCCGGCGAAGATTAAGACAATTACAACGCTGCCAAGGAAGCAGACATTTTTTCTCCGACAACGGCAACAACATTACGTGAAACTCCTCCAGCCAGATTTCGCTACCTCCGCTCTTTCTCAGTAAGCTGCAAGCGAGGAAATCAGATTATCCGGCAGAGTTCCACGAGAAGTGTGAGAGAAACAAGACTACTGGCCTGAAAATCCTTTTCTCACTTTCTAAGTGTGTAGTGCAATCCAAAAGTAAGGTACAAAAATTTAACGTGATACCTGAAGCACACAGTCTCATACACCTAACTTCTTGAAAACAAAGATTATATAATGAAAATCTGCAAATACTAGATGCAACTGAAGTAAATTTAATTTATGTTGTGAGTACTTAGACACGTAACGTCACTTTGGAAATTCCGTAATTTCATTTAAACTAAACGAAAGTAGAGAACAAACATGAGATGAAATGATTTAAATTCATGAAATTTTTTTTAAATACAGTTGTGTGGTATTTTTCACGGTGAATGCTGTATACTCTCATATTTAAAAATGTTCGCCATCGCAACGTGGTGGTCACTAGTAGATCATCTTTGATGTAAATGTTTTTTTCGTTGGAAAGTACGTGATATTTCAATAACCTATTCAAGTTTGTAGGAATATTCTCGAACGATAACTAATGTTTTCTAGTATTCTATAATGTTCACCATAGTTCTAGAACACAAATTGGAAGTGACACATAGCACACTGATTCACACTCCGGTAAAATCGCCTTAACCGGTGATTTGTGCCACATATTAAAGATAGAAGAGTAACTCATCAAGAAGTTGAATCCGCATATAGGCAGAAATTACGCTAACAAATAGTAACTGTGTGAACAAACAATCTTAGCAACAAAACATGACGTTGTTCAATGAACAAATCAGCGAACACAGAAAATGATACCACGGAAAGTAAAAAAAAGCTTGAAACCCTATTGCAGTGATGACGCAAGATGAACAGTAAACTTCCCAACAGAATTCGTACAACGAATTCGACTCACTTTAATTAACGAACCATTTAATTTTAAAAGGCTCCAATTCCACGTAAGATTAGCGGGCAGTATAAATGTTAAAGGTTGATGTCAAACAAATTCATCGTTGTCGAGTGAATTTAAAATGATATAGCTTCTTGTTCGTACAACCATACGTAGCACGTTCATGTGTTGGACAACCAGGAAAGCACAATATCAAATGCAGTTGATAACAATATACAGGCCTTTTAAAAATTATTTATACAAAAATAAACTTTAATTGTGAAAAATGTAATGTCTAATACAGACTGAAAACAGTATATCTTGAAATTTTATTTACAGATGTTCAATGTAGCTACCATTTGTTACACGACAAATGTCCCATCTCTAACCAATTTCCTGCCAAATCCTATGAAACAATCCTTGATGTGGTGGCAAGTAAATGTTTTATCCCTTATTGTAGCTCGTTGACGTTTCCCGAAAGCGGAGCAACAAATACTTTATCTTTAATGTTAGCCCGCTCACAGAAGTTCATGGAGTTTAAATCGGGTGATCGTGGTGGCCAGTATATTGTTCTACCATTGCCAGTCCAAGTCGGCACATTCCTACGGAGATAATCGAGTGAATTGACGTAGTGGTTACCACACTGGATTCACATACGGGAGGACGACGGTTCCCGCGTCTGGCCATTCAGATTTAAGTTATGCCTGATTTTCCTAAATCGCTCCAGGCAAATGCCTGGATGGTCCCTCCAAAAGTACAGGGCCGATATCCTTCACCCATCTTTGATGTAATTCGAGTTAGTGCTACGTCTCTAAGAACCTGGATGACGACGGGACATTAAATCCAATCTTTCTTCCTTCCTTTCGCACGGATATAAGCAACATATTCACGATGATAATCTGCTGGCGCGCCATTTTCCTGGAAACTAGATTCTATATCCAAATACTGTTGTAATTTGTAATTTAGGCATTACATAATGTTGACGCATGTTCAGGTGCGACATTCCAGTGACAGTTGACCCAGCTGAAAGAGAGAGCACCGTACGACTTGTTAAAGCCTACAGCACAAAAACTAAAAGAACATTTACGTAGATGAGTGCCGTACATGTTCTAATACGTAAAGTGGTTTCTACTGACCGCAGATTATTCGAATTCCCTGCGGAAGTATGGAATATCGTTTCGTCACTCAACACTAAGGCCTGCATTTTGTTAAACATTTCTATGCAAAACTAAACTCGTTTTCCTTTATCCCTTTCTCTTAAGGCTTGCTGCAGTTTTGAATGACAAACTTTTTTTTAATATATTCCACACTGTTATACAGACATATTTAATTGTAAACGACTCGTTGATTTTGCACGCACTACGAATGTAACATGGCTGAACTTGTTAAATGGCGGCCTCCGAGACTGTTGGCCGACCCTGACCCAGGGTTCTATGTGATACGCAGCCAGCTCGTTGAAACGGTTGTACTAATTGTTTGTAGTATTTGACGCTGGCAGTAGGTGGTATGAACTGATACTACAGCGGGTAAGCCCAGAAAGGCGGATACTCACCGCATCAAATAGAGAAACCTGTTGATGTTGGAGGGTCTGTCGCAGAAGAGTAATAAAAGGAAGAAAACCATGTGATTGGAGACAGAGTACAATCTGAAATTTAACAAATTCGTAAGCGTATGTGTCACGTGTGCTTTTCAAAGGAACTATTAAGGCGTTAGCCTAAATTATTTTCAGAACTAGCTCTTAATATTAATCTAGATAGTCTATTGGTAAGTAGAATTCTTCTCCTCACAAGTGCTGTTCCTGTGGCTTTAGTACTGTGTTATTTCCTTCGGTAGTAGGTTACTCTCTTGCTTAAGAATTTGCTTCTCTAAAAAGCGGATATTATCACGGAAAAGCCACAGCGATAAGGCGGTACCTTTTTTGGTGCTGAAAGGTTGCATCCAATAAAATTCCGAGTGTAGAGAATATTATTGAAAACAGACAGAACAAAGCTCTGCAATGGACATGAGCGGTACAACCTTCAGTACGCTGAATGTTGTCTTTCGATTACCGATGCTATGAATACTGACCACGTTATCTGGATTTGGCAGTCGATCAAATGTTACAAAATCACCTGGTGCACATCCTAAGTACGCCTGATGTGAGCTTCCAGGTTGATAGTTCACGAACTCTGTTCTCAGTGGAATCTGCGTTCTGGTGATACTTTCCATTTAGATGTCTACCATCAGTTTGAACGATGAGCCATCCGAATCACACTCATTTGACGAAAATTATCCTGTCTACGATATGAAATTCATTACGACTGTGTACTAATATTTTATTACTTTGCTAGATTGTTTTTGTCATATAACTTTGGAATAATCATTTTGAGAACGGTTGGATAAAAAATAATTACCATCTCATTGAAGAGAAATACAGATCTGAGCCGCAATTGGGCACTGAATTAAATTCAGTGGTGGCAAGTGAAAATCTGTGCTGTACCATGAATTCTCAAATTGTCGCACACTACATATGTAGCGTCCGCGGTCCATTACCCTCATTGCTCGCACTTTACCTGATTCCCGCATGGACTATGATGTAGCGTGCATCCGCACTGAAGGTATCATTACCGTCAATGCATTATTTGTCCGGTGTCTGTTTGTCAGACATGTCCTACAGAACAAGCAACACACAAATAATAATCACCATATGTTTACCAGCATGCTAGATCACTTTTTGAACGCAAAACAGCCGCGATTCTGCTTGACATGGAACCTACATTTCCTTGGTAGGTTTTTCCCGAGATACGTGCCCCCCGTTATTTTCCACTGGGATCTGATCAGGGGAACTTGGTGCCCAAGAAATGAATGTGAGTTTACTATCACGCTCCTCAAGCCACGATTGTGGCATTGTTAAGTGGACAGATAAACTGATGGAAGATGCATTCGCCACCGGGTAACACATCTCTCACGAAGGGATACAGATGCTCCGCAATAATTTTGACCTCATCTGCACCTTTCAAGGTGCTTTAGATTACTATAAAGGCCCCCTGTAGGCCCAGGTGAATGTCCGCCATAGCGTAATCCAGCCCTAATTCACCGGCATGTGGTACGGTGCAAGTTTTGGACAGCAGTTTTCCTCGATGTCTTTGTATCGGGACACGACGGTCGACCTGGCATAACAAGAGTAGTTACTGATCCGTCCAGACGAAACGTTTCCATTGATCCTGTACACGCTACAATTCTGACTGATGTCTTTTCAACGTCAGAGCGCATAGGAGTTGCCTGCTGTGTAGACCCGATTTCAACAAGATGCACTGAATGGTTTGCTCAGGAACACTTGTGTTTGAACCAGAACTATGCTCTGTCGTTGACTCTGCCATATATCGCCTCCTGTGGCACTTTACAAAACGGACGTGCCTTAGACGTCCACTTTTTGTGATGAGGCGTGGATTTCAAACACCATTCGCCTTCTCCCGGTTTCATCATCCTTCAGCCACCTTCCACAGATGCTCACGATAGTGACATTCCTAGAGCTGACCACCTTCGCTACTTCTATGATGCTCATTCCTAGGCGCTAGGCGACAACAATCAGCTCCTTGTCAAAGCTGTTTATCTCAGGGGATTTCAACATTTGCAACCAGTGTCGCCGCTGGCGTGGTTCCTCTTCGTGTCCGCTCTGTTTTTATACCTTGTGGCTACAATTAAAGTACAGCTGCTTACGGAGGGCCAGTGTGGGCTGTAATTATCGTACGGCAGTGAAACTTAATAGATTTGCTAATGCGATATGCCTAAACGCTTAAAGCTGAAAAAGAAAAATAGTTTGGCTTACGGCCACCTGGTGAAAATCGTGCTGCACACTGTTGACATCAAGGTATGACCTACACGCTGTCATTTGACAAGCCATAACGTGAGTGGACAGTATTGCTATCGAGAAGAGAGACCTGCGCTTGTGGAGCTGTCTTACGTGAACGGCAGCATTTACAGTGCTGGATCGAGAAGGTATTGCTGTCTGAAAGGTCTGATGAGAGGCTCGACGTCATGAAATGGTTTAAAGTCAGTGAGAACGATATTCTAAAACACCTGTCAGAGGAAGGCGTCCTTCACCGGCGGAAGTTATTGAGGGGGTTGCTGTAACTGACCACGCAGCGCGTACAACGGATAGTGCTGGTGCTCACTTTCCGTTATGCTTCACACTGGTATCCGTACAAGATCAAGACAGTGCAGCAAGTGAAACCTCATGACCCCCGGTAACGTTCTGAATTTGCTTTTCGGTTTCTGGCGTGGATCGAAGTTGATGATACGTGGCCGGGCAATATTCTGTGAAGTAACAAAGCTAATTTTGCACTACAGTGTGCAGTGAATACACAGAAATTTTGAATTCGGGGCAATGTTAAACAGAGTGTTGTGCACAAAGAGGCATTCCACTCTTCATATGCGCCTGTGTGATGCGGATGCACAAGCGCCTTTATTTTTTGTAGATAATACACCCAGAGAGCCTGTCAGATTTGCCTTGACATCTGCTCGTTATTGAATTCCGCTTGTACAGCACGTGATTCCTGCTTTGGACCTTCCACGAATGGGTTATTTCAAGAGGTTTTCCAGATGCATGGCCTACAAGACAAATTTTTTTGAATCCATGTGCCCTTTGGTTCTGGGGATATCTAAGAGAACGTGATTACCCGGCAGACGTTCGGTCTCTACCTGACACGAAGGCCAATATGCTGGAATACGTTTCTCAGATACAACCACAGCTGCTGCAAGCAATCACTGATGGCATCCTTTAACGGATACAGCATCTAGTCGACTTCTCCGGTGCTCATATTAGACAAATTGTGTTACCGGCTGTTAATAATAAAGTCGATATTCAGCCTTTCTCACTTTCTTGATCTTTTCTGCCCACGTCCAGCTCCTGTTCAATTACATATGAAAACTTATGTATACATCTTTTCCGAATTCGCAGCGCCAGATTTGCACCTGGTGCCAAACTTTTTTGTAAGGTAAATCCATTTTGTATCAGTGCTTTACAATATATACCAAGTTCCTCTATCACATTATCACTGCAGCCCACATTGGACACTGTGAGTAGCTGCGCTTTAATTATAACAACATGGTGCTTTTCTCACCATATCACACCATCGCCACAAGGCTGCATTCAGTCTCGCAGAGGGCAGTGATAAGGAAGTTTTAAGCAACACAAGCCACGCACATCTAGAAAAATGGTTCAAATGACTCTGAGCACTATGGGACTTAACTTCTGAGGTCATCAGTCCCCTAGAACTTAGAACTACTTAAAAGTAACTGACCTAAGGACATCACACACATCCCTGCCCGAGGCAGGATTCGAACCTGCGACCATAGCGGTCACGCGGTTCCAGACTTCAGCGCCTACAACCGCTCGGCCACTCCGGCCGGCACGCACATGGAAACACTGTGGTATCAGTTAGTTAGCGTTCGGTTAAGCTGCTCATGACTGAACAATTCCCATTACCGTCAGAGATTGCGTAAAATGGATCAGATACTTTGAAACGCATTGAACGTATCGCTGAGGATGAACTAAATGAAAATGTAATTGCATGCAGAGAAGCGGCTCAGATGTGCTGTATCTTTAATATAATCACTTCATTGTTACTTTGTAAATGTGAAATATCTGTTCAACTTGAGGAAGTGTGACTGACCAGTACTCTTCACTAACTATGTAAGTGACCTGTCAGATATTGTTTTCGGTCTTCTGATGTGCCGGCCGCGGTGGTCTAGCGGATCTGGCGCTGCAGTCCGGAACCGCGGGACTGCTACGGTCGCAGGTTCGAATCCTGCCTCGGGCATGGGTGTGTGTGATGTCCTTAGGTTAGTTCGATTTAGTAGTTCTAAGTTCTAGGGGACTTATGACCTAAGATGTTGAGTCCCATAGTGCTCAGAGCCATTTGAACCATTTTTTTCTTCTGATGTCTTTTGCAGGTAATGCAGTTCTGCGTAGGGAAATAAGGATGTAACAATATTGTCATTAACACTTGTAGACATGCGATTAGCTTTTCAGGCAAAGACTAATCGCAATCCCTCCACAACTAGAAAATAAAAGGCAAGACCATTATCGTAAACAGGCAAAAACACGCAATAGACGGTCCTTTGTTGGACGCAGGCTCATATTTCAAGTCTGTAATAGAATCTGAACCGAGCCGTTTAAATTGAACCGAGTTCATTAACGTAGCTCGACGGTTGGCACATAGTATGGTGATAAACATAAGGACAGGAAATGTAATTAAAAATGAAAAAAGCCATACTCGGATTCATCCTTCGAGCAATTATTAAGTAAAATGAGTCATTCCTTTAGTTTTTGAAGAAGCGTAAAGTCCTTGCAGATACACTCTGCAAACATCTGCCCAGAACGTTGTAAGAAAGGCTGTCAATCGAAGGTGAAACTTTTAAACATACAATTTCTAGAGTTAACGAAAATGCAACTTACCTCTTGTAAACGTTGTAAGGTTCTCATATGTTATCTGCTAATGTACATAATTCACCTTAATATTGCTGGGGCAAAGATGAATGAGTGCAATGCATGAGTAGCGAATAAGATCCTTGACTCTGTGTTTAGTTTTACTAGTGGTAGACTTGATAGTCAGACAGCAGGGCAGCGCTGAGGCATTCTTATTTGCGACATAGCAGAGAGCAGTTGATGATTTCAGAAAATGAGATCTGGTGTTTGTGAATTTGGGAGAAACTGTCTGGAATAATTTATTATGGAGATGAAAACTCTTTTGTAATACTTCCTTTTTATTTACATCGATGGAGAAGAATTGGGAGAACTTTAAATATATGTTTGTAATTTTTTTTGTAATGAGAGCATTTCATAACTGTTAGAGGCTTCTAATTTTGTGCTCAATTTTTCTCAATAATCAGAGTTTACTTTCGCAAGAACTATTTTCCTTAGAGATAAAACCCAGTGCCATGATTCATAGTAAAGCGGAGAAAATTTTGTCGTGTGTTCGATACACCTTACGTCACGCAAAATCACTCATGGCCGTAGTATCTCGTACACAAGGTATAAAAGGACAGTGCATTGGTGGGGCTGTCCCGACGTGATTACGGACACTGGACGGGAATTTACGGAACCTGATCCCGGAATAGTAGTTAGAACTAAACACATGGGACAGTCCATGTACGAAATCCTTAGGAAAATCAACATTCCGAGATCCACAGCGCCAGTAGAGTGCCAAGAATTTCAGGTATTACTTCTCACCACAGACAGCTCAGTAGTCCACCCCTTCGCTTAATGACTGAGTTCAGCGGCTGTTGCGTAGAGTTGTCATTGCTAACATGCAAGTAAAGTTGCGTGAAATAACCACAGAAATCAATTTAGGACGTGCGACGAACGTATCCTTGAGAACAGTGTGGCTAAACTTGCCGTTAATGGCTTATGGCAGCGAACGACTGACGCGAGTGCCTTTGCAACAGCACGGCATCGCGTGCAGCGCCTCTCCTCGGCTGGAGCATATGTCGATTGAGCCCTAGACGACTGGGAAATCGTGTCCTGGACTGATGTGTCCATATTCCAGTTGGTAAAACATGATGGTAGGGATGTAGAGCGGCACAGACCGCACGAAGCCATGGACCCAGGTCGTCAACGAAGCACTGTGTAAGATTGTGGTGGCTCCATAATGGGATGGACTGGGTCCTCCGATCCAAATGAATCGATTATTGATTGGAAATGGTTACATTCAGCTACGTGGAGAGTATTTCCAGCTATTCATCATCTTCAACATGTAACACGTCAGCCTCAGTTTCAAATTGAAACCAATCTTTACCCAGGCTTCAGCCACAATAAATTGGCCTTCTTCAGAAGCCAGTGACACTAAACTCTTGCATGCCAACTTTTGGCCATGTCAAGCATTAAAGTGTAGCGCCGTAGTAACCAGGCATAAATCTACATCACTTCGCAACTCTCGCGACCTACCTACCTCGTCCGCGCAGTGGGGCCTGCTGTTTCTCCTCAGCCCAAGTAATGTAGATTTATGACTGGTTACATGCAACAGTTTAGTGTCACTGGCTTCTCAAGAAGGCCAAATTATTTTGGCTGAAACCTGGGTAAAGACTGGTTTCTATTTGCAACTGAGGGTGACGTGTTACATTTTCAGTTATCACAGTTTTTGACGGGGCTGCACGATGTTAAAAATGTTTAAATTCATCATCTTCATGTTCCCAAACAACGATGGAATTCTTATGTATGTCAATGCGTCATGTCATTGGGGCAAATGCTCGCGATTGGTTTGAAGAACATTCTTGACAACTCGAGCGAATGATTTGGCCCGACATGAAGCCCAGCGAACATTTATGGGATATAGTCTAAAAGTTAATTCGTGCACAAAATTCTGCACCGACAACAATTTCGCAATTATGGACGTATTAGTATTTCTGCTGGTGACATCCAGCGACTTATCTTGACCATACCATGTTGAGTTGCTGCACTATTCCGGCAAATGGAGGTCCGACACAATGTGACGATGTATTCCATGACTTATTTCACCTCAGTGTATTCTTACGTTCTTTCTCATATAATAACATACACCTCTTCTTAAACACCCTGTATACGCAAATATAAATAGAACCGAGATGCGATACTACAATGGTTACTGAATTAAAAAGTCTTCGTGCTTTATTTTAGTAAAGTGGAGATTATTCCGATGGTCTACTTAGACAACGGACTTGGTAAATGGAGCGATATTACTTGAGTTGTCGGCCGTTGTCAAGATAGCAAACTAATTAGCATACTATAATCGCCAAGCAGGGATGGTTCATTAATTAGCACGGGGCGCGGGAGGCGGAGTAGAAGGCTTGACTGACGGACGGAGTGCATCCCGCCTCCAACCTGCGTTCGAGCAGTGGCGCGGAGGGGGGCGGGCCGCGTCCCTCGAGTACTTCCCTTGTGTGCCCCGTTTCCATGGTTACGGCGCGGAACCTGTCTACTATGACAATGGCGCACTCTGTCACACTCGAGATCTTTGATTGTCAACGAAGATAATGGGCGCCCCACCTTCGTCACTTGAGCGTCGAGTTCATCTCAGCAATTTGCTGACAACGTAACGACCCTCTATCAAGAGGGCAGGGTGGGACCCTCTAGCCCACCCCAAACTCCCGTCCCTCTAGTGGTTTATCTACCTAGCTCCTGACTCAAGTGTGAGGCAAGGACCACTCTCATCATGAAGTGATATCTACTTTACGGAAAAGATATTTCAAACCATATGATACGCACTACTGAGATTTGTTGTGAGAGTAAGATCGCAGTGCTGGCCACTGCCACTTAAAAAACTATTTTCATACTCATTACTCCGAGATCGTTTTTTGATATATTAAGCCCGTTTTTCAGGATTTATTCCCAGTGATCATTTTAAATATATAAACGTATACATCAATTCAAAAATGTACTTTCGCACACAATAATACGTTACGGATAACATGATAGATGATTAAATGAACCGGAACGATGCCACTTTTAAGGAGGAAGGAGAGAGTTTCTACGTCTACATAGCTACATCTTCATTCATACTCCGCAAGCCACCGAATCGTTCCTATCGTAGAGCGCCCCATGTCACTACTAGTTATTTCCTTTCCTGTTCTACTCGCAAATAGAGTAGGGGAGAAACGTCTATCTGTATGAGGATCGTATCTTTTCTTCGTGGTCCTCATGCGAAATTTATGTTGGTGACAGTAGAATCGTTCGGCAGTCAGCTTCAAATTCCCGTTCTCTAGTTTCTCGACATTATTCCTGGAAACGAACGTCGTTTAACATCCAGAGAATCCCTATTGATTTTCCGTAGCATCCCCGTAAAACGTACGTACTTTCCGACCCTTCCGTAAGGGTATATATATATATATATATATATATATATATATATATATATATATATATATATATATATATATATTAACAACATTGCGATCAAGACTGCTTTAAATTTTAATTTTAACTAGTTTTAAGATCGTTGACTATGTTTTCAAAAATTTCAAAAATCTGGTATGGATTCCCAAACACTCGAAGGATACCCAAGAATAGGACCTATAAGCGGTGTCCCTTCCACGGTTCTATCAACAAACCGAAGTCGACCATTCGCTTTCCCTACTACAATTCTTACCCGCTCGTTCCATTGCACATCACTTTCCAACGTTACGTCGAAATATTTGAAAGATGTGACTGTGTCAAGCAGCACACACTGCTAATGCGGTATCGCAATACGACAGGGTTATTTTTTCCTACTCATCCGTATTAACTCACATATTTCTACATTTACAGCCAGCTGCCATACCTTACAAGAAGTAGGAATTTTGTCTGAGTCATCTTGTATTATCCTACAGCAATTCATCGTCGACACATTCTCGTACAAAACACCATCAGCAGCAAACAGCCGTAGATTGCTGTTCACCCTGCCCACCAGATGACCATGCCCGCCAGATCACTTACGTACTCAGGTAATTCACTGACAGAAAAAACTCGCAGCATTAAAAAATGATTAATATTGAGTAATGAAATTTGGTGAATACATTTCTCTAGGTAACATATTTAAGCGATTAACACTGCAAGATCACAGGTTAATGTAAGCGCGAAAAAAGTCATTGGAAATTTGAAATGGTACATTAATAACCGTTGTAACAGCCAGTATGTTGAATGCATGCATACAAACGTGGTTGCATTCTGTTATACTTTGGGTTATGGAGCTCCATGCCATTAGCACTTGGTCAGTACCAGAGCAGTTAATGCTGTTTGTGGATGACGCTGGAATTGACGTCTGATGATGTTTCACTTGTGTTCGATTGGAGACAGATGTGGTGATCAAGCAGTCCAAAATAACTTGTTGAAACTCTGTAAAGAATTCGTGTTACAACGGAGATACGTGGGAAAGCGCTATCCTTTTGGAAAAATAGCCCTAGAATGATGTGCTTCGATGGCAGCACAACAGGTCGAATCACTACAACGACGTACGTGTTTGCAGTCACGGTGCGTGGGATAACCTCGACTGTGCTCCTGTTGTCGTTCGAACACGCACACTACACCGTTACTCCATATGTAGCTCTACTGTCTCTAGCACGTGCACAGGTAGGATGCAGCACCTGAGTTGTCCTTCTAATTAACACACGACCATGACTGGAACCGAGGCAGAACCAGGTTCTATCAGAAAACACAACAGACTTCCACCCTGCTTAACTCCACTGAAGTAGCAAACGGCGGTGGTCAAACGGCGATGGTCTGGGGCGTTGAATGCACGCTCCAGGGCGTCTGCCTCGAAGCTGTCCTTGAAGAAACCGATTCTTAACTAACTGTTCATTGTGTCTGTGTGCTGCCAACAGTCGCTTAAATCGCTTTTGCAGATGCAGTAGGATGCACCGGAACCATACGCCGAACACAATATCTTCCCTCTCGGTAGTGCCACGAGACCATTCGGTCTTCCTGGACCGTACATTCTCGCGACCACCACTGCCAGGAATCATGTACCGTGGCTACATTCCTGCCATATTTTTCTGCAATGTTTCGGAATCAACATACAGTCCCTCTTAGTCCTATTATACGACCGAGTTCAAACTCAGTGATGCGTTGATGGCCGTGTCTTTGTCGCCTTAAAGGCATTCGTCACTAATATCTGCCCACCACGTCCAGTCTCCAAGATATCTAATGCTGATGACAGCTGTACAATTTATTTAAAGCCAAACCGACTTCCATTCTGATAGTGGCGCTACTAGCGCCTCTGTTATGCTACCGGCACGAAATTTGAATAGACGTCTTTCAGATGTAGAAACACGCCTACCAACGTTCGTTCATCTCGCACAATTGCTTCTTGATGGTGAATTTTTTATCCGACAGTTTTCTATCATATTTACCTGGGGCCCTCTTGATGATAGCCTTGTCTCCGATGAACACTCGCTATCGAGGATAACATACTGTGTTCCATTACTTAAGAAGTCTTCGGGCCAGCCACATATCTGGGAATCCGTTCCATATGCTAGCACCTTCGTTAACATTCTCCAGTAAGGCACCGTGTCAAATGCTTTTCGGGTATCTAGAAACTCGGAATCTGTTTGTTGCCCTTCATTCATAGTTCACTGTATATCATGTGAGAAAAAGCAAGCTCAATTTCGCATGAGCGATGCTTTCTGGTGCGGCTGGTCCCGGCGGAGTTTCGAGTCCTCCCTCGGGCATGGGTGTGTGTGTTTGTCCTTAGGATAATTTAGGTTAAGTAGTGTGTAAGCTTAGGGACTGATGACCTTAGCAGTTAAATCCCATAAGATTTCACACACATTTGAACATTTGATGCTTTCTGAGACCGCACTCATTCATGGACATAAGATCTCTGTCTCAAAAATTTTGTTATATAGGAACTGAGGATACGTTCAAGAATTCTGCAGCAAACCGATGTTAGGAGTGAAGGTCTGTAATTTTGCTGGGCTGAGTTTCCAGTAAAATATAACAGAATATGCTGAGAATATGCGAAGTTGCAATAAAGATGCAATGCGAGGAACGAGGAAAATCAACAAGAATGTGAAAAAGACAGAACATAAACTTATTTGGTAAGTTCACCTGACAGACGACAATGCAACTAAAAAAAATTGATAGTTGTATGAGACTTCAGAGACTACTTTAAATGAAACTATATCTCAGTATATTTGTCAGAAATACAAGCGGACTACAGTAATAAATAACGTCTAAGAAGTTATACTATTTGAGGTTATGTGGAATTTTAGGTACAGTATGAAGATGGGAAAGGCGCTTGAATGTGAGTCTGGACAGTAGAAATGATTAAAGGCAGAATGTAAAGAGCAACTCAAAAACAACTCGCAAAATAATTTCCCGAACATCTGCAGAAGAATTAAGATGCGATACTGTATCAATTTTGTAATCGATCTTCTTCGTAAGAAAGGAAATATAAAACACAAGAAAACGCAATAGGATCATGTACAAAATAATCGTTGAAACGATATCTATCCGCAAGGAAACGATATTTATTACATCTTAATGAGAAAAATGAACAATTTGCCTTTATAAATGAATACATCTATCAATAATTAGCATGTTCTAAACGAAATAAAAGAAATTTCACCACGTTTGTCAGCTATACCGTTTAACTTGAACAGCAAACGGATGCACGACGTACTGAAATCTGTTTGCTAGGACGTGACTGCGCATCACCAAACATATCCTCATCACTCAAAAAGAAAGATCTCAGTTCCTTACATTAATAAAACGGAGATTCGAAATTACTTGAACCGCTTTCTTTTCCACAGGTGATATTATACCGCTATCTCAACTGGAACAACTTAATAGAGAAAGTTGGGAAACAAGACCAAAGCCAGCCAATATGAAAGAAAAATATACTTTAAATATACTTTAAATATATCAGTAAGAAAATAGTACAAAATAACAATAAAATTATATATCTGACGAGTACTGAAGCAGTTTGGAGTACAAGACATAATTATGATTGTAATGTAAATTAAATTGAGACTGACCCAGCTTTCATCCAGCCGAAAATGTGCTCGATGGACTCAGGAAGTCTTTGTCAAGACCAAAGGCAGAGGAAGAGGCCGAAATGTGGATATAATGAGTGATGGGTTGATGACATTAGAACCTAAGCAACAGTAGCATGGGTTCACTTAAGAGAAGATAATAATGCATGAAATGGTTATTAGGAGAAATTTGTCAAGCAGTGGATGACAAATCCATAATGTTGAAGTTACTGCTGCTGATGGTGATATACTTAGGACTACGGCCAGTGTGACTGGTTGTTGAGAACATCATGGTCTAGATGTTTTCTTTAAATTATACGGAACAAGATAGTGTATATTGCGACATCAGCAGGTACTTTTATTGATTCTTACCGCTGCTGAATTATAGCACCCCGTTTCGTTACAAAGTAACTGTATGGTTTCTCTTGCGCTGGGCAGAATCTTAGAAGAGAACCTCTACGATGCAACAAGCGTGGAAAAATTAAAGAGAAAACAACGCCGCAGACAATTGTCCTACCATCAGAAGAAGTTTCACGGAGAAGAGGTGCCATTGTAAAGAGCAAATAGTTGAATTAAAGGAAAGATTAGTGTCATAATCCGGCAGCTAGAACCGCTAATTATTTGAGTACGTCAGATAGTTAGACACAGAATCCTCTACAGCTTGGTGATATATTCACACTTTCTGAATGTACACTGACGAAAAAAAGAAAAAAAAAACTTCGCAACCATGACTGTTGAATTTTCAATAAAGTGCATGTATTATGTTGCACAAGTGCCGGATGTCAGTTTGTGGTATAATATTCCATGGCTCTTGCACTCTTTCGGTCAATAAAGGAACGGTTAATGCTTTTTGTAAATGACGCTGGAGTTGTTTTCCGATTATGTCCCACATGTGCTCCCCTGGAGGCAGATCTGGTGATCGAGAAGGCCAAAGCAACATGATGACACTCAGAAGAACATGTTGAGTTATAACAACAGTGTGTGGACGAGCGTTATCCTGCTGTAAAACAACCTCTGGTCTGCTGTTTATGAATGGTAGTACAACTGATCGAGTTACCAAATTGACGTTCAGATTTGCAGTTTGGATGTGTAGGATAATCACGAGAAATCAAATCTCACTACAGTCCATATTTCCCGGTGTACGTTCAGCGTGACTAGCAGGCAGACAGGTCGGTTGCAGGCACTCAACTGACCTGCTTCCAGCCACTACACAGCCATCACTGACACCGAAGCAAAACCAGCTGTCATCAGAAAACACAACAGACCTCCATCTCGCCCTGAACTCTCGCTTGACGCCATTGCATTCACAACTGGCTGCCGTTTGTGGTCAGTGGAATGCATGCTCCAGAGCATCTGTTTTGAAAATTTCCTTGAAGTAACTGATTTGTAACAGTTCTGTATCTCACTGGGCTGCCAACTTATTCACAGAATTCTGCTGCAGGTGTAGTACCTTGCGTCAGAGCCACATCCCGAACCCAATGATCTTCCCGCTCGGTGATGAACGTGCCCAACCAGATCCCAGTCTTCTTGAACCGTACATTGTCGTTACCACCACTGACAGCAATAATGTATGGTGGTTACATTCCTCCGAAGATTTTCTCCAGTATAGTAGAAGGAACTTCCAGCTTCTGCTAACCTTATTACACGACCCCTTTCAAACTCAGTGAGGAGGTGATAATGGCACCTTTGTCGCCTTAAAGGTATTCTTGACTAACATCAACTCATCACGTCCAGTCTCAAAGGTCACCAATGCTCGCGACCGTTACAGCCTGTTGTTGAGTGACTGTAGGAAGATACAAGACGACTTACAGAAAATTTCCAGTTGGTATGAGGAATGGCAACTAGCCCTAAATGTTAAAAAATGTAAGTTCTACATCTACATCTACATTTATACTCCGCAAGTCACCTAACGGTGTGTGGCAGAGGGCACTTCAAGTGCAATGTTATTACCTTCCTTTCCTGTTACAGTCGCGTATAGTTCGCGGGAAGAACGACTGTCTGAAAGCCTCCGTGCGCGCTCTAATCCCTCTAATTTTACATTCGTGATCTCCTCGGGAGGTATAAGTAGGGGGAAGCAATATATTCGATACCTCATCCAGAAACGCACCCTCTCGAAACCTGGTGAGCAAGCTACACCGCGATGCAGAGCGCCTCTCTTGCAGAGTCTGCCACTTGAGTTTGTTAAACATCTCCGTAACGCTATCACGGTTACCAAACAACTCTGTGGAGAAACGCGCCGCTCTTCTTTGGATCTTCTCTATCTTCTCCGTCAACCCGATCTGGTACGGATCCCACACTGATGAGCAATACTCAAGTATAGGTCGAACGAGTGTTTTGTAAGCCACCTCCTTTGTTGATGGACTACATTTTCTAAGGACTCTCCCAATGAGTCTCAACCTGGTACCCGCCTTACCAACAATTAATTTTATATGATCATTCCACTTCAAATCGTTCCGCACCCATACTCCCAGATATTTTACAGACGTAACGGCTACCAGTGTTGTTCCGCTATCATATAATGATACAATAAAGGATCCTTCTTTCTATGTATTCGCAAAACATTACATTTGTCTGTGTTAAGGGTGAATTGCCACTCCCTGCACCAGGTGCCTATCCGCTGCAGATCTTCCTGCATTTCGCTACAATTTTCTAATGCTGCAACTTCTCTGTATACTACAGCATCATCCGCGAAAAGCCGCATGGAACTTACGACACTATCTACTAGATCAAGTTAATGCGGATGAGTAGAAAAATCAAACCTTTAATGTTCGGATATGTCATTACTAGTGTCATCTAAACATCTGGGCGTAACGTTGCAAAGCGAGCACGTGGAAACTGTCGTAGGGAAGACGAATACTTGACTTTGCTTTATTGGGAGAATTGTAGGAAAGAGTCGTTCCCCTGTAAAAGAGATAGCATGTAGCACGTTGGTGCGACCTATTGTTGAGTACTGCTAAAGTGTTTGAGATCCGTACCAGGTCGGATTGAAGGAAGACATCGAAACAATTAAGAGGCGGGCTGCTAGATTTGTTACCGTTAGATTCGAATAACACTAAAATGTTACGAGGATAGTTCAGGAACTCTAGGGGTATCCATGGAGGGAGTGCGACGTTCTTTTCGAGAAACATTATCGAGAAAGATTAGAGAACCGGAATTTGTAGCTGACTGCCGAAATATTCTAGTGTCTCCAACGTACATTGCGAGTAAGGACCACGAAGGTAAGATACGAGAAATTAGGGTTCATAGGGAGGCATATAGGCAGTCTATCTTCCCTTGCTCTGCTTGCGAGTGGAATAAGAAAGGGTGTCCTCTGCCACGCACCGTACGGTGGTTCACGGAGTATCTATGTAGGTTGTAGATGCAGATGTATTTAAAGCAAACCTGATTTTCATCCTCATAATGGCCCTATTGTGGCTACTCTTATGCGACTGGTGCTACTTCTGAATAGACATCATCTTTCAGATGTGTAAAGACGCCTCCCAACTTTCTTTTATGTCGTACAGTTCCTACTTGGCGATATGATTTTTTACTGTTAGTATATTTGGGATTCAAGCTATACACAGATAAATGCAAAGAAAAGCGGATAGTTATGAGCCATGCCCCGGCTCGCGTTGGTGCTGTTGTAGGTTTCCGTTCTCTGTTGAAGGCCAGACTGCATCGTTTAGTAGGCATGGTTGCGGTTGTTTGCCTTCTTCTTCTTGTGTTCACAGGCACCACTTGGTTTCGCTAGGGTTGCCTGTCCACTAGTTGTAGCAGTGGCGTCATCGATATACACTCCTGGAAATTGAAATAAGAACACCGTGAATTCATTGTCCCAGGAAGGGGAAACTTTATTGACACATTCCTGGGGTCAGATACATCACATGATCACACTGACAGAACCACAGGCACATAGACACAGGCAACAGAGCATGCACAATGTCGGCACTAGTACAGTGTATATCCACCTTTCGCAGCAATGCAGGCTGCTATTCTCCCTTGGAGACGATCGTAGAGATGTTGGATGTAGTCCTGTGGAACGGCTTGCCATGCCATTTCCACCTGGCGCCTCAGTTGGACCAGCGTTCGTGCTGGACGTGCAGACCGCGTGAGACGACGCTTCATCCAGTCCCAAACATGCTCAATGGGGGACAGATCCGGAGATCTTGCTGGCCAGGGTAGTTGACTTACACCTTCTAGAGCACGTTGGGTGGCACGGGATACATGCGGACGTGCATTGTCCTGTTGGAACAGCAAGTTCCCTTGCCGGTCTAGGAATGGTAGAACGATGGGTTCGATGACGGTTTGGATGTACCGTGCACTATTCAGTGTCCCCTCGACGATCACCAGTGGTGTACGGCCAGTGTTGGAGATCGCTCCCCACACCATGATGCCGGGTGTTGGCCCTGTGTGCCTCGGTCGTATGCAGTCCTGATTGTGGCGCTCACATGCACGGCGCCAAACACGCATACGACCATCATTGGCACCAAGGCAGAAGCGACTCTCATCGCTGAAGACGACACGTCTCCATTCGCCCCTCCATTCACGCCTGTCGCGACACCACTGGAGGCGGGCTGCACGATGTTGGGGCGTGAGCGGAAGACGGCCTAACGGTGTGCGGGACCGTAGCCCAGCTTCATGGAGACGGTTGCGAATGGGCCTCGCCGATACCCCAGGAGCAACAGTGTCCCTAATTTGCTGGGAAGTGGCGGTGCGGTCCCCTACGGCACTGCGTACGATCCTACGGTCTTGGCGTGCATCCGTGCGTCGCTGCGGTCCGGTCCCAGGTCGACGGGCACGTGCACCTTCCGCCGACCACTGGCGACAACATCGATGTACTGTGGAGACCTCACGCCCCACGTGTTGAGCAATTCGGCGGTACGTCCACCCGGCCTCCCGCATGCCCACTATACGCCCTCGCTCAAAGTCCGTCAACTGCACATACGGTTCACGTCCACGCTGTCGCGGCATGCTACCAGTGTTAAAGACTGCGATGGAGCTCCGTATGCCACGGCAAACTGGCTGACACTGACGGCGGCGGTGCACAAATGCTGCGCAGCTAGCGCCATTCGACGGCCAACACCGCGGTTCCTGGTGTGTCCGCTGTGCCGTGCGTGTGATCATTGCTTGTACAGCCCTCTCGCAGTGTCCGGAGCAAGTATGGTGGGTCTGACACACCGGTGTCAATGTGTTCTTTTTTCCATTTCCAGGAGTGTATATAACTGTGGCCCTATTCTTAGGGTGACGTCGCAGTTCTTCCGTGTGGTGTCAATGTGGCAGTACGGTTTCGAACACAGGAGCAGCGAGGTTTGTGCAGAGCGGCAACACGCCGGGACCGCTGGCGGTGTGTATGGACTGCCGGATCGAAGGGCGATGGTCACGAGGGTGCACGACCTCGTCGAAACCGGTTCCTGCATGTTTAAGCTGAGTGCACTGCCATTCGCGTAGAGAAACCTCCACCATTGTGAAATCTCGCGATTCTCCAGTGACTTGGGTTCGTGTTGCTGCTCGTAGTGTCGCCGAGGCGAAAAGCAGCTAGTGGACCATCTGGGGAGGCGGATCTGACTATCCTTCCTGAGCTTCTATTTACTATTTACTCTTTTCAACTTTGTACATTGTTAAGTTCAACCAGCGGTATTTTTCTGTCTTGTGGCCGCTGACGCCCCAGTTACCTGCCCTAGGGGTTCCTCGCCTTGCCGCCGCTGTCCGGTGAGGCGTGTAAGTTTGACGGCTTCTTGATTGTTGGTTGGTTGGCGTTCTTCTACCTTAGTGGTAGTCATTCCTTCTTGTTCTGGCCGCTCTGAGCACACTATTCTGTGGGCGGAGCCAAGACCGCCGGTTCCGGCTTTGGCGTAATTTTACATCTTGCATTTATTTTGTTGGATGTCAGGTAGCCTCACCAAGATTATCATTAGTCACTCGTTAGACAGCCACTAGTCTGAGTTACCATCTTGTGATCTGAATGCAACTCTTGGGTGCATTTCTCTTTGTTCGCGAAACTGTTTTTTGGTGTGACCTACTCAGAGGTCGATTCCTGGAGCATCGTCTGTCACTGGCCCTTGTGTTATATTATTGGGTTATTATTTTATTACTGTATTATTAAGTTACCATCAGTTGTGTCACCTAATTGGCGATCTGTTGCTTGTTTTTTTTAAAATTAACTTTTGCTGTGCCATTCGCCGTTTGACAGTACAGTATATTTGTTAAATTTTTTAATAATTGCTGTTTCGGGCGTAAAAGGCCTTCAGCCGTGATTGTGATTGCTTGTCTTAGAATTCTGATTGCGATCACATTGGTTTGTCTTCAAAGTTATTTGCTGTCTGTTTTTTATATATGTTTGTTAAATTTTTTAATTATTGCCATTTTGGGCGTTAAAGGACTTCAGCCGTGACTCTGGTTACTTGCCTTAAAATTCTGAATGCAACCACACTGACTTGTCTTGAAAAAGTATTGGCTGTCTGCATTTTATGTATTTGTGGAATTTTAAATAATTGTCATTTTTCGCATTAAAGTCCTTCATCCGTGATTGTGGTTACTTGCATTAAAAGTCTGATTGCGACCTCATTGGCTTGTTTTCAAAAATTATTTATTAAAATAAATGAGTGAAATTGCAAATCAAACCAATAGTAATTGATTCAGGACCCGTCCACTATCATTGCCCAACCTTGCCTTCCTTAATTACCAGGTCTGAAGATACTTAAGTGACAGATAAAATTCTCTGGCCGATTTGGGCTTGGATTTAGTAAGTTTAGATTTTTAATCTGATACCTATCTACAGCAGCATTTCTTCTTTCTTTTTGTAATTCCAGACACCAAGTGGCCTTTTCTTGACTTTAAATTTCAAGTAAAGATAACACCTTCTCTTTTCTTGTCAACTTTCGATTACCAAAATGACTAGCTGAATAACAGAGGTGATATAGTGATATGACCGTCTCTTCGCTTTCGGGACGACGACGGTACAAACCCGCCTCCAGCCATAGCGTTTCAGGTTTTTCCGTGATTTCCTTAAATGCTTCAGGCAAATGCCGGGACGGTTCTTGCGAAAGGGTACGACCGATTTCCTGCACCATCTTTCCCTAACCCAATGGGACCGATGACCTAACTGTTTGAGCCCCTTCCCCCAAATTAACCAATTAATCTTCTCATTTAGCACTCAAACACACTGTGAAGGTAAAACTGGTTAACGCAAATCCTTTTGAGCAGGATTTGTGAAACTTACTACATTTATTTATTTTGCAATATTATAGTGCTTTTGAATAGGTCAACCACAATTAAGCTTCCATTTAACGTCCCACGCGTACACTCGTTATGTCGATGAAAAACTGATGATATTCCATTGAGCTCTTGGTATTTCTCTGGAGCTAATGAGAAAGTACTTACTCTTTATGGGGAGGCAGAGAGTGGGGTGGAGAGTTATGGGAGATAGACCGCCGTTAAATGTTATACTCATTTTAAGTCTTAGCAGCTCTTCGTGGTTTAATACGATCGTCGGCGAAATTTTCTGATGAAACTGCGGCAAGTTGGGTCATGAATTTTTATCACATTGTATGTAACGCCTAATATTAGAGCAATTTACCACCTCATTCGGCACGAGTTTTACTGAAAAGTTATGGTTGCTGCGTTCCACTACGGCGTTGTGAGACATTTCACACAGTAAGTCATATTCTGCAGCGTAAAACGTAGTCACGTGAATGAATAAGAAATCGCTAGAAAATAATGCGTAAATGGAAGAATGGGTAACACAGTAACAGTCGTTACAACGTCTTAAAATATTTTACGCACAAAAGTAACGATGCTACTTATACTACAGTGGTTTACATCACATTGCATAGCCGCTCCTATATTTTATTAGTACATAAACCTGTGAACCTTTCCCTGTTCGTTGTAGGACGTACCAGGAATTTCTTAATTGACATTCACTGTTTTCAACACAATGTAACGTACTCTCTGAAAGACAGAGAGCACAAACAGGGCAGCATTTCATCTGTCACATTGTGTAATCATCCAGAATAATAGTCGCATAATGTTTGCTTAGGTGATATAGCGCCAAGCTATACTTTTTGTGATATTAATGTTTCTATGAGCTACACCGGGACACCTGTTTTATTAAAAAAATGTTTGAGGGGACTTCACGGTAAATCAGAGATAACCTATGTATTTTATCACGTCCTCACATAGTTTATTTCCGTAAATTTTCCTCCGACTATAAATTACAGCATATTTGAGATTAACCTGTATTTCACAGGAAAAATGTTTTCTATGAAAATGAAATGTAAATACTGAAACCTATCTCATCACATAACCATGTAGTTATAGGTGAGCTAGTTCTTGCTCATACTGTGTACTGGTGCTAGAACAATTAATTAAAACAGATTGGATACAAGTACCCAGAATGTTATTCGTATGTTAGATAAAGGCAGTTCATATGGTGAGCAACAATAAAACTGAAGGCTAATGTGGAAATATATTAGGAAAGCTAGAGAGCAGACAAATTAGCAGTAATTACTAATCAGTCATAAATCAGCAAAAAAAAACAATATTGCTGAATGAGACGAGAATTGTTTAATACATGTAGAGACTGAGCAATATGGAAGTGAGAAAGTACTGTGACAGATAATTTTGATGTCGTCAACGTGTTATAAATAAATGCTTATTAGCAATTGGCCGGATTAATTTTATCTACTGGGAAGTGGAGTTGCGAATAAAGTGAAACATATAGTCAAATACTTTAGCTACAAGATTTTTGCATATAAAAATAATGACACTTAAGTATGGCAATTGTAATAAGAAGTAAATTAATAGAACACAATACCAGTTTCAGTTATTCGGGATATACTGTGTCTTACTGATAGAGAGCCGTGATCAACGGTGCAACTAAAAACATTCTAATATCAGAGGATATTTGAAGAGAAAAAGGAGCAATCAACACAATTTATGTTCTTTAACGTGATGTCACTATTCATTTCAATACACCACAGCGAGAACTTGGCATTAAGGAGATCGGGTAAGATAATTCAGATGTGTGAATAAAAAATGTATCAAAATTCCGAATATAAATGTTAGAATAGAGGATAGTACTTTTGAAAGGTAAAAATAAGTTGAAGGATTGGATAATAATTAAACTCGAAGCCTCAGGGACGTCAGAACAAAGAGAACCTTTATCAGAAAGGAAAACATCACATGAAGAACGAACAAGCCTGGAGGCCTATTCATTAAATATGCTCTGTCGGTTCTAGCTCCACTTTTTTGAAAAACATAATTTCAGATGTAGACTGCACTTATCGTTATCTTCCTGAGAGTAGCTTCTACCAGGAAAATAACGAATGATCGAAAGTTTATGCGCAATAACAGTTTTCCCTTTCTTTTCTGCCTTTGAAAACTATATTCGTACATCAGGTTGTGGTAATATTACTGGGAGCTCATAGAACACTTCTTATGTGATCAAATGCGTACACATTAAATCTTCATTCAAGTTGGAGTCATTACTCAGAGTAAACATAATTACTCTATGGGATGATGTAAATACGAATAAGAGACTACATAATTCCGTAAATTTTTTTCCTCCTGTAACTCTTAACGGCCAAGGAAACGAAGCAAATATAAGTTTCTTAAAATAAGCTATTTAAGTTCTGGGCAGCGAAGTAGATTTTGCTCTGGTTTGCAAGGATGGTTATTCCGAAACGTAAATCGGTGTTAACGATGTAAAACAGATAAATGTTGTGTCATATTTAGCACACACAAAAACCGTTTTTGAGACTCTGCAACCCAATTTTCATTTCATTACTATAAGTGTTTTATTATATGGTAATTAACTTTGCTTACAATAATAGTAGCTCAGTTATTCGCAAAGCTACAAATCACAATAATAATGTATTTTTATTACATATTATATTTAGTAATATCTAGTATTATGATTAACACATTAAAGTAACTAATGTACTGTGTTCTTATTAGATTATCTCCAAAATTATTCTGTTTTACAAATGATCTAAATGTTGACTCTCGTGTTATTACAAATACGTAACAACACCCCCAACATGCAAATTGTTATCACCCACAGCTAAAATAATTCTCAGTGTATAAAAATGGAAAAGGGAGACGTTATGATATACCACACCATCAGCTTTCTCGTTGGTCTGATACGGCCTACCAAGAGCTACTCACCTGTGCAAATTCTTTGTTTCAGAGTAAAACCAACACATTTCATTCTCCATTAAGTCTTGTGAAATTGTCGCCATCTCTTCCTAAGCCTGTGCCCTGTGGCTTCATATAGTACCAAGGAAATCGTTGCACGATATCTTAACGCATATCGTCCTTTCCGTTTTTCTAGTTGAAAAGTCTTTATTTCAATTATTACCTTGACCTTTGGAAGTTTCCTGTATTTTTCTTTCCTCGTTGATTTCACGGTGGTTCTTATTTATTCTGTTATCAGTCCACTTCAGTTTTACAACCCTTCTGTAATACACCCCACATGCTTCGACTCTTGTCTTTTCCCATTTGTCCCCCATTCTAAACGTTAATTCCATTGAAGTGGTGTTCCGGGAACACAGTTTCTGAAAACATGCCATTAAGGCCAATGTTTGTTATTAGTATTTCTTGTGGATGGCATCCTGTATTTCCTTCGTTAGTGCGTGTATTACGATTAATTTCTTTCCAAGTTTGATTTTGCATCAAGATGGCAGAATTTCGTCTATTCTAATAGTCCCCAAATTTTGATGCTACGTTTGTCACTAATAGCATATCGCTATTCCTTCGGTTTGTTCTGAATTCACATTTTGTGATCAGTAGATTGCTCATCTCATTCATCAGGTCCTGTAATTCTCCCTCCTTCGCACTGCAGAGACCAACGTCACCGATGAATCTCATCTTTGGTATCCTTTCATTCTGAATTTTAGTACCACTTTACAACTCCTTATTTCCTTCATTACTTCTTCGATAGCCCTGTGAATGAGAAAGACGGTATTTTTTTTCCTTTTTCCGATCTTGAATTATTTTACATTTTGTTGGGCTTGCTTTAATTATCCAACCATATGTAAGAACAGCCTCTCTTAACCTAAGTCTTTCCTAAGCTAAACTGATCCTCATATAGTAATACACTACCTTCTGTTACGTTCTTGTGTAGAATACTCTGATTAACAACTTAGATAAATGACCTGTGACGATCATTGTCACCTATCTTTGAAAAAATAAAGCTTATTTTTCTGTATGGTTGACGAAGAGTTACCATTGTGCGTACAAACCTTCTCCATCGTTTTAGAATAATTTCTACAGGTGATAACCAAAACAAAGAAGTATGACTTGATGGCAATTAGGCTAATTCATTTGAACAAAACACACAAGGTGTAGCTACATTAAAGCTATATTTTTACAAGAATATTTCGCAGATCGTGATTTTGCATTCGTTATTTCGCTTCAAAGGAAAATGTCATCGACTACAACCCCGTTGGAACTACGACTAATCTCCTGGCCCTTGCATGAGTATGTTTGTAATGATGAAAGTAAAGTTAAGTGTGCGCCACATACTTGGAAGAGAGAAAGGGAAGAGGTTTTCCAGTAGAAGGGAGATGTGCAAAAAATCGAGAAACGTAATTCTGAGCAACACTTACGTGCACTTGTGCAACCTTCATGCAGCCTGAAGAAACCTACGTCATGACATCTGTCATTCCCTTTGTCATTAGAGCTGATATCCCAAGAGGCAGTAAAATGGTCTTCATCGTTTACTCACACAGAGCAGTTTACTAATAGTGTATGGGCCATGCCAGGTCCTGCGATTAATATTGCTTGAAATGGTACCAGACTACCTACGTCTCTAAACGTACTAGACTCTCGGAGCCGGCCAGTGTGGCCGAGCGGTTCTAGGCGCGTCAGTCCGGAACCGCGCGACCGCTACGGTCGCAGGTTCGAATCCTGCCTCGGGCATGGATGTGTGTGATGTCCTTAGGTTAGTTAGGTTTAAGTAGTTCTAAGTTCTAGGGGACTGATGACCTCAGATGTTAAGTCCCGTAGTGCTCAGAGCCAGGACTCTCGGACTTACGCATGGGACTTACACATTGTACTTATTGCACACGATCCATTTGTAAGTTAACTGTATGTGTTTTGAATCCTTTGGAGCAAGTGTTTCTCCGATACATACTCTTTGCATGTTGCCTTGATGTATCATTTCATATATATAAAAAAAAAACAAAAACACGAAGACAAGCACTGGAAACTCTTTCTAAGTGCAGACGGACACTATCTTGCTGGAATGCTTGCCATGAAGGGCCACAAAACATGGCGCAAAATATCGTCGACGTACCGCTGTGCCTCAAGGATCCTGCTACAAAATGAAATGCCACTACAGACCATCACTGCTGGTGTTTATATGTCCATCCTTTTAGCAGGAGGTCTCTGGGACGACGGCCGTTTACTGTCTGACAAATAAATAAAAACATCTTTCAGCCGTCCTTATGATTTTATTTTATTTTGTCGCGACAAGTTTCAACGCTTCAGTGCGTCATCTTCAGGCTGTTTTTGATGCGAAACAGGCTGGTATGATCGAAATACATAACACATTAGTTGCCAGTTTTACTGGATACACAGGTAATGTGTCAGTACACCACCCATCAACTGCAAACTGACTCTAGAACCATTCAAATACGACATCGAAAGATATGTCTCGAAGAGAAGGGTTCTGAACCATTCAAATAACACATGTCTGAGCGAGAAGGGCTCTCGAGTCAGTTGGCAGTTGATGGTTGGGGTGCTGACACATTATCTGCGTATCTAGTAAAGCTGGCAACATATGTTTTAAGCTTGGGGATCATACCAACCTGTATCGCATCAAAACCAGCCAAAAGATGACGCACTGAAGTTGAAACTGGTAGCGTCAAAATAAAGTGAAATCATAAGGACGGCTGTAGGTGTTTTTATTTATTTGACACGATCACTGCTGGTTGTCGGACCGTCATGGGGCGACTGTCAGATTAGTATCGCGCCACTGTCCGGGGCGTCTCCAGGCGTCTTCGCTGGTCATCGGAGCTGAGATCGAAGCGAGACTCGTTACTGAAGACAATTCTACCCCAGTCAATGAGATTCTAGGTGGAAAACGTATCTGGAAACGCACCCGACTTGCGGTGGGGTACCAATCTGACTTTTGCCCACCAGTACTGCTCTACATTCTGGAAATTTTGTCTGGAGTACAATTTCATTTCATAGCATGACATTGTCATCCGCGGCACCCTTACAGTACAGCGGTTCGTCGACGATATTCAACGCCCAAATTCGTTGCCCTTTATGGCAGTCCATCCTGAGCACACATTTCACTAACAAGGGAACCTCCCCATCGCACTCCCCTCAGATTTACTTATAAGTTGGCACAGTGGATAGGCCTTGAAAAACCGAACACAGATCTATCGAGAAAACAGGAAGAAGTTGTGTGGAACTATGAAAAAATAAGCAAAATATACCAACTGAGTAGTCCATGCGTATGATAGGCAACATCAAGGCTAACGTGAGCTCAGGAGCGCCGTGGTCCCGTGGTTAGCGTGAGCAGCTACGGAATGAGAGGTCGTTGGTTCAAGCATACACTCGGGTGAAAAGTTTAACTTTTTATTTTCAGTTTATGTAACAAACGCTTATATTTTCATCAATTTTTGGGAGTGATTATCACATCCACAAGAAAACCTAAATAGGGCAAGGTAGAAGAATCTTTTTACCCATTCGCCAAGTGTACAAGTTAGGTGGGTAGACAAAATATTTCTGTCATGTGACGCACATGCCGTCACCAGTGTCGTATAGAATATATCAGACGTGTTTTCCTGTAGAGGAATCGGTTGACCTATGACCTTGCGATCAAATGTTTTCCGTTCCCATTGGAGAGGCACGTCCTTTCGTCTATTAATCGCATGGTTTTGCGGTACGGTCGCGAAACACAGACACTAAACTTATTACAGTGAATAGAGACGTCAATGAACGAACGGACAGATCATAACTTTGCGAAAATAAAGAAAGTAAACTTTTCACCCCAGGGAAGACTTGAACCAACGACATCTCATTCTACAGCTGCTCACGCTAACCACGGCGCTCCTGAGCTTACACTATTCTACACTCCTGGAAATTGAAATAAGAACACCGTGAATTCATTGTCCCAGGAAGGGGAAACTTTATTGACACATTCCTGGGGTCAGATACATCACATGATCACACTGACAGAACCACAGGCACATAGACACAGGCAACAGAGCACGCACAATGTCGGCACTAGTACAGTGTATATCCACCTTTCGCAGCAATGCAGGCTGCTATTCTCCCATGGAGACGATCGCAGAGATGCTGGATGTAGTCCTGTGGAACGGCTTGCCATGCCATTTCCACCTGGCGCCTCAGTTGGACCAGCGTTCGTGCTGGACGTGCAGACCGCGTGAGACGACGCTTCATCCAGTCCCAAACATGCTCAATGGGGGACAGATCCGGAGATCTTGCTGGCCAGGGTAGTTGACTTACACCTTCTAGAGCACGTTGGGTGGCACGGGATACATGCGGACGTGCATTGTCCTGTTGGAACAGCAAGTTCCCTTGCCGGTCTAGGAATGGTAGAACGATGGGTTCGATGACGGTTTGGATGTACCGTGCACTATTCAGTGTCCCCTCGACGATCACCAGTGGTGTACGGCCAGTGTAGGAGATCGCTCCCCACACCATGATGCCGGGTGTTGGCCCTGTGTGCCTCGGTCGTATGCAGTCCTGATTGTGGCGCTCACCTGCACGGCGCCAAACACGCATACGACCATCATTGGCACCAAGGCAGAAGCGACTCTCATCGCTGAAGACGACACGTCTCCATTCGCCCCTCCATTCACGCCTGTCGCGATACCACTGGAGGCGGGCTGCACGATGTTGGGGCGTGAGCGGAAGACGGCCTAACGGTGTGCGGGACCGTAGCCCAGCGACATGGAGACGGTTGCGAATGGTCCTCGCCGATACCCCAGGAGCAACAGTGTCCCTAATTTGCTGGGAAGTGGCGGTGCGGTCCCCTACGGCACTGCGTAGGATCCTACGGTCTTGGCGTGCATCCGTGCGTCGCTGCGGTCCGGTCCCAGGTCGACGGGCACGTGCACCCTCCGCCGAGCACTGGCGACAACATCGATGTACTGTGGATACCTCACGCCCCACGTGGTGAGCAATTCGGCGGTACGTCCACCCGGCCTCCCGCATGCCCACTATACGCCCTCGCTCAAAGTCCGTCAACTGCACATACGGTTCACGTCCACGCTGTCGCGGCATGCTACCAGTGTTAAAGACTGCGATGGAGCTCCGTATGCCACGGCAAACTGGCTGACACTGACGGCGGCGGTGCACAAATGCTGCGCAGCTAGCGCCATTCGACGGCCAACACCGCGGTTCCTGGTGTGTCCGCTGTGCCGTGCGTGTGATCATTGCTTGTACAGCCCTCTCGCAGTGTCCGGAGCAAGTATGGTGGGTCTGACACACCGGTGTCAATGTGTTCTTTTTTCCATTTCCAGGAGTGTATATGTTGCTTATGTATCACATGGACTGCTCAGTTTGTATATTTTGCAAATTTTTTCATAGTTCCACACATCTTCTTCCTGTTTTCTTGATTGATCTGTGTTTAGTTTCTCAAGGCCTATCCACTGTGCCAACTTGTAACTAAATCTGAGGGGGCTGCGATGGGGAGGTTACCTTGTAAGATAATGGCTGCCTGCACACGGCAGGAGTTTCTACTCTTTGTCTTCGTGCTTGCCAAACTGTACCTTCGTCGGTAAGACTGACTGATCTAGCCAAAGTTGAGAAAGTTTGGAGCATCACGGGTAGGACACTTCAACCAGCTCGAGATTTAGACGTCCTAACGCTCCAGCTGGAGAGAATCTGGCACGACATTCCCCAGGAGGACATCCTACAACAACGCTATAAGTCTATGCCAAGTTGAGTAACTGCTTGCATGGGGGTCAGAGTTTGACCAACGTGTTACTGACCTGCTCAATATTTGAAGCTCTTTCTGTTCAGTGAATCATCTATTCTTTCTCAAACTGTAATAATTTTTTGTCTATACTTGTACATCACATCTACTGATTTCCATCCCAAACGGATAATTTTTTCTTGGTGTGTTGCTTTTTTTATTTTTACTTACTTGTCATATAGTGTATATGCCTATAAAGGACATTTTATTGTTTTCGGCCTCAGCTGTTTTAGTCAAGTGTTAATTTTATTCCATGTCACACGATTGACCGATTTCGGGCTTACAGATACTTCGGGCTTACAGATCATTTGGAAGCGGAATAAATGTCGAAGCATTGTGCAATTATCCTGTTACGAATAGGAGGGTATAGGCGATCAAAAAGCGCGCGCATGACGTGCAAGAGTCAGAATTAATCGTGAAAGCCTAGTAAGTCCAGTAATAGTTATCTTCATTACTAATGGCACGTTATAGGATACTTCACAGACATGACTAAAGTCGCGGTATACTTCCTATTATAGTGGCGGAGCTCCTGTTTCCCGGCGTAGGGCGGCAGCTCGACATGGCATGGATAAACAAGTCGTTGGAAGACCCCTGCCGAAACATGGAGCCATGTAGCCTCCATAGCCGTCCATAATTGTGAAAGTGTTGCCGTTGCAGGATGTTGTGTACGAACTGACCTCTGGATTATGTCCCATAAATGTTCATTGTGCTTATTGTCAGGAAATATGCGTGGATAAAACACTAACTCGAATTGTCCAGAATGTTTGAGCCGTGCGTGGCTCGTGATCATGTCATCTCTTGCTTTACGTCCTGTTTTGGCCGTACTGGCACCTCGTTATGTTACTTTCACTTACTTGTGTCACTGAGTTGCTGCTTTGCCTGCCCGTGAGCGGCAGCAGCAGCGCTTATCGATATAAGCCCTGCTTTATAGTCTTTGCTGGACTGCTATTACTTCCCGGTCGTCGTGTGTCGACCAGTCAGTTGGAACGTGCCAGCAGTTAGTTCGGACCTGACGGTGTTTGAGTTGGCACGCGGCGCAAGTTCAGTCCGGGCGCTGCAGCAGTGAAGTCCGGACCGCCATGACTCCCCCGACATTTGGAGTGGGGACCACTTTGGTTGGACGTCGCTCGGTCGTCTTGCAGGACGACGTGTATTTGTCTGGCGATCGCTTGTGGGTTGGATTGGGTTGTGTTGTTTCGGGGAGGAGACCAGACAGCGAGGTCATCGGTCTCATCGGATTAGGGAAGGCCAGGGAAGGAAGTCAGCCGTGCCCTTTCAGAGGAACCATTCCGGTATTTGCCTGGAGCGATTTAGGGAAATCACGGAAAACCTAAATCAGGATGGCAGGACGCGGGATTGAACCGTTGTCCTCCCGAATGCGACTCCAGTGTGCTAGGCACTGCGCCACCTCGCTCGGTGATCGCTTATGGGTTGGTTGGGTGTGCCGACTCGTGATTCGTCCCTGGTATTGTACAGGCTCTGCCGTTAGCATTCTCTAGCTCTGCGCGCAAGTGTTCGTGAAACTGTGTGTAGTTTGTGTGATTTTGACGGACATTTTTAATGTTGTCGTACCATTGGCTCTGAGGAGTCGGTCGGTAGGTGTGGAGCAGTGACGAATTCTCGGCGGAGAGTAGTTTGGCCGGGGCGTGCTGGCGGTCTCTACGCGGTGTCGGAGAGTGTGCCGCTGTTCCCATTGCTACGAGGTCCGTGGCTCACCGACCCTGGACGCGAAAGTTGTGTTTTGATTTAACCTACCGGTAAGTCATGACTGTTCACACTGTGTCATTTGAAGTTCGTTGTCAACTGTTGGGATATTCAAGAGAGCAACAACGTGGTTATCAAGTTGGAAAATTCTAGCCACCCTCCGGTGGAGTTTCACTGTTCAAAATGGCTCTGAGCACTATGGGACTTAACTGCTGAGGTCATCAGTTCAAATGGTTCAAATGGCACTATGGGACTTAACATCGGAGGTCATCAGTCCCCTAGAACTTAGAATTACTTAAACCTAACTAACCTAAGGACATCACACACATCCATGTCCGAAGCAGGATTCGAACCTGCGACCGTAGCGGTCGCGCGGCTCCAGACCGTAGCGCCTAGAACCGCTCGGCCAATCCGGCCGGCAGGAGTTTCACTGTATTTGGTTATATTAATTGGAGTGCACCAGCGGAATCTTCTGCCTCGTGGCCGTTAACGTTCCGGTTACCTGGCCTGGGCATTAACGCAAATTTCAGACAGTGTAGTTTCCTCATCGTGTTGTTGCTGTCTAGCACGGTGTGTATGATTGGTTGTTGGCGGCAATATCTTCTACGTTGTTCCGTTGAACTCACTGTTGTGCCGTGGTCGGGTGAAGTGGAAGTGATCTTGTCGAGAAGTCCGATGACTGACGGTCGGTTGGGTTGTCGTCGGATCGTGAATGGTTGGCCCGACTGCCTGTCTCACCCTCGAACATCCCGGCGCCCTTGTGTGGACTGCCTTTTTTTTAAAAAATTTTGTTCATGTTGTTGGTACTTGTATGGCTTCTAGCCTGTTTTGTGTTTGAAATTAGAGTTGTTTTACCCTCAAGGCCTTCAGCCTAGTTTAAAGTACTGTTTCACGTAAGCCCTTTGGCATTTTAAAAAATAGAATTTTTAAGTCTTCGGCCTTCAGCTGATTTGAATTTAACTTGTTTGCTTCATCCTAACTGACGAACTGTTTTAAGATAAGACTTGCCTTTTAAATTTCTGATTATGCTTGCGTTTGAAGTTATTGGCATTCAGCCGTTTTTAAATTAAAGTGGCTTTCAGCCAGTAATTAAGTCTGAAAGATTGAAGCTGGTGCTCTAGCAATGTCTGAGCAAATAGTAAAGTTGTGTGTTAGAGTGTAACTGATAGCCCTTTATTTTGGCCCCTTTCCACAAATTATTCTATCTGTCCTGTCCTGCTGGTTTAGCAGGGCATTTCAGTGTTCTTCAGACAAGTGTGGCCGAGCGAGGAGGTGCATTGTCACCCATAAAAATTTTAACGTTGTCTGGGAACATGAATGGCTGAAAATGGTCCCCAGGTAGACGAACATAACTATTTCCGGTCAATAGTCAGTTAAGTTGGACGGGAAGACCCTGTCCATC